>NC_062217.1:127688254-128288254 GCF_902686445.1 Sciurus carolinensis | reverse complement strand
CACTCATACATTGCTGGTGGGGTTGCAAATTAGTGCAGCCACTCTGGAAAGCAGTGTGGAGATTCCTCAGAAAACTTGGAATGGAGCCACCATTTGACCCAGCTATCCCACTCCTCGGCCTATACCCAAAGGTCTTAAAATCAGCATACTACAGAGATGCAGCCACATAAATGTTCATAGCTGCTCAATTCACAACAGCTAGACTGTGGAAGCAACCTAGATGTCCTTCAATTGATGAATGGATAAAAAATCTGTGGTATATATATACAATGGAATATTATTCAGCTATAAAGAATAATAAAATTATGGCATTTGCAGGCAAATGGATGAAATTGGAGAATATCATGCTAAGTGAGTTAAGCCAATCTCAAAAAACCAAAGAAGGAATGATGTTGCTGATAAGCGGATGATGACACATAATGGGGGGTTGGAGGGGGGCAAGAATGGAGGAAGGAGGGACTGTATAGAGGGAAAAGAGGGGTGGGAGGGGTGGGGGGGAGGAAAAAATAACAGAATGAATCAAACATCATTACCCCATGTAAATTTATGATAATGCAAATGGTATGCTGTTACTCCATGTAGAAACAGAAACAACATGTATCCCATTTGTTTACAATAAAAATAAATTTAAAAAAATATTTGAAAACTCTGCACCTGTATGAATACTATTATATGAGATGGAAAAAATTCACAATCTAATCTCTTTTATGCCAGACTGATGTGTTTTGTTATTTCCACTAAATAAATGTAACAACTATTCATGGACAAACTTACAAAATAAGTAAATAAAAAAATATAAAATAAAATAAAAAATCAGATCTCCAGTGAGCGGATGGAGAGATGCAGGGCTGGCTAGCTGTTGGCCTAGCTGAAGATGGGGTCGGGACAGGCAGGACACACTTGTCTAAGGGGGCTCCATTCACTTGGTCCCCTTTTGTTTACACTTCCTGGTGTGTGTGTGTGTGTGTGTGTGTGTGTGTGTGTGTGTGTGTGTGTAGGGGGTCTAAACAGCTTCACACTGCCTTCATTGGCTAGGATGTAGTTGCCTGTGCGGCTGGAAGGCAGGGAGCAGGGACCTCTGGGAAACAGCCCCAACAATCCACTTGCACTGGATGCTCAAGGTCCCTAGCCACCTCGCCTTTGCTTCTCCCTGGGCCACGCCTTCTGTCCCTTGCTTCTCTTTTAAAAATCAAATAGAAAAGGAAATAGAAGGCAGTCCATTGCAGGGAGCCCGGCAGGCCGCCATTCTTGGGTCCCCGCCTTCCTCCCGCACCTCTTGGTTCTCTCCCCACTCCCTTGAGGTCTGCCCCTCTTGGTCCTCTCACACACGCGTGCACAGTCTCCGTTGATATCTTACATCCCCCTCCCGACGCCTTGGGCCTGGGACACGGTGTTAAGTCTTCATCAGGCACAGGAAAAGCTGAGCCTCTTCAGGAGCACCCTGCCAGCGCTCTCGGTGGTCTGGTGGCTGAACCTTCCGCTCCTGGAGTCCCTTCGCTGCTCGTGGGGCATTTTTCTGGAGTTACCCAGCGGAGCCCGGGTCCTGGCTCTGCCCCTGCGCGCTCCCGCCGCTCTCAGTCGCTGCTGTCCTGGCGCGTCGCTCTCGTTCCTGGCCTGGGGTCCCCGCCTTTCCCAGCTGGCCGACACCAGCAGGGGACCAAGGGGTCTGGGCTCCTCAGCGATCCTGGCATCCTGGCGGCGACTGTTCACAGAAGAGCCTGGAGCGCGCGGCCTGGAGAAGCTCGCGAGCATAGGAAAGTGGTGGCGTCTTGGGGAGACACAGGGCGCCCTCTGGCGACGCCTGGCCACCGGCGAAGGCGGCTCGGCAGCGCCCGGAGCAGGAGTGGGCTGCGGGGAGGGCGAGCGGGCGAGCGCAGGCGCCTCCCTCTCGGCCCCACGTGCATACCAGTGTCTCTCTTCCTGCGGAGCCGGCGCTCCAGAGCTGCGTGTGGCAGTGCCATCCAGAGGTTCGCACCTTCTCCCCGCCGAGGGCTCCAGCCAGCCAGCCAGCGGGAGCCAGACGCGAGCCCATTCCCGGATGGGTGAAGGGCAGCCTTTGCTCGGCCTCCCTTGCTCTAGGCTGCAGGATTTTCCTACACCGCACACCACCCCAGTGCAGTGATCTAATTAGTGTAGATTCAATATTCTCCAAGAATTAAGACCTTATTTTCACCCCTTGCTCCTCCAATGTTATTTTTCTGATCCAGGATCCGATTCACGATCTCACATTGCGTTGAGTTATCGTGTTCCCTGAGTCGCTTTGATTTGACTTGCCCCGTGCCACTAACACTTTGTAATGGGTCACTCTGCACAGCGTTCCTAACTTGGGCTTGACACTTTCTCATGATTAGACTAAGGTCATGTAATTCTTCTAAGAACGTCACTAGAAGAATGTTGTGCTCTCTCAGTGCACCTTTCCAAGAGGTTCAAGATGTCAATTAGTCCTATTACTTGAGCTGTTGATTTTAGTATTTGGTTGG
Organism: Sciurus carolinensis; assembly: GCF_902686445.1. Classification (NCBI taxonomy): domain Eukaryota; kingdom Metazoa; phylum Chordata; class Mammalia; order Rodentia; family Sciuridae; genus Sciurus; species Sciurus carolinensis. The sequence goes on along the minus strand of NC_062217.1, from coordinate 128,285,774 downwards.
CGTCGTGTCTGTCAGGTTTGTCCACTGTATTTCCCTCTTAAAATTAATAAATATCAATCTTCTTTTTTAAATTTTGATTCATTGTACACAAATGGGGTACAGCTTTCATTTCCCTGGTTGTACACGAAGTAGAATCACACCGTTTGTGTAATCATACATGTACATAGGGTAATGATATTTGTCTCATTCTATTATCTTTCCTTCCCCCGCCCCCTCCCCATCCCTCATTTTCCTCTACACAATCCATCCTTTCTCCATTGTTGCCTCCCCCTGCCATTATATATCATCACCCACTTATCAGAGAAATGGTTTTGGTTTTTTGGGATTGGCTTATTTCACTTAGCATGATATTCTCCAATGTCATCCATTTACCTACAAATGCCATAATTTTATCCTTCTTTATGGCTGAATAATATTCCATTGTGTATATATACCACCGTTTCTTTATCCATTCATCTATTGAAGGGCATCTAGGTTGGTTCCATAATCAAGCTATTATTAATTGAGCTGCTATAAACATTGATGTGGCTGTGTCCCTGTAGTATGCTGATTTTAAGTCCTTTGGGTATAGGCCAAGGAGTGGGATAGCTGGGTCAAATGGTGGATCCATTCCAAGTTTTCTAAGGAATCTCCATACTGCTTTCCAGAGTGACTGTACAGATTTGCAACTCACCGGTGATAAGTATCAATCTTCTGAGGACATATTTGGAAATCAATAGACTATCTTCTTTTACATTATATTTTGCTTAATAATTTTAGCATCAACTGAAGATTCTTGCTAGCAATAATCATGACAATGGTATTTCCCACGTGGTAATTTTCTAGTTCCATAATTTCTTCTACCTTTATTAATTGGTCTTGTGATAAGAGAAAGACTATCCTTTCTCATCTATTCACTCGTTTATGTTCAATGTAGACTCCTGGATATCTGCTTTCTTCTATGGGTTTTGGTCCATTCTATTTTCTTGTTTGAATTGTCCCAGACTTGGCCACTGAGTGCTCCTTCAAGTTGGCTCCTATCATCTATGTAATTTTTTTCCTAGCAACTGATTTTCCTCTTGGCATGAGTCATACTTTCTTACTTCTTCATATGCCTAGAGATTTTTTTCAGATGAGAGGTCTTTTTAGGCTTAGCATTGCTGTGTTTTGTTGCATGACTTTAAAGAGGTTTGCTTTGTTCTGGAAGGCAGGTTAGAGTCTCATGGCTCATCTAAATCCTATTCTGTGCCCTGGAGTTAATGTAGGCATACTGTGAAGACACGACCCATCTAGGATTTCTACTAAACCTCCCCTCCTCAGTCTCTCCACTGAGACTTGTAGAAATTAAAATAATGTCCAGCTCTATGTTAGTTCTGAGTGTCATCTGGCTTAGAGGTCCCTGGAGATTTTTCTTTCCCTGGTAGTGCTTATTCATCCTCCTTGAGTTTGACCCCATGTATGTGGAGGTTCATATTGCGCCAAAGATTCAAATGGACCCTGTGCAGATTTCTAGAGTTCTTTGTATAGCTCCCTCTCCCTCCTCTCTAGCACCCTGCCTCGCAAATCCTGTGTCTGCCTCCCTGTGTAATCAAAGCTCATCATGGTCTCAATCTGTTTTATCTGATGGCTGGTGATGTTGAGATTTGAGAGTTCTTTCTGTATCCTAGGTATGCGTCTTTTTGTCTGAAAAACAGTTTGCAATTCTTTTCTCCCAGTCTGTACCTTCCCTTCCCATCCTCCTACCAAGTGAAGATTTTGCTTTTACATAGCAAAAGTTTTACATTTTGATAAAATTTCACAAAATTTATTTTCCGTTTATGAATGTTGCCTTTGTAATCATGGCTAACTCCTCACTAAGCTGTAGGTCCTAAAGACCTCTCCCAGGGTTTTCTTTAAGAAGTTTTATACTTTTACATTCATATTTATATTCTCTTTTGAATTAATGTTCATAAGAATATGTTATCTGTAGTTTTTTGTAGATGTTCTTTATTAAGATGAGGAAGTTTCCCTTTATGTAGTCTGAATATTTATTTTGAGTGAATGTTAAAGTTGGTTAAGTGGTTTTCCAGCTTCATTTGATTTAGAAATGTGATTTTTCCTTTCATAGCCTGTCAATATGGTAGATTACATTGATTGATTTTCAAATATCAATCCAGCATTGAATCCCTGGAATAAACCCCACTTGATGGTATGATTTTGTTTTTATATGTTATTGAATTCTTTTTGCTCTATTTGGTTAAGGATTTTTTTTATTGATGGATAAAATATAGAATGCATGGTTAAATTTCAGATAAATAACCAACAAATACTTTTTTATATAAAACTATTGCATAGGTGTATACTAAGAATCATTGGTTATTCATCTGAAGTTCAAATCCAACTGGGTGTCCTGCATTTTTGTTTATAAAATCTGACCACCCTAATTTGTGGTTATACTTCAAGATGGCTCTGATTTTCTGAGGTATTCCTCTGCCCTTGCCACAGATTGGCATTGGGACACTCCATGTTATGAAGGCCTTTTCTCTTTTTAGTAAGTCTCGGTTTCAGGTTCTTTTTGCTAGGTACCAAAAATTGTATTAATCAACCAGAAATAAGTCCACCAAGACACCTTTCCACTTGCCAAGGTCTTCTGGAGTCCCATGGCCTATCCTGGAGTGTGTTTGGGAACATTTTACTTGGTATTGGAGAGGGTTCTTCATGGTCATAAAGTACATAAAAGTCTCTTTAAGCAGAGAAAGAAGCTTCTGGAACTTCCACACATCAAGAAGCAGAACCCCATTCCCTGGAGTAGATTTGTGTTCACCTAAGAGGGACCTTGGTCCCTGTAGCTTGGCATAGGAAGGGGTGTGGACACCCACTAACCTGGAAAAGGTACAACAAAACATCTTGCTTTTTGGTTTGCTTTCTCTCTCTCTCTCTCTCTCTCTCTCTCTTTCTCTCTCTCTCTCTCTCTCTGCGTGTTCAGAAAATGCTTCTCCTTTTAGTTGTCGGTCTAAAGGGGTAAAGCAAACTCTCCTGTGTGTAAAGGCACTTAGACGGCAGGCTCAGTCCTTCGCCGGTACTTTAAGTCAGAAGGACCTGGTGTGGTCAATAGTCATGGCCCTGCCCATGTTGACCTAATAGAAAATAACCCCAAGGGATCAAAAAGGGACACACCAGAAAGCAAGGGGAACGTGAGCTGCTGATTCAGAACCAAAAAGGAGTTAGAAGCCCCTTTGGATTTGGAGCACTACCCTCCCCCCGCGGTGCGATTTGAGGGACAGTATCTAAGCACATGGGTGGGAACCACAGAAGCAAAGGCTAAGAGCCCCGTTGTAGGACCTTACTGCAATTTGGGTAGAATCCTGAATCAGCAAGAACATCCTGGATCAAACCTGAGATTTGAGTTTCAATAGCGGCACCTTGTGGCAGCATCTGGTAATGGCATCACGAATCTGAGCTTGCTCTTTGTTGGGTGTTGATAAAACAGAAGAGGGAGGACTCAGGAAGGAGACCCCTGGCTTCCTGAACATATGGGTAGGAGGTTTAGAGAGTGTTGAGAGGTGCCTCTGCTGAGTTTGCATCCTTGCTGTGTCACAAGCTGTGGGAAGCTGGCAAGTTACTGCATCTCTTTCTGCTCCAGTTTCTTAATCTGCAGAAGGTAACAATAACAGTACCTATCTCCTAAGGCTCTTGTGAGGATTAAGTGAATTAATGCATGTTAGAGTGATGCCTTGCACATAATAGGTGCTCAGTAAGTGTTGGAGGCTGATGGTATTCTTTTTATTATTAGGAAAGATGAAGAGATGAGACTATTTTGGCACCCGAGCTGGCTGATGCAATACTAAGCTGCAGAGGTAGGTATCATGGTTCTCAGTTTACAAAGCATGAGACCGATTTCAGAAAAACGTAGACGACTTGCTGGAGAACAGACAGGCTTGATTTCAACTCTGGTCTTCTGAACTAACTTGAATTTCCCAGAAGCTTGAAATTACCTAACCTAAAAGCGAAATTTCTGTGATGCATCAGTCACAATCGAGTCGGACCCAGAGCACCTGAAGCCCCCGGGAAAACGCTCCTGATTCTATCCCTTCAAATCGTTCTCAAATCCATCTTCTTCCCACCTTCAGTCCCTTTGCCTTCCTTTCCCCTCCTGTCCTGTCACATTCTTCAGCATCTCCTCATTTTCTCCTAGTCTGCTCCCTGCAGCCTGCCCTCCATGCAGGATGGCTTTCCTGCCTAAAATACACCCGGGCTCAGAGCCCTGCAGTGCTGCCCCATCTGTAAGACACAGACTCTTGATACACTGTATCAAGCTGCCAATTCTCTGTATCCTTTAAGAAACCTAAAATGCAGCTGTTTAGTTGCACAGCAGAAGTCTCTATCAACGAACCATAGAAAAAAGACTCTCACTGCCAGACATGTGGAGGAACTTTGTGGTGATATAGGTGAACCCCGCTCAAGGTGGGAAGCTTTGGCAGGCCCTAAATGACAGGTTTGAAGTCAGAGCTCTGGGGTGCCCTGAAGGTTTACAGGGCAGTTTGTGGTATCGGCAGCAACTCCCTAGTTCCTGTGGCAGATGGTGGTATGGTAGAGAGGTTAGCCACTACCTGGATTCCATCCTAGCTTAGCTGCATGACTGGCTGTGTGGCCATGGACAAGCTCCTCAGCCACTGTGACAAAGTTGGCTCATGTAAAGGGGTAAGGGTGGCTCATGTAGTGTTTCGTGAGGAATCGTATCTATAGTGCTTAGAACCGTGTCTGGCAGATAGCGGTGAACCTATGTTAGCTGCTGTCGCTGAGAACCCAGCAGGCTCTGTCCTATTCTATGAAACGGAGCCCCAGGAATGCAAGGGAGAAGGGTCTTCCTGCCTTCCGCCCACCCAGGTGCTCCCCAGCCGTGAGCACACCTCTCAGGTTCTTTTGCTCACTCGGGAAGTGGCTCTGTCTTTGGAAAATGGCATCCTCATTTTCTTTCTCCCATAGAGAAAGCTCAAGTGAATGAAAATCACAGCCCATAATCTAACTCTGCCTCCCGTGTGGCCTTGTGAACGTCCACTCTCTGAAGAGCAGTTTTCTTACCTGAGAAATGGGGGTGTATCTAGTTCCCAGATCAGAGAGGCAGCTAGGGTCAGATGGTTGGGAGCAGAAGCTCTAGAGCAAGACGGCTTCAATCTGTTCTGCTCAGAGACGACATGGGGAAGAGACATCTCTGAAGAAGTTCCCAGAAAGAAGGGGGGACTTGATTCAGGACCAGAAGTACTCTTGGCATATATAATGGAAAAGAATTTCAGCAGGTGGCCATCAAAGGCATAAACAGGGGTCCATTTAGGAATGTAGATGCATATTCGAGGGAGAACAAGGGCCATCTCCAGAGGGAGACAGCAACACTGAGGTGCCTGGTGCTAACATTTATAGGGACCCGTGCTGGGGACTGGACTTGGGATGGAGCCGAGGTGCAGTTATGCAATTCCATGCCAGTTTTTCTGCATGGGCACATTGCCCTCAGGTTACTTTTGTGGACAAGGGAATGGGTCACCTGTGTGAGCCAGGACTTGTTGCTCAGGAGTTGGAATTGTTCGCGGGCACTTTCTGCATTTCAATGGTCTTTGGGACGCAGATCTTTTCTTTTATCCCCAAATTCCTACATCAAGCAATATGACTATGGGCTGGCCTCCCCACCTTTGGGTGTCCCAGCTACCTCTAAAAGAGGGGCAATAAAGGCACCTAGTTGTAGGGGTGGTGTGGGGATTAAGTGGCTCAGTGCCTGTGAAGTATGTGGGACAGGAATGGTCTTTGGCATGCAATCTGCACTCATGTATTCCTGCTCTCTCTGCAGCTCGTGGTGACATTTCCAAAGGGTCTCCTGTGGCTGCAGTTTAACTGAGACAGACTGTGAGCTCTGGAGTGTTCTCTTCTCAGTCAATCTGCTCCTTTCTCTGCTGCTGGAAAATGCAAGAAGAGATGTTTTTAAAGGAATGAACGTGAGTCCATTCTAGTTTAGACTTTTAAAAAGTACTCTTTCTAGAGCATTGGTTCCCTACGGTGAATGGATTGCTTTGAAGAATAGATTCTGTCCTGAGCACTGTGCCAAAGGCACCACCTCTAATCTTTAATTCCATGTCCCACCCGCACAGCAAGGCGAATGTTCTTAACCCTCCTTTACCTATTAAGGACTTGCATCTCAGAGAACAGCTAACCAGGTAAAGGCCACACATCTGGCTGAGGAGGTAGCAAGGTTCCAGTCCAGCTCTGTCCAGCCCCACACCCCTGGCACTTCTCTTAGAGGCATCTTCTGGGGAAGGCTAGGCCCGGGTTGAACGTGGAGGACGGGTTTCCTGGGGCCCTAGGTCGGAGAACACTGAATGCCCTGGCTCGGTCCTCACAGCCGCTCTGGAGCATCAGGCCTGTCTGTGGGAAGCTCAGCCTCTGCTCCCCACCCATGTCAACGTGCACCATCATTTCAGGCAAGCCAGGTATCACGTTTCTTCATTTCTATAGAAGCCAGAGGCCTTGGAAGACACCACAGACCTGGGCTTCTGTGTGCTTCTCAGAACCCACAGTGCCAGTGCCCCTGCTATCCCTCCCTTGTTCTGTACAAGAAAGTCAAGGCCCCAGTGCCTGGGGACTGGTCCTCCCTGGGGACTCCAGCTTCTGTGGTCTGTAAATGCACAGCAGTGAACTGTGCGACCCCAAGCTCCCCTCCAGCTCACTTGCTTAGAAACTAAGACGAAGAGCTTCCCTCAGCCACGTGGGCACCCTGAGAGCCGCCTCAGAGGGACTACTGTTGCCCCACTCAGTATTCACTCGCTAACTCGTTGGGGATTGATTGGGCACCGGGTGTGCCAGGCACCTTGGCAGGGGCTGAAGACTGAGCAGAGAACCAGGCAGACACAGCCACGGCCCCTGTGGCATCTCAGGTCTGGGGGGAGGCAGACATCGAGAGGCCAATTGCACACAAATGGGGAAGTACTCAGGGGGCCCTTAGCCCAGCCCAGGGAGAGCAAGAAAGCTTCCTGGAGGAAGAGGCCTCAGCTGGACCAGTCAGGTGGGAGTGGACATGGAGACATGGAGACTCAGAGACTCTTTGTTTTTGAGGGACCTGGAGGGCTGGTCTACCCGCTCCCTTTTTGGTCACTCCCACTTCAGGGAGTCTGCAGTGGTCTGAGGAGGGTGGCCGTGGATTTCCATCTGTCCATGTGTGAAGGGGAATCCTGCCTGGAAGGACCAGACATCTGACACAGCGGTCAGCCCTCTCCCCAGGAAAAGCCTGTCCATAGGGGTCCTCTCTGGATTCACCCACAACCAAGGGGTGTCACGGGTCCCTGGGGAGCCTGAGCAGGACCTGTGGTCAGAGGCAGAGAGGTGGTGCAGACTCCGATTGGTAAGCGCTGCCCTCCTGAGCCACCACCCGGCTGGCTGCCCCAGCTGCCCTGGCCTGAGGGCTCTTACAGCAGCCTGGGCCTCTGAACGGGCTGGGGAGGGGTAGAGGAGGCTGGGGAGGGGTAGAGGAGGCTGGGGAGGGGTAGAGGAGGCTGGGAAGGGGTAGAAGAGGCTGGGAGGGGTAGAGGAGGCTGGGGAGGAGTAGAGGAGGCTGGGGAGGGTAGAGGAGGCTAGGGAGGGGTAGAGGAGGCTGGGGAGGGGTAGAGGAGCCTGGGGAGGGGTAGAGGAGCCTGGGGAGGGGTAGAGGAGGCTGGGGAGGGTACAGCAGACTGGGGAGGGTAGAGGAAGCTGGGGAGGGTAGAGGAGGCTGGGGAGGGTACAGCAGACTGGGGAGGGTAGAGGAAGCTGGGGAGGGTAGAGGAGGCTGGGGAGGGTAGAGGAGGCTGGGGAAGGGTAGAGAAGGCTGGGGAGGGTAGAGAAAGCTGGGGAGGGGTAGAGGAGGCTGGGGAGGGGTAGAGGAGGCTGGGGAGGGGTAGAGGAGGCTGGGGAGGAGTAGAGGAGGCTGGGGAGGGTAGAGGAGGCTGGGGAGGGGCAGAGGAGCCTGGGGAGGGGTAGAGAGAGAAGGCTGGGGAGGGGTAGAGGAGGCTGGGGAGGGGTAGAGGAGGCTGGGGAGGGTAGAGGAGGCTGGGGAGGGTAGAGGAGGCTGGGGAGGGGCAGAGGAGCCTGGGGAGGGGTAGAGAGAGAAGGCTGGGGAGGGGTAGAGGAGGCTGGGGAGGGGTAGAAGAGGCTGGGGAGGGGTAGAGGAGGCTGGGGAGGGTAGAGGAGGCTGGGGAGGGTAGGGGAGCTGGGGAGGGGTAGAGAAGGCTGGGGAGGGTAGAGGAAGCTGGGGAGGGGTAGAGGAGGCTGGGGAGGGGTAGAGGAGGCTGGGGAGGGGTAGAGGAGGCTGGGGAGGGTAGAGGAGGCTGGGGAGGGTAGAGGAGCTGGGGAGGGGTAGAGAAGGCTGGGGAGGGTAGAGGAAGCTGGGGAGGGGTAGAGGAGGCTGGGGAGGGGTAGAGGAGGCTGGGGAGGGTAGAGGAGCCTGGCGGGTGGGCCGTGCCAGCGTCTCTCCTTGCGTCTGCTGGCGCGACTCTGCTGCACAGGCTGTTTCCCTTTGATACCCTCTGGTTTTGGTGGAGACGGACAAGCCTCATTCTGTGCCCTTGACCAGCACCCCAGGACGCCTGATGAAACAAGTTGGGCTTTCCCAGCATCTGACTGGGCCAGCCTCCCTGCCTTCTTCAGTGGGGACTCCAGTGACACCTCTGCAGGAGGAGGAGGCAGGATGGACTCCCAGCACTCACATATTTGGGCCACAGAAGGCCAGACTTACTGTTTTCGGCCCACTGTTTGGTGAGGGACCCATGGCTCCCTTCCAAGTCCTGAAGATGGAGAGAGGCCTCCATGGCAGGGAGGCACAGTGGCCACTTCCCGTCGTGCATCTCATTCCCTCAGGGTCTATGTCCCCACCCAGGAACGGTGGGGGCACCTCCCATAGGAGAAGGGCTTGGAGGCCTGGTGTGAGAAGGCTGGCGGAGCCCGTGCTGGACTCCTTACTAATCGCACAGTGTTTTAAACAGTCTTTCAAGCTAAGGTGTGAGCCTCAGTTTCCTCTTATCAAACAAGGCTGCTGCTGTTCTCACCATGACCTGGGGGTGGGGTGACGATATGAGGCATGCCAACAACAGCAACCAAGATAACAAGAACAGTCACGTAACAGTGTTCGCCACAGCAACTCCCATGCTGAGGGCTTCACATGGTCAAGCCCTGTGCAGGACACACGCCTGTGAGCCTGGGACGCTGTCCGCACACCACAGAGCGCATTGCCACCGGCAGTGTGTGTGCAGAGATGAACGCTGTGCTGGGCTCCCCAGACCCGGCCCCCGTGCGCACCGGCTTGCCTCTGTCTCCTCTCTGGCCCTCCATGCTTTGTGACGAGGAGGTGGGTCCATCCAGCGAAGCGGTCTGGGGAGTCACCATCAGAAGCCCGTCGGGGTGCTGAAGGCAGGGGGAGGGAGGAGACCAAGGGGCGGGGTAGGAACGACAGGGGAAGGTGGGGGTCCAGGGCATTGTCACCAAACCTAGGTCTTGGATCCAGAGTTGTAAAGGGAACACTGGACCCGGAAGGATTTAACCCAGACGAGGCTTTTACAAGGGACTTCCGCTTTAGCCGGAAGGGAGGCAGCACACTGCGCATAGGAATCCAAACTGGCTCAAGCCAAGGACAGAGGGGAATGACTTTCATGGCATCTGCAGGGTAGGCAGGGGCTCCGTCTCTTGTTATCTAGATGTGGAACTTCAGCTTGAACTCTTCGTTCTGCTTCATGCCTCTCAAGTCCCCTCCCCATCTTAAGACGCCCCCACCCAGGGTGTGTCCTACTAAGGTAGAGGCAACTGCGAGCAGATCTGGTGTCTCTCCCAGCCATGTCTTTGCCCCTCGCCACCTGGGGTTGCCCCTCACCCTCTGAAAGCCTCTGATGTTATCATTTTCCCAACAGGGTGACCCCTGCTCCCTCTGGCTTAAGCTGGCACTTCTGCTGACCACAGAGTCTCAGAAGGCAGAGTGGATTTGTCCCCCTCCTACCTCCTGGTGTGCTGTCTCACTCCCATGGTCCTGACTACGTGTGCACATTTTAACACCCAGTGTGGCTCTAAACCAGGGAGACCAACAGCTGACTGGCTCTTATTTCCCTGGAGAGTTGTTTATCTCTTGGCCTTAGAGGTCCCGTTTTTTATGTGGGTTCCTGACTGTCAGAACCAAGATCGGATTCTCTGAAGGACCCTAGTCCAGAGGATCCTCTTCCTCAGTTTTCTCAGCCCCCATTAGAGGTGACTCTGAGTCAGGCAGACCCTTCTGCAAAATGGTCTTTCTCTCCACCTCCTGGAGAGCCGACCTGTCCTAGGGAGTCAGCCACACAGATCAGAAGCAATAAAGGGAGAAACCAACCCTAGAGGTAGTTTCTTGTGGAAAAGTGGAATTTAAACTCAGATCTGTTGATTCTAATGTCTTTGAGTTTTACTTTCTTTTTATCTTATGTGTGTGATGGATATGTGCAATGTTTTCTTAAAAATGACCGTGTTATCTTTTTCAAATTATTACATAAAATTGAAAGGGAGGAAACACAGAGAGACACATTCTATGAAGCAGGCATAACCCTGATACCAAAACGAGACAAAGACACACTTAGGAAAGAAAACCACAGAGCAATATTCCTGGTAAACATAGGTGCAAAAATCCTCAATAAAATATTAGCAGACTGTATTCAAAAACATTTTAAGACTATAATAAGCATGATCAAGAGGACTTTATCCCAGGGATGCAAGGTTGGTTCAACATACACAAATCAATTAAAGTAATTCATTACTTACGTAGACTCAAGATCAGATGATCATCTCAATAGATGCAGAAAAGGCCTCTGATAAAATGCAGAACACATTCATACAGAACACAATACAGAACACCGGAGAAACTAGGTGTAGAAGGAATTTATCTCAACATTATAAAGCTATGCGTGGAAAGCCAAAAGCCAACATCACATTGAAAGAAAAGAAACTGAAAAAATTTTCTCCAAAATTGGAGTAAGACAAGGAAGTCCATTTTCACCACTTCTATTTAATATACTTCTCAAAACTCGAGTCAGAGCAATCAATCAGACCAGAGAAGGAAATTAAAGGAAAAAAAGTTGGAAAAGAAGAAATCACACTATCGCTGTTTGCACACGACATGATCCTATAAATAGAAGACCCAAAAATCTTCCACCAGAAGACTTCTAGAGCCAATATATGAATTTAACAAAGTAGAAGGATACCAGATGAACACTCATAAATCAATAACTTTTCTACACTCCAACAGTGATTGAGCTGAGAAAGAAATCAGGAAAACTATCCCTTCCACAATAACCTCAAAAATAAAATAAAGTAATAAAATAAAATAAAAAACCTGAGAATTAATCTAACCAAGGAAGTGAAAGACCTCTACAATAAAAACTATAGAACACTGAAGAAAGAAACTGATGAAAACCTTAGAAGATGGAAAGATGTTCCGTGTTCCTGGATAGGCAGAATCAATATTGTCAAAATGGCTATACTACCAAAAGCAATATGCAGATTTAATGCAATCCCCATCAAAATACCAATGATAACCTTCACAGAATTAGAATAAACAGTCCTTAAATACACTTGGAAAAATAAGAGACCCACAGTAGTCAAAGCAATTCTGAACAAGAAAAGTGAGGCAGGAGGCATCTCAAAATCTGATCTCAAATTGTACTAACAGAGCTATGGTAGCAAAACCAGCATGGAATTGGCATTGAAATTGACACAAAGATCAATGGAATAGATAAGAAAATGCAGAGACAAACCCACACAAATATAGCCGTCTGATAATTGACACAGGTGCCAAAAATATGTTGGAGAATAGACAGCCTTTTTATCAATGGTGCTGGGAAAACTGGATATCCTTATGTAGAAGAATGAAATTACACCCCAATCTCTCACCCTACACAAAAGTCAAGTCAAAATGGACAGAAGACCTAGGAATTCAATCAGAAACCATGTAGCTGTTAGAAGAAAACATAGGTTCAACACTCCATCATATCTGTACAGGTACCAACTTCCTCAACAAGAGCCCTAAAGCTCAAGAACTAAAACCAAGAATCAGTAAGTGGGATGTTGTCAAATTGAAAATCTGCACAGCAAAGGGAATGATTGAGAGAGCAAAGAGAGAGCCTACAGAATGAGAGAAAATCTTTGCCAGCTGCTCCTCTGACAGGGGATTAATATCCAGAATATATAAAGAACTCAAAAAATGCAATGCCAAAAAAACCCCACAAACAACCCAATCAATTAATGGGCAAAAGAACTAAACAGAAATTTCTCAAAATAAAAAACACAGATGGCCAACAAAGGTACGAAAAAATGTTCCACATCTCTAGCAATCAGCAAAATGCTAATCAAAACTACACTAAGATTTTGTCTCACTACAGTCAGAATGCCAATTATAAAAAATGCAAATAATAATAAATGCTGGTAAGGAGGTGGGGAATAAGATACACTGACACATTTTTGATGGGACTGCAAATTAGTGCAACTACTCTGGTTGTGTGGAGATCCTCAAAAAACCTAGGAATAGAACCACCATATGACCCAGTTATCCCACTTTGCAGTATATATCCAAAGAATTAAAATCATCATAGAGTGAAACAGTCACTTCCGTGTTTATAGCAGCTCAACTCACAATAGCCAAGCTATGGAATCCACCCAGATGCCCATCAGTAGATGAGTGGATCAAGAAAATGTGGTATATACACAATGGAGTTTTATTCACCATAAAAAGGAATGAAATTATGGCAGTTTCCAGTACATGGATGAAAATGGAGAAAACAATGCAAAATGAAATAAGACAGACTCAGAAAATCCAGGGCCGAATGTTTTCTCATAATCAGAAGCTAGAACAAAATAAGGAGAATGAGAGGGAGAGAGGAAGGAAGGGGAAGGGAAAGAAATGGAATGAATATAACAAGGTCTTGTTATATACAAATATAAATATCCCAAAGGGAATTGAATCTTTATGTACACACAGAAGAAAGGCAGTTTATAGTAGAGCAGAGGAGGGAGAATAGGGGGAGGGAGGAGGGGAGGAACAGGGAGGAGGAAATGGGGATTAGAAATCAATTTCCTTGTGTGTATGATTTAATCAAAATGAATCCAAATACTATGTATAATTATAATACTAAATAAAAAATAAAAAAGGAGTCCAAGAACAAAAAGAATGTGTTTATTGCAAAACCAAATTGAATATAAAAGAATGAAAGGAAAGTAAATAAAAATAGCATGAAATTCTCCACCAGATCATAAACATTCCATTGGTAAACTTCCTTCCAGAGACAGCAATGCACAATGCATGGTTACTCTTTAATGGACCTAGAGTCCTACGCTGTGCAGCAGACTGCTAATTGCCTGTGATATGTATTCTCATCTCCCTTGGTAACAGAATTCTTGGCAAGATGCCCAGGATAAATTTCATTTTCAGGTTTCCCTAGGATGTCCTGACCACAGGCATGATGGCTGGACCTCTGGTAGCCATAATGTGACTAATGGCATAATAAACCACCTCTCAAGGATGGCAAAGGATCTGAACTTCCAGTGATTCCAAGGAAGAGGACACAAACCTGGACTGTCTGTCTTCAGATTTTTTGTTTGTTTGTTTGTTTCATTTTGTTTTGTTTTTTGTGTAAGAAAATAAACCATCCATTTGTTTAAGCCCTTAGGCTTAAAAAACTATGTGCATTTGTGTACCTTTTCAAGTAAATGTCTGAAATTTATTTAAGTTCAAATAGTTGCAAAGAATGTTAATTCTGACTTATTGAAACTGTTAGTATAAGACTATCACATCACTCCTTAATATTTGTTCAAAACAATTTCTTTCCAACATTCACCACCATCTATTTAAAAACAGATGAACAAAACAGTTTTTCTTGAGCTCTAATTTCTATCCTACGTATCTGACAGAATTGCATCCTACATATTTTTCTGCTTGAGTCTTTTATAATATCTTTTGTCTGTACAATAAGATGCATACACACAGTAAAATGCTTTTCTAATTCTTGTGATCATCAATCTCTGAGGGTTAAAATTTGTTCTGAATTGAGCTATATTACAATCTAAATGCATATATGTGAACAAAGCATCATAAGTCCATTTAAAAAACTTTTAAATAATAAACATAAAAGAAAAATGGAAATGCATGTTACTAAGATGAATAGAACAAGTTTTAAACTGATTGGTTCATTTATCCATGGATGACTATTATTGCTACAATGAGCATTCAGTTCATTTTTCTTCCCACTTATTGTTTCTGTAGAAGTAAGTACTAATGATACCGACATTTACCTGTGACGAGTTCTGCTTCCTCAGATGTTGAAGTTTAAACATTAGAGAAGCACGCCAAGGCAAGCATATTAAGCAGGTTTTATTTAAAGATAATAAATAATACAGACTTCTCCTGGGAGGCAGAAGGGGGCTATGGCTGATGTTCTAGAGTCCCATGAAGTGAGCGCACCCTGCATCTTTTATAGATTAGGGTCTCTTGTTCTCCTGTTCTTCCCCCCCTTATCTCTTTCCTTCCTGTCTACATGACTATGCCCAGGAGATGCTGGTGACATGGCAAAAAGGTGAGAAGCAGATGGCAGGGGGAAGGGCCACAGAGAGGATTCAGGCAGGTAGGGGCCCAGGGGGCATTAATTAGCAATTCCCTGCCTGTGGCATTTTGGGAGGGGTAGTTAGGCAGGTAAACTTGGCTATCGAAAGGGCTCTGGAGATGGACATTCCAATCTCCCAGGGGCGGTCTCCAACTTCCCAGACTCTGATGGCCTCTATTCCTTGATTTGTCCAGATTCCCTATTCTACACTAACTGCCTGTCCTCAATTCTGGCTTCACTAATAAATCTGTTCACATAAAGAATAGCACATGTTTATTATAGCATTGTCATAATTCTTTGAACTTTTTATGAGTTACATGCTAAAATCCTATAATGTGACTTTTAATATTCTACAGATAATAATTTGGTTACATATCCTATAGTTTTGTTGAAAGTGAGGAATTAGAAACCACTGACTTGCAAAGGATTTACAACCCAATCATTAGAGAAATCCGTGTTCTCGATTTTTGGGAAGTATATCAAAAAGGCTGTGTACCATGACCCATCAATTAGCTGTCAATCACCTTCTCATTCTTTACAAAGGGGCACTTGTTTAAATTGCTATGCACAAAAATAATTGAGAACGATACAAATAAATATCTCATTTGCTCTTATCAGCATAGTACTTTTATGAAATGCTTTTGTCTGAGTGCAAGCTTTAAACATATTTTCATCCACACCTTGGAAAATGTTCACCACATATCCTAGATGGCAAAGTTAGTTCTCATTGTCAAACCAATTAGCCAAGTCAAATTTCTTATTTTGAAGTACGTCTCACATTCAAAAAAGTGCCCTATGCAGAATTTTACAGGTCAATAAATTATTGATAAGCAAATGCAAATCATTATCATTCTTTGCTGGCATCCCAGAAACCCCACTCATGGCCCTTCCCACTCCTCCATCCTTCCCCCAGAGGACATTACTCTCCTGATGCATATGGCAAGCATGATTTTCTTTACCATTCATTTCTTTTTCAGTTGTCAATGGATCTTTTAATTCTATTTATTTATATGTGGTGCTGAGGATTGAACCCAGGGTCTCACCCATGCTAGGCAAGCGCTGTACCACTGAACCACAACCCCAGCCCCTTCTTTATCATTCCTCAGGAGTCATTTCTACACGATAGTTAGTTTTGCTTCATTTTGAATTTCTGTAAGTGGAAATCTTACTGTTTTTCTTGCATCTTCACCTTGTGCTTGAGAAATTCACACATATACTTACATATATCAATAATATATTCATTTTCATTTTGGCATAGTTGTTGGTTGTATGAAATAACCACAATATATGGAGTCACTCTGCCATTAATGGACATGTAGACTGTTTCCAGGTTGATACCATAACAAATCATGTTGACATGAATATACATTTCTGTTCCACCTAGAAGTAGAATTGCTGAATTCTAGAACATGCCTACTATAATATAACATAAAGCTACTCCCCTGCCCTTTACACTGCAGTCGTTTCCTCGCCTTCCAACTTACAACCTAACTTGTCAGTCTGTGAACATCCTAGCTAGCTATTGGTTCATCAGTCAGTTTGCAAGTATCTTTCTCCATTATTGGTCCCACTAGCCTGTGGAATTTGACTGCTTAAGAATAGCTCCCCTGCCATTTTTCTCTCTCTCTTCTCCTCACTTTCATGCTCTCTTCTCCATTTCACTCTCTCTTGTGTGCGCTCTCTCTCTCTCTCTCTCTCTCTCTCTCTCTCTCTCTCTCTTGTTCTCTCATTTTCTCTCTTACCCTGCAGGGAGACAGTCTGTTTGCTTAATAAACTCTCTTATGTGAGTTCCCATGTCTGGAGTGGTTTCTAGGTTCTTACATTGGTGCCGTGACTCGGATGGGCTCTTCTACCACAGCTTAGGTGGGTGGAATCCCATCTATCGCCCCAGACTCCCAGATGCTGGTCTCACCTTCCATTCGCCCTGACACTCTCCACATCCACCACCGGCCTTCAGATTGGTGAGTTTTCCCCTAGTTCAGCTTAAACACTCCTCTGCTGACCTGAGACACGGCCGTTGATGGTCCGGTACCCTCAAGGTGGGTGAGGAATGGGGGATCCCCCAGCTATGACTTTTGAAGTTACGGCTGGCCCCCTTAGTTGACCTTATCTGATGTCGGGGCCCTGATCTTTATGGTGGAGATTCTTTCTCAGGGTTGAGGCTCCTTTTTGCGCTCATGCTCATTCTCACTCTTGAAATCCTGATGCCAGGTCCTCAACTCTCTCGGCTTTTGCCAGCACACAGACTGATGCTTGGGTGATGACCCCTTCTCTGTGCTGCCTTCTCGTCTCCAGCAGACTACTCTGACCTTGGAACGCCCTGGCCACTATCGCAGCTGTATCAGTCTCCACCATGGGATCTGGGTCCTCCATTCCAGCAGATTCACCCCTCGGGTGTCTGCTAGACAATCTTAAACCCCTTTACCTGACCCCCGGCCTAGGTAATCAATCCAAAATGGCCACATAATGGCACACAGCTTCTGTGAGCGAGTGGGCAGAGGGAAAGGGATTCCTTATCTTCAAGTCTTTTCTTTCTTGCACTTCTTTGCTCTTCCTGCAAACTCGAAAGCCTCCTTCTGA
Organism: Sciurus carolinensis; assembly: GCF_902686445.1. Taxonomy (NCBI): domain Eukaryota; kingdom Metazoa; phylum Chordata; class Mammalia; order Rodentia; family Sciuridae; genus Sciurus; species Sciurus carolinensis. Next base: position 128,268,618 of record NC_062217.1, on the reverse strand, counting down.
CGTCTTCTCCCCCTCTTAATCCCTCCTCCTCCTCCAACTTCAACTCAGCTAACAAACCACCCTGATACCAGTCCGCTGTGACAGAGGCCCCTCCAGCCCCTGCTTCTCCATCTCCTTTACCCTGTTCTGTTTCTGCTTCCATTCCCCTGCCCAGCCCACCCAGTCCTTCTGTCACAATGTCCCGCATACATATTCTAGTACCCTCTACGGGAGGTGGCTGGTGTGGAGGGAGTAACCAGCCCAACGGTCAGTGGCACGACACAGTAAGGAGTATGTATAGCAGCCCCATTCCTCACAAGTAGTGGGAGATAACGTTTTACAATTTTCTGCATCCAAACCTGAATTGATTTCTAACCAGGAAAAAGGGTTAAAATGCCCTAGGCATCAAGTTTCTGCTAGAACCTGTTATCTCAGCTCCTTTCATATCTCAGTCAAGGCTTACATTGAAATGTAAATGTGTTACACTGCTCCAAGTTGGAAAATTAGCTGCTCCACCCACCTCCAGCTGGAAAGGCAGTTCCTGGAATCCATGTCATGGCCCTTTAGATTAAGGGAGTTAAAAATTGCCCAGAGACCCCTGATCCCTGACCAGATGCTTTAACTGCTAACTGCTTTCATCTGCTTCTGTAAAACTTGGCTTGCTTGCTTTGGCTACTAACCCCAGCAGGCAATGTCACACCACTTATACATCATTTTTCCTATATATACTGTAGGTTATTGACCCCAGGTGTGATCCCCCTTTTTGACACCACTTTTAGGTGCTTCGGTGATCGTTGCTGCCAACTGTAATAAAGGCTTCTTTTGGTTTTTATGTGATTGGCTCGGAGATTATTTTTCTTGCAGTTTTTGCTCATTGGGTACAACAAATGGAGGAAGACAGAAGGTGCAGCGGGAGGCCAGTCTCAAACCCAAGGGAAAGAAAGTGTCCATTTTAAATTTCTCCTGGGCTGCAACACAGAACACTCTATCTCGCCTTCTCACCCCTTCTCTCTGCCCTTCTCTTTCTCACTCTCTCATGCTATAATTAATGGTCATTATCATTTTTCTTCTAGGACTCTTGTTTTTCTTAAATGTTGTATTTTTTGAGCTCACAATTTTGATCCTACATACCTAGGTTAATGATTTTTGATCAGTTCTTTTTATCCAACTCTAGAGTTGTTTTTGAAAATCTGTTACATTGCAATGGAGATCAATATTACACGGCCTTTGCTTTTGTGTTATGTGTTGTCTGTCTGTGTGCAACTAAATATAAGCACACATAAAATTATAATTTTAAGAAATGGATCCAAATACTTTTAATTCACATGATTTAAAAAGTTCAATTCAAATTGGGTAAACTAATAGAAGTAAAATGTCTTTAAAATTAACTCACAAGTCTCCAGGTGGTGAAACTAATAAAATGTTGATGTTTATAAAATGTTTAACATCAATTTTTCTAGGACTTTTCTTCAACAGGAAAGAGATGGAAATACTGTTGGTACACTTGTCTGATACCTTGTTTTTTTTTTTATAATAAGATGAGTGAATTAGAGTTGACATGTATGGGATTACTCAAATGTGTTTGTTAGAGACATCTGATTAATTTACAAAGTTAAAATGCTAATTATTAAATAACATTGAGTACTCTAAACTCCTTAAATTCCATGGAGTAACAAACTTAAGCATTATTGGTGTTTTCATAGGTTGGTAAAATTTACTCTTAATATGTCTGTTAAGTTCTATTCTTTAGAACAACTAGTCTTAAAAATTGGGGTTTATACAATTATGGTTAAACAACAACTGTTAAAGTATTGTACTATGTTACAGAGTCTAAATTTTTCTTTAAAAACTAAATTTGGTAATCATTGTGGAATGGTCATTCTTTGTATATGAAATGTATTCATATTTTCCAGGTATACAAGCCTTTAAAGCAGAAAATTTACCAAGCTGCTATTCTCCAAATTAAACTTGTCTGTAATGGTAATTTTAAACTTACAAGAAAAGTAAATGTTATTGGGAATTTATTTCTATCATTTAATGTTCTATTATAGGACCTGTCATCGATAGGGTATATGTAAAATTTGTTACTTTTTACACTGAGATAAAAAAAAAATTTTAAATGTAAATGTATTTATAAAAGTTAGTGAGAGCCTGATTTGTTTAAAGGTTAATATCGTGAAACATGAAAGCATTTTGCCACTCTGCCACACAAAAGGAAAGTTAAAAGCTCTCTCAGCCTTTCTTTAATTCATATTTTAGATATAATGTTAAATTGTGTTAACTAATGTTCATATAGACTCAGGAATCAATGTATGTAAACTTCTTAAAATGACATTTAAGAAAGAAGTAAAGATCGACATCAGAATTAGAACACTTCACTTAAGATTTGTAAAGAACCACGCCTTACCTGAGATAAGGCTCTGCCTCCCCTCCCACCTTACTGCATGTTAGAGTGGCTGCAAAATAAGCCAGACTCTAGCTTCTTTAAAGTTATTTTCAAAAAATTGGTTCTTGTTGTAAAACTACTGTGATCTCAAATGGGATATAGTGTAGAGTTCAGCCAAAAATTCAAGATAGCTATTATACAAGCTGAATATATTTTTACCCTTGCTAATTCCATTTTGTAAAACTATTACCTGTTTTGCAGAGGTACTGCTTCAAGAACACAGAACCTAGGTAACTTGTGATAATAAGCCATCACCTACAGAACAGATAGTATATAATGATAACTTCCAGTACTAATACAGACTCCAGTTAAATAAAAGGGTAAATAACTGTAAAGTTATAGACATTGAAGTTAAAGCCCAGTATTCTTACTTTATGACTGGTGAGACTGGCTTGCTGGATGGTTAAGATCAAATTTAGAGATTGAAATTAAATACAGAGGCCAAGAAAAACCAGTATCTTGTCCTCAAAGTCAGCCTGAACCCAGGGAACAAGAGGACTTCTCAAAGGAGCTTTGCAACTCTGGGTTACACGACCTCCTGATCAGGGAGGTTGATGAGGCCACTAGAGGATAAAAAGTCAATCAGTGCACCTGCTGCAGAGGTGGGTCATTGGAAAAGGGAAACATCCCTGATGCTTCCAAGGGAAAACACCTCATCGAGGAGACCCCGCCTAATGAATGGCACTAAGGAGTTGCCCTCAAGTTCTCCATGAGTGACCCTTGTGGGAACTCAGCTGACTCTTTAACAAGACAGGAACAGGTCAATCTGACCAGCTTGATCTTAGACACCTACCAAAACAGTTAAGACCAAAATATAGCCATTCTTGAACATTTAAAAGAAATAATAGTTAAATTTAACTTAAAACATACACTTGTGTTAGCCCACTAGAATAAAGACTAGAAGCTACAAAAGAGATTTTTAGGCAAATGTGCCTGATAACTATCAAGAGAAACTGCCAGAGTCAGAAGTTTTTAGTCAGTTTAAGGCCTACAGCCACAGGTAGGCTTAATCTATGTTTTCTAGTAACAGAAATATAGAGATCTCTACTAAACACAGGTTATACCAATAAAAAGATATTTTACAATATTTTCTAGGGACATCACTGACATTAAGAGTTAAATGTTGTGTTTACATTCCTGATAACCTGGACAACGTTAAAGTTCCCAAATAAAGGCCTTGTCCTCTCCAGCCTTTGTTAGGCCTCGTTATGGAAAAAAAATTTCTCAGTTCTTCCACCTTCTGGTCAGAGATTATTGACTTCCATCATCTTCATGATATTCATTGACATGTTCCAGATTCTGCAACATTTATCTTGTACTAATCTCATTTCAGTACTCATGTGTTTTTGTTCTTCTCTCATAGAAGCACCCATCCCCAGATGCCTTTACAACCTGCTCTTCCCCAACCAGACTTCTACAATGGACAACTTGATTGACCTGATTTCTAAAAGGGAACTCCAAACAGCTTTCCCCTTGCTGCCCCCTTCCAACTTGAAGAAGCCAGAGTGGTCATTGCCCCCTTTCCCTACAGCAGTAAGGAGTTCCTAAAACTAGAAGGGGGAATGAAGCCAGAATTGGGGACAGGAAGTTAGTGTAGAATAGGGGATTGGTCAAATCGAGGAAATAAAGTCCACGAAAGTCATCTGCCTCTGGAAGTTGGAGACTGCCCCTGGGAGAATGGAATGTCAAGGATCTTTGGAGCCCATTGATTTTCAAATTTCCCCACCCTTATCAAGGACTGCAAGCAAGGAGCCGCTAATTAATGCACCCTGGACCCTTTCCTGGCTGAATCACTTTGGCTCTCCCCCTGCCCCATCCACTTCTTAACTTTTTACATCTCAACTGCAAAACAAGGCCTAGTCACAGGCAGGAAGGAGAGATAAGGGGAGAGAGAACTGGAAAACAAAAGATCTTCTTATAAAAACAAAAATGGGGGAATATAATATAATATAAAGCTGCTCCCCTGCCCTTTACACTGCAGTCATTTCCCCGCCTTCCAACTTACAACCTAGCTCGTCAGTCTGTGAACATCCTAGCTAGCTATTGGTTCATCAGTTAGCTTGCAAGTATCCTTCTCCATTATTGGTCCCATTAACCCTTCGAACTCAACTGCTTAAGAATAGCTCCTCGTCATTTTTCTCTCTCTCTTCTCTTCATTTTCATGCTGTCTCTCTCCTCCTCATTTTCATGCTCTCTCCTCCTGGCTTTTCACTCTCTCTCTCTCTTGTGCGCTCTCTCTCTCTCTCTTTTCCTCTCATTTTCTCTCTTACCCTGCAGGGAGACATTCTGTTTGCTTAATAAACCCTCTTATGTGAGTTCCTGTGTCTGGAGTGGTTTCTGGGTTCTTACCCCTACTACCTTCAATTAGAGCATGCAGTGACCAGAGTTTTCTGAAGTGACTGGAGTTGGAAAGTGCCCTTCATTTTACATGCTCCCTGTGCTAACTTCAGTCACTCTTACAAATATTTGAGAAGAGGTTTATTTTGGCTGACAGTTTTGGAGGCTTCAGTCCATGATTGATTGGCCCTCATGCTTTGAGATTGTGGTGGCACATAATGGTGGCAGTGCATTGTAGAACAGAACAGCTCACCTCCTGGCAGGGAAGTGAAAGAGAGAAAGAGGAAAAGACCAAGGTCCCACATGGCCTGAGGACCTCCCACCTAGGCCTCGCCTATCATAGGCTCCACCCCCTCCCTCTAGTGCCACAGTTTGGGACCCACACCACCAATATGTGAACCTTTGTGGGACATTCCAGAACCAAACTGTAGCATCTGCCCATGCTCTGATTCATCACCTCTAAGATCAACATTTGCCCGTTCTTTGTAACTAATTCCTGTGTGTTCCTCAGTCTTTGTCCCTTTGTACTTCATGTGCCTTCTGGTTTTAATTTGCATCTCTCTGACAATGAACGGGACAGAGTTCCTTCTCTGAATTGCTGAAGACTTTGGCCACGTTTCTGCTGGAATGTCTTTCTTGCTGTTTTGTAGGAGGCCTTTTGCTATTTTGGATGTGGATATGGCTCTGCCATCTGTTACATATATTGCAAATATCTTTTCCCATTCTATGATCTGCCTGTCCAAACTTCAAATGGCTGTTGTCAATGAACAACCCGTATCAAGGCTCCTAGGCTCTCTCTTTTACTATTTTTGATTGATTTGTCTGACCCTATGTCAAAGCAGTAATACTGTCCTAATTAATTTGCTTTTAAGACAAATCTCCATATTAAGCAGTACACATTCTCCCAACCTTTTAAAGATCTTGCCATTATGTTAGTCTAGGTCCTCCATAAAGCAGACACCAAGATGGCATTAGAATTTAATAATTAAATTCTATTAAAGGCAATGCCTACAGGAAGGGAGCTTGCTAAGGCTGGGAGAGAGGTCAGACAGTGCTGTCAGGGAAGGGGAGAAGGAAGATTGGGTGGAAGAGTTCTACAGTACTGTACGGTCAAGGGAAGGTCTAATGAGTTGTTAGGGATTGCTAGAACCCAAAATGACCATCAGTAGGGTCTTGTGTCCCCCAAGAACTGGTCTTCTGTTATATTCTTAAATGTATTCAGGTGTTAGCTTAGAGAAGCCCATGAAAGTGGCTTCAGCACAAACTGGGTGATGAATTTCAGAGCACAGTAGCTGGACCATAGGTCAATTACTTTCCCTACACTGGTTGGAATTAGCGAGGCTCACATTATGCCTGCCACTGTCTATCCTTTGTTGTGGGCAGCTTTCCCTCCCCACATAGGTTCAGGGGAGAGCTCCTAGAATGCTTCCTCTTAGGATTTGATCAGATCAGTTTAGGAAGAATTGGTATCTTTAAAATGTAAATCTTCCTAGCTAGTCAAGAGGTTTTTTAATGTTCTCAACTTGAAGTAATGATCAATGGCTGAGGTGACAGATATTCAATTACCCTGCTTGGATCATTATGCATTGTGTGCATGCAGTGAAATGTCACCCTTCTACCTTTATACAAGTACTATATGTCAACTAAAATAAAAATATATTATCTGGGCTCAATGGCACACATCTGTAATCTCAATGACTTGGGAGGCTGAGGCTGGTGAATCACAAAGCCTGGGGATGTGGCTTGGTGGTGAAGTATCTCTAAGCTCAAACCCTAGTACCATCCCACCTCCCCCCAAAAAGTTAAAAATACATGGGTCTTCTGATTCATGAACTTAGTATGTAGATTTGCTTATGTGTTCTTTAAAAAAAATCTCTTAATAGTGTTCCATTATTTTCTGCTAAGTCTTATAGTTTGTTATATTAATTTCTGGGTATTTAATTTTTTGCTATTTATTGCTTATGTATGCAAATATATTTTATTTTTATGTATTGACATTTTCTCAAGCAACAATGCTAAACTCAACATTAATTCTGACAATTTATTTATTATTTTGAACTATCTCTTTGTACATCAAATAATATTATTATTTTCTTTCTTTATTTCCCTTTCTTTCCCTATACCTTTTCTTTTTCTTGTCCTACTGCATTGGCTACTTCCTGTACAATGTTGACTAGAAGTGTGCATATTTGTCTACTTCCAAATCTCAAGAACCAAACTGACAACATTTTACTCATAAGTAAAATTACCCTGTATACATTTTTTCTTTAACTTCCCAGGGCCCCTTTCCAAGTCCTCTATTTATGCTGCTCTCCAGGAGGCAGTTTGCAGGGACTGAGTTGATGGTTTCATTGCCTCTTTGCTGTAGATAGGCTGGGGCCAATTGGAGGCACTTATGTGAGATAGGGAGGAGAATTCAGTTGGGGAATTTGTTCCCCAGACTAACTCATTGCCACTACACACAGGTTAGGTGAGTTCTTCTACCAAAGCTTGCTGCTTCTGCCATGCAGCCCTCTCCATATGACCACTTCTTTCATTTTACAGCGATTACTGCCTCCCCTTTCCTCATCAGCAACTTCTGTCCACTACCAGTCCTAGAGTATTTTATTACTTCCTTGTTACTTTCTTGAAATTCCACTCTGCCTTGTAAATAGTCACTGTATGAAACTCTTCAATTACCCCAACTAAGGACACCATTTGCTCTCTGCTTGGTCTCTTGGATGATTGAAATTTATTGTACTTTTTTATGTAGGTCTTCTGTATCAGAGAAGTTTCTTTCTAGTTCTGCTTAAAGCATAAATTGGTGGTGTTTCAGCAAAAGCTTTTTGTACATATATTGAGAAATAGCATGATTTTTATTCTTCATTTTGTTAATGTGTATGATATAATGTTACACCATCTTTGTTTTCTTGAAATAAACTCAATGCCATCATCATGCAATATACCTTTTATAGAAATTAATTTGCTAATATTCTCTGAATGAATTTTGCATCTCTGTTCAAGAACAAAGTTTGACCTAGAATTTTCCTTTCTCATCATGTTTTGTTTTGTTTCATCAGGTTTCGTGTTATTGTGCTGCAGGTCTCAATATGAGTTCAATTGCATTTCTTCTTTTTCTAATGTCTATAAAAATTGTAAAGATTAGAAATATATATTTTAAGTATTTGGTTGGCCTCCTTGTAGAAGGCAAAGGAACCAGAAAATTAAATTCAAATTTGTAGTCACGTAATAACATAATCTCAATTAAGTAAGGCAAAAGTTGACAAACCAAAAGAAAAAAAAAAAATAGATTTTAACATACTTTTCTCTCTAACTGATAAAATAAGTAGAAAAATTTAAAAGATTTAATTAATACAATTAACATGACCCCGCGGACATATAGCATACTGCACAATAACTACAGGACACACATATATTCTTTTCAGGCTTACACAGTGCATTTACAAGATTTTGACCATGTCTTAAGTCAGTAAGACAAAGATAAGAAATATTTTAAAGATCAGTGGTGTAGCTCCATGGTAGTCTTTTCTAACATGCATGAGACCCTAGGCTAAATCTTTAGCACTGAAAAAAAAAAAAAAAGAATGTTATGGTTTAGATATGAGGGATCTCTCAAAAGCTCATGAGTGAGACAATGTAAGAAAGTTTACAGGTGAAATAATGCAGTTATAAGAGCCTTAACCTAATCAGTGCACTGATCCTCTGACAGGGATTACTGGGTAGTAACTAGAAAGGTAGGGTGTGGTTGGAGGAGATGGGTCACTGGGGCATGCTTTTGTTGTATATATTTTGTCTCTGAAAAGTAGAAATTTCTCTCTCTGCTTCCTGGTTGTCAAGCTTTGAGCTGCTTTTCCCCATCATACCCTTTCATTACAATGTTCCTCCTTACCTCCAACCCAGAGCAATGGGGTTGGCCATTTATGGGCTGAGACCTCTGAAATCAAAAGCCCCCAAAAAACTTTTCCTCCTCTAAAATTGTTCGTGTCAGGTTTTTTGGTCACAGTGGTGGAAAAATTGACTAAAACAAAGAATTAAAATCATGCAGGATTTTTTTTTAATCACAATGTCATTAATTAAGAAATACATAAGTTAAAAGCTACATGCTTGGAAACATAGCACTTTGCTTTTAAATAAAGATACATCAAAGACTCAACCACAATGGAAATTACAAATTATTTAAAGCTGATAATGAAAATACTATGTATCAAAATACGTAGGTGACAGCTGAAGACTTGAAAAATATACAGCCTTAAATGCACATATGACAATATAAGCTAGTAATAGCTGCTATGGCTTGGATATGGTTTGAGTGTGTCCACTAAGGGTTCATCTGGTGGGAGCTTTGTTCCTAGGGTGACAATGTCAAAAGCGAGGGACATTTAAGGGGTTGAACGTAGTAGGGAGTCCTTAAGTCACTGGGGGAGTTATCCTCAATTGGAATTTAGGTGGCTCTCATGGAACATCTGGTCTATGGGTTGTTATCTGAGCAAACCCTGAATTTCTCTCTGGTTTTCTGTTTCAGGATGTGATCTCTTCCTCCCCTCCCCCCACATATCTGCTTAATATTTTAAATCAGTAATACATTACTGATCTTGTTTTAAGCAGTCTGTGCTTGTGTGTGTTTACCCACATTTGTAAGGTTCTCTATCCTTCCTGTGGCTCCAACCTTCACTCTGAAATCATTGTCCTTTTGGTCAAAGAAATTTTGGCATTCCATTTTGCTGTTTTGCTTATGAAAAATACCCTCAGAGTGTTGGAGAGTGTCTTTATTTTATCTTCATTTTGAAGATTATATTTTGTTGGATATAAAATCTAGTTACAGATATTTTCTCTTAATTCCCTAAAGGTATCATTCCATTCACTCCTGATTTCCCTCGTTTCCTTAAATAAGTCAGTTATTTGTCTAATTGTTGTGTCATTAAAGTTATTATTGATTGATTGATTGATTGATTTTGTCCTGGGGATTGAACCCAGGGGTGCTTTACCACTGACCTACATTCCTAGTCCTTTTTTTTTTTTTTTTTTTTTTTGAGATGGGGTTTTGCTAAGTTGCTTAGGGATTCACTAAGTTGCTGAGCTGGGCCTCAAACTTGAAATCCTCTTGTCTCAGCCTCCCAAGTCTCTGGGATTACAGGAGTGTCCCACCATACCTGGCTCTTATCTATCTTTTTTAATTCTCTACAGTTTTGCTGACTCCAATATAGGCTACTTGAAGTTTGTAGGGATTCTTAAATCAGTGACTTATTCCTTTCATCAATTTGGGAGCATTTTCAACACTGTAAGTTTCAATATTGCTTCCCTTCTCCCCATTCCCTCCTTTTCGCCTTCTTTTTCTTCTCGTCTTCATTTTTCTGAGACTATAGTTACAAATGTGTGGGATTTTCTCAGTGTATTATCTTATCTGCTAACCCCTCTCTCTTTTTTACACTTATTTTTTCTTCCTAATCTTTCTCTTGTGCTTCATTCATTAGTTCAATAATTTTTTTCTAATTAATTTTACTCATTTATTAATTTGCTGTTTGGGAATATTGACTCATCCATTGAGCTATTACTTATAATTGGTGAATTTTTCAATTTTAGAAGTCTTATTTGCCTCTTTTTCAGATCTGGTATGTCTATTTGGTATAGTTTCTGATTCGTTGCTAACACTTTTAATTTTCTTGTATGTGTTAATATACAGTAAGTATACACACACACACACACACACACACACACACATATATATATACATATGTAAATATATATGTTATGGGGCACAACTTAAGAACAGACAGATCACCACTGAGAAGTCCAAATTTGAGAGTCCTTATTAAGCCGGCCAGCTGACAATCTCATACAATGTCCCAAAAAAATGGCTATTGGGAGAACAGCTCCAACCACAGGGTTGTAGGGGTTCTTATACCAAAAATTAGATTAATCATAAGTGTCTGTTGCTATGAGTCAAAATTACAAACTAACATCATGAGATCATCAACAGAGGGAGAAGTGGGTCAAAACAATCCTTTCCTAGGTACAAACTAAAGAATGGTTACTAACATCCACACATTGTTTACATGGTACATTGGTTAAGAGCAATAGAGATCAAAAGAGAGCAATTTTTCATTACATAAGAATCGTCATTTTGTATTGCTAAACATGTCACTCTAAGTAACTGATGATGGGTACAGAGGTGGGGTGTTCCCTTGGGAGAAGCTCATTTCCTACATAACAAGGAGTCTCAGAGCAAAATGGAGTTTGTTTAGTCATTTCCCTTAGAGTCTGGCCTATAACATTCTCATGGAGATCTGTCAACCCATCACATATATATATATATATTTATATATTTCTTTTTACAAAAACCTCATCTATTATAGACATCTGTGTATGAATCTGTATATCGAACATAAACCGAATGGAAGAAACAGCATAATAAATTGCTATGTAATTATCATTCTGCTCTAATAATTATCAATATTCTCTCATTCTTTAACAAAATATATTCTCCTCCTACTTTGGTAAGTGAAGTGTTTGCTTTTCTGCGACTGTTCCCCTCCCCTTCCTACTCCTTTTCTTCCTTTTCCTTCTCCCTTATCTATTTCTTCTTCATTCTCCATATCCTCTTTATTCACAGGAGTAATTTACAGCAAATCCTAGCTGTTATCCTGTTTCTCTAACAGATATAGGTTTTTTAAAAAAGCATAACCATGAAATCATATCACTCAGGAATAAGAATATGAATTCTTAGTCTCATCTACTACCTTGTCCATCTTAAATTTTCAGTATTCCCAAATTAGCTTTAAAACTTGGTAGCAATTAAATTTTTTTCAAACCAGGTTCTAATTCAGGTCTGCACATTGTATTCGATTATAATGGCACAGTTCTGTTATAATAGTACTTTTTTGACATCTACATAATAATGTCAATGTCTGGAGCCCCTGTGGTCTGCTTCTAGTGTCTGTTATTTCTGCTTATTTTCCTTCCTGAGGTCTTGTTTCATGTGTTTGGTTATTGTTTATTGTGTGCTGGAATCATATTTAGAAGTGTCTTTGTAGTTCTTTTTTCTGTGCTGAGGCTTTAACCCAGGGCTTCACACATGCTGGGCACTGCTCTACCACAGAGTTACACCTCCAGAAATAATTTTTAACAATTCTAATTATTAGTCTCTCACTCTCTCAGTTTTCTCTTCCAGAATCACTGAATGACCCTAGGAGGAAGCTGAACCAACTTCCGTGGCTCCAGATTCATCTCTGTCAACCTACATTTTAGATAGGTTTTTAGTTTTATTTCTCCCCCCTCTTCTCTTCCCCCTCCTCCTCCTTCTTCTCTATTTTTCTAACTCTCATATCCTCTATTCCATAGATGCAATATGCTTTTAAAACACTATGTCCCCTTTTATATTTCAGTTAATCTGTCCTTTAATTGGAAAGTTGGTTAAAAATACTCAATCTACTATTAGCACCAGATTTAATTCATACTCTAAAATTGGGAATAATTTACATATATAAAAAATAGAAACCCTGTGTATGACTCAATAGATTTGTCCTTATGTATATATACATGTGATCACTTAGTTGTATTTCAAGTAAATGTATTATTACAATGAATCCCAAGCAAACTTTCTCACTCATGAATTTTTATAGAAGACAGAAAGATGCCATGAGTTTGTCACCAAGCAACACAAGATGCTGCTGCTCTCAACATTTCCCGTGGACAGGAGTTTTTTTGTTCTTTTTGTTTTCACTCATGCAACTTTTCTTCAGGAGTCATGGAGTCTCTGTCTCTACTTAGAGTATGGAAGACGTGAAAGGTTAAATGAAGATTGTCATCACTCCACATGATATGTGAACTCAAACTGTGCCAGGATTTTCTAAAATGTCCCATTTCTTTCTCTTTTTTCATCGAACACTTTAGTGTTATTTAAAACTTTTTGGTTTTACAATATCATGTGATACATTTCCATACTAGTCTACATAAGTCACCTTGTTGTGTTTCAGGGAAGCACACTATCCCTTTGTATGAAAGAACACTAATTTATTATTATTAACTTTTCCACTTTGGAAAGATATTTAGACTTTTTTCTTCAGGTTTTTGTTATTTAAAATGCTGCTGTTGGTATGTTGAGATGCATTATGTTTTAGGATTCTTAGATCCTAATTTTCCATATTTTGATATTACAATTTCAGTAACGTCAGAGAGGTACATGCCAGGAGCTTACCTCCCATTGTCCACGTGGACATCAAATTGGTCTTAGTTGTTACTTTCTATTGAGTAGTGAACATTACTGGTACTATTTATGCCTTGAGTTTAATTGCCTGTTAAATCTTTTTCAAAGTTTACACTGTAAAGTGACATAGACACAAAAGTTACTGTGTAGAAATCCATGGAAACAGAAGGGCAAGGTGTTAGCCCAAGTATCAGCATCAGAATGGGGCTCAGTGGCTTGCAAGAATATGCTGGAGAGAGCAGAGCGCATTTTATTTAGATTGCCCAACCCAAAATCTGCAGTTCATACATCCTATGCAGTACATAGGATGATGCTGCATGGAAAAATGTAGACCTTGCTACCTCCTAATTGAAAAATGATCGAGAAGTGTTGTAGATCAAATACATGGAAATTTTAGGAATGTCTTAATCAATTTTCCCTACTTTTTTGTTGTATGAGGTATGACAAAAAAATTAATGTTTGTGTTGATCTGAAAAAGCTCTTTCAACTCTAAATAATTCTACCATCTAAGAAAATAATTGTGAAGCAGTTTATTTGGCAGGATTTTTTCTTTTCTTACTAATATATAAAAGAAAGGCATCTTAGATTCAATGAAATGTGCTTCATCTTTGCATACTTGAGCAGAGCAAAATACCCTATTTCTTTTTTATTGTTCTTTTTAGTGACATATGACAGTACAATACATTTTGACATATCATACATACATGAAGTATAACTTCCCATTCTTGCAGTTGTACATAATGTGGAGTTACAGTGGTTGTGTATTATATGCGAACAAAGGAACGTTATGTCCAATTCATTCTGCCTTTCCCGTTCTTATCCTCCTTTTCTTCCCCCTATTCCCCAGTGTCCAATCCAGTGAACCTCTACTTGTCCCCCACCTATTATGAGTCAGCATCAGACAAAATATTCAGCCTTTGGTTTCTTGGGATTGATTTATTTCACATAGCATGATAGTTTCCAGTTCCATCCATTTACTGGCAAATGCCATAATTTCATTCTTTATGGTTGAGTTATATTCCATTGTGTATGTATACCACATTTTCTGTATCCATTCATCTGTTGAAGGGCATCTAGTTTGATTCCATAGTTTAGTTATTGTGAATTGAGCTGCTATGAACATTAATGTGGCCACATGGATATCGTATGCTAAGTTTAAGCCCTTTGGGCATATAACTGGGTCAAATGGTGGTTCCATTCCAAGTTTTCTGAGGAATCTCAGCACTGCTTTCCGTAGTGGTTGCATCAATTTGCAGTCCCACAGCAATGTATGAGTGAACCTTTTTCCCCACAACCTCACCAACATTTGTTGTTACTTGTATTCTTGATAATTGCCATTCTGACTAGAGTGAGATGAAATTTCAGTGTAGTTTTAACTTGCATTTCTCTAATTGCTAGTGATGTTGAACATTTTTTCATGTATTTATTGACCATTTGTATTTCTTCTTCTGTGAAGTATCTGTTCAGTTTGTTTGCCCAATTATTGATTGGGGTTTTTTTATGTTAAGTTTTTTGAGTTCTTTATATATCCTGGAGATTAATGCTCTATCTGAGGTGCAGATGGCAAAGATTTTCTCCCATTCTGTAGGCTCTCTCTTCATGTTCTTGATTGTTTCCTTTGCTGTGAAGAATCTTTTTAGTTTGAATCCATCCCATTTATTGATTCTTAAGTTTACTTCTTGCACTTTAAGAATCTTGTTGAGGAATTCAGTTCTTAGGCCAACATGATAGAGATTTCAGCCTACTTTTTCTTCTGTTAGGTGCAAAGTCTCTGGTCTAATACCTAGGTCCTTGATCCACTTTGAAGTGAGTTTTGAGCAGGTGAGAGATAGAGGTCTAATTTCATTTTATTATGTATGGATTTCCTGTTTTCAAAGTACCATTTGTTGAAGAGGCTATCTTTTCTCCAATGTATGTTTTTATCTAGTATGAGATGCCTGTATTTATGTGGGTTTGGCTCTGTGTCTTCTATTCTGTACCATTGGTCTTCATGTCTGTTTTGGTGCCAATACCATGCTGATTTTGTTAGTAAAGATGTGAAGTATAATTTAATGTGTGGAAACTACCCTATTTATAATGACATGTTTCACCTGTAAACCAAGAAATCATGAGCATGGCTAAAATAAAAGTAGGGGTAGTTTTATTTGAGTGCAGAACAGATTTGCAAATTGAGTAAAACAGGATCAGTTATGGTAACTGAGCAAAAGTAGGCTCCTCCCCAGCATTACCCCCCTGTACTGTGATTTGAACCAAAGGATGCTCCAACCCTGAGTTACATCCCAGTCCTGTCTAAAATTTTAATATTGAGTCAGAGTCTCATTAAGTCACTGAGGCTAGCCTCAAACTTGAGCTCATCTTGCCTCAGCCTCCCAATAGCTGGGATTACAGGAGTGCCTCACAACACCTGGCTGGGACCTGGGCTTTTCAACAACAGGGAAGAGGGTGCATGCAGCTTAGCATTCTCTGCGGGAGATAAGCAGGATTGAGGCTAATAGAGCAGATGGAAACTGATGAAAAACAGGGCAGTCACACATTTGTTAAGTGTCTTGGAATATCCAGATCAAGAGGCAAAGCTAGTTATTCCTTTTTCTCAAACCTTGCAAAGTATTGTTAGATTTGAGAAAATTCTGGCAGATTGAAATTCTGACAGGATGTCTCTGATAATTTACCCTGGCAGTCAGTCTCTGAGACCCCCAGAAGGACCTTTTGACCACTCTGCAGACATCTTGATTTTTATGTTGTCACACTCTAGTTGAGATGTGTTTAAGATAGGGAAAAGTGGTAAGCCATCGGGCAGTGGCGGGAGCTTTGCCCTGATGAAGGGAGGCTCCAGAGCACCAGGTTTGAGCAGTTCCTTGGTTGGACACCCAGGAGCAATACAGTGTTCTGTGATTCAGGACAGACAAGGTAGACACCTTTGTTTTGTAAAGTAGAAGGACACTTGAGAAGGAGAACAAGTTAGCGGGATGGAGTCAATATTGGAGGTTCATTCTGGAAACTGATCCCGCTAGATCTATTTTCCTGAATATCATTTGGAATTTTTTCACATAGTCATGGCTGCACATATCCTAATGAAATCATTGTTTGAGGTCACTGGTGTCCTTTTCCTATGCCATCAGCTGTATGCAATTCCTAAATGATAAACTAATAATCACTGCTTCATAGAATTGTTTTATGGGTGTAATTAGATAATATATGTAAGTTCCTTAGCAACTGTTGTTTGGCATTTAATAAGAATGCAATAAGTCAATTGTTACCAACTTTGTTACCAATTACCATACATTAATGAATATTCATGTATTCATTCAAATATTTATTACACGTTTAGGGTGTACGCAGATTAAGTGTTCAAGGAGAACTCCGGGCATGGTACATAGGACATGATGTACAGCACCGACCTGAATTCTTTCCTTGGTTCAACCCTTGGGAGCTGTGACATCTTGAATCTTGGCTTTATCATTATGTGCCTGAATTTTTTGCTGAGTTGGTGAAGAAATTTAAAAAGTGAGTTTGAATTATCTCTGAAGTGCTTCTGAATATGCGCAGAACCCTTAAGAAGCCTTCCCAATCCCAAGGGGCTAAGGTTCCCCCTTCCATGCTGATCTCAACCCCCATCCTGGCCTCTCTCTCCAGAATGCTCTCCTGCAAATCCTAGCTCTGGTTACACACTGACTCGTCTGCAGAGGAGACACAGCAGAATGTGAGAGGAAATGAAGAAGGAGCCGGGGCAACAGGCTTTTAAAGTCCCTTGGAGAACTCACATCTTCACCCCTGGAGAGGTGTCCCCATCCCATCTCTCAGGACATGATGCTTGGCCAGCCATCGGCAAAGTGCGGACTGAGTGGCATGGATGACTTGGGTGGCTCTGGAAGGCAGGCAGGAAAGGCAGTGAAGAAGAGCGTATCAGTAGGAAAGACCAGGGTTCCTTTTGGTTCCCGTCAGCATTTCTGAGTCTGCTAAGAACAAAGTCCTATTTAGTGTTGATAGGTTTCCAACACTTACACCTTTGTCAATCTCTATTTTTCCCAAGGAGAAAACCAGCTTTCAGGCATGCAGTCTTCAGATGAACTTTAATAAACACCTTGGTTTTCACTGTGTGCATCTGCATAGGCATCTCCTGGGTATCCTGGGGATCTTCTCTGAGTCGTAGCTAACACTGAGATCCAGTCAGTGCTGTGAATGTTTTCTGATGATGACACATTTCATCCTCACAACCCACCTCCCTGCTACTACCCATTTGACAGATAAGGAAACTGAGGTTTGGAAAATTTTAGCAAATTGCCTAGAGAGTCACAGGTAGAACAGGATCAAAGCTGAGTCCAATCCAGAGTTCACATTCTTAGCAACTGTTCAGACTGCCTTATTTAGGACGATGGTACTAGGTTTCTTTTTAAACACATGTAATTAAAGTGAGTTGGTTTAAAGATACTTCTTAAGTTAAATAAAAAGTACAAGTCATATGTGGAGAGGGCCCAACTTGAGACAATTGTCCTTGGAAGATCCAAGTTTGGGAATCACCAGCATAGCCCAGGGCTGAACTCACACTGGAAGTGAATCCCCTCTATCACATGGCTTTTGGAAGTGCAGCCTTTGGGAGGTAACTAGGATTAAATGAAGTTATGAGGGTAGGGTCCCTGTGGTGGAATTAGTGATCTTATAAGAAAAGGAAAAGAGACCAAAGCTGGCACACATGCTCTTTCTCACCATGTGATGGTCTCTGCCATCTAAAGATGCAGCAGGAAGGGCATTGCCAGATGCCAAGCAGAGCCTAGTACAACGCCCTTGCACTTCCAGAACCATAAGCTAAATGAACCACTTTCATTTATAAATTTCCCAGCCTGCGGTATTCAGTTATAGCCACAGAAAAAAGCACTTAGGGCCTCAGAACTGAGAGCCTTCAGCTCTGACCACAGGGAATCAGTGATGGACGCGCTTGGCTGCAGGGAGACAGCAGCACCTATTTTGGTTTCCATTTTAAAGCCATTGTAGGACAGCCCATCCTGGATATGGACTGACTTATATCCTTTTCTTCCTTTTGTATTTTTTAACCTTGTAATTTTGTTATGAATTCAAATAATGTGATGTGACATATTGTACAATATAATATGATATGATATGTCCCAGGGCCTTTTCTAGTAAACCTAGTGTAATGGCTAGGAGTTGTGAAGATTAATGTGTTAACACACATCAAGCACTTAGAATAGGGCCCGGTCCTCAGCACGTGCAGTTTTGAGGGCATTTGGGTTGGGATGGGCAAGCAAGCTGAGGGCTATGGAGGGCTTCCCGGTGGTCCTGAAGAGGTCAGCCCCAAATGAGCTCCTCCTGCGCTGGCACCGCAATCCAGCTGTCTGGAGTTTTCCAGAACCTGCTTAATTTCAGGCATTTGTGCAGATCTGCCAGAGTCAGCTGGGGAGCGAGGAGACCTTGCATACTGGTGCCTGGAGAAGTAGCTTTTCTGACAGGTCTGTCATGCAGACCCGCCTCCACGGGAGCGCGCAGTCATGGGTTCTGTGAAAACACTCATCAAACACCTGCCCTGGGCCGAGGGCTGCATGCAGGTGACTGATGAACTGAAGGAGCAGGTGTTTCCAGAGACAGTTGCCATCAGGCAGAAGACAACATGTAAAGGTAGAGGAGAGGGAGTCTTCCAGGCTGCTTAGGCAGTCAGACTGAGATCCAGAGAAGAGGATCAGGCAGTGACCCAGGCTGCTCAGTGAGAGCAGGGACTTGTCGCTGGCAGCTGGACTTCTCATCCTCATCTGCACATTTACACTTACCTTCTGCAGGGTTTCACGATTTATGGGGCAGTCACAGGTGTCAGTGGCTCAAGGATGGGTCCTCTATAGAAAGAACATGTCTGTGCCACTAGTTATCTAACCAGGCACAAGTCACGCGTCCTTCATCTGTAAAACTCAGGTTGTAATTAGCACTTGCCTTCCGGGACTGCTGTGCCGATAGCACTGGACAGGGCAGGACAGATGCCTGGCACACTAGTGGCTGTCGATGACATCACTGATAGGTTGCATCTCTGCTGTGCAGGGCAGGCAGGGCTTCTACTGCTTACTTGACAGTTGAGGAGACAAAGCTTCAGGAAGGTGAAGTGACGACTCTAGGACACTTGGCTGCTAAAGGACAGAGTGTGGCCTCCATGCTACATAATTTGTCCAGCCCAGGGCCTCTCTGAACTGGCTCCAAAGAAGAATAGAGAAGCTCAAGACTCAGAGGTGAGCCTGGGATTTCTGTAGGTGCAGAAAGGCAAGGATTTGATCTATTTAGTTTACATCACTGCTCAACAATGTGGCCAAAGTCCTCTGTTATTGCTGGGGGATCAGTAACTTAAATGAAGAGGAATTTTATTCTCGTGCCTGTGAACCACATGGGTTCAACATGAGACATGGCTCCTACTGTGCAGTGCCTCAGAAAATGCATTTGAACGTTCATACAGATGTTAGAAGTACCCCGGCTCAGGAGAGGGTTTTTTGTAGTGTGTGATATGCAAGGACAGTTTGACCCTAGGCTCTGGAACCTCACCGTCTGTGTTCCAATCCTGGCTCTGCCATTTTGGAGGTGGGTGGCCTCAGGCAAGCATCAGCGTCCTCGTGTGCAGGATGGTGATGACGGTGGTGTCTATTTCACAGCCTCTCCATCAATCAAGATGAGGCTAAACGGAGGCTGTGCTCTAGAAGGCACTTAGCACGGGCACTGGCAGACGGGAGGAGTAGCGTGCGGCAGCTGTTACCGTAATGAAGACACACAACCGCATCTTTGAGATGAGGCAAAGCATCATCATTTTTGCTTGTCAAAATATGAACAAATTGCTCCTCCCAGCTGGGTTGGGCATGGTGCTCACTCTGCAGCCCTGGTGTCTGAGCGCCTGTGTTTTGTGCAGCTCTGTGTCCAGCCACAGCACCTTCTGGCCCCAGGCTCAGTGCTCAGCCCTGTGAGCTCCTCCATGCTGGCCTGTCTCCAGCGTGGACGACGCCACTCATTGGCTGGGGAAGCTGTTTCAGGAGGGGCAGCCCATTGCTGCCCGGAGAATGGAGCCTGTTGCACCCTGGAGGACCGACACCTGGCTGTGACTGTAGCAGTGCCGTTGCTCATTAAAGGTGAAGCTTCGGGCTGGGGATATAGCTCAGTTGGTAGAGTCCCTGCCTTGCAAGCACAAGGCTCTGGGTTCAATCCCCAGCACCGCAAAAAAAAAAAAAAAAAAAAAAGGTGGAGCTTCCAGGGAACTTTCCAGACAGGCACTACTTGATGGGATGCTGATAAGGCAGAAGGAGCCCAAATGCAGCTGATCTGGAGGGGGTCACCCAGCTCCTCTATGACTCAATTTCATCTACAAAATAGGAATGAAGAATGCCTGCCCTTCTAGGGCTTTATAAGAGTCAAATGAGCTTGTCAGTGTAGTGCTCTGAAAATGTAAAGTCTCTCTTGTGCAAGTTCCCCACCCTGCCCCCATCCCACCCGTCACACACACTCACATACGGATCTGGATTTTCCATCCTCCCCAACCATCAGGCTGCTAGGCAGGTAGGAGGGCTCTTCTTTCCCCTCCATCAATTTGGTCCTGTCCAACTCCCCTTTTGGCCCCAGCTCAATGGAGGAGAGGCTGATGCAGAGCTTGCTGGGTAGTGGAAGGTGCACTGTGAAAAAAGGTGGGGGTGATTCTGGGGACCCCTCTCCCCAGTTGACTCAGGAAGGAGTTATTTATCAGGTGGGAGACTTATGAACAAAAGGTGATCCCTCTTTGAGGAGCAACTCCTTGGAACCCGTACCTAAAAGTGCCATTCTGGGGACCAAGCCTTTAACACATGCACCTTTGATGGACATTCAGCAATGTCCACCCAGGCTGGTTGGTCACTAGTGCCTCTGATCCCACAGTGGGGATGACAGGAGATTTGACTCTCGCTTGAACTGCACATTGGGAACTGCAAGTTTCTTTGGGCTTAACATTCTGGAAAGGGGTAAGGAGCCACAATTTACCTTTTTACTTCACACCAGTTGAAACAAAAAGTCAAGAAGGAAAAGCCAAACCCAACCCTTTTCAGGGATGTTGGTACCAACGCTCAGGAAATTCCCATGTACTCAGGGCCTGCACCCAGTCAAGCCTTCCCTAGTGCCTGCCATACCCAAGGGGACCAGAGAAGGCATGTGCATACTGAGAGCCAACGAGCAGAACAGATCTGTGATTGCAGGGGTTCCTGAGCAGGCG
Organism: Sciurus carolinensis; assembly: GCF_902686445.1. NCBI lineage: Eukaryota > Metazoa > Chordata > Mammalia > Rodentia > Sciuridae > Sciurus > Sciurus carolinensis. The sequence continues at coordinate 128,247,441 of NC_062217.1, read as the reverse complement.
GGTGATGACCTTAGCCCTGCTGGGTAGGGATGGGAGGAGGGTGCAGGGATAAATGTCACTGCAGAGCAGGAGACTTCCTGAGCCTTCAAAGGGGATGAAGGATGACTTCAGTGCCCAGCAGGAGGGGATTTGCATGCAAAGCTTGAAATCTATCATGTGCCCCTGACTGTTGGGTTGGCTTGCTTTGGTGTATGCTGATTGGCAGCTGAACAGGATGAAGGCAAAGGGTGACCTGGATCTCAGGAGAGGGCAGCTGAGGACGCTGTGCCCAGGAGGGAGGAACTCAGGAGGACTGCACCTGGCAGTGTCCCTAGGAGTTGCTGGAGGTGGCAGGAGGGAGGTTGATGGGGAGGAAGCAGGCCAGGATGGGGAGGGGCCTAGGAACTCACCTGGCAACAGGAGGACCACAGAGTCCCTAAAAATGCACGTTGGTAAGGCCAGAAATTGAGGGGCAGGAACTTTTCTTATGGAACGGATGTAGAAAGCGAGACCTTCTGTGCTCACTAGGCAGGGTCCTGAGAGACAGGAAGAAAGAGAAAGGGCACATGAGAGTGGCATTCATGTGGGATGTGTGTGTGGCAGAGAGGTTGGGGCTTCCCCTGGAGTTCCAGGGTGCCTCTGTAGCAGAGGTTCCCAAGGAAAATTAGGAAATCTCAGAGGTATGAGACCCCACAGGTGGTTTCCTGCCTGTGGGGCGTGTCTGTGCAGAGACAGCCTGGCCCTCCTGGCAACCCTGCCTTCCTCTGCCCAGACCCAGGGGATGAGACTAGAGAAAGCGCTTTCCCTCTGGCTGAACCTTAGAGGTATCAAACGACTCACCTAACTCTGGATTAAAACCTTTTTTGGGCATTACTGTGCTGCAGAACTCAGCCGTAGATACAACGGCAAGGTCTGGGTTCAGAGGTGGAGAAGAGTTGTTGTTGGGAAGCATTATATAAACATTTTATCATTTGTAGAAGTTGGGACTGTTCAACCATAGATTGGCAGAAACTCACTAGAAAGGTAGTGAGTTCGCCATTACAAGAAATATCCAGGTAGGACCTACTAAATGCTTGTCGGGGATGGTGTATGTGCATGTGTGTGTGAGAGACAGAGAGAGAGAAGAGAAATGAGATTATGATTCACACAATTATTATAGGTTTGGGCTAGGTTAGTATTTCCCATCCACATAACATCTTCCATATTTTTTTCCAGTGCTGGAGATTGAATTCAGGGCTTCATGCATGCACTGGGTACCATGGAGCCATATCCCCAGACCCATCTTTCAGATTTTTGACACATCTGTGACCCATTTATATAGTGTTTTAGTCACCTTCTTTGCTGCTGTGACTAAAAGGATCTGATCAGAATAATTGTAGAGGAGGAAAAGTTTATTTGAGGGCTCAGGGTTTCAGAGATCTTAATCCACAAAAGACCTGCTCCATTCTTTGGGGCTCAAGGTAAGGCTGAACATCATCATGGGAGAGCGTGGCAGAGGGAAGCAGCTCACATGATGATCAAAAGGCAGAGAGGATCTTTACTCTCCAGATACAAATATATACCCCAAAGCCACACCCAAACTCCCACCTCCTCCAGCCATGCCCTACCACTTCAGTTACCACTGTTAATCCCTATCAGAGGAGTAATTCACTGATTGGGTCAAGACTCTCACAACCCAATCATTTCTCCTCTGAACCTTCTTGCATGGTCTCACACGTGACTTTTTGGGGGGACACCTCACATCCAAATCGTAACATATACCTTTGGCTTTTTAAAGATTCACTCTTTTAGACACAAATGAATACAGGTTTAAGGAAAACTTGAATTCAGTACTACAAAGGAAAAGTAGAATAATTGTGTCATAAATGCAGGATGACCCTTACAGTCACCATCTCTGCCATAGCAAACTCAAACTCTGTTGGCCAGTCCTGACTGGGTACTGTTGACCACCATGTTGTCCAGGTCAAAACGGAAATAGCAATTGTTAGGCACTATAGAGGCATCCCCTGAAAATAGGGGGATTCCCCTCCAAATAACTCTTTTCCTTAAGGCTATCAGAAGGCCCTAGAATGAATTGAGAGGGGAACATCTTCCCCTTTGATTCCACCTGTGTGGCCACCATGCCAATTTGCCACTGGATCACTTGACCCTTAGGCATCTCCTGCACTCTACAGATCACCTTCCTTTATCTGTAAAACAAGTTTTGATTGGGAAATGACAGCTAGGGTCCTCTGCAACCCTGAACATTCCTCCGAGTTGGACTTGCAAAGTCTCCCATTCCTGCACGATTTCTCAGAGGTGGGTTTTCATCGGCTGTTGCTGCTGGAGGCAGGGCTGCTGGGTGCTTAGTGCAGATATCAGCTCTTCCACCCAAAGCCCCTGCTAGCCCAGTGGGTGAAGCAGGCTTCACTGTCGAGCCTCTATCTCTGAATGCTCCTCAGAGTCCTTCTCTCCTCTCCATCTGTCCTGCTTCAGAGTTTGGCCCCATTGAAAGTTTCTTGCAGGCTAAACGATGACTTGAAAAACAGGATTCTGTTAAAGGTCATTGTCTGCTCCCTTACTCAGGCCTGCAGTCTGTCTTTCTTTGGTTTGGTTCAGGGGCACTTTCAAAAGAAGTGTGGGAGAGGGAAGCCAAATTATCACCCAGAGACAGCCAGGGAGCATTGGGAGCTTGGTGCATAACTCGGCAAAGTGCTTTAAAATGTTTGCACCCCCAGGTGGTCTGCAGGGTGAGGTTGGCCCTGAGCACATCGCCCACACCAGGGTGCAGTGACACCTGGCTGGGGACAAGTTCAGTGTGAAAATCAGGCCAGAGATGCAAAAGGTAAATTAGTAGGTGATTCTGCATCGTACACAGGAGGAGTTTCTTAAAAGAATTCTTTCAACAGGCAATCCCTAGTGAGTTTTGAACAAAATTCTATCATCTTTTCCCAGGAAGTCTTTAGGGTTAAGATGACCAGGTTTCCATCAGATGCATTTCCATGATGAGTTTCCTCTTGGAAACTACTAACTCCTTTCTGTCTCTACAGGCTGGACTCTTCAGGGCCTGTCATAGCAATGGAATCACGCCATGTGGCCTTTTGGGTCTGGTTTCTTTCACTTAGCACAATTTTTTCAGGGTCCTTCCACGTATCAGAACGTCCTTCCTTGGCAAGGCTGAATGGTAACATTCCACTGTCTGCCCATCTCAAGCTTCCTGCATTCATTCATTTTATGGGCACTTGGATTGCTTCCGCTTTGGGCTATTACGAATAATGCTGCTATGAACAATTGCGTACGTATTTCTGGATGTGGAAACATGTTTTCATTTCTTTTGGACATGTTCCTAGGAGTGAAATTGCTGTGTCCTACGGTGACTCTGTATCTAACTTTTTTTTTTTCCACTTTCCACAGCAGTTGCGCCATTTTACATCTCCACCAGAGAGGCCTTGGGGTTCCAATTTCTCCACATCCTCACCAACACTTTTGTCATTCTGCCCTCGTCATCTGAAGGGCCGTGAAGCAGTGTCTGCTTGTGGGTTTGGTTTGTGATTCACCTAGGACTTGGATCCATGTCTCCGGATATCTGAGTCCCTGTTTTATCCACAATACTGAGGGACAAGGATGAGGAGCACTGGTCTGGGTCAAGGAAATCTTCCACCATTCCCTCCCACCGTGGCCAAGGGCAGAGGGATGTGTTCAGGTTCCCTGTGTGGAAATGAAATGGAACACAATGAGGATGGAGTCGCGTGTTCTGGATGAAGGCAGAGAAAATGCCATGGAAGTGTGGAACCCATTCATTAAGATGTAATAGTGAAAACCAAACCAAACCTTCAGTACAATAGTCCCACCTTACTTACAAGAGATAGGTTTTAAGAAAAGTGGCTTGAATAATATCAAACCCTCTACATAATATGTCTTTCTCTATAGGTACATACCTATGATAAAGTTTAACTTATAAATTAGACACAGTAAGGGATTAACAAAAATAAGATTACAAAGAACAAGTTACATGAATGTCTTTCTTAATATTCTGTACTTGCCCTTCTTGTTGTGATGTGAGATCACAGCCTGTGTGGTGAGAAGAGGTGAGGTGGATGATGTTGGCATGGTGATGTAGTGTTAGGCTACTAGTTAAGAGCTACTGGAATGTGAGCATTGCAATGCCATGACAGTTGATCTGTTAACTAAGATGACTACCAATTGACTAACGAGTGGGTAGCATACACAGCGTGGATCCACTGGACCGAGGGATGTCTCACATCCTGGGAAGGAACAGGATGACATGAGATTTCCTTAGGCTATTCAGAACAACATGCAATATAAAACTTATGTTTTATTTATTTCTGGAATTTTCCATGTAATATTTTTGAACTGGAGTTAATCACCAATCACTGAACCCATGGAAAGCAAAACTGCAGATAAGGGGGGATTACTATAGCACCTAATGAATGACAGACATTTATGTTGCTAACAGCATCAACAAGCACAGAGACTCTCAAGGGCTCATACCTAGGGTTCCCTCCAGCCAGCCCTACCCTGGCAGCTCCCTGATATCTATAAGTTCCATCTCTGCTTGAGTTGGATCTGGCCCCTTGGGGCCGTTGGGGCAAATTCAGTGCAAATTCAACACTCTCATGGTTAATTGCATTTCACAGAATAATCGCATTTCATCATGTGACCCATGAATTATCAATTTAAGTCTTTTTCAAGTACCATCATTTTTAAACTTCAAATTTTTAGTGCCTGGCACATAATAGGCTTTAGACACATGTTTCTTGGACTCTTCTGTCTGTCCACTCAACATATATTTACTGAGCACCTACCTTGTCCAGGCACTTCTCTAGACTTTAAGGATACAGCAGTGAATAAAACAACTAACAATTCCCTGACTGGGCGAGGCTTACAATCTAGTGGGTGGATGAACAGTTCGCAAACCTGTTTCCAAGACAATGAGTAGGAAGGGAATTTGCAAACTTTATATGCTGTATAAAATAATGGATGATCTTCACAAAGAAATAGTAATAGTATCAGCAATAGCAGGACAACACTTATGTGGAGATATTGACTATATACCAGTCCCTGTTCTAATATGATATAATATAGTTATTATTATTATCATCACCTCCATTTTATAGATGAGAAAACTGAGGCACAGAGAGGTTAAGTAACTTGTCCAGAATCACACAGTTGACGGGTGAGAAAGCCAGACTCTGAACACAGGTATATGCCTGACCACTGGTGCTCTGGCCTGTCTTGATGGGCAGGAAGCAGATAAGAGTTGGGCATGAGATCCCTTTTTTTGCTCTGAGACCTGCCTGCCGTTTGGTCCATTCTGCTTGGCACGGATCTGGGATACTTGGGATCATCGGAGGGGAGACAAAAGAGTCTTTTAGAACCAACTCTGCCATTTATTTGTCCCCACAGGATCCCTCTTTCCTGGGGACCCTGACCACATTCCTTGAAGCTGGCCCTGGCAGAATGCTCCCTCTAGCTTGCCCTCTGCCCTTCTCCTAAGGGAAGGAAGCTGAGGGAATCCACACCACCGCCAATGACATCGAGCCACTCGTGGCTGGGGCGAGGGCTGAGCGTCAGGTGCTTGTCTTCCCCGGCTCAGGACTGCTCCCTGTCCCTTGCCATCAACAGAGAGCTTCCCAGGAGCTGCAGGAACGAGACAGAGAGAGGGAACTGGGATTGGATCACACTTTCTCCTTGACCCCAGTGAGCTGTGGTTGTCCTTTGGTCTCTCCATCAAGGCTGGTCTCAGCCCTTTGGTTCAAACAATGAAGGGCTGAAACTGGAAGAGCTCTGAGGAGGCCCATGTCTCCCAAGGGGTCATGTGTTGGATGCTTGGTCCTCCACTGTGTGAGCTTGAGAGGTGGTGGGTCCTTTAAGAGGTGGAGCCTAGTGGGAGGTGACTGCCTTGCCTTCCCTGGCTCCCTGACTCTGGTTTGCTTCCTCTTTGTTTTGTTTTTTTTTTTGTTTTGTTTTTTTTAGTGCTGGAGACTGAACCCAGGGCCTTGCGCATGCAAGACAAGCACTCTACCAACTGAGCTATATCCCCAGTCCTCTTTCCTTTCCTTTCTTTTCTTTTTTCTTTCCTCTTTTCCTTTCTTTCTTTTTTCTTTTCTCTTTTCCTTTCTTTCCTTTTTTCTTCCTTCCTTCCTTCCTTCTTTCTTTCTTTCTCTCTCCTTTTTTGTCATTGTTTCTCGACACTGAGGATTGAACCCAGGAGTGTTCAGCCACTGATCTACATCCCTAGCTCTTTTTATTTTTTCTTTTGAGACAAAGTCTTGCTAAGTTGATGAAGGACCCATCAAGTTGCTGAGGCTGGCCTCACACTTGTGCTCCTCCCACCTCAGCCTCCTGAGTTGCTAGGATTATGGGCTGAGTTGCAGGGTTATAGGCTGATTTAAAGATAGAGGTGAGCTAACTCCATTTTGTTCTGACATTTCACCCTGTGTAAAAATCAGCTCCCTTTTCTTTCTCTGTGAGCCCACTTGCATAGCAGCCAATACGGCCACCTTCCCCCACTTGCATCCTGACCCCAGGGTCCTGAATTTGTAGAACGTAAGCTTGCTCCTCTGAATATGCACTGATAATTCTGAGAATGTAACCTGTGGTTGTAACTGCCACCCTCTCTCCCCCTTTCCTTGTGGTTTTCCAGCTTTTAAGCATCAATTGACCCCTAGATGGGTGTCAGAGACTACAGAACTGTTTGATTTCTGCTTCCCTCAGCCCTGACCAGAATAAATCCTTTGTCTTTTGCTTCAGAAAGACCTAGAGTTTTCATTTGGGATATTGGAATGGTGCCTTAACAACAAATGTGTGCTACTGTTTCCAGTGACTTCTTGTCTTTTGATGTGATCTTACCCCCTTGTATGGGCTCCTGCCATTGTGATGTCATCTACCAGGAGGTCTTCACCAGAGCCAAGCAAATGCCAGCACCATACTCTTCCAGAATTGTGAGGTAAATAAACCTAGCCTCAGGTATTTTGTTATAGTAACAGAAAATGGGCTAACGCACACATCAAGGATCATCAGTATCTAAGCATTCGGCTACTAGAGCTTTCTGCTAAAGCAGCGAGCCTTGGATCAGGCATGACTTACTCATGGCTGTACTCTGACCTGCTTCATAGGTCTGGGCCGTGTACTCAGCAGGTCCTTAGATCAGCTGAATGAAAAGACTGGATAGGAAAGGAGATCTAGTCCAACTCTCTCATTTTACAGACAAGGGCAACTGAGGTCCAGTTAGGAAGTGACTCTTGGAAGCTAATAGTCAGGGCTAACAAATAATGAGAGCCAGAAAACCAGGCCCGGCCTCTCCTGTGCACCAGCAGGTTTCCAGGGCCCCAGGTGGTGGAGGTCTACAGGATGCCTCTCCTGGAGGGAACCAGGCAGGAAGTCCTGGGCCTCCCCTGGTCTGAACTCCAGGAACATCTGCTCATTAGCAGCCAATGGAGAGGAGCCAGTTAACCTTTGCAGTTTGAAAGGCTTTGTGGGGGTGGAGGGGAGAAGAGTGGAAAAAAGGCAACAGTGACAATAATAGTAAGGGCCATGATTTATTGAAGATCTGCTACAGGCCAGGCCCTGCAAAGGAGTCCCTTATATTTATTATGTTTGATTCTTCAACATTCTTCAACATTCCTAAGATATATTGTCACCCATGGTCAGATGGGTGATGAAAACTTTCTAAATAGAGTCTAAAAAACATGTGGTGAGGGTGGGTACCCCCGACAAGATCGCCCTATTTAAAAAAAAAATTATCCATGTCTTATGATTTTACCTATTAGTGGGATCCATTGTTACATATTCACACATGCACACAACACAATTTAGGACCTCACTATTCACCTCCGCTTTTGTGCATGGGACATAAATTCCCAGCATGGGCCAGACTGCAGTGTTCAGACATGCGCGTGTTCTTCTCTACCTGGTGGAGGCTGCCGGCTCTGGACTTGTATCAGGCCCCTTGGTGGGTGGGCGTGGCCATGGCCTGGGTTCCAGCCAATGAACTTCCAGCACAGATGATAACCACTCCGCCAAGCCTGGCCCTGGGGACTTCCTGACCGTCCTCCTTGAGGCCAGGGTCAAGGCCCTGTCAACATGGCCTCTGCCCTGTTCAGAACCCTTAATTGAAACCACTGGGCTTGAACCAGTACACAGTTAGGGTCCACACATTTAAAAACAAAATTAGGCTTGGCACACGCTTGTAATTCCAGTGAGTTGGGAGGCTGAGGTAGGAAGATCGTGAGTTCAAAGCCAGCTTCAGAAAAAGTGAAGTGCTAAGCAACTGAGTGAAAAAAAAAAAAAGAAAGAAAGAAAAAAAAAAAAATGTTTACTTTAGTATCCCAAATACCCAGGAAGTCACTTCTTTGATCTGTGCTAAGTGTGCTATGTATTTGGTTTCTTACCTTTTCCATGCTGTTTTTTGACCTGTATATTTTTTAAAAATGTTTTTTTACATGGCATTTTTAATGACTTTTTGGTTTTGTTATTCTTTGAGAGAATCTCTAGCTTGAGATTATTTTTAAAGTCATGTATGTGCCCTTTCAGAATTCTTAAGGCTTACAATTCACATTTAAATTTTTACTCCATCTGGAATTTATTTTGGTGTAAAGTGTGATGTAGATTTCCAACCTAGTGTCCTCACCCCCAAATAGTTAAACACTTGTTCTCATTCCATTTATTGAAGGACCTATTTTTTTAAAAATAGGTAAATAGGTTGTAACTATTATTTTAATATTTTAAATAATTTAATGGGTTGAACCAGAGCTGACCAGTTGCTAGCACCTTACCCTTGAACTTCCAGAACCGTGAGATAAATAAACCTCCTTTTTTTATGAGGTGAGTCAGCCTCAGGTATTTTGTTATAGTAACAGAAAATGGACTAACACACACACCATGGACCCTCCTTGCTAAGGCCACTAGAGCTATCTGCTAAAGCAACAAGCAGAAGGATTTGGTGTAATTTGCTCATGACTATACTCTATCTACTTCAAAGACCAGGACCATATACTCAGCAGGTTTGATAAATTGATAAATTGAATTATATACCAAATTCCAATATGCATTTAGGTATATAATTGAACTCTTCTGATTTGTGAATCTGTTTGCCTATTAATGTACTGCTCCAAACTCTTCTCGTTATTGTAGATTAAATGCATTTAAACATTTGCTATCATTAATTATTGTTAATAATAGTTAAATATCTGTTTTCTGCTGAGAAAGTATGTCTTCATTTTTCTCCATCACTTTCCCTAGCTATTCTCATATATTTATTTTCCAACATGCAGTTAGTCAAAAGAAATCATGCTGATACTCTAATTGGAATTGCTTTGAATAAGGAAAACTGGAATTTTTATGACACTGAAATTTTATATTAGGAGTATGTGCCTTTTAATTCATTCAAGCATTATTAAAATGTCTCACTGAACGCTTAAAGTTTTCTCTTCATAGAGGCACAGTTACTGTGAAATTTATTCATGGACATTTTATCCTTTTTATTCCTATTAAAAATGGCATCTTCCTTCAAGTCTGATCTTTTAATAGGCCGTTGTTTGTAGAAGAAGCAGCTGACTCAACTTTGATTTTGCTTCTCAAGTTTTCCTGTTGTTTCGGACATATAATCAAGTCATCTGCAAATCACGTTCAGTTTTCACCCGGTTTTAAATTCATTGACCTCTTGTTTCTCTCCTTATTTAATTGCAGGACACTGGTTTGGTTTGGTTTTGGTTTTGTCTGTTTTCTTTCCTTGGGGCTGGAGCTGGAACCCAGGGCTTCACACGGTGGCCTCTGCCGCTGAGCTGCACTCCCAGCCCAGAACAGGGTTCAGCAGTGATGTTGGTGGCGCCTTCCTGCTCCCAGAGACCCTGACAGGGGTCCCTAGTCACCGCTGGCTGCCATCCAACCCTCCCAGAGGAAGGCGGGGGAGTGTGCTACAGGAGGCCTCTGGTGACCCTCATTAGAGAGGCCCTTGTTGATCCCTCTCCGCACCGTTGTCACCCTGGGTTGCCCCAGACTCCCTGGCCTTCACCTGCGTCCAGCCGACCTTCTGTATCCTTGGTTGTGCATCCACGAGTTCAAACAACTGCAGATGGAAAACATTCTAAAAATATTTGCATCAGCACATCCAGAATTCCCCTGCCCCGTTTGCCATGATCCCCAAACAACACAGTAGAACAACTATTTACACTGCATTGACATTGAACCTGGGGTTATAAGCAACCTAGAGAGGATTTAAAGTATACCAGGCGAAGTGCACAGGTTAAATAGAGATGCTACATTTACGAGGGGCTTGAGCGCTGCAGATCTTGGAATCCATGGGGAGGCTTGGAGCCAGTACACCACGGACACCAGGAGACCAGTGCATCTCCTTCTATAATAAGCACATATCATGTGATGCATCCAGTATCAGCCTCTTCCATGAGAACATAAGCTCTCGTAGGACCGAGACTTGGGCTTTCATTTGCTGCCATTTCCCCCCAGCCTATTGCCCTGCAATGTAGGAAACATACAGTCAATACGTGTTCAATGAAATGACAATCACAGATGCCCTTAGCCTGCTCTGAAGCACATCCTTCCTAATAGGCACTGCTCACACTTATACAGTGCTTCCAGCTGACAGTCCCTGTCATGTGCACTCACTCTTTACCTGGTCATCACAAACCCTGCAGATGTTTCTTTCTTCGTTCTCATTTTACAGATCTAGAAAAGGAAGTTCAGAGAGGTTAAGCACTGGTTGAATGTTACTCAGCTCAGAAATGGCAGAGCAGAATTGTATTGCAGTTGTTTGGTTCTTTCCATTGGTCTGTGCTGCTTCTTAATCCTTTGGAGAGCAGCAACTCAGAAGATTCTCCATTTTGATAATGAAATGTGACTTTTCTCTTTTAACTGCTGATTGAAGGGGAAGAAGGGAATGAATGGGGAAAAAAAAAAGTGTGGCTCGCAGAAATTGCTTTTGATTTTGTGCCGCCTGCAAAGGTTTGGTTGGTGCGGAAGTGGGAGGGTGGGGTAGGACTGGGGGCGGAGGGGTGGTGTGACCGGAATAGAACAGGCAGCTGCCTGACTTTCCTCCACCCATTATCCAGAGCTGCAGGCCTGGGGGCTGTTGCTGGGGGCCCCTGGCAACAGTGACTCGGTTTTGGCCCACGGGGCTAAGTTCAGTCCTCTCGGTTGGTGCCTCTGGGGCAGTGGTCACTGGGGACTTGGCAGCCCTGCCTGCACACACATCTGGCCACTTTGGTTGGCCCAGAGGAGAGAACGAGAATACCCAGTCTGTGCCCTTGGACCGAGTTCTGAAGGCAGAGAGAAAGCTAGCGCTTACACGTGCCAGGCCCCACCCCGGCCCCCACGCATGCGCTCACCATCTCATTTACTCTTCTTCCCCGGCTCGGGAGTGAGCTCTAATGACCGTAAATGGAGTTGCAGAGAGACGGAGGGTGGCAGCTTCCTCCACTCACTAGAGAAAGAGCTGGGGCTTGGGCCTGGGGACTCTGAGACCCTGCACTCACAGGAGTGCCTGGTCCCAAGCAAACAGAGAGGAAGTCCAGGCAGGCAGCCTGCTGATTCCCTGCAGGTGGTATCAAGGGAGACTGCCTCCAAGGTGAATTGGAGGAGGCCCTGGGGACGGCTCCTGGGGACGGCAGAGAGGCCCGAGACCATCTGCTCCCTGAGGGATGGGTAAACAGTTTGGCTGGCGGTAAGGAGAGATGAGGGATTAATTCAGGCTCTCCGCTAAATTAGGGTGACTTCTGCATCAGCACTTCTGAAGGCCACGCTCTGCTCCCCTGTAGGGCAGACCTTGGCAAAACGGTGATGGCAACAAGGGTCCCTATCCATCACCCTAATCCCGGAGCCCAAGCCGAATTCTGATCCCATGAGGCTTTCTGTTAAGCACACTGTCACCTTCTGTGCCTCTCCTTCATATCATGTCGGGCGCCCCCTCCTGAGCCTCTGAAAATGTCTATGCCACTAAGGATTCGGAGACACCCCCTCTCCTCCCGCCCCACCTTCCAGGCTGTCTGTGGAGAAGGAATCATTAACATAGTGTAGGGTCTTCCAGCACCTTGCGTGTTGGGGAGCACTCTGCTGACTCTGGAGCCCACCCTGGTGGCCCACAGGTTCAGGATGACACACAGAGAGCCCTAGTGGTGGCATTCCCTCTCTCTGGCCCTGGTACAGGCCTTCAGTGTCATTGACTCCCCTCTAAGCAAGTAAACTGGAACAGCCACATGGCAGCCCTCGATCACACGCTTCAATGTCACTATCAGAGTGGAAAATCTTCAGGGGTTATTGCTTTCCAAAGGACTGGCAGTCGCCCATCCCCTTGTCCATTAGTGGCTCCTTAAAACGCAATCCAATATCCTGGTGAACTTCACGCTGAAGCCAAATCTGGCGTCCCCTGCCTGGCTCTAATCCCTATAAATCTCCAGTCCTAGTCAAGAGCTGACCCAGCACTGGCCCGTGCGGCTAGATCCTAAAGTGACTTGGCTGATAATTGTGGAAGGGACAAAAGGGACTAAATTGGAGGGATATTTGGGTCCCCTTAAACTAGGTGACAAGTGATCTACAAATTGGCACACCCTCACCAACATGAGAAATCCTGTCATGGATGATCACGACTCGGAGGGTCCTGCCAATGTGCGGCTAGGGTGGGAAGTTATAAAATAAGATTTCGGCAGCCTGTTCCCTACAGTGTTTCTGAGGCCAGGGCTGCCTTAGCCTCCTCATCCCAGTTTGTTTTACTACCAACTCTCAAACCTTCCCCAAAGAGCGAGAGCATCCATTTGCCCCCATGAAGACCCACCGCATGTCCCATCTAGACACTCTGCCTGCACCATGCTCCCCACCCCTCCCTCTCACTTCCCAAGCCAACTTCCTTTTACTTCTAAGAGACATCAAGACCCTGCAAGGTTAAACCTGTTCATTGAAGTTCCTCCAAAAAAATTAGGGTTCCAAAGGATCAGGATGCAGCCCGAGGTTGATTTTCAAAACCACTGACACCAACGTCTGTTGTCACCTTACACTCTGCTGAAGAATGTAAACCAGTGCCCCTTTCTGTCACCCAGTCAGTATATTCAAGATCCTTCTCTAGGTTTTTTCCTTTGCAAGTTTCTCTCCTTCCCTGTGTGTACTTGTTCTGTGTCCGTCTGTCTGTCTCTTGCTCTTCCTCTCTCCTGCTCCTCCTCAAAGCCCACCTTCCCTGCTGCTGGTCCTGCCCGTGTGATCTGACCCATCCCTCCAGCTCAGCGGGTTAGGTTTCTGCTCCTACCCGAGGTCCCTTCTGATGCTCAGGTCTTCTTCCTCTCCGGTTGCCAGGAGCGTTTACATGTTGTTACGCCCTCATTTCTTCCTTTCTTCCTGCTGTCCCTCTTTAGCTCCTTGTTTTGTGGGCACGGCTTCTTTCTAACAAGATTACAATCTACACAAGGACACGTGTCCTTCTCTGTTGTTCCCCAGGACACTTAGGGTAGCTTTGGGCACACGCAGCTGTATGTTTGATGGAGAATTTTGATTTCAAAGGATAATTCCTTGTTGATCAAAAAAAAAAAAAAAAAATCCAGAGAAAGTGAAACAGAAGAAAAGTAATCAGAAAACATTTGGATTTATTTTCCTGCAAGATGTTCTAAGAAGTCTGCATGTGCATGTGCTCATGTGTGTGTGTGTGTGTGTGTGTGTGTGTGTGTGTGTGTGTGAGTGAGAATGAGAGAGAGAGAGATGCATGCTCTCGTAGGTGTACATATGGTACTTTGGATTCAAGCCAGAATTAGGCTCGTTAAGATGTTTGCTGACCACCTGCATGTGGGTGCATCCACAAAGTCCTTAAATTGTCCTCATTTGAGAGGCTTTTCTCTTTGCACATCATAACAAACCCACAGTAATGACGGGAGCTGAGGCTGGCATGCCTAATGAGCTGTGGCTGAAGAAATGATGTGATAGCATCTTGCGGATTGTAATTAACACACGGCCCTTATTATGTCCTATCAGAGTCGCATCGTCTTGCTGACAAGTAATTCCCCAAAATAATCACTTGTCTTTCAACATCTTGATGCGAGGACTAATGGTGAAGAGCTCCCGCCTGGAAGGGCCACCAGGAGCAATTCGGGGACAATTACGTGGGCACCGGCGGCTGCTGGGCACAATTACCTGGTCCTGAATACATGGTGAGTGAGACAGAGCGTGGGGAATGAGGCTTTGGCCAGGCGTCCAGACGGCACCTGCCCAGAACTCACTTGTCGCCCTTGGGCAGGAGAATAAAGCCCTCATCAGGAATACTTGAAAGGGCTTAGTTCATTTTATTCTTAAAGATACTGTTCACTGGGAGGGGGATGTGGCTCAGAGGTAAAGCACTTACCTAGCATGTGCAAGGCCCTGGACTCAATCCCCAACATGAGAGAGGGAGAAGGAGAGAGAAGATACTATAGAAAATGTAGATAAACAAGATCTCCTCTAGCCACGTCTTAGTTGGTATGTTCATCACCATAGTCATCATCATCATCATCGCCAAAAAATTGCTAGCAGTGAGGAGCTTATATTCCACCCCATGTTCTTTGCTAGGCCCCTTAAATATTTCATGTCTAGATAGAACATGATTTTTGCAAAGGAGGTGACTATCATTCCATTTTACAGAAGAGAAAACAAAGACTCAGGCCCATCTCTGCTCACATAAAGCAACAGATATCAGAAGTGGGATTTCCAGTAAAACCTGTCTGAGAGCTGTATTCTAGCAGCCATTGGGTCTCTCCTCATTATCAGAACTGAGTGATAAGCCTTGTTGTCCTGGACCCCATAAAATGCTTGTGAGCGAGCAGGGTGTGAAAGTGCTTTGCAAGCTTCATGTAGAGTCAGGGCTTGCCAGATTGCACCTGGCATCTACCTAGTTGCCACGCCTTCTGACATGTAAGTGAGGAATATTCTTTAAATGGCTTTTAATTGGGTCTCATTGGGATACAGAACCTGGGAAGCTCCGTGCAGAGTTTGGATAAAGGGAGGAAAGGGAAGGAAATGAGCAAGGTAGGTACCTGGGTACAGACATCATGAATTGAGGGTCAGGAGAATGACTTGCCTACATGGGCAGAATCCATGGAATAGCAATTGTGCCTGGAAGTGGGAACGGACTAATCTTTCCCATTAGCATCCCAGGTCAGCTGTCAGTCAAAATCAAAACAGTGTGCTCAGTATGCAAATGTGGTCTCCCAAGAAGTTCCTTGGTCCCCTTTCTAATCAGATTATCAGCTGATTTCAGAGCCACTGCAGGTGCTGGGGAACAGGAGGTACAGAAGTTCAAAGACCCACATGAGCACAGTTAGAGGTCAGGGTGTGAGAGATGGGCCAGGGCCAGACTTGGAGCGAGGCTCTCTCTGTTTCTGCAGCCTGTCTCTCTCAGTTTTCTCTCTGCTTCTGTCTTTCTATCTCTCTCCACCTCTTTTTCATTCTTACTCTGGAACTTAGGAATGCAAAAGCTTTGTCCCCATTGCATTCGTGACACTGATGAGGTCAGGAACTGGTCCTCATGCTGAAAGGCACAGGTGAAGAGGCCCTAACCTCCTGTCTTCCCAGATTGCTGGCCAGGGCCCCCGCCAGGTTTGGATGCTGATCTCTGTTCTCATGCTGGCGGTCCTGCAGGCAACCTGAGAAATTAATTGAAGTTCTGTTGGGCAATTCTCGCCAGGGCAACTCTCCAGCCCCCTGTGGTTTTTGCATTTGTCCTGGAAGAGGACCAAGCAGGAGTGCAGTTTGACCAAAAGTAGGTGGAACTGACTCATTACAGCCAACGGAGGCAGACACCACCCTCCAAAAGGGAAAAGAGAAGATACGTGGGAGGGAAATCAGACAGCACCAATGAAGGTGGACATTGCTGGGCAGAACCTGCAGCCACAGCCTGGAAAGGGAAAAGAAGGCGTATGTGTAGCCATGCATGGCCTCTCACTGGGCCAAGACAAGGAACAGAGCTGAACTTGAGCTTCTTATCCATGCACTGTGAAACGGAATCCTCCCAGCCCCACAGCTGGGCCACCAGGATCTCTCCTGGCATGCAGAAACAACCAGGCCAGCAATGAAACTGGAGACACTTTACACCAACCAGGCATCTTGCAACTGACTGTGTGAACCTGTGTGCTGTCAACTGGGGAGACACGGGGAGCCAGTGATTGCTGTTCTGTTCTCCATTGTGGTGGTGGCACCTTTAGGAGAGGACACCAGTGGGCACAAACTTTCTTTCCCATTGCTCTGCTCAGAGACTGCTATCTTTGTTCTTGAAATTGCTGCTGGGTTTCATGGAAAAGAGGGTGATGATGTGGCATTTGCCCTGGAGAGGTTTCTGGAAGTGACATGAGGGGGAAGGATACTGGATGGAGATGTCCTCAGTGGAAAGTAAAAGATGGATATTTAGGAAATTAGCAGTTGCAGCAGTGAATGCTTGGATAGTTAGTGAAGAAAAAACCATATAGGACTTAAAAACATGTATAGGTATAATGTGTAAATATTCTAATTGAGGTTAACACCAAGGATCTACCAACCTATTAGGTAGGTTAATACTTAGTAGGATCTTCACTATTATCCACTACTAATTAGTAGATATTGGTAGGGATGCTCCCTTACAGTCTTTGGGGCTGGGGAAGGGAGCAAAGCTATACTCAGAGTCCCTCCCTTGTTGGATTACACATTGCCCCTCTGTTCTGTCCTGCACCACCACCAGATTATTACGGGAAATGGAGAGAAACCTCTTCTGATCAAGGGCAGGACATGAGCCAAGTCAAAGTCTTCATATCACAACTTACTCTCCACCAAAAGATGGAGAATTTTGTTTGGGGAGGCAAGTGAAATCTTCCTAGCTCCTACCTAGGTGGGTTCAAGTGAAGGTAAGCCTCAAAAATAGCAATTAAATAGCAAAATTCCCAGGGGTTCCACCATGCACCCTGTTAAAGCCGTGACATCCCTTGGTCCTGTGCTAACCCAGTCTAGTCCAGTACTGCTGCCTTCACGGATCATCACTGTGGACAGAGACTGGAGGAAACATTTCTATGAGCCTCTGATATGAGAACTCACATATTTTTATGTGGTTCCCTCAGCGTCGAGGTCTGTCACATTCCACCTGCCCCTTACCTGTGCCCCATCTAACTGTTCTCTCCCTGTCTCCCTTGTTTCAATCTGTCAAAATGCTCCACAAGACTCTAAAAACCGCGTTTTATGAGAGATGTTTGAAGACTGATAGAATACTCAGGTCAGAGAAGGGAGACACCAGGAAGAGCTATGTTCTTTTCAACCCGCTGATGTGTGTACTATCTGGAAAAGAAGTCACATTTGGGGTGGCCAAGAAGACTTAAGACCTATGGGTGGGAGCTGTAGGGGAACAGACTCCAGGTTAGTCTAAAGAAGTCGGCAGCTCCAACCTTAGGAGCTGAACTACCAGGCAAGCAGCTAATCTAGAGGAATCTCTCATCCACAGGGTCACTGTCTCCGGCATCTGCACCATGGTCACCAGTTGCTGAGTACTTACTGGGCACCAGTTCCCTCTGCTAAGCCAATTTTCTGCATTAGCTCCGTTAATGTTCTTTCTGCTTACTGCTATCTACCTTTCTCTCCCAGGCCTGTTCTCCCTATCCCCAAGCTCCCCTGGCTTGTGATCCTCAGGGAGTTTGGAGCTTGAGAAGAGGCATCTTGACAAGGCTAGAAAGTCTGGGGAGAGGGCAGCAGAGGTGCCCACAGAACTGTGGGGCTTAGAAAATAAAGCACTTGCCAGATGCAGAAAAAAATTCAGTCTCCTCAATCTGAGAGGAAGATTCGGCCCTAGTCAAGGGAGTAGATCAAATCTATCTTCAGACCCGCCTCGCCTTTCTGAGCCCCTTAGCATCACTCACCTTGAGATACTGCTTCACCACTGCCCTTCCAGCATCTTCCACCTGACCCACATGGAAAGTTGCACACAGAAACAAGTCATTCACCAGGTTTTGTGAAACTTAGGGATTGGGGTTTTCTCTTCCAGGGAAAATTTTTCTGTAACAATGTTCTCTCGTCATACAATAAAGTGAATGCAGTGGTTCAGAGAGCAAATGGGGATATTTGGGGGACTTGGTGGGAGGCTTGGTTCCTTGCCGTGGTCTATGGGCAAGTGTCAGGGTAAATAGGAGAGGGCGGGGAGCTATTGTTCTTGAGACAGATAATGGATTTGGGCAGATGCAGATGCTCTACAGGTGGATGGTGGATGGTGGTGGTGGTAACTGTGAATTTAAGTGTACGGCTAATGAACTGCACACTTCAATATGGTTAAAATGGAAAAGAGAGAAGAAACGATGGCTAAGCATAACACTTGGCTAAGCATAACATGAGGGGTAGTTAGCATAAGAAAAAATAGAGAATTAAAGGGATTGCTTCCTCTTGTATGATGATGGGGGGAAGGTGGGGACATTGGGCAAAATGGCCCATCTCCAAAGGGGAGCGGGTGGCAATATGGATCAGAATTGTAGATGCTTGTGTCCTCAGACTCAGTGGCCTCACTGTGGGTGATTCATCATAAGGATGTACTTCTACTAGTACAGATGACATGAACAAGGGTCTTCATGGTAGCAGTGTCAGAAACAATAAAAGTTTGAATAGGAAACAGTTCCTGTCCATTCAGAGGGAACCCATTAAATAAAGTATGGTAGAGCTATACTGGGGAAGGCACCATAACTTTGTGTGTGCGTGCCTAACATTTAAAGGTCTCCATTAGGGTCTGTCCAAAATAAAATTTATAAAGTGAAACTACAAAACAGAAGAATAGTGTGGACAGAATGTTACCCTTGTGTAAGAGAAGGGGAAAACCGGATGTGTGTGTGTGTAGAAAGGAACACTGCAGGATATAGGAGAAGCTAGAGAGAGCTCAGCACAGTGGTGCACTCCAGTTACTTGGGAGGTTGAGGCAAGAAGATCAAAAGTTCGAGGCTAGCCCCAGTAACTCAGTAAGACCCTGTCTCAAAACAAAAAGAACTGGAGGATATAGCTCAATAGTAGATCAGTCCTGGGTTCATTCCCCAGTACTGGAACAGAAGGAGAAGGAGAAGGAGAGGGAGGAGGAGGAGGAGGAGGAGGAGGAGGAGGAGGAGGAGGAGGAGGAGGAGAAGCAGAAGCAGCAGCTTCTAAGCAGCAGCAGCTAAGGAGAGGTTCTTGAAGGGGCAGCAGTGGAGGAAGAGAGAAGTTGGATAGAGAGCTAGACTCTCATCAAGTGCTCATTGATCATTTTAATTTAATTGTATGAATAAATTATCTAGTCAGATTTTTCTAAGAAAAAATGGATAGTACAGCCTTTTGCAAACTGGAAAATGCTGTACAGCTATAAGGAGGTAATGAGAAAATAAGGATATGGTCAGATGCCACTTACAAGAGGGACACCTCCTGAGAGATGCATCCTTAGGTAATTTTTGTCATCGAGTGAACATTGCAGACTGTACAAATTAAAACAGCGATAAGGCCACCAGGTGATATAACCTCATGGGACCACCATCATATATGTGGTTCGTCATTGACTGAAATGTCATTATTGGAACTCAGTGGAACCCTCAGCTACCATTTCTCCAGTGTTTCCCAGGTGTTATCTTCTCCAATCTTTATACACTATGGGCACTATGATCTTCATCAATATCGATGGGGAAACTGATGATCAGAGTTGTTAGTTAAATTGTCTAAGGTAAAATTGTCAGAAGGCCCCGAGCTGGGATCTGAATGCAGATGCATCTGTCTGCAGACCTGTGGCTCTTGCCTCTGCCCTGCGGCCGCTCTCCTTCAGCGGATTTTCTCACTTGGGAGCTTTCCTTGTTTCACACACTGCCAGAGCCTCCCTGACCTGACATGGCCATTCTCCAGGAACGCTCACTTCTTTCAAGGTCTTCTTCTCTGTGCCTTTCTTGGAAAACCTGATCGCCTTGGCACCGCCAGTCTGCCGCAGGCCATGTGGTCATGCTGTCTTCTGGAGGTATTTTTGGTTGTAATTTTCCTACAATATCTGGATAAGTACATGATTAGATGTAATTCTTCCTTGCGGTTGCTCCTGGCCTTCCTGAAATATTCATTCAGGACCATGCCGGCTCCACCACCTTGGGTGGAGCCCAGAAGATTTTTATGGAACACGTCTTTAACCCGGTTAACGATTTAGGAATAACTCGGCTGTGGCTATCTGCATCGTGCCTGGGTGCAGGACGAAACCGTTTCCTGCATTTAGACCTCAGAGCCCTGGACTCACGTTTGCAGTGGGCATCGGGTAATTACCTGGTCCTGAGGAATGGCCCAACCGTCAAATAATAATTTGGTCATAAAAATAATGAGACCACAGGATATTTAAAAATAGGGTCCAGAGGCAGAAGAATGGCAGACTTCATCCTTATTTGACCTCAGAGAAGGACCCCAAGTTCAGAGCAAGTGGAGAAGCAAAACTGCTGGCATTTGAAGTTCCAAGTGGTCCCAGGGCAGGGGTCCACTGCTGTAGGAGCCCCAGAAGGGAGGAGACGCCTTTTCATCAGAGTCTACTGGGGAAGTTTACGGCCTGCGGGTACCCAGCCTACTTCCATCAGCGGGGCCTGCGACGCCCTTTCCCAGGCCTGATGACCTGTCTCTCCTACCAGTGTGAATTCCTTTTAAGTTGAATGGTGCTCTGAAGTGGGGGCGCCTGAGGTGCAAGCGCTGCCCTGGAGAGGCAAGTGGTGAGATGTCTCCTGGAAGCTGAAGGGCCACTTCGTTTCAGGGTGAATGGCCTGATTGTGTCCTATTGGCCCTGTCTCAGCTCCTTTCCCACAGGCAGCCTAGCACATTTGGGTATAGAATTTGGGGTAGGAAGAAGAAAAACTTGTTTATGTTTTAAGCCGCTGCCCAGCCATCCCAGAATATCATCTCCCCCAGAGCCACCTCCCTCCTCCGACCCCAGGATCTGAGCTGGTGTTACAGTGCAAGTCTCGATGCTAAATCCTCTCAGGGTATCTAGGCCTCTTCCTGGTAAGGCTTGTGGGTGGGGAGCTGGCTTTTCTACTGGAAGAGGGATATGTTAGAAACCAGTGATGCTTTCCACAGAGATGCCAAGGGTAAGTGTGCAAGAGCAAAGCCCAGCTGTTTCTCCTTCCACATTCACACTTAGCATGGGTGTGTGGGTTTCTTCCTACCACACCCGCTGGATCTCTGACTGGCACTAGGTGTCCCAGAGTTTGATTTCAACACTGCCTGGATTTAGAGTACAATCCCACATGTTAAAGGCTCAGTCCCATCCATGAGATTCCCCCCACTGCAGACACCAGTTGCTAGTCCCAGATGTGACCTGTGTTCAGACCAGATGGCTGTAGATCAGAGAGTCCCACAAACCCCTCCTTGGGTTTGATACTTTGGGCACAGGTCACAGGATTCAGGGAAATGTTCTATGGTTACCATTTATAATAAAGGATATTTTTAAGGATGCAGAAGGACCGCCAGATGGAAGAGAAGGACAGGCAAGTTTCGGGGGAAGGGGTGCAGGACTTCTTGGCCATCTCCAGCCACGTTACCCTCCAGAAACCTCCACCTGTTCAGCAACGTGGAAGCTCTCTGACCAGAAAGCTTCATTACATAGATATGGTTGATTGGATCATTGGTCCCTGGTGATCAACCCACCCTTCAGCCCCTCTTCCCTCCCTGGGGGACAAGAGGAGGTAGAGCTGAAAGTCCCAATTCTATAATCACAAGACTGGTCCCCCTGGCAACAAGCTCCCATTATGAGGCCTTCTAGGAGGTCTCAGCCACCTGTCATCTGAATAGGATTCAGTTTGGAGAGCTAAGGTTTAGGAGCTGTGTGCCAGGAAGCCACTATGAAGATCGAAAATATATGTATGTATGTATATATTTCTTAATATAAATTTCATTCTCTTGGTAACACATGTTATGATGGGGTGGGGGCACTTTGAAAAATTCCTGAAACTAGACAATCTATCTGACCATCTCCATGGAGTGTTC
The DNA here is from genome assembly GCF_902686445.1 of Sciurus carolinensis. Lineage (NCBI taxonomy): Eukaryota > Metazoa > Chordata > Mammalia > Rodentia > Sciuridae > Sciurus > Sciurus carolinensis. The sequence goes on along the minus strand of NC_062217.1, from coordinate 128,225,535 downwards.
ATCAGAAGCTGTAGAAGCACTAACTCCACGCAGGTCTCAGAGGCAACTCCGGCCATGGCTGTCGGGGAAGCCCAGAGGCTCCTGTGTTCGTGACCCATTTGCTGGTGGTGGTTCTTATTGGCTGCTGCAATAGGTGGTTTCTCCAGATATTTCTAGAGTTGAGAGGCCTCTGGAAAGATATGATTACACCTGGAACTTCTTACTCTCCAGAGAAATATTCCTGGCATTGAGGAAGAATTTGCCAATCCTGGAGGATTGTATTTGATCTCAGGTGGCACTTGATAGCAGCTCCAGATTCTCTTTCCTGTGTCCCACCTTGGACTAAGCAGGTCAACCAAATTCTGTGAACACCCTGGATTACCAGCTGCTCCCTGGAATGGCTGTGCCAGTGGTCCCCGCTGTGATCCTCAGGTTACTTTTATCTGGGGCCAGGTACACAGAGCCCTGTTCAATAAGCACAAATGACACATGAACACAGATATCGAGGTGTGCCAAGAATCTATCTGTTCTTTGCCTGTAGAGAGGCAAGTCTGTCCCCTTCTTTTCTCTTGATGATATGGTGCAGTTCCAGTGTCACTGCTTTAACCAGGGCAGAGCCTGATGACAGCAGCCCCAAGGATAGAGGACTATTGGTTTCCCAGGCCAGGCGCCCTCTGCTCCATTCCCACTCTATCCTCTAATGTGAGTTTTCTTGACACTTAGCATTCTAGACCAGCCAATTCTTTGTTGTTGAGGTGCTTTTGTGCATTGAGGATGTTTAGCAGCAACTCTGAAATCTACTTACGGATGCCAGTAGCAGCACATCCTAAGTTGTGACAAACAAAAACATCTGCAGTCATTGCCATATGTCCTTAGTGGGTGATGTGTGTGGGGGGGTGTTGGGTTGGGGGGGTGGCAAAATCACCCTCTTTGAGAACCACTGCTCTAGTGATAGCTACCGGCTTGGAACTCCCATACATGTTGGGTTTCTGCTCTTGTTTCTACCACCAGGGCTGCTTCCTTCCTGCCCCAGTTCTTTGTAGAACATTCCTATATTCCTTTCACTGAGGCTTTCTCTCCTGGAAACCTTCCCTTATTTTCCCCTCCTGCCTTAATGCCGACTATGTTGGTAGGAAGTCATAGCTTATGCACCTGTTTTGAGCTCCCAGAGACCCAGGACAGGGTCTTTCTCTTGTGAATATCCCTAGGGCTCAACAGAATACCTGGAAAATATTGGACACCCAGATGGTGTTTCTTCATTGCCAATGAACCAGATCTATGTAGCCAAGAGCAAACTATGGGATATATGCTCTTTGGAGGGGTGGCATGCATGCCCTGGCCACCTAAGATGGTCACATGTCAATTGGTCCCAGTCTTTTTGAGTTATTAAATAGCCTATGCTAACATTTCTTGGGAATATAAGGTCTACTCTACTCTCAGCAAGGCAGTTCTTGACCCCCAGGGATACATGGATATTCCTTTTACAAGGTTGCTATATGTTTTGTGTGTATGTGCAAAGTGGAATGGATTCCCCTCTTCCCTGGGGGTGGAGGCCCATAAGTTCTTTCAATTTTTCATTTTCTTTATCCATTCATCCATTGATGGACACCTAAGCTGGTTCTGTGATTTGGTTACTGTGAATTGTGCTGCTATAGTAAACATGGATATACATGTATCACAATAGTATGCTGACTTTAATTCTTTAGGATAAACACCCAGGAGTGGTATACCTGAGTCATATGGTGTTTCCATGCCTAGTATTTTGAGGAACCTCCATACTGATTTCCACAGTGGTTGTACTAATTTATAATCCCGACAAAGTAAAATTGTTCCTTTTTCTCTACATCCTCTCCAGCATTTACCATTGTTTGTATTCTTGATGACTATCATTCTGACTGGAGTGAGGAAATCTTAGTATACTTTTGATTTGAATTTCCCTAATTACTAATGATATTGAACATTTTTTCATTTATTTGTTGGCCACTTGTATTACTTCTTTTGAGAAGTGTCTGTTTAGTTCATTTGCCCATTTATTAATTTGGTTATTTGCTCTTTTAGTGTTAAGCTTTATTTTCATTTCTTCTAATTATACATGACAGAAGAATGCATTTTGATGTAAAGTACATAAATGTATTTATTCTTCTGATTGTACATGATGTAGAGTTACACAGGTCATGTAATCATATATGCACATAGGGTAATAATATTGGATTCATTCTACTATCCTTCCTACGCCCATACCTTCTCCCCTCCCTTCACTCCCCTCTGTCTAATCCAAAGTACCACTAGTCTTCCCTAGAGCTCCCCGAGTTGTGAATTTGCATCCACATATCAGAGAAAACATTTAGTCTTTAGTTCTCTGGGATTGGCTTATTTCACTTAGCATGATATTCTCCAGATCAACTTATTTCACTTACCATGATATTCTCCAGATCAACTGTTTACCAGCAAAAGCCATAATTTCATTCTTCTCTAAGGCTGGGTAATATTCCATTGTGTACATGTACCATATTTTCTTTATCCGTGCATCTGTTGGAGGGCATCTAGTTTGGTTCCCTAACTCAGTTATTGTGAATTGAGTTGCTATGAAATTGATGTGGCCACATAGATATTGTATGCTGATTTTAAGTCCTTTGGGTATATGCTGAGGAGTGGGATGACTGGGTCAAATGGTGGTTCCATTCCAAGTTTTCTGAGGAATCTCCATACTGCTTTCCATAGTGGTTGCACCTATTTGCAGTCCCACCAGCAATGTATGAATGTACCCTTTCCCCACATCCTCGCCAACATTTGTTGTTACTTGCATTCTTCATAATTGCCATTCTGACTGGAGTGAGATGAAATCTTAGAGGAGTTTTGATTTGCATTTCTCTAATTGCTAGAGATGGTGAACATTTTTTCATATATTTGTTGATCAATTGTATTTCTTCTTCTGTGAAGTGTCTGTTCAGATCCTTAGCCCATTTATTAATTGGGTTTTTTTTTATGTTAAGTTTTTTGAGTTCTTTACATATCCTGGAGGTTAATGCTGTATCTGAGGTGCATGTGGTAAAGATTTTCTCCCAGCTTTTTGAGTTCTTTATATATTCTATATATTAACCCTCTCTCAGTAAAGTAGCTAATATAAAGATTTTTTTCCCATTCTATAGGTTCAGTCTTCACATTCTTAATTGTTTTCTTTACTGTGCACAAACTTTTAATTAGATGCCATCCCATTTATTAATACTTGGCATTGAGTTTTAGGGGTGTTATCCATAAAGTCTTTGCCTGTGCCTGTATGTTGGAGTATTGACCCTATGTTTTTTTCTAGGAGTTGTATTCTTGGTCTGATTTTGTGTTGATTTTTTGTCCAGTGGGAGAGATAAAAGTCTAGCCTCATTCTTCTACTTATGGATAACAATTTTCTCTAGCACCATTTGTTAAAAAGGTAGAGGGAAGTGAAGGGAAGGGAGGGTGTATGAGAGTATGAAGGGCAGTAGAATGAATCAGATATTATCACCCTATATACACATATGACTTCACAACTGTATGATTCTACATCACGTACAACCAGAAGAATGAGAAATTATATTCCATTTATGTATGATCTGAAAAAAAGACTCTTTTCTCCAATGTATATTCTGGCACCTTTGCAATGATCAGATGACTATATCTGTGTAGGTTTGTCTGTGTCTTCTATTCTGTATCATTGGTCTCTGTATCTGGTTTTATGCCAATACCATGCGGTTTTCATCACTATAGCTCTGTAGTATAATTTGAAGTCAGGTATTGTGATACCTCCAGCAGTGTATTTTTGGCTTACAATTGCTTTGGCTGTTCTGGGTCTTTTATTATCCCACATGAATTTTAGGACTGTTTTTTTCTAGTTCTATGAAGAATGTCATTTGTAGTTTGATTTGAGTGCTTTCAATCTGTCTTTTACTTTTGATAATATTTCCATTTTAGCAATATTAATTCTACTTATTCATGAATGTGGGAGGTTTTTCCATCTTCCTGTGTCTTCAATTTCTTTCTTCAATGTTCTGTAGTTTTCATTGTAGAGGTATTTTACCTCCTTGGTTAGATTTATTTCTAGGCTTTTTTTTTAGGCTATTCCCAATTTCTTTCTCAGATAATTCATTATGTACATAGGAAAGCTATTGATTTTTGTACGTTGAATCTTTACCTGCTATTTTGCTGAATTTCCTTATGAGCTCTAGCAGTCCTTTGATAGAGCTTTTTGGATCTTCTAAGTATAGGATCATATCATCTACAAACAGTGATCATTTAACTTCTTCCTTTCCTATTGTTATCCTTTTCTTGCCTAATTATTCTGACTAGCATTTCTAGTGCTATATTAAATAGATGTGGGCTACTGGGGTTGTAGCTCAGTGGTGGAGCACTTGCCTTGCATGTATGAGGCACTGGGTTCTATCCTTAGCACTGCATAAAAATCAATAAGTAAAATAAAGGTATTGGGCCATCTACAACTAAAAATAGTTTTAAAAAATAAATAAATAGATGTGGTTAGAGTGGACATCCTTGTCTTATTCCAGGTTTTAAAGGAAATGCTTTCAGTTTTTCCCAATTCACTGTGAATTTGACTTTGTTTTTTTTTTTTTTTCTTATATATCCTTAATGATGCTGGGGTAGGTTCCTTTTATCCCTAGTTTCTCCAGTATTTTTATCATGAACAGATGCTGAATTTCGTTGAAGGCTTTCTCTTACATTCATTGAGATAATTAAGTGGATTTTCATCCTTAAATCTATTCTATTTATTGATTTGCATATGTTAAACCATCCTTGCATTCCTGTAATAAAATCAACTTGGTCATGATGTGCAATCTTCTTAATGTGTTGTTGGATATAATCTGCTAATATTTTATTAAGGATTTTTGCATCTAAATTCATCGGAGGTATTGGTTTTAGTTTTATTTCCTTGATGTTTCCTTATTCAGTTTTGATATGAGTGCAATACTGGTTTTATGTAATGAATTTAGAAGCATTCCTCCTCTTTCTATTTTGTGGAATAATTTGAGGAGCATTGGCATCAGTCATTCCTTAAAGGCCTGATAGTATTCAGGTAAGAACACATGGACTGATCCTGGACTTTTCTTTGTTAGAAGATTTTTTTTTTATTATTACTACTGCTTCTATCTCATTGCTATTTATTGGTTTATTTAGATTTTTAATGTCCTCCTAATTCAAATTTGGCATGTTGTATGTACCTAAAAATGTATCCATTTCTTCTAGTTATTCCAATTTATTCAAGTATAAGTTTTTAAAATAGTCCCTAAAGATCCTATGTATTTCTGTGATGTCTGTGGTGGTTTCTCCTCTTTTATCTCTAATTTTATTAATTTGGGTCTTCTCTATTTTTCTTTTGGTTAGTTTGGCTAATTGCTTATCAATCTTGTTTATCTTGTTGAACAATATACTATTTCATTGATCCTTGCATTGCTTCTGTATTTCTCAATTTTATTAATTTTTGCTCTGATTTTAATTATTTCCTTCCTTCTGCAGTTTTTGAATTTGATTTGTTCTTCTCTAGGGTCTCAAGATGCATTATTAGGTTATCTATTTTGGATCTTCCTGATTTTCTTATGTAGACACCCATGGCTACAAACTTTCCTCTTAGAACTGGTTTCACAGTGTACTAGAAGTTTTGGTATGTTGTATCGATATTCTTGTTTGATGCTAAGAATTTTAAAATGTCTCTTCTGATTTCTTCTATCACTTTGATCACTCAGAAGTGTACTTTTAATCTCCATGTACTATGTAATTTCTGTAGGCTTTTTTGAGTATTGACTTATAATTTCATTCCATTGTGATATGACAAGATGCAAGGAGGAACTTTGGGCAGTTCCATGAGCTGCTGAGAAGAAAGTGTATGCAGATGCTGTTGGATAAAATATTCTATAGATGTATGTTAATAAGTCCACCTGATTTATAATATTTTTAAGGTCCACAGAGTCTCTGCTGAGTTTATGTCTGCATTATCTATCTATTGGTGAGAGAAGTGTGTTGAAATCACCTGGTATTATTGTACTGGGATCTGTGTCTTTAATTTGAGTAGAGTCTCTTTTATATAATTAGGTGCACCAATGTTTGGAGCATAAATGTTTACTCTCATTATATCTTCTTGTTGGATTGTTCCCTTTACCAGTATGAAGTGACCTTCTTTGTCTCTTCTGAAAAATTTTACCTTAAATTCTGCTTTGTTTGAAATGAGAATATTTACTCTACTGTTTGTTTTCAGGCTCCATTCACATGGTATATCAATTTCTATCCTTTCACTTTCAGCCTGTAGTTATCTTTGCCTCTAAGGTGAGTCTTTTGCAAACAACCTATAATTAGGTCTTGTTTTTTTAGTCCATGATTATAAAGAAAGGAAGAGAGTGGGAACAGAGCCTATAATCCCAGTAGCCCATGAGGCTGAAGCAGGAGGATCAGGAGTTCAAAGCCAGCCTCAACAACTTAGCAAGACCCTGAGCAATTCAGTGAGACCCTGTCTCCAAATAAAATACAAAAAAGGACTGAGGATGTGGATCAGTGGTTGAGTGCCCCTAGATTCATTCTCCAGTACCAAAAATAATACTAATAATAAAGAAAGAAAGGTGAGAGAAAGAATAGGAATCTTTGGCTATTAGTGGAAGAAAAAAGGAGAGAAAGAAACAAACACAAAGCAAAACAAAACCAAAACCAAAATATTCAAACCAAAAACCCTAACCCTCAAAGACAAGACAAGGAAAAATAATTACATAATACAAATGAGAGAGACAGAGAGAGAGAGAGAGAGAGTGAGAGAGAGAGAGAGAGAGAGAGAGAGAGAGAGAGAGAGAATGTGTATACATATGCAAGTTCAGAAAACAATAAGCATAACAAGAACATAAAAGAAAAGATAAAAGATTTTTAATGAAAAATAGAAGAATCAAAGAATTATCTCCACTGAGGTAATGAGAGTGGATGTGGATCATTACTATGTTCAATTGTCCTTCTAGCCTTTTCTTCTTGTGCTATGTACTGAGAAAGAGAGAGAGCAAGGTCCGGGGTTTGTTTTCCCCTTCCTCTTTGAGCTTCCAGTGGAAGTGGCCTAAAACTCACACTGGTTGAAGTAACTCTCAGCTTCCCCTCTCACCAGTATAAGGCAGAGGAGAATGAGAAGTACTGTCATTTGGAGTTTTGTCTGCACAGACCAGATTGGGCGAAGCTGCTGCAGTGTTCGAAGAGGGGAGTTCCAAGGCATGAGTCTTGGGTCTAACCAAGCCTTGGGGGCTTTGCTAGACAGTATCTGCTCTGGAGAGATTAGATCAGGGTACCCCTAGGTCCTGGCAGATGCCCATCTCTGTTGGGAGCCTGGATCTCAGGAACCTCTCAAGAATTCCCTGGTGGGGCCGGGAAGCCAGTCCTCCATACTCTTGGCTGACATGAGCACAACCTTCCAAGTCTTAGTCCCTGAGTGTATTCACACCTGCCTGTTCAGTTTCCTGACCCTCTTCAGCTGGTCATATGTACCACCAGATTCAAAGGGAAAGCCAGATGGATCCCCCTTTGTTTGTCTGACTCGTATCTTCCTGGGCACAATCTTCTTTGGGTCTGTTTCACTCACTTTCTGCTGGTACTCCCCAGGCTGCAGGTTAGGCCACAGCCCAGGGCAGTAAAGCAATGTCTGCTATGATCTATCAGCTTCTGCAGCAGCAGCTGCAGCATGGCCACCTCAAGATGGCTCTCTCCTCTGCTCCCCGCTGGCCAACTGAGAGGCACAGATCACTTTCAAACACTGGTTCATGGTGTAGCCTCTGGATCAGCAATTTCTAGACACTGTTTCTGCTGAACCTAATCTTATCAGTCCTTGTCTTGGTGATGAGGACGGAAGACACAACAAAAGGGTCCTGCCTAGCCCCCACATCCTCACACACAGCCCAGGCTCCCCTCCAGCCAGAGCAAGCCTGAGGCTTCACAGCACTGGACTGTCCATTTTGGAGGGCTCCCCAGGCCTGAACACCCAGCAGCATCTCAAGCATGCTTTTCTGACCCACATGCACTTCCATGCCCAGGCTGTCCACCAGGTTTCTCTGTGTGATCCTGCCCCTCGGTGGTTGACCAGCTGGCTCCAGTGCACTCCTTCTTGTTCTTTGTTCAGTGCGCCCCAGTTTCTGAGGCTCTAAAACACTCTCACTGTCCAATACTGAATTTTAGTGCAATCCCTCTTTCACTTGCCTTGCTGAGAAACAGCGTTCCTGCTGCTTGAATCCCAAGCCATGAAGCGACTGGAAGTGCAGCCTTCCTCTAACTCACCATCTTCAATCTCCCCGTTTCCTCCGCTTCTGTGCCTTTGAGTCTGTGAGATGTTCACTGTGGTTGAGACCTACGTGCTTGAGACAAGAAAAGCAGCTGGCCTGGGAAGAAGAGAAATGAGCAGGTTCTGGGAAGGGGGTGGGAGGATGGAGAGATCCTTCAGTCGCAGGAGGAAGGACATCGCTGAATGGCAGACCCAGGTGAGTCGAAGAACAGCGTCGTTCCTGGGCTGACACAGAGGAGCAAAGAGAAGACAGTGCTGCAGGGCTGAGACCCGGAGGGGTGACGGAGCTGCCTCACGGTGCATCAGAGCATGCAGGTGCAGAGAGAGCAGGCAGAGGTCGATACAACCATTTTTTCCTGACATGAGAGGCACCATGCTGAGAGGTTTACCCAGATTCTTCCATTTTATCTCCCTAACAGCTCATGGAGGAGGAAGTCTTATTCTCCCTAGGATATGGACGAGGAAGTTGAAATTTGAGAAACTAAGAAACCTAATCCGTACCCCAAAGCCAAAAAAGGAGCAGGGCTGAAATCTGAAGCCACCTCTGTGGACTCCAGAGCAGGCTTGTGCAGCCATGAACCAGCGCTCCACTGAGTTCTAAAGTGAAGTATTTCAGTGCATGTGGCAGCTCCTCCCAGGGACCCCTCCTGGAGCGGGGAGAGCTGCTGTGGTCGGGAAGACCCTGTTTATTGAAACTGCCAATAGCATGAAGCAACTGACACATAGTGGGTGTTTCACAACTATGTACCTAATAAGTAAGTGATAGCTTTCCCTTTTAGAACTGAGCCTGAGTCCTGGAGAGCACAACAGACCTGTGACAGCAAGGGGCTCTCCTCCTTCCTCTTCCCTTGACTTTAAGGCCCTGCTCACTCAGCTGGAGAGACTAGTGTCCTTGTCACTTTCCTCGGCAAGGATGCAGGGTGGTGGGACACTTGTGTGACGGCTGCACTGCAGGGAGGCACTGCCTGGCCCCCTGCAGGCCCTTTGTCTGGACAGTCATTTCTAGACACTGTTTCTGCTGAACCTAATCTTATCAGTCCTTGTCTTGGTGATGAGGACGGAAGACACAATGAAGGGGTCCTGCCTAGCCCCCACATCCTAACACACAGCCCAGGCTCCCCTCCAGTCAGAGCAAGCCTGAGGCTTCATAGCACTGGACTGTCCATGTTGGAGGGCTCCCCAGGCCTGAGCACTGGGCACCTCAAGCATTCATCCTCGGGGAAAGGAGGCAGCCTGGAGTGAGTGTGCGTCTCATCTGCCAGGAACTTGCCACCAAGAGTCCGTGCCTGCTCTTTACAGGAGATTTACATGTTTCTTACAGGTGAAGCTGTGGAGCCCCGGCTTGGTTACAGCAGGAAGGCATCGGTGTTGACCCGGGAAGTCTGGCAGCCAGGGAAGCAACAGCTGGCCGTCGTGTCCTGCCTCTGTTCTGCTTCTGGAGTCTTCCCCGGTCTCACTTTCTGCTCCTCGGTCTCTGTCCTTTCCCTGTTCGTGTCTTTCCTGCCTCTCTTCCTCTGCTTTCCCACTTCCTCTCCAGGCCTCACGCTTGTGTTTCTGTGATCCTTCCTGATTCCAGGGGCTCAGCACAGCCCCCATCCCTGCCACTCACCCCTATCAGCCTCCTTGCTGCCTGGAGAAGGTCCAGGTTGGCCAGTCCCAGGTCCCATCCCATCAAAGTCCCCCCTTAGCCTCAGGTTCCAGCGAGAGGCAGAGCAGCCAGCTGCCAGAGGCACCTGCTGAGGTGGAGCCTCTGCTGGAGGCATTTCCAGGGTCCCTGGGTGCCTGGCTCTGCAGGGTGTGCGGAGGCCCACAGGCCTGGCACTGAGCTCCCTGCATGCCAGTCATCAACCCAGGGATGGGGATCTCCTTCTGACTCAAAGCTTGGGTTCACCTGGAGGGGGGCCCCTTTGGGAAAAGGCCCCTTGAGCCTCAGAGACCCAGATTAGCATTTCAAAGAAAGGTCAACAAGAAAGGATTTTAGAGACCTGCTGGGAGCAGAAAAGAAAATGGTAAGGAAAGTTCACCTGCCCCAGGCCCCAGTGGGCCCATCTGCTGACCAGGTGGTATTCCAGAGGGCAGCAAGGGTACCCCAGGAGGAGTCCAGCTTCAGCTCAATCACAAAGAGGCTTTGGACAGGTTATTTGACATCCACAAATCTTACTTCCCTTACTGTGAAAAGAAAAAATCAGGCAAAAGACTCACTAGCTTGGCTTCCTCTCTAGAATTACAGTGACCTGGGGGTGTGAAGGGAGGGGTTAGACACCTAGGTGTCCACTGAGCATGCTGTCCACTGGCCCCGTGGAAAGCGTGGAAACAAATCCCAGCTCCCTGTGTGACTTTGGATGAGGTCCCTCCTTAACTTGCCTGAGCCTCAGTTCCCTCATCTGTGTAGTGGGTGTAATGCTTAATGGGATCCTTTAAAAATTAAACCAAGAAGGAAAACACAGCATTTTCCAAACATCAGTGTATGACTGATGATTTTGGCTTCTGCTCTGAAGCTGGTGCTCAGTGAGGAAGTTGTGTCCCGTGCCAGGGTCTCTGGAATCTGATGGCCAGGTGTGACTGTCTCACTCTAAAGCACTCGCCCATTTCTCTTTCGAGCACAGTTACAGGCCTGTAACTGGCCTGTAACTGGCAACACCAATGTCCCTTCTAGCAGCGCTGCTTTCATTCATCATGTTAATGATTGCTTTCTATTTATTTGTTTATTTTTATTCCATTTATTTTTATCTGTTTATCTTCTATTTATGGCAGTGATGGTTGTCCATGAATCTAGTTTTTACAGAATTTCCTTTTGAAGTAAATTCAAGTAAATGAAGGGAGTGATCTGAAAACCAATATTTAGTAAGTGTTTTGGTTTTAGGTGTGAGGTATCCCTCCAAATGAGGAATGGTTAGAGGTGAAATGATTAGCTTATGAGAGCTTTACTATCAGTGATACAAATCAACTATGTGGTAACCAGTGGCAGGTAGGGTGTGGTTGGAGGTCACTCGGGGTGTGCCTTTGGGATTTATATTTTATCCACGGTGAACAGAGTTCTCTGCTTTCTAGTCGCCATAGCCTGAGCAGCTTTCCTCTGCCACACATTTCTCAGATGCTCTGCCTCACTTTGGGCCCAAAGGTATGGAGTGGGCCAACAGTGGACTGAAACTCTGAAGTAGTGAACCCCAATAAAAGTTTCCTCTTCTTAAGTTGTTCTTGGGCCTTTTGATCACATCAATGAAAAGCTCATTAAGACAGTAAGTAACCTGAAAGTCAGCCTGATGACAAGGCCAGAATTACGATGGCCATCTAAGCATTGGGGAACCTTCACGTTGTATCTGGGAACTGTGAAGTGCCCACTGTGGTCTCTGACCTCTTCTGTCATGATGGCCGCTGCCCTGGAAGGAAGGGCTTGCTTGGCTTCTGTGCCCTTTCTTTGCCTGTCATCTCCACTCCCAGGAAGTGCTGGCTCCTCCGGCCTTCATGGAAGACCCCAGAAAGAGAGAGCAGAGACCCCACTGGGCAGCGTGTGTACATGATAAATTCTATTGAGACTTTAGATTGGTTCTGACCTGAATGGTCTCCCCATCAAATTTAATGGAAAGTCATTTCAGGGTCCCCCCTGGGTTTCTGAACCATTGAATTTCTGCACTAATGATAAAGGGACTGGAATTCCCATCTGAGCCAGTGTACTTTAGGCAGAGTATGTATCGCCTTCCGAAATAAACACTGCTTATGTATACCAACGCATCTGTCTCAGTACAGCCTTAGCACAGGGATCCTGATAGAAGAACCAGGAGCCAGTCAAAGAAAAAGCTTTACACCTGTGGCCGTTCATCACCCAGGAGTTCCCAGGCCTGCTGGGGCAGTCTCTGGGTTACTTTGCTCTAATAACTTGCACTTTTGTGATAAGGAGAGAACCAAATGAGATTTATAGATGACCAAAAGGAAATTTTGCCTGGTTTCTATGTGGCTTAGCACCCGGCTGAAAAGGCACTTAGCTCCAGTGTCCCAGTACCCATGAGGGCTGGTCTGAAAGCCAGGGTTCACCGCTGTGTTTGTCCTTGCTAGAATGGCCCAGAGGAAAGCAGCATCACCTCCACCTGCAGCTCTCCTTCTGGGTTAGTAGTATCGGTACACAATGTCTGCTGGAAAGATTCCCCTGGGAGTAGACTCAAGGATTCCACTTTTGGCCAAGGCAAGACTTCACCTCTCCTTCCCGTCCTCACATGGCATTCCTAGCATGGTGTTTCCTATCTATCGGCGTTCTGCAGAAATCACGGCAGTCCCCTTCCATAAAGACATTTAATGAACTTTCTCTTGAACTCAGGCCAGTTTATTGGTATGTATAAACCAACCCCTAAAGGGGTTTAGGGCTTATTTTTCTGCAACTCCCAGGACAGAGCTGGATTGAGTTTCTGTTTTGTTTTGTTGTTTGGTTTGTCTTTGCAAAAGCATAGCAAAAGCAATACCACGGCTTATCATCTTCTGGAAATGTTAAATTATAAACCCATCTTTGGGAAGCAGGAAACTCAGCTACTAAGATACTGAAGCTAAAGAAGGGCTACAACTGCAAGGCAGGAGTTTGTCAGTGTGAAACGCAGGGGTTTTGCTCTGGATAACACTGTGACAAAGGAGACAGAGTGCGAGTCAGAATTGGAAGCAAATGAAGTCCCCAGAGATGTCTGTCTTCTTGACTTCTCTCCTTATGCCCTAGAGGATTCCTAAGCAGGAAGGATGCGCCCGGCACTCTTCTTATTTGCAAACATTGCTAAAATCACTGGGCAGAGGCAGCTACTAGGTTGCCTTCAAGTTCCTGTTTATCATGGAAGTGAAAGGTAATCTAGTCAGAGTCCCAGACATTTGTTTGGTCTGTATTGATCCAGCCATGGATGCCATTTTGGGGAATTTTCCTGTAAATGCATATCTTGTCAGGTAAGAGGGACTATGGTTGAGGACAATATGGTGAGGCCACAGGACTGTTTTCTCCAGAGGCACTGGCTTTTGTGAGAAAAGAAAGACATATTTTGTAAGTACAATGGCCAGGCTCAACAATTCTTCACTGGGCAATGGCAAGGGTGGGTCAGTGGTGAGGGTGGGACTGGGAAGTTCCCAGAGCCAGACTGACTCCACTGCACCTGTCCTCACACCTGCTCTCCCTAGATGGCAGAGGCTGGGGCCAGGAAGGAAAAATGTCAGTCAAAATCTTTTGGATAGATTTTCAACTACTATAAGCCACTTGCACATGGTTGGAGAACTCATTTAAAAATATATCAAATTTTGCAATAATCCAAATGTCAGCAATATGCCACTTGTTGGAATATTATTCAATTATTTTTTAAAATAGTATTTCCATGATATTTAATAACAAAGAGGAAATTCTTGCAACTTAATGTTAGGGGGATAAATGCTGAATGTTCAATCTAATCTTAATTTTGCAAATACACATCAAGAGAGAAAGTGTGAAAGCGATATATAAAAATGTTGAGAGGTATGAGTGGGTGGTAGGATACCAGGTGGCTTCTATATTCTTTTATGAAACTTTTATGTTCCAAATTCCTTACAGTAGGTGTGAGTTAGTCTTATAAGCAGAAATAAATATGAAAAACAAACCTCTCAAAGCCTATTCTCTGCTTCTCTCCATCTCAGGAACCAGGGTTCCCTTTTGACACTCAGAGACCTGGGGACCTAGTTTTGAGTGTTAGGCCACTGAAGTCTGGCTCCTTCATTATAAATCGCAAAGACACAAATTCTTCCAGAGGTAGCAGATTCTCCTGTCATGTCAAGTAATACACAGATCTAAGCCTCAGTTTCCTTATAAACAGGTGTAAAGTGGGAGAATAGCTACTGCCCTTTATTATATCACAAAGGGACCGGGAAGACTAATGGAGGTAAGAAAGGGGGGTACTGTTAACTGCTTGGAAGGGAACACAATGCTAGATGAAGTGGGGGTGGAGACATCAGTAATAATTATAGCTAAGACCTGACACCAAACCTGGTAACAATACAAACCTCATTCTCTACCTTCATCCCAACAGTTTATCTGCTGGTAGATCTGGTAACCGAGTGATTAATATTATGGCAGTGATCATTTTCCCTACATTTTTTCATTATTTTTTATGTAGCCCAAGTGACATTTTGAAATCTATAAATTGTAAAATGGTTAAATAAAGCTAACACATGCATTTTCATGCATGCTTATTGCTTATTTGTGGTGAGAAAACCTAGCATCTATTCTCTTTCATGTATACATTTTGATTAATTGTAGTCACCATGTTACACAATTGCTCTCTTGAACTTATTGCTAACTAAAAATTTGTATCCCTTCTACTATTGTTGCCCCAAACTGTGCACCTCATGCCCATGAATACACTTTCTTTTTAAAGTTGGATTTTCCTCCTTGGAATTTTCATACCTCAAATTTCAGACAAATTTCATACCTCAAATTTCCCTGTTCAGATTTGGAATAAGTCCCCTTTTGGACAATGACCAAATAGTGATATGCTAGGAAAAGCCACAAGAGGGCGCTACATCACTTAAAGAGTCACCACCTGGCTTCTCAAGAGCAGAAGCAGGAGAGATTAGTGTCAGAGTACTGGAACTGGGTCCAGACTGGGGAAAAATAAAATCCAGGACATAATAATTGTGATCTTGAGTCAACAGTTAGTTAGGTAAACAAACGTCCTCTTTGGCTTTTAATCACTCCACTTTTTTAGTCTGTATGTTTAAGCACTTATTTTATTTCCTTTAAGTCAGGGTTGTTCAGATTAGAATACTTAAGAAAATTGAAACCTCTGGTTTGCTAAGAAAGCTACCACAGACACAAGTGTAGGTTGTAAAGAGGCTGCCCTCCTCCCTGGGAGGCTTTTTAATGTATTTAGAAACAAATGAATGGCCCAAATTGTTTTTAGAACACAGAAGTTTCCACTTGTGTTTAGCTTTGGTTCTTATACAATGGCACTCAGTTCCCAGCCTGGGACACACCCACAGTGGGTAAAGATGCACCGGGGCTGTTTGCAGGTGCTTCTCTGTACTCCTTCCATTGCCCAGGGCATCCAGGGAGTGGGAAGACAAGAAGTGGCCATGGTGACAGGGTCAGAGACCCCCTGCAGGATGGAGGAGCTCTGCTGTGCCTGGAGTCTCCACAGCCTGACTGTCCTTGGGGCCCTCTGGGTGCAGGATCAAGGTTAGAGCAGAGCAGAGGCAATGTGTCACCCTGCCTCCATCCTCATCCCAGCTGAGGGGCCTGTGGGATGCAGAACAGCAAAGTGGGGAGAGGGACCCACAATCCCACCTCCACACATCTCCTGCAGAGCAGGCTGCGTGCGCGCAATGGGAGTCTGGGTGTGGGGTCAGAAGCTCTGTCTGAACCTGTCCACCTTTTCAGGGCATAGTAATCACAACCAAAATCTGTATCATGTTTTCCTTTTCATCCTTGTAAGTAACGCTGTGAGGGAGGCAGCACAGTCCCTGTTTGTATTCCAGTTCTGCAAATGAGGGAGCAAGACAAATGCAAAATGCCTAAGGTTCCTTTGACGTTTGAGGATCTAGGCAGACCCTCTTCCTAAGCTGGTAAGACCAGTTGCCATGTTCTCTGAACATGGCAGAAAAGATTTTGGACAGAATGGAAGTGGCTGGACAGAGCTGGGCAAATGCCTGATGTCACCTCTTCCCAGTGAAGGGTAGCGTTCTTTTTCAACACCCACCAGGCAGGCCATTCAGGGAGGTGGCGAGGGGCGGGGATTGTGGGAACAGAGGACACTGATTTTGACAGTAAACCTCTCTCACAAATCCCAACTCCACCAAGGTTTTGGATAATGCGGAAGTTGCTAAAAGCTTCAATCAGCAAAGGTGTGGGCTATGGAGAAAGCTGAAGATGGTATCTGAGGGGACTTCCAGCATCATCTCAAAGGATACTGAGGTGACAAGGGTGGTGATGGGGCAAGAGAGAGGAATAGAAGATCAGTAGCCTCTCGCTGACAGTCCAGTGGCTGGCACTTTACAGGGATCTAGGTTTTCAGGGTGGTGCAGGAAGACCCTAGGGAGAGTTGTTAGTTTGCAGATCAATTTTTGTGAGTGAGGAAATCCATTCTGGAGGTTTCGTACTTTACTGGGGAGAAAGTCCTATCCTCTGCTTCTCTTTTTATATCACAGGGATCTTATTTTAAAATTTCAAATCTTGGACTTGAGTTAAGGAAACTCCTTAACTTTCTTTGCACATGCTGAGGCACAAAGACAGCGAAGTGTGGCCATTTAAAAAGCTAATAAATAAAGCAACCTCAGTGCTGCAGTCACCTGGAGCCTCCCACAGCGCTCCTAAGGCCAACTCCCCCAGTGCAGGACTGGAAAAGACCCAGGACTTTTCATGCCTGGGACTGATATGTCAGAGTGATTGCAGAACCCAAAGGACAAGGCTGGAGTCACCAAGAAATGACAAAAGGGAAGCTTAGACAAGTTCACCTTCTGGAAATACTACCTGCAGCTCTTTTACATACTGCTCTTCAAATACCAAATAGGAACTCTCGCCACATTCCATTTTCCCCTTTGATTTTGGCCTCTAATAGATGTGTACCTGGAACCCAGTGAAGGTATTTTGAATCAACCAGAAGCTTTAGGCATCTCCTTCAGTCTCTGCCCAGCTTGGCCTTGCCTGGCCTCTGCATCCTGAGGCCTTCAAGGGCGAGGACAGGACTGACCCTGAGTCAGGCAGAGACAGCTGTACAGTTAAGGTGGATAACTGGGGCCTCTACCACAGGAAGAACTGAAGGTAACCTGAGAATTCCAATTAGGCTTAAACTAATGAGCTGGAAACTTCGGGGAAATCACTGTGGGCAATGAGGGGAGAGTGTGATCATCTTTGTTTTAATTAGTACTGGAAAAACTTGTGGTCCAGCAGGTAGCTGGAGGAACGATAGTGTCCAGAGGGAGCAAAGCTTGTGAGAACATCAATAGGGGAATTCCTCTGGTGGCTGGGGATGGGAGCTGCTGAACAAACCTGGACCCCTTTAATTGAGGAGGAAGAAAGACCCTATGGGGGGAAAGGCGAGCTTGAATGAAGCCAGGTATATCCCTTTCCCAGCTGGAGTCCGAGATTCAATAAAAGGGGGGCGACCATTTGAGGAACCCTGTTGTCCATAGGGGCCTGCACCATGCTTGGGGTTGGTCTTGGCAACCATCTCTTAGGCGCCTCTGTTGCTCAAAAAGGTAAAGGGAGAAAAACCACCTGCTGCTGTCAGAGGCCACAGACTGTAGATTTACAGATGGCCCCACCCTTTGGCCACACGCAGGTCATTGGGGCACGTAGGAAGCTAGGAGAAAAGCGAAATATGGGTTCGTAGATGCCATGTATCCTAGGGCAGAAATTTCCTCACTCTGGAAGCCTGATGATCTTGGGGGCATTGGGTCTGTGGGATCAAATTGACAGTTGACCACACTTCCCTCCCCATTGAGGGCTCATTTGGGAAAAAAAACCAAACCAAACCAAACCAAACCAAACCAAACAGTGTGGTCTTGGAACCTTGTCTCTCTCCCCAGGGCCCACCCCCTCACCCCCCCCGCCACAGCGCTCGGCGGGGGTGTGCGTGTGCATTTTGGAGAGAGGTGCCGAGTTAGTCTGGACTGGGTGCGCTCTACCCTGCGTGTTGGGGTGGTCAGAGGCACGTGTCGGTCCACCGCGAAGGGGCCTGTCTGCCTTTGCCCAGCTCCAAGCTCAGGCGAGCAGCGCGCTGAGCCTCCTCCCCTCCCGCTTCGGGCGGCCTGAGCCCGCGCCCGCTCCAGTTGCTGCAGCTGCCACTGCTGGCGGCTGCGGGGAGCGCGGGGCGCGCGCCGAAGAGGATCGGGCAGCGAGGACGGTGACGAGGAGGAGCCCGGAGGAGGCAAGAAGGAAGAACGAGCGGAGGCCGAGGAGGCTCAGCGGCTTGGAGATACGACTCGGGGTCCAGGGAGCATGGGCTAGCAGGAGGCGGCGGCCCGGCGCGCACAGGGGCGGCAATTGGGAGCCAAGCGCAGCCGGGGGAAGCAGGCTGGCGTAGGGGCGCCGGGGGCCGGTTCTACATTATTAACGAGGTGCCGCCTAATAAGCCAAGAGCGGCTCGTTAGCCGCGCGGGAGACGTGCGGGGAGGGGGTTCCCGGCCGCAGCGCAGCGCACACGCTTGGCGCACGGCGGGCGGCGCGGCGCCCAGGGCACCCGGGCCTGCGCGCAGAGCCCGGGCGGGCCCCGGGGCGGCGCAGACCCCGGGCGCGGGCGGCCCGCGGCGCCCCCTGGCTCTGGGCGCTCGGGCCAGCGCAGCCCCGGGCAAGCGGGGCGCGGGCCGGGGAGGGGGAGCCGCCCGCGCGCTCCATCCCCTCCCCCCGGGCGGGCCGGCGGCGGGGGAGGGCGGGCGCGGCGGCTGGCTGTATATATCTCCGCGCACCCCGCCAGGTCGCGCACAGCGCCCCG
Source organism: Sciurus carolinensis (assembly GCF_902686445.1). NCBI lineage: Eukaryota > Metazoa > Chordata > Mammalia > Rodentia > Sciuridae > Sciurus > Sciurus carolinensis. The sequence continues at coordinate 128,206,854 of NC_062217.1, read as the reverse complement.
AGCCCAGGCGCTTCCCCGCCCCCCTCCCCGCGCTCGGCGGCGGCAGCGGTAGCAATAGCAGCAACATGGCTGTTGATGGGTGTTCGGGGTGGCGCTGGCGGCGGGAGGAGCTCCCCCGAGCCCCTGCGCCGGCCGCCCGTTGCTAGCTATGGCAAATGGTGGCGGCGGCGGCAGCAGCAGCGGCGGCGGCGGCGGCGGAGGCAGCGGTCTTAGAATGAGTAGCAATATCCACGCGAACCATCTCAGCCTAGACGCGTCCTCCTCCTCCTCCTCCTCTTCTTCCTCCTCCTCCTCTTCCTCCTCGTCCTCGGTCCACGAGCCCAAGATGGATGCGCTCATCATCCCAGTGACCATGGAGGTGCCGTGCGACAGCCGGGGCCAACGCATGTGGTGGGCTTTCCTGGCCTCCTCCATGGTGACTTTCTTCGGTGGCCTCTTCATCATCTTGCTCTGGCGGACGCTCAAGTACCTGTGGACCGTTTGCTGCCACTGCGGGGGCAAGACCAAGGTAAGCGCGCCCTGGGCGCCCGCCCCCTGCGCCAGCCCCGCCGCTGCTCCGCGTCCGCTGCAACCCACCTCCTCGCTCCGCAGGGCGCAGTGCCTCCCTCCAACCGTGTCTGATTTCCCTTCCTCGCCTTCTCTTCCCATATCCGTCCCTGTGCCCTCGGATCCTAGCAGCGGGCGGCACGCTGTGGGGTTAGGAGTTGTCCGCAACCGGTGCGCTCCGGGACGCGGACGCCCGATCCTTTCCCTTGTTTATTATAGGGTTGCAGGCGGCTGCGACCGGGGCCAGGATGGGGGACGCGACTCTCGGGTGCAGTGGTGCGGGGTGAGGAGAGCCAGTCCGGTGGGCACGAACGAAGTGGGATTACCGGGTGCGTGTTCTGCTCCGCTCACCTGCCGCGGCGCGGCTGCTTGCGGTGGGCGAGGGGAGCACAGCTGCACTTCAGGATCCTTTTGCGGAGATAAGTTCGTGGGACCCGAAAGAAGGGAAGGTGTCTAGGCTAGGGGGAACTCTTTTGTACTAGGGAATCCCGGGGGGAGGAACATGGCCAGAGGAAGCTGGTACCTGGAGGGGGCAGAGAAAGTTGGGGCAATCCATCCCAGAACTGGAGGCAACCCATAGGGCTGGCACTTTAGGAATGTGGTGAGGTCGCAAATCTGATGTCATCTCCCACTTCAGTCTTTAGATAGTCTTGTAGAACATGTCCACACCCCAAGTTCTTCGGCAGCCCCTGTACTTCTGTTCCCAGGTCACGCACTTTGGGTCCCCGGAAATGCTACCAGCAGCGAAGAGCTGGAGCCCTAGGGCCACCGCCTCAGAGTCGCGGAGGCTGCGGTTTCACGTGGAGCCCCTTCCTGGTGCTCCAGGTGGTTTAGGCTATTCCTGGCACGGACGCCCACCAGGCTCACTACACCTTGGATGTGTGGTTGCTAAGGATGACCGCCTGGTCTGTGGCCGTCCCTAGAGGTGTCTCTCTCCACCACCTGCCACTGGCTGGAGAGAAGAGGGATGGGGCAAAAGATAGTGTTCAATAGAAAACTGCAGAATATAAAAGAAGAATGGGGAAAAGGGACAGACCTACCTTCTCTTTTGAATGACTGCCTTCCTAGATGACTTTACAACACCCCCATTTTTTGGAGGAAGAGGATGTCTAGGGGAACTGTGCAAGACACACACCTTGGAAGAGGATGTCTAGGGGAACTGTGCAAGACACACACCTTGGTCTGTAAATGTCCACACCTTTCCCAGTAAAGTTAATCCCAGGACCCCTCAAACTTCATATGGCACAGCAATTCTTAGCAATCTCCTGGCCACTAAGGACAGAAGGAGGAAAGCCAGGGGCTAGGGTGAAGGCTGACTGTACCAACACAAGGGCGAACCCAAGCGCTGTCTCCGGTCATTAATTATACATCACGTTGGGTGCTGCTGGAGCTCAGCTGTGTTTTGTGGCAGCACATTTGTGTTTTGGAAAATACTGGTGTGTTGGAAGAAGGGAGAAAAATAAAAAGCATTCTCTTCCTTGTCTTCTCCCTTCTCTGCTGGCCTTCAGATGTTGGCTATCCAGCTTTCTTTTGATTACCTTCTGGGTGATAGAGGTCAAGGAGGAAGACCTCCCACCTTTGGAAGAAGCCCTTGGATTAAGCAAAATTCTAAGACCAGTGCTTGAGACGCCCCTGCCTCGCCCACCCCCTAGGAACACACTCATTCACAGAGCCCTCTTAGTCACACAGTCCCTCTCCTCCACCTCCCCCAGAGACTTCAATTCTGGAATTTTTTTTTCCCTCTTTTACTGAGATTCAGCCACTGCCCTTAGGGGAATGATAACTCATTGTTGCTTACTCTACCATATTCTCCAGACAGAGTGATTTGGGTGAACTTTTTAGCAACCTCCTGTTTTTCAGGAAGTGGGCAATTTTGATAGAATGAAAACTTTTCAGTGAGTCAAAATAAGATGTGGTGGTTTTGTGATCCTGGGGTTTTAAACACAGCTTCTAAAATCTTTTTACTCTTGGGAGCACGTAAATGCTACCACAGTGCCTGCCTGTCATGAAATGCTCATCGGATAGTTCATGTAAGGATTCTTTCCTAAGTGATGACCAAGCATAACTTGTGTAATTTTTCATAAGAAAATAGGGTTTTGGCAATGATCATTAGAAAGAACAATCTGTAAATCTTTGGCTATATTTTGTAACCTTAGACCAGTGGAGTTCAGTAACTGCAAGTTTCTATAAGGAAACAACTTAGGACGAGATGGGTTTTGGTTGATTGAAAAGAAGTGATGCTAATATCTCAATGTATCTTGAGTCCACTTTAAAATATGCCCAGCATCCTTTAATACCCACCCCTTGATTTGTTCAATGAAACGGTATGTAGCCAGCTCATCATGTCCAATAACGGCAAGTCAGACCTTTTCTAAGCTTTACTTTGTACCCTTGAGGTCTGCATTTTTTTGTAGTCACATTCTCCAGCCCTTTCTTTGTGTTTTCCAAGCGTTTGATTGTGTTGTTGAGACTTGGTGCAGGAGAAGTATTGGACTTCACTTGAGAACAATTATTTCAGTGCTGGCTTTTCCAAGCCAACCCCAACTGCTTCCTGCAGATTCTACCCATCCTTGGATGTGTTCACCTGCCCTCACTTTCATCCAGGCCCATGGTGGCTTGAGCAGAGCTGGAGTCCAGGGAAGGCAGGCCTTTTCAGTACTGACATTCTGAGGAAGACATTTCAGCAGGGCACTCCAGATCACTTGCATTTGGTGTCTGGATCTGTACCATTTTTTGGACAGTGGATGCGCTGTGTGGGTCCCTGCCCATTACAATTTACATAGAGCCAATGACTTTATTATTTTTGAAAATGGTAGAATGTGAAGTTTGTGAAAAAGAAAACTTAGCCACATTTTCCCACTGGGGCAGGACCATCCGGGTACTGTGCTCCTTGCTGTACCTTTTCACATTATTGTTGTTTTTTATCCTGTTGGATTTCATCAGAACTCTATTTACTTGGCAATGGCATTTTGAGGTCTAGTCCAGCTGCAGATGTAGTGAAGAGGAGCTACCATATTTTGTGGCAGCACATTAGTGTTTTGGAAAGTGCTGGCAGCCTGGATGAGGCCACCACTTTGAAGAAGTCCTTTAACCTCTCTGCCTCTCTTTCCTTGTGTGTAGAATAGGAGGGTTGATATCTGGAGCTCTGCTGTCCTTTCCCACTCTGTGGTTCCACACAGGAAAGGGGAAGGAGCGGGGCACTATGGGTATAGTCTCTGGTCCCGCCTGTGTTTTGCAGTTCCCCAGCAATCCTTTGGGAATTCAGCCGGGGACCACTTCTGTGTCTTTAGGCCCTTCCTCTGTTCATCTAGCTTGCAATCTACTTCTGTTTAAATGCCTGGGGAAGCTGAGGCCCCCTTCCTCACGGAGCTGCGGTTTGCTCCAGCGCCTGTGTGTGGCCGTTCAGTCTCACTGCTGTTCTCAGTTTGAGCTGTTGCCCTTGTAGGAGCCTGGGTTGATCAAGGAAGGTCTGCGCGTAATGAATTATTGAGGTGTTATCTCCATGGCTGTGTCTGAGAAAACAACAAATTTTCTCCATCAGGCTCGTGACTAATATAAATATCAGACCCCATTATGGCTTGGTAATTACCCAGGGTCTGGCCTGGTGCGTTCAATCAGAGCTGCAGCTTCAGTGCTTCAAAACTCTTGGTTTCAGATTGGCCCCATGTGCCTGGTCTTGTCCTCACCTAGGGATTGCTGCACCGGATGACCTTCAGATACTCCCCTTTGATCAGCTCACTTGCGGGTGACCTTGAAGAAGTTCTCAGGTCCTAGTCACGGGAAACTCTGGCTGGCCTGCCCGTGTTCAGGGAGCTTGTGCTTCTCATTCCTGGCTCTCTCTGTGGAAATGCACCCTTAAGGATGTCACAGACCACAGGCACGCAGACCCAAGTTCAATGGTGGATCTCACATCATGGGCAGGGCATCTCTGGCTGGCGATGGAGTCAAGCCTGATTTCCCTCCATAAAGGAGCATCATGATGCTTACTTTGTAGGATTCTAATGAGGAATGGCAGTAATGGACACACAGCACCCGGAAAATGCTGCCACTTGAGAGGTCTCTTGTAAAGGGGGGGCTACAACTTCACCAAATGTTGAGCATATTTTCTCTTTGATTTATCGAACTATGAATCTTGAAGGACACAGACTATAATAAATAGGAATTTTGAGACAGAAGGAGCCAGAGGTCTACTGTCTTGAGTCCAGCAACCCATTCAAGTCAAACTGAGACTTGGGTTGGTGGTTCTTGGCTGTTGTGAGGTGGGATGACTGGGTGGGCAACCCCAGGAGGGCTCTGTGGATGCAGACCTGGCAGGATGGTGAACGTGTTGATGGTGGGGATGTTGGTAGGCCTGGATGATGTGGTGGTCCTGGAGTGTTAGGGCTGGCAGAAGGGGGACCCCATGGCATTCCATGGGTGGGTGTGGTACCCTTGAGGAGGGACTAATTCTATTCTTGTTATCCCAAGTCTAGAGCTTCTAGACCTGTCCCCCCAGTGGGGGGTATAACTCTCTCCTGGCCAGGATGCTTTCTATCTAGATAGGATTTTTCTTGACCTCACAGCGTTTCCCTAAGTGTGCTCAATGGAACACTTGCCCCTGAAGTTACCTTGGGAAGAAGTCCAGCAGGCAGGGCACGGCTGAGCTCCCCAGCTGAGGGATTGCTTGGGCAAGTCCTGCTGGAAGAGAAATTGACTGAACTGTCTTCCCTTTGAGCAGCCTCGCCCAGGCGTCAGGTCCGCCGTCCAGTGCCCAAGGGTCACCCTTAGACAAGGACTTCAGTGCTTCGTGCCTCAGTGTCCTCATCTCCACACTGGGAATTGTAACAGAGCTCAGCCCTTTAGGGTAGGTACCGTCACTCACCTTACCGAATAGCTCTCCTGGCAGGATGCCCAGGACCCAAGCTTCTCTTTGCAAGCCGTGGACCTACCCCACTTCTGGGTGCCCAGAAGATTTAGCTGGTTATGCACCAGGAGGAGAGCGGGAGGTACCCCAATGTTTGGTCCTGGGAGAGAGGATTCCAAGGGCAGGGTCAGTTGGGCCATTGCTGAATTTCACTGCTGTCTTCTTCCCTGCGTAAGAATGTTCCTTGGTGCCTGGGAGCAGGGAGTAAGTGCTTGCTTTGGGTCAGTCTCTCTCTCTCCCTCCCTGGTGCAGGAAAAGCCTGGTGCTGAAGATGCCCAGTTGTCATTAGTTGCTATGCCAAGACCTCTTTCCCAAAGTGGGTAGCTGGGGTGTCTGGGCTCACAGTGGCAGTGGCTGTGCTAATCTGTGAAGCACAGCAGTCAGCACCACCTTCCAGGGACTTCAGAGCTGTGGAGCCCTTGGAGGGACGCCTCCGTGGTTCAGGTGAAAGGGCTGTGTTGGTGCTGTGACATTGAAGTCCCTGGATGGAGACATCCTTGGGGCTCAGGCAAGATCAAGTTTCATGTGAAACATTTGAACTTCTACTGCCTTTCTGCACAGTAGGGTCAGATCGAAAGTGTGTCCCTCTTTAAAATGCTTCTTGGGTGGGTAAATCCCTAGTCCTCAGCACACAGAGAAGGAAACTGGGAATCCCACTGAGGCAGGGTGTCCTGTTGTTCTGGATAGAAGGCCTAGGAAATGTGCAGTTGGGTATCATGTCTACTTCCAAGGCTGGAGAAAGCATCTAGTTCTGGGGCTTCTCAAACCTTAATATGCACAACCTTAATATGGGGGAAGCTGTTCAAAGGGTGAGTGAGGAGCTAAGGATGTAGCTCAGTGGGAGATCCCTTGCCCAGCATGCATGAGGCCCTGGATTCAACACACACACACACACACACACACAATGCAGAGTGATTCGCAAGGTCCGGGGTGAGGGCTTGAGATTCTGCATTTGTGGCAGGATACGTGCTGTACTGATGCTGTGTGGGCACACTGTGAGTAGTGAGGATCTGGTGCATTCCTCTCTAGCCAGCCCGTCCCTGAAGATGTGCTTATTGTGAAATATGGAATTTCCCAGCTCTTCAGTGGCATGAAGGGACAAGAAGAGAAAGGTTGACTGTGCTAGACAGCCAGGGTGAAAAAAAGCTCAGGCCTTTTGAAGGAGCTGCGGTCAGGCTGGGCACTCATTGCTGAAGCTGATTGTTGGGGTGCCCGTGCCCAAGTCACCCATGGATGTGGTGGATTTGGGCTTGGACTGCGGTGGCCAGAACAGCATTCTGGAGCATACAGGGTGTGGTCTGTGTGTTGCCCATCCATGCGTGGGCTTTCCCTCATGCCAGTTGGTCACACTGCGAGGGGTGTGGCTTCCCAAAGTGGCAACTTAGCCAAACCATGGTCTTGCAAAATTAAAGGCTAGCGGGGTAGCCAGGGCTGCATGGTGCTCATGCTCCAGGGAGCCAGCTGGTGGCCACTCCCTCTGGAGCATTTTGAAGTCAGCAAAACTGTCAGCCCGATTTTCCACAGGGACCCGGGTGGGTGTCTTCCCAAATGGAGGGTTCAGCTTCAAAGGCACCTGACCACTGAGTGCATGGGGGTGACAGGCGGCCACACACTGTGAGGTCCCCTTTGCACTTCTCAGGGATTCCAGCAGACGACAGTGTCGTGACTTCTTTTCTGGCCATAGCACGGTTTTTCAGTCATCCTGCCAGGACCTTTGTTCTTGAGATGTGATTTTTATGTTGTTCTGTGGTCGGAGGGGAGGAGCTGGGATAAGTTTTATCTACGAACATCGTCCCCAACCAGAGTAGGTCCTCAAATAAGTCTGGTTGTCATTATTGTTGTTGTTATTGTTATTATTATTGTTGTTGTTTTGACTTTTATTGAATGTTAAGTGCCTACTGTGTGCCAGGAATTGAGCTAGGTGCTAGGGAAAGAGTCACAAAGACCCAGTTCTGACTATGTGCTCCTTTGGACCCTGACTTGACAGTGAGCAGGGATAAAACTAGTTATCTTCTCATGGGGTATGGACACACGTGACAGCCCAAGGACAGGAACCGAGTCCTGTAAATACATCCGCACACAGATGTTGGGAACTGTCGCACTCCCCGCCCGCAGAGAGACACGACACCTGGTTCTTTTCAGCCCTTTTATTGCGCGCACCCCCATCCTCTCAGTTCTTTCTTTGTCCTCTTTTTTGAGGAACTTACACTCCAATATATACAGTACTTGTAACCAATCAGCATTTTCGCACGAGGGGAGAGCATAACCGATACAGGCAGCAAAGGCAGGCATATAGTGGACCTGTACTGTCCATCAGGGAGCTTAGCCAATCCCTGGAACTTCCTCAAAATAATGTCAGTTGTTTGTGCAAAAGTTAACTGCTCTGGCTCACTGCCAGGCGCCATCTTAGCCTTGCCACACCTAGGGCCAGGGGTCCGGCCGAAACCCCGACAGGGAACCTCATTCTGGTGGGACTGTGGTGGGTAACTGGCTGGATGGTATGCAGAGTCTCTGGGTGAAAGGGACGGCTTGGTTTAGTGACGGTATAATGTTTGAGTCATTCCTAGATTTTAATGATTTGTGTCACCCCTGTGTCCCTGTGGACCAATGGGTGACAGATTTCATTCACTCGGGCTCTCCCTTGTAGGGTGGGTGAATTAGGTAGGGACCGGAAGGACAGTTTCAAAAGGAGGGCTGCTTTAAGATGGAACTCGCTTTGGGTTTGGCATTATTTGGTAATTGTCTTTGGGACATTATATCTAATTGCCAATTTGGAAATGTAATTGGCACTCCAGGGCCAGAATGGATATACTTAATGTCGTCAGGCTGAGCCTGGGCATCATCTCTGCGTACGATCTCATTACCTGTATGACTAATGCTTCTTTACGTGGCCAAAGCTGAAATTATTTAAAACATCTTGCTTTCCTGCTAGTTTTTTTTCTTTTTTGCTGGGGTTCATGCATGTAGGAAGGCTCTCCAGCACTGAGTCCTACCTGAGTCCTACTTCCTACTCTTTATGCTATTTCATTGGCCTCTCTCCCAGGTTTTTTTGGGGACCCAGATCCAACAGAAAAGCCTGTATTCCTTCTCCCCTTCCTTCCATCTCCTCTTCTTTTCTTTTGCTTTCTTCTTCCTAAGTAGTTCTTATTCCTGAGGCCTTCTGTGGAATCCTGGTGTCGTACAGTTTTGTTTTCTAGCCCAACATGGAGGAATATTTCCATCTGGGGAAGAAGGGATTAAAGGAAATCCTGCATAATTTTTCCCATTATCAGAATTTACTTTTACTTGAGGAGGGAAGCTATTTTTTTTTTCCTTCTTAAAGAAAAGCAGAATTTTGAACTTGTTACTTGAAGGGCAGTTTGTTTCTGTGTGTTCCGTGATCATGTCTGGGACCATGACATTTTTATGGCAAGATTTCTAGCAATCCTCTTCCCAGGGTCCCTTTGACTGTAGAAAGCTGTTCATCCTAGCAGATCTGCCTCCTTGCACATCTTTGGAAGGTAGGTTAGCTGCTGGTTACTGGGATGCCACACAGGGTCTTCAGGTTAAGAGTTGAAGTTCAGTATTCATCTTATTTTCCTGTTTCATGTCTTTGTTCTTCTTAGAGACTTGGGAATGCTCTCTCCTTGTCTTTGGGAGTGAACTTGGGAGTTGGGGGCGGGGTCAGGGTAGTGATGGAGAATGACTTCAGTGGGTTGGGAGCTTAAAGTTTGTAGGTCAGTGGAGCACTAACGGAATGGTGTAACAAGTTCAGGGACACATGGGGCTATGAAGCATGGTGGTGGGAGGGAGCTTGGAGGCCCAGGGTCTTACTTCCTCCCCAGTACCTGGAGTCCCCCTGCTCCACCAGCAGAGGGGACTGGAATGTTTGTGATCTTCTGAAGCCACCATTTCACTGGGGACAAACCCACCTTAGAATGAACTTGGAAAGACCTCTCTCCTTTCTCTTTGCTTCTGGTCTGTCTCTGGGACACAGAATGAGTCTTGGTGGATGACAGATTTCAAACTCTGAATCCAGGCCAGGAAGATGCTGGGCTAGATGGCGTGGAGATGTTGGTGATGTTGTTCAGATGCAGGATGACCTTGACCTGTGTAACTCCCATGCAGGACACATTTCCTCTCTGATAGCTCCTGGGTTTCCCTCTTGCCCTGGGATGGTGAGGTTTCCCCTTCCCTCAAAGTTTGGAAAATTGTCTCTTCTGATGTTTGAGTGCTGAAACTTGCTCTCTGAGATCCCTTCCGTCTTATTGGAAGCTGCAAATGGAGGGTTCCAGCTGTCCTTGGGCCATCAGCCCAGGTCCCATATTTCCAACGTTTAACCTCTTTTGCAGTTTAGCCTTGGCGGGTGGGGGGGAGCAGTCCAAGAATCCAGATGTGCATCTTTGTAAGAAGCTGGAGTTGCACTCTGCTCTCTATGTGTTGGCTCTTTTGAACCCACAGGAGAGAGAACAGACAGCGATCTTGAACCTCTTTTGACCTCATTTGAAATGAGCTGCTCCTTGGAACTGAAGGTTGGCCGTTTCCAGCTTTTATCTGTCTCCTCTCTCCTTGGGCTTCTGCATGCTGCTCTGGCCATCCTCCCTATTTTGCTAAACGGAAAGAAACCAGAAAAGAAAGCAAAACCTGTAGGAGGAGAAGGTGAGGCAGGGCAGGGGGTGGAGGGAGGTGGTCACACAAGAAAAATGCAGCTTCTCTTCTGGGAGCTAGAGGTTGGATAAATATATAATTTGCATGAGTTTTGTTTTTATTCTCTTTACCTTTATCTTAATGAATAAATCATGTTAGATAAGTTCATTTCCAAGGAGTGAAGATTTAAGTAAACACCAGTGGTGTTTCACTTGGTTTCACTTTGAAAAAAATTTAACTTTTCAAAGGAGAAGTTCTAATTAACTGGTAGCATGGGCCTGCATGACCTTGCGACACTGACCTTAAGAGCCATAGGGCTTATGGGACCTTTACGTGATTGTTATAAGAGTAGTGGGAGCTTTCAGCTCCTCTTTGGGAGAAGTGGCTGTGTTGATCTCATTTTTCCTTTATGTGGCTTTGGAAGGGGGATGTTTTGTGTCTTTGGAAGGAGAAAATGTAGGCATCGGTGACATTTGATGGAGAACTCAGAGAGGAGGGTTCTGAGCCCTGGGGGAATGATTTGCAAGAGGAAAGGGCATATCCAACTGCTGGGGATTTTTATGCCCACCATTAACTGGCCACAACTTTACACATTGTTTTTCCCCTCTGTGTACCTGGGAGCACTTTCCTTCCAGAACTTAGAGGACTTGTGTTAGTTGCTCATAAATTATGTCTTTTCTTTTGTGGATCAAGGCAGCCATAGGCAATCAGGTGATAGATTCTTGAAGAGTCTAGTTTTGGTATCTCCAGCTGAACCCACAAGAGAACTCAATGTTTTACTTCAGTCTTAAAAAAGAAATCCATTTCTTAAGTTCATTTGCTAGCTATTTTCCCACAAGATTTACTTTTCAATTTCAATAGTTTATATTTTCAGTCTTAATTCTGGTGTACTCCTTAATTCTGAGGGCACTCCTTAATTCTGAGGGTACTCCTTAATTCTGAGGGTACTCCTTAATTCTGACTATACTCCTTATTCTGAGAGCACTTACTGTATGTTCCTTGTAAAAAATGCAGGCCATGCAGAGGCATTAAAAACAAACAAACAAACAACACCAAAAACCCCTACACCAAACACTGGACACTTGTTTGGATGGCTACTATCAAAAACTGGAACTGGTATGCACTGTTGGTGGGAATGCAAAATGGTACAGACTTGATGGAAAGGAGTAGGAAGGTTTTTTAAAAAATTAAAAATTGAATTATAATCTGATCCAGCAATTCCACTTCTGCCCATCTATCCAAAATACAAACAAACAAACAAACAACAACAAAACCCCAGACATTCAGATGATATTTGTGCACTCATTTCATAGTGGCATTGTTTACAGAAGCCAAGGGTGGGAGCCACCTGAGTGTCCAGCAACAGATCAGTGGATAAACAAAATACAGTATCTGTGTACTCTGGGATGTTATTCGACTTTAAGAAAGAATGAAATTCGGACACATGGTGTAGCATGGATGAACCCTAAGGATATTAGGCTGAGTGAAATAAGCCAGACAGAGGAGGACAGATGCCCCTCATCTGGAGTACCTAGAGTGGGTAGATTCACAGAAACAGTAAGTGGAACAGTGGTTCCTGGGGCCACGGGTGGGTAATGGGAAGTCGAGTTCATTTTTAAAAATGAGAATATTCTGGGGAGAGGTCACATAACCATGTGAATATATTTAACACTACTAAACTACAAACTGACAAATGATTAAAAGGGTAGAATTTTATGTTTCATATATTTTACTACAATTAAATTTTTATTTTGAAAGAAGAAAAAAGAATTATCCCAATTCTCCCTTCCTGCAGGTGACCTCTTCGGACCCATTTCCTCCCCTGCCACATTCTTCACTGGGCTGCTCCTGTTTCTTTGGTGAGCAGGTTGATATTCTTTATGAATTGAAGACCCTTGAGAGGGTCACCAGGCTGGTCTTGTTGGCTGGGTGGTACCATGCTGGCTGAATCAGCCCTCTTTCTGCCCGTGGAATCTCTTATTAGCATCTGTTCTTATTTATTTTTATTTTTATTATTACTACTACTACTATTATTATTTTTCACAGTTCTGGGTATAGAACTTAAGGTCTCATACATGCTAGACAAGGTTGTCCGTCCCTGAGTTACACTCCTAACCTGCACCTGCTCTTAGAGTGAAGTTAAGGGACTGTCAGATTTTTGATTTTGCCATATGATAGAGCAAAATAGTTGCTGTGGTGTCTGAGACAAGTCATTATCTTACAGCCTCAATTTTTCATATGTAGAACATTCTTCAATTTAATGATTTCAATCTAAAGCCATTTACCCAAATCAGATTTCAAAGTTACATTTTTACCTTTAAACATCCAAAGATTGAGTTATTCAAAGCACTGGACCCAGGGAGCAGATTTTGTTCTACTCTAAATTATAAGAGTGGAATTTGATTGATATGTCCCCAAAACTTCAATATTGACTTTGATGAGGTGACATATATTTAAAAATTACAATCTGAGGACTGAGGCCCCATTGGAAATACCATTCAAACTATCATTAAAAAGAAAAGAAACCTCAGAAATAAGTTTTTGTGACTCTGCTGTTACTTCTAATGACATAGTCCCACCACTACTGAAGTTTTAATTTTAATTTTTGGTGTAGGGATAAAGGTTGAAGACATCTCAGATGATGAACTATAAATAGGACATGATGATAGGTTGGCTTTGTTGAGGTTGGTCTGGAAAGGAACATCTGATTAAAGAGAAGGCCATTCAAACCAACTTCCTTTGATGCTTTCTCCCTAAACTTACCCCAAAAGGCAGTTCAGGATGCAGAATGATCAACTCAGCCCTGTTCCCTGGTGCATCCCAGATCCTGAAAAGAGGGCTAAGGTTACTGCAGGTTTCTGTAGCTCCTGTAGCACAGGGGCATCTGGGCTGGTGTGGTGGTTTATGCCTGTAATCCTAGCCACTTGGGGGGCTGAGGCAGGAGGATGGCGAGTTTGAGGCCATCTTCCCCAACTTAGCAAGGCCCTATCTTAAAATGAAATATACAAAGGACTGGGGATGTGACTCAGTGGTAAAGTGCCTTTGGGTTCAATCCCCAGTATTGAAAAAATAGTATATTTGAAGGGGTGTTTCCCAAACACTCAGTGAGATCCGAATTAAAATTCCCCTGAACTGTAAACAGCCAGCCCATGAAAACTTACTGGAATAATTCCTGGGTATATAATATCCCTTTGATTAGGCTACCAGGGCCACCAGTTAAATTTTAACTTGTCATAGATAAATTATGTTAGCATTTCATAGACCCGTAGAGTACCAAGTACCTTTTGGGTGTTGTTAAGTGAATTGGTGATTGTGTAGGACTCGGTGCAGTCCAGAACTTTAGGATCTCTGCCTTGTTGCTTAGCCCTTACTGGGGAGTGCAAACACCCTCCAGGTATTTATTACAAAATAAACTAAACATTTAGACAGTAGGGATTGCAACTGCAGAACCAAATGCTTGATTTATGGGCCTGAGCCAGATATGACAGATTTTTAAAACTCTGGGAACCTTTTCATTTTCCAGTGACAGGCCGTGCAAGTGTTATGTTTTTAATCGATCCCTTCTTTAAATCAGGAGCTGAAATGTTATCATGCAAATCTCTCCTGAGTTGCATGGAAACTAATAAAATCACGAAGGTTTCTATTTGTACTCCACGAACACAGACTGTAATGAAACCGAAACAGCCATCTCCAGGGATGAGGCTATTTAAATGCCAGGCAGGGCTTGAAGAGGATTTTAATGGTGGAAACAGAATCCAGCCAGTGAGCAATCCCATTCTCTCTTCACAACCTCACTGGTGCCTGTTCACCTGTGTGCTCTTTACTTCCTGCCTTCCCAGGGAATCCATTCAAAACAAGACCCTCCAGTCTCCAGTATGCCCTCCCTCTCTCTCTCTCTCCCTCTCTCTCTCTTGCTTTGGAGCACAGCAGTTGATTCCAGAACATTCCCTCACAGCCTCTCAGGTCTGGCATTTATCTCCAGAATTACTGCTGCAGTAACAGACTCTTTTGAGAGGTTAGTGAGCATTAAACATTGTTTTAAGCTCCTTAGGATGACTCTGTTGTTTGCTCCTCAGAACAATCCTATGATGTAGGCTTTTTTTATAATTGGCATCTTACAGATTAGAAAATGGAAGCATAAGCAACAAAACTTTTTTTTTTCTTTTGTATAGAAACTCGGGGGCTTACTTGGTAGCTCCTAAGCTCTTTATGTGTGTTATATAATTCTCATGCCAAACTAGTGGAGCAGGTAGGAGTGTCGCCCTTACTTTACAGATGAGGAAACCGAGGCAGGGAGAAGTTGCATAACTCACCCAGGATCAGAGGGGATGGGTAGGACTGAGTTCAAATCCAGGCAGGTGGGCAAAGGAGCCCAGGCCCCTGTCCCCTGCACCTTAGTTTCTCCCATAGTGGTAGACTGACTCAGTTCAACTCATCCCTGCCACCATGTAAGGCACTCTCTGATGACATAGAACCAGAGAGGAGTCAGTGTGTTGAGACTCAAACACCACTTCTAGATGAGATGTGAGGACTCTTGACATGTTTAGGGAATTCCATACTATCAAGACCTTCAAGATTATGTACTCTCGCTGAGCACAATGGCACATGTGGTAATCCCAGCCATTTGGGAGACTGAGGCAAGAGGATTGGGTGTTCAAAGCTAGCCTCAGCAATGGCAAGGCACTAAGGAACTCATTGAGACCTTGTGTCTAAATAAAATACAAAATAGGACTGAGAATATGACTCAGGGGTCAAGTGCCCCTGAGTTCAATCCCTGGTGCTCCACCTCCCCAAAATATTATGTAGTCTCCTTAAACTCTGAGTTTTTCTTGCTGGAAAATGGGCTACACCTTTTCTGTAAAGCAGGCATTCTGTGTACAATTGTGAATGTTGCTCACTGTACAACTCCGTAGTGAGCTATGAGAGTCACATCAGATGATGTATAATTGTCCTTTATGAACTATGGTACATGTGCCACATTCCTGTGCTGGCAGGGGGAGACACAGAGTAAATATTGCAGCATTATTTTCTGAGTATTATCCATCTTTTTTTGAAGTTTTAGAGAAAAATGCTTTTTAGTATGAGCACATACATAGAATCCTACTCCTAGCATGTCAAGAGAGATGTGTCTGTGGGTGTACGAGTGTAGGTGTCACCCTTTCTGCTCCTCTAGGCTCTCCCATGTGCACACAGGCGCACACATGCTCAGGTCTGATCATTTGGCCACAGAGTTCTGCTCTGGTGTGGAATGAGCCCCCTGTTGCGCATACTCCCTGCCCATCACTCAGCCTCAGAAGCTGTGTTATGAAGGAGTGGCCCCCCTATGAAGGAGAAATCAGTACAGCTGTGTTCCCATGTCGGTGGGACAGAGAATTGAATCTGTACGATTAGAAGAAGGTCCTAGAACTCATTCGGTGGTTGCGGATCTTCCCTTGCCTTGGAAAGATTGATCGCCTGCCCCTCTCCACTCTGAAGCCTGGAAATACATGATCTCAATGCAGATCTCTTTCCAGATGGTTGAGCATCGTGGCCTTATGCCTGCCTGACCCCATCTGTAGAATATTTGGAAGCAGGGGCCAGTTGGTCAGGCAGCAGCTCTTTTTTTAGTGAGGCTGTCCTTTACCCAGGGATACGGGGGTAGAGCATCATTTCCCCTCTGGCAGTGCCAGCAGTCACACTGCATGGTTCCAGGGTTCCAGTCACATCCTAGTCATGCTTGAGGCCCTCTGGAGTTGTGCAGTGCACAGCCTGCACATCGGTATGTGGTCTTTTCTAGGCATCTAGTTGGCCTTGGAAAATTCACTCAGAGCACGTTAATTTTTACTGTCAAAAACAGTAGGAGAAACATCAAGTGCTTGGGATTCACAAGAGGAGGAATTGGCTAGAGAGACCCCGCTGGAGCTGTGAGGTTGTTCAGGCAGCCCCAGGCTGTTCCCCTCCAAGCCCAGCTCCACAGCACACTGATGCCATTGCTCTGACCACTGTGTGGCTCTTGATGTGACATAGGTCTCCCTGGCTCTGTGCTTGTTCTAAGCACAAGCCTTTGGGAAGGGCTCGTGCTTGAGTGCCAGCCTTTGGGTCCCTCTGGCCCATGGTTGGTGAATAACAGGACCCTGAGGACTTAGAAAAGGCTTCTCTGTTGCCAGCTGTGCTATTTTTAGCTCCCTCCCACGCCCCTGCTGTCCCCAGGTGTTTGTCAGCAGAGCATCCTGTGCCTACGTGGAAAGTGGCAGTTGAAGGCCAGACCTGCCTTGCGCAGGCCATGGCCACCCCTGTACCAGGCTGGGTAGCCAGGCTGGCCAGGGAGGCCGGAAGGCTGTGGCCAGGATGGTTGTATAACTGGCCTTTCTGTGCTGGTTCTGGGGAGGAGGTAGAGCCTGGGAAAGCAGGTCCCTGTTCCCTGCCTCTGCCCAGGATCGGGGCTGGACGGACTCGTGGGCTGCCGAAGGCCTGTCCTGGTCAGGAGCTGCTGCTGCTCTGGATGCAGAGTGCCCCAGGCCGTGGTGACCGCCCCGTTGTTGGGAAGCGTGGAGACATGGCTCAGAAAGGTCCAGATGTGGTGGAAGGCCAGGGGTGGCTCACTCCTTCCCTCATGGTCCTCCATCAGCCAGCTCAGCTCACCTGGCTAGGAAGGCCGCCTGGGAGGCCTCTCCACTCACCCAGTTGGCCTTCCTTTTCCTGCTCTGTCCCGGCTGGGGATTGCCCTCTGAGGCTGCACCCCTGTTTTCCATGTGGGCATCCTGCCTCCTCTGCGGCAGCTGCTGTGGCTGCAGCTGGTGGTTTTTCTTGGTCTGTGCCTGGCAGATGGTCCTGGAGGGCGGTCGGTGAATGTGGTAACTGGTCTTCACAAAAGGCCATCAGGGACCACAGCCCCTGGTGTCTGTGCTCTGCCGTGGTCCCCTTTGGGTCAAGGCTGGCTCTGTGACTTGCTGGTGGAAGTGATGCTGAGTGACTTCTGAGGATAGGCGAGAAAACACTTGCGACTCCCCTCTGGGTCTCTCGGAACACTCTCTCCTGTAGGGAGTCTGTCTCGCTGCCCTGAGGCCACTGTGCCGCGAGAAGTGCAGGACCTCTCCCTGGGGTGGCATGAGGTTGGGGTGCTGCACACAGGTGGGAGAGGGTGGAAGGGCAGAGACGCCAGGGAGCACACAGGCACCAGGCATCCTGGAAGTGAGTCCTCCTGCTCCGGCTTGCGTGGATCAGAGATGAACCCACTGGCCAAGCCCTCCATGAGTGCCTGACTTCAAAAATCAAGAACAAAATAAAATGATGGTCTTAAGCCACTGAGTCTTAGGTGACTGCTTATACAGCACTAGATAGAGCAGATAACTGCTATTGGTCAGTGTCCTTCCGTAAGGTCGAGCCCTGGCCCGCTCTCTGGGCTCCTCTCACCTCTCTTCCCAGCTGGTTGCCCTCAGTCACGCAGGACTGCTGTCCATCTGTTGGACTTGTTGCTTCTGTACTCTTGGGCTGTCTTTTCTTCTTTCCTTGTGTTCCCTCGGCTCTTGCATTCACCTGACCCCTATGTGTGCCCTGATGTGCAGGTGAAGTTAAACGATTGGGTTCTTGGCAAAAAGCCGATTGCAGTGTTGGCCAATTCCCTTAGTGTAAATGCTCCCACTATGGTCAATTTCAGGATAACTATGCGATGTCATGCAACACAGAGGCAGACCTTGTTAGCCACATATTATGGATGTGGGAACTGAAACTCAGAGAAGTTTCAGTCACGTTCCTGGGTAGAGCACAGGCAGCAATGGGATCTGATGTGCTTGGCCTCCAAGACCACACTCTTTCCTCTGTACCGCCTGGTTCCTGTGAGGACAGCTAATATGGCTGCTGGACTGTCCTTTCCTTTCTTCTAGGTCCATGGTCTTTCTGTTGCCTTCCCTGAGTTGCTGCTGGCTTTTCCTTATGTTTACTACATCTAGCTGGTCACAGCCACTGATTAGTGTCTTTGACCATATTACAGTGTCTGGTCTGCCGTGTGCCCTATGGTCATGAAAACACTGAATCACGAGCACCGGTGAGTCCATCTTGAGACTTGACTAGCTATCAGAACAGGCCAGCAGCAGTAACAGGCAACCCCAGCGGCAGTGACTAGCACGGCAGTCATTTGTGTTTATATTGCTTATATAAAGCACCATGGAAGGTGTGAATGTTTGGGATGGGGTGAGAGTTTGTTCCATGCAGGCATCTAGGGACTCTGGCTCCTAATACATTCGGACCTGAAATCTTCTAGGCAGCCCTGAAGGTCTCTCTTGGGTCTCCTGCTTCTGTTTGCCGGCTGGGGAATAATCCTGAAGGGTAGTTTTTTGTGGGGAAGGTTCTGTAAGTCATTCTCATCATTTCTGTCCAGGTAGTCCATGAACCAGAACTCAAGTCACATGGTGCCTTAACTGCAGGGGATCCTGGGAAATGTAGTGGTACATTAGGAGGAGCTTGAAGTGGGTTTGGAGAACACTCAGTCTGCACAAAGGACTCCGGAGTTCCAGGCTGAGACCTTCTGTTGTCCATAGCTGGTTCTACCGTAACTCACTAGCACTGTGACCCAGTAAAAAAAACTGGATGTTCACTGGTATCTGCTAGTGTCAGACATGGTGGAAGCCCTTTATTAGCTTTATCTCCTATAATCCTCATCAAACCTATGGTGTAGATCTTACTACTGTTACGTCCATTTTGCAGATGAGCAAACTGAGGCTTACGATGGTCAGTTGTTCAAGAGGTGTCATCACTAAGTGGCACTACTGTCATCAGAGCCCGGGGTTTCCTGGGCTCTTATCCTCACCACTGCAGCTCTGGGATTCCCTCAGTGTTCTCTCTTGCCCCAGCTTTTAGCTCGTAAACTGCCCTACTTTCTAAACAGCTCTAGGAACAAAGGGACCAAGGGGCTTCAACCATCTCATCTCACATTCCGAAGAGAACGAAGGCTTCCTATGTGGGGTGACATGGCTGCTCCTCCTCCACCATGGTAGGGGCAGTTCATTGGCAGCCATTGCCCGGGCTGCCCTTCGGAGTTGAAGGTGTCCTCTGCTGCCCAGCCCTCTCCAGCCTGGACTGTTACCTTGAGTGGCTCTTCGCCTGGAATTTGAAGAGTGGAAGGGGGTTGGATACAGAGATTCCCAGGCCCCTTGTTTTGCTCCTGTGGTGAAATGCTTCACCTTGGAGATGCCACTTCATGGTAGCCCATTCCGCCAGGTTCAGATACCACGTTTAAGCCCAGTGGGTTCAAGAGTTCACTGCAGGTGAGTAATGGCGTGAGTTCTAAGGCTGCTTTCCAACCTCCAGTGGACCAGAACTTAACTGTCCTAATGAGCATCATTTCTCATTCTAGTAAGTTCAGTGTGGCCATCAGGAGCGTGCCCTCTGGAGCTGGTCTCCTGGGGCTTAAACCATTGTTCTGCTACTTGCTGACTTGTGTGCCCTGAGCAGACTTCCCACCCGCTTCCTGCCTCAGTTGACTCCCCTGGAAGCAGAGTAGTCACCAGTGCATGGGGTTATCGGGAGGTTAAGAAGTACTGAGTCTTAGAGTGGCCCTTGATGTGTACCGAGTGTTAGTTATTATTGTTAATTCAGTTTGGTCACCCTTGGGAGATTACGTTTCCTAATATAGACCTTGAAAGTAACCTCCTAGGTGGTTGGTCTTCTGCTCTGGTCCACCCAGGTTTGGATAGTACTGGTGTTTCCCCTTGCTGGACTGTGAGATCCCTGAAGCCTGGAACTGTGACATCCCTCTTTGCATCTATAGTGCCTGGGGATCACCAGAATTGCCTGAAACTTTGTCCCACCTTACTGAAGATTACTGAAGACAGTAATCTTCTTCTTTTTTTTTTTTTTTCTGAGTGCTGGGGATGGAACCCAGGGCCTTGTGCTTACAAGGCAAGCGCTCTACCGACTGAGCTATCTCCCCAGCCCCCGACAGTAATCTTCTTATGGTATTTCCTTAGCAACCTACAGCAGTGCCCAGTATCGCAAAGTGGTTTTGAATAAAGGCAAGACTGAAAAAGTGAATGGGTTCACCCTTCCCTGAAAAGGGAATGTCCCTTCCTGGGGACAGGCTTGGTAGTATCAATGCAGTCTTTTAAATGTTGTCTGGAGTGTCATCGCCCAGCGTTTGAAAGTCAATTTGATTTTGGATGCTGTCCAAGGTAGTTTGCAGGCAAGTTATAATGAATGGGAATCGAAGTCAACACAGGCAAGAAGCTTCTGGTCCTTCACATGTATAATGATGAAGTATGGAATCCACAGGTTCTGGGGGCCTTGATAGGTAATTTCCAAAGAAAAGTTCCAGAGAGTCTTTGAGTTTTGGCAGCATTGGAATTAATGAGTAAACCCCTCCCACCCCCAAACTCAAAGAGGCAGCCCTCATTTTGAATGTTCACTTGGGTCTCTTCAATTCAGACTTGTGAACTTCATAGGTCACCTTGGAGGTAGATGAAAGCAAGTGTGAGTGCCAGCTCTACCTTGTCCTGGCTCGGTGGCTTTGGCCAATTGACTTGCGCCGAACTCACATTCTTCATGGGTCAGCTGTGAATAGAAAATACCCACCGCAGAGTTCTCGAGGGTTCTGCGAGCATTTAGCACCGTGTCAATGCTCACCAAATGGTACCTGTTGCAGTGAGGCTGGTTATTATTTTAGGTGCCCCTTCCCTTGGTGGCCGTGGCCAGTGTCACTGAGATATGGAGGCCCCAGAGGGAGAATGGCAGCTGGAGTCTAGCAGCGAGTCCCATCGTGAGCCAACAGGAAGGTGAAGACTGTTCTCCTGGGGACTCTAAAGAACGAGGGAGAGCTTACTGGTCAGAAATACTCCTTTCCTTTCCCCTCATCACCCTTCCGCACAGCTCATGCCACTGTGGAAAGGGGAGGAAGGGAGGAGATGGAGGGAGAGGGGAGGAAGAATTTGAGAGTACCACAAGACCTCATTCCAAATGAATGGGTTGCCAGGTGCTGTGGTGCATGCCTATAATCCCAGTTCCTCGGGAGGCTGAGGCAGGAGGATCACAAGTTCAAGGCCAGCCTCAGCAACTTAGTGAGACCCTGTCTCAAAGTAAAATTTTAAAAAAGGACTGGGGATGTAGATCAATGGTAAAGTGCCTCTGGGTTCTACCTAGAGTACAAATAAACAAAAAACATAGTAAATGAATGGGTCAATTGTGGATGGCTTTAGTTTGCCCCCTAGTAAATTGAGGATTACGAGTGGTGATTCTGGAGGTCTCTGGTGGCTCCAACAACCCGTGTGTTTTCATAAGAATTTTGGTTTTGCTCCTGAGTGTTCTTTCTTGCAGCACCCACCTTCTACAACCGTGGATAGATTGGGGACAATGGTGGAGGGGACAGGCTGGCTGGAAAGGGCTAGAGGACCCAGAAGGTGCTTCTCCCACAAGATAGGGATCTCTAAGGAGGTTTTGGCATCCAGAGGCCAGAACAGGACAGGTCTGTGCATCCTGGGGCTGCAGTGCCCACAGAGGTCAGGTGAGAGGGGAGGAGCAGAGAAACACCTTTTGGACTGTCCTGGCAAAAAAGGCTTATCCTTTCCTGCCTCACCTCCTGCCTGGGTGGCTTGTTTCCTAGTTGGCAGTGTCCCCTGCTTAGGAATCTGTGCTACTTGGATACACTGAGGCAGGCCAGTAACCTGTTTTAAGGTTGGCATAACACCGGGTATTTGTCCCCAAACTTTGTCCTCTTTGTGGGATTATGTGTTCTGAGGAACCCACAACTTCTTTCTGCACACTGAACTCCTCCAGGAAGACTTCCGGGTCTTCTTTCTTTCTCACCCCCCACCCCCTCTTATCTCAGATTTATTCTACCACAGTTGTTCAGTTAAGCAAATATTTTGCTTGTTGGCATCTTGTCCCAGTGGGTCACGTGGCCGGGTGATGAAGAGGATTCCAAGAGTGTCAATCACTGTGGTGTTTCCTCTGGGAGAGCCCGTGGTGGAACTGGGGCTAGGTGAGGGACGGACCTGGGTGCTCCTTCCTCTGCTCGTGAGCTGGAAAGGACTTGGGACTGGGGGCACGGGGACCTCAGTTCAGCTCTTGCCCCTGCCACCACTGACTGGGTCATGTAGTTTTGGGCAAGTTATCAACTCTCCCCATGTCCTAGCTTCCCTGAGATGCAGGGTGAAGCCTACGGAGAAAGTTCTACCTAACATACAGTAGGTGGTCCACCATTGTTATGATATGTGAGGGTGGGATAAAGGCATGTAGCAGGAGGAGGTATATTTAAAAGTCTCTTTGAGTTCATCTTACACCAAACATTATGTAGGGTTGGGGAGGAGACCAGCCCCCCACGAATCAGCTTCCCACACTCAGCCCGCCAGCTAGATTGTAAGCTCCTACCTGGATCCTGTAGGATCCGGCATGCTCTTGGCCATGGGTTGCTGGGGCAGGCCAGGTATCTTCACTTATTTCTTTAGTACCAGTGCCCAGCACCCAGCACCCCGGCACAAGGTGAGTTTTTGCAGAATGAATGAACAAATGGACATTCAGCAGAGTCTTGCCAATGAATTGACTAAATCCCATCTCAGTCACATTTCTATTTTGGACACTGAGTCTCCTTGTTGCCTGCAGCTTCTTGGGCTTTGCGGGCAGTTAATTATTTCTAGAAACCAAAGGAGATCCTTTCAGGCCCCCTTCTCCAGGTCCCAGGCTCCAAGTAGATGAGATGCCTGGGCAGGGACAGGGCGTGGGTGACCTGGGGGTGGACCTGCAAAGCTGCTTCCCCACCCCAGCCATTTGCCAGTGGTTTGGCACAACATTCTAGAAGCATCTCATGCCTGACTTCTCCAGAAGAAGGGGTATTTTGTATGCTGCCTTGGTGTAAGTGTTGGACAGCAGTTCTCCCCAGCAGACAGCCTTCACTTGTGCTTGGTAAAATGACAAATTGGTTCTTTTCTACCCCACCTCCTTCTTTCATTCCCCTTGTGAAGAGGCCTCTGTCAGGTCAGCCGCTGGCCATCATGAGAGGAGCCAAGTTCCTCATTGCACTGTGCCGAAACCCAACTGCAGCAAATTGGAGGCAGCAATGTTAATTCAAACTAAAACATCCTGTTGGAGAACAGAGTGATTATAGTTTTTTGCTGCACACGGGGAAATAACAGCACAGAGGTGAACTGTGGAATCTTTCTGCTAATTAACTCCTCCGAGCACACTGGCGTTGCCTCGTGAGCTGGCCGGTAGCCAGCACCGCCTCCTGTAAGGAGGACTCCCTTGGCAGCCAAAATCAGTTGCCCCACATACCTTGGTGGGCTTCCTGTTTCCCTGGTTGCTCCACAGGGTCTGATTTTAGACCAAAGCATTATTTTGGGGCCAGAAAAACTTGGAATTCTTTAAGGAGATGCTGAGCAGATTGGAAAGAGGCAGAGCATCCAGAGGTAGGGCTGCTCAGTACTAGGCAACTGGAATTTATTGGGCTTCTGGGAGGTTTTCAACCTCAGGCTGTAACTGGGGGAAGTTCAGGTCCTGGGAGGCTACTGTTTATGGAGGGCTTATGACAGTCATAGTCTGAATTAGCTAATCTTTGCAGCTTAGCTAGTAAGAGTCTCACTGCGATCCTGAAGGACAAATGGTGTTCAGGAACTGAGATTGAGAGTTTAGGTCATCACGTGGGGACACATGGACATCTCAAGATGTAGAGGAGAAGCCCAGACATTGATATAGATATAGTGAGAGCAGCAGTTCATTTGTAAACACACCTTGAAAGGTGAGAAGGAATTGCCCACCTTCTATTTTTGCAATAAACAATTATTGAGCACCTATTGTATGTCTGTGCTTGATGGGAGAAGGGGGAATAAAGTCTGGAAATAAGTCAGCTCCAGCTCTGTCTTCCAGGGAGCAAATGGCCTAGAGGGGACTCTTCACTTTCTTTGTTATTTGTGGGGCCAGGAGCTGTGTTCAGGGCATGGCGAGGAGGTGGGGACTCATTCTCAGAGGTGAAGAGAAGAAGGTGCCCCATTGAAAACACACCTTGAAAGGAGAGAAGGAATTGCCTACCTTCTGACTTTGACTTTGTAAACGGAGTCTCCTGTGAACAGGGCATCCGCAGCTTCTAAGCGGGCAGCTTGGTAAGTTTTTACATATGTATGTACCCGTGTAGCCGCCAGTTCTCAGAGGCAAGAATCTCCCGTTACATTCTGACTTCTGGCAGAATGATGAGATGTCGGCCATGATGGCTCCAAGGAATTCAGAGGAAATGGAGCTCAGTGAACCCTCTCCACACCAGTTTCCGTCAGGAGGGAAAGGAAGATGAATATTCATGTATCTTGATCTCTTTTTTCATCATTTGCATTTTGCTTTCTCTGGATGTGAGACTCTCCACCTGCCTCTGGGTTCTGAAGAATAATTGTTTCATGCATCACAACCTACCACACTGGGAGGGAAGAGGGAGGGAGAAAAGAAATCGGGGAAGGGAAGATGGTGGAACTTTGTGAACAGTTTAGCCTGTGTGGTACACTTGTCCTGGATGGCACGTGTCTGGGTGTACCCAAAACATGCATGTTGTCTTTAAGGTCTGCAGGAGCAAGACCTGGAGTGGGGCTCTGGTGTCCTTTGTCCACCATAGTTCTAGGCGATGATGTGTTTGCATATGGGTCTGCCCAAGTGCAGAAGGCCACTAGGATCCCGGTCTCTGTCTTTCTTGAACCCTTTTTACTTTTGTTGTTATGTTCCTTAGATCATGTTGGTAGGAAAATATATACTTTATTCTTTTGTGGACCTTGAACTTTCCTTCCAGATTCTAAGATAAGTTCCTCTGTGGGTTTGTAATCACAGTGTTCCATTCTTCTCATGCACTGCTCCCTCCCCGCCTACCTGGTCTTGTCTGAGAACACTCCATGTCATCCTGTGAATGCCTGTGGTCTGCCCTGATTTTAGAGTCCATGGTAAAGTTGTTTGTGGCTTGCCATCGCAGGAGCATGGGACGGAAACCACCAGAATAGAAGGATGCGCATCTCTAGACATTTGGGTGGACATTGGTCTTGGTGAATGGCAGAGAAGTTTGGAAAAAAAATCACAATAACTCACATGGTGACATCCTTATGTGCCAGGGTAAAAATGAAGGACTTTACATAGCTGAATCCATTGTGGTGCTTTTGATTGTTAGTAACAGAAATGCTGACTTAAATTGGCTTAAACATTAAAGGGACTTCACTGGTTCACATAATTGGAAAGGTTGGTGAGGCTTGATCCAGTGGCCCAAGGGTGCCTCCAAGGATCCTGTCTTTCCGTCACTCTGATCTGTTTTTCTTACCATGGGTCCCATCCTGAGGCTGGCTTGCCCCTGGGTTCCAAGGTGACTGCTGCTGCTCCAGAGGGCACGTGCTGATCTCTTCACTCTAGGCTGGAGATAGAGCTCCTTTATTTTAGCATTTCTTGCACAGGCTCTCAGGGTTGCTCTAGTTGGACTGGCTGAGGCCAGGGTTTATGGTCAATGTCCTCAGAACCTTAAGGATCCCAGATGGAAAGCAGGGTCTGAAAGAAGGGAGAAGATGGAAATGTGGAATTCAGTCAAAGTTCTCTACTCATAGATATTTGCATTTAATCCTTACAACACCCGGGTGTTGGCACTGTTACCTCCCGTGTTTGCAGAGGGGGCAGCCAGAATACAGAGAGGCCAGGTAATTTGCCTCAGTTCACATAGCTCATTGCTCAAACTGGAAGTTGGGTTCAGACAGTCTGACTGCAGAGCCTGCTCTTAGGCATTTTCCGTCTTTTCTAATTCAGACAAAATTCATCCTTTCAAAGTGCACAGCTCAGTAGTTTTTAGTATATTCACAAAGTTGTGCAAACTTCACCGCCATCCAATTCCAGAACATCTTCATCACCCTGGAAAGAAGACTCTACCCCTCCAGCAGTCACCCCGGGTTCCCCTCCTCCCAGCCCTGGCTGACGGTCCCTCTTCCTGTGTGTGTCACACACTACGTGGCCTTTTGCGGCCTTCTTCCCCTCTGCCAGTGAGTCTTGTTGAGTGGGCCATCTGTGCCTGACCTTGGGGTTCTCCCTGTCCTGAGCGGTGCTACTGTTGGCCAGTTGGGGCAGGGATTCTGTGAGGGGGACACCTGCAGATGTGTTCTGTTGATTTTTGGCCAGACTGGGTCTCCATGGTGGCAGGCATGAGCTGCGTCTCGTACCCCTTGCCTGCAATGTGGGCAGCCCAGGGTCATGAGCACTGTCCAGCAGCCTGGACGGCGCCCGCCTGGGGGCCTGGAGGCAGCTCATCGACACACACTCAGCAGTCAGGCCGAAACTCCCAGCAGCACAGTGAAGACAACCAGGGAGCACGATGGGACTGTGGGAGTCCGAGGGCTGCCTTGTGGGTGGCCAGGAGAGGGTGGCCATGGAGCAGAGGCAGGCCTGAGGAGGAGGTGGCCGTGGCAGGGCCAGAGCAACTCAGGCAGAGGAGCCGCTGGTACAGGGTGGGGTCAGGGTGGCCTTCTGAGACCTGGAGATGGTGGGTGACCGTCACCTAGGTTCTGCTTTCTCCAGATGACCCCGCTCACGTTGTCACCTTTCTCTGCAGCCCCAGAGAGGTTTGGCAGCCGCCGACAGGTGTGGGGAGCTTCATCCCCGAAGGCTCTGGAGTCTGCTTGGGCCTTTATCCCCATCTGTGGTTTTCAAACTGAAGATCTGACTTCTGTGTGTTACTGACTCAGGCTCAGGGTGACAGCAGTTGCTGTTTTTTTAAAAATTTAATTAAAAAAAAATTTTTAAGGTAAATTTGATTATTCAAACACCTTGATGCTATTTCTCTTAAATGTTATATCGACCAAATTTCAGGGACTATAGCCTTCTCCAGAGGAGAACGAGTCACTCATGGATGGGAGTGACATCAGCTAGTGTTCCTTGAGTTCTGTGTCCCCTCCGTCCCACAGAAGGCCACCTTCCAGGAGTTTGGTTGAGGAGAAAGACCTAGCACCCACTATGGAACCTGCATTTTTTAAAATTGAAGTTTTGTTTAAAACCTTTTTAAGTGGACAAAAATTGTATGTATTTACCATGTAAAACATGATGTTTCCAAATACGTGTCTAGTATGGAAGAGCTAAATAAAGCGAGCTGGTACTACTTTACATGCTTATCGTGGTGAGAACACTTAAAGGAAGTCTGTGTTCCTAGCAACACACCGGAGCTCTTCCATGGATTCCACTTACCTAACTGACCTCTGGACACCCCAGGTTCCGCCGGCACCCCCCATTCCACTCTCTGCTTCCTTGAGTCAAGTTCTTAGACACCACCTGTATAGAGCCTGTGGTTCTTATCCTGTGCCTGAATTGTTTCACTTAACACAGGGTCCCCCAGGCTCATCCATGTTGTCACTCATGATAAGATTTCCTTCTTTTTAAAGGTGAATAGTTTTCCATTGTACAGCACGTCACATTTTCTCTATCCGCTCATCCACTGAGGGACACTTAGCTTGTTTGCCCATAATGCTAACTGTGATCAGTGCTGTGATAACCATGGCGGTGTAGCCACCTCTTGGAGCTACTGATTCATTTCCTTTGGATATATCCCCAGTAGTGAGATGGCTGGATCATATGTACTTGTCTTTCTCGAGTTTTTGAGGAAACTTCATGCTATTTTCCACAATGACGCTCTCAATTTACAGTTCCATTAGCAGTGTACAAGGGTTCCATTTGCCTCACATTCTCCCTCACACTTATCTGTTGTTTTTAAACTAATAGCCATTCTAAAGGTGTGAGGTGATAGCTTCTTGTGGTTTTAATTCGCACTTTCCTGACGATTACTGATGTTGAGTACCTTTTTATATACCTGTTGGCCATTTGTATGTCTTCTTTAGGAAAACATCTAGGGGGTGGCTTGTTTGGATGAAGGTTTTAAAGAAAGCAGTTCCTGGCAGAGGGGAGTGTATGAAAGTGGCTGCGGTGGAACAGGTTCAGTGGGGAACAGGTGGCCACTGTCCCTGCCTTCAGAGGACTGAGCATTCCCATTGTCAGGCACTGGATCGGATAACCAGGCATGATTTGTCTCTTATACAAGTACCCGTTAAAAGACTATGGGATGTGACAGGGGTCCTTCCAACCCTGAGGTGGAGGTCAGTGCAAGTGAGGCCTATGGGATGAATAGGCCTTAGCCAGGCCTGGGGGTGGCAAGGCTTTGCAGAGGGATGGTCTCTTTGAAGGCTCTGACATCAGAAGGAAGCTCCTTGGAGAGTGCGAGCTGAAAGGAAGGGGGGACTCAGAGAAACAGAGGACAGCATCTTCCAGGCCCCAGGGACCCTAGGAGAGAAGGCAGAGGAAGAGAGAGGAAGACTGAGCTACAGGAGGTTGGAGATGCCGCTGTTGCTCATCACTTCACCCTAATGGCTAGCCTGGTGCTGGGCACGAGCTCGGACTTGTCAGGTGACTGAGAGTATATATTAATTTTCCTTTGCAGCTGTAACCAATGACCATGAACTTAGTGCCTTAAGACAACACAAGTTAGTCTCCTGCAGTTCTGGAGGTTGGAAGAGTGAAATCAGTTTCATGGGGTCAAAGTCAAAGTTGTCAGCAGGGCTGGTTCCTTCTGGAGGATCTGAGGGGAGAAGTTCTTCCTTGCCTTTTGCAGCTTCTGGATTCCTTGTCTTCCAAGTGCATGGTTCCAATCTCTGCGCACGGCATCTCCTACTCCCCTTCTGTGCTGCCTCTCCCTTGCTTCCTTCTTAGAAGGACCCTGGTGATTACATGGAGGGCCAGCTGGGTGATAATCCAGGACAATCTCCCCATCTCGAGGTTATTAAATTAATCACATCTGCAGAGTCCCTGGACCATGTAAGGCCACATTCACAGCTTCCTGGGGCTGGAAGTGGACATGTTGGGGGCTCATGATTCATCCTGCACAGTGTAAATGAATGACATTTTAAAGGGACAATGAGGGTGGAGGAGTCACAGCAGCCCTGTGGCAGGTGAGCAGTACCTTGAAGACAGGTGAGAAGGGCAGTCCTTAAACAGGTGCTGGCCTGCTCCAGGTATTGCCTGTCATCCTTTGGAGCCATCCTAACCTTCCCCTGTCTCTCTCCACGGAGACCAGGTCGTTTCTTTAAGGTCTCATAAGCTTCCTGCCCACACCACTTTCTGACATTGGGCTTTTTCCACCCCACGGTTCTCCTTCTCTCTTCTTGCCCTTTGTCTCTGGTAGAGCCTTGTACCTATCTGACGAGAGGTTGCCTTAAGATCTCACCACTGAGGCTCACTTCTGACCTGGATGGTTAGGTGGGTCTGAGCTCGAGACCTGGGGTAGAAGGGTTTATTAGAGGCCAGTGGAGTCCTGGGGAGGGAGAACCTGGCAAGGCCACTGCTGTGGGGTCAGTGCATATCAGCTTCCCCAGAGATCTTTGCAGCTGGTCAAGGTGCCTGTGGGCATAGGTGACTGGGAGGACACTTGGCAAGGGTTTGTTGAGTAGACCAGTTAAACCCCAGGTGTCTCTTCCTGGAGCAGGACTCCAGGTTACCTGAGGAGACCTAGTGATGGGGTGACACCACGTCTTAGTCAGCTTTCTGTCTCTGTTACAAATACCTGAGATAATCAACCAACGAAGGGTTGATGTTGGCTCACAGTGTGGGAGGTTTCAGTTCATGATCAGATGGCCCTAGGGTTTGTTCCTGTGGTGAGGTGGCATGTCATGTCATGGTGGAGGGCATGGTGGAGTGGACCTGCTTACCTCATGGCGAGAGAGAGGGGAGGGGGGCAGGAGCTGGGGTCCCACAGCTCCCTGCAGGGTATGCCCACAATAACCTAAAGACCCCACTAGGCCCCACCTCTGAAAGGTTCTACCACCTCCAGATAGCACCACTCCAGAGACCATGCCTTTGTCAAATGGACCCTTAGAGGATGCATGAGATCCAAACTATAGCGCCATGAACTTGGCTTCATTCAACTCAGAGACCCTAAGAAAAGGATTTGGGAGAAGATCGCTGCTGGATGCGAGCTTGTCTTTCTAGGGTGCTGCCTTTCCAGGACTTTTTTGGGTTGCTGCTCTGGGTGTGGGTCTTCCTCTGGAGGAGGTATTGGTTCCTCACTCTTTCATCCCTTCTTTCTAAATAAGTGGAGTGGCACTCTGGAAGGCCTGGGTGACCCCAACTTAGAGCCAGCCTGGCCTTTCAGCAGCATTACCTGTCGCCTGGAAAGGGACTAAGGCAGAGGGGGCTGGACAGGATGGAGGTCTGCACCAAGGTGCAAACAGCCTGAGGAGGATGCCTGGGTCACAGCCTTTGCAAAATGGAAGGTGGCCACCTTGTGGGCACATTTAGGGGTGTGGCAGCTTCTCTGCACCTGCCTGCTCTTAGGCCCTGGGAGTGGGCGCACTATGGCAGAGAGCCTGGATTCTGCCCCAGCTCAGCTGATGGTAGTGGTGTGACCTTGGGCAAGTTGAGTATCCTCTGTAAATCTGTTTTCTGTAAATGGCACCCTGATGATGGCATTTGTGCCAAAGCAGGGAGTTGATATGTGTAAAGGATGTGGCACTTAGGAAGCACCCATTAAATGTGAACTGCTTTTCTTACCGTCACCATCTGTCAGCCAGCCGGAAGGCCAGGGGCATGGCACAGCTTTCCTGCAAGGGGAGGAGGGGATGGCGCCCCACCCCCATCTGTCAATCATGGATGGGGTGTAGGGGGCGCTGCTTGGGGCTGGCACCCTCTTGGGCGTCCATGAGGGCCATCCTGACAGTGGAGGGAAACCGCACTGGAAGCCTAGATTCTGTGTTGGAGTGTCCTCACCTGAGGGTCCCAGGTCTCCAAACTCCACCTAACTCCCTGGCAGCCCATCCCCCACGCTTCCTTCCAGGAACCTCTGAGAAGGGTGCACAGCAGGCGTGTAATACAGACAGACCTGACTTGGAGCCCAGGCCCCTCCTAGCTGTGGAACTTCTCAAAGCCCCAGTTTCCCCATTGAAAGGTGGGAGTCAGCCCCACCCAACTTTCTGGGATGCTTGTAGGTTTGGGAAACATGAAGGGTGCCTTTTAGAGTCCTTTTGGAATTGAGGCACAATGCCAGCCTTTGCCTTAATTACCTGGCCCCCTTCAGGGAAGGCACCCAGTGCCGCCCTGGTAGCCAGTAGACAGCAAGGAGCCCTTCTTGCCACCTGACCTCAGAAGACCTTGCAGTCCTGTGCTCCTGGGCTGCAGCTGGGTGGGGTTCTTGGCAGGGACATTCATAGGGTGGGGGGCCAGCAAAGCAGCCGGCCAGGATGTCTGCAGTTAGAACTGTGGTTTATGGCGGTTTCCGTGTCCTCAGCCCCAGGGCTGTTTTATGGTCGCCTGTGTTCTTGGGGCCACACCTTAAATGGGTTCAGGCCTCTGAGCTCTCCCAGTGCTTTTATAGGCCACAGTGTCATATGGTGGGCACCCGAGTGTCTGCTGACGGGGAGGGGGAGAGCCCAGGGGAGGACACCTGGGGTTTCCAGGTGAGCCCAAGTCCCTCAGAAGAAAGTGTTGGTTTCTAGCTGCCTACTTTCGGTCTGCTAATCTTGAGGCAGGGAACAACAGCCATGTTTCTGTGCCCTGACATAAATTTGTCTCAAAGGACCTAGAGAAGAAACTTTGGCAATTTTAAAAACCTAGTAAGTATTATGCCTGATAATTGATTATTTTTAAAGAGACTGCCTGGCCCCAATCCCCTGTTTCACTATCTTTGACAAGACTTTTTGTGTCTACTGTGTGGTTTATGGATGAGACAGTTTAGCATAGTGGTTAAAGGCATGAGCTTAGGGTTGGGCCTGTCTTGGTTCAAAATTTGTCCTCCACTGTACTGATTATCACCTAGACTGGAGGAGCAACTTCTACCTCCAGGGACCTTGGGAGCTCTCATCCTGCTATGTGTGGAGTGGCCCAGACACTCAAGGGCTGCTGGCTGGCCTTCAGTGTTAGTCACTTTGCTGGGGAGACATTGTGAGCAGGTCCCCAATAGCATCTAGCAGTTGTCACTACCTTTATGTGACAGACACTGTGGTGAGATCGTTTGTCCTGTGAGGTAGGAAGCATTATTATCCTCAATTTGCAAGTGAGGGGACTAAGGTTAAGTAATTTGACCAAGGTTACACAGCGAGTAAGTGACCAAGGTGAGACCTGAACCCAGACCACCCAAAGCCAGAGTCTGTGCTCAGTCACCAAGAAATGTGTGTCTGCCTTGAGTCCATCTTTATTATTTATTTATTTATAAATAAATAAATGTTATATATTTATTAGGAGACTGCTGTTCCTTCACAACCTGGGAGAGGCAGTTGGGGTCTATGGACGCCCTCCACACCCCCCTGACTGTTTCCTCTTCTGAGTGCTTCCTGAAGACACCAGCCAGGACCCCAGAGTGTGCAGTAGGGTGGGGTGTCCAACCATGGAAGGGACCTGTGTGCCTTCCTTCCCTGATGCCCTGATACAAATGCTGAGACCTTGTTCTCTCCAAGGGAGACAACACTTGTTCCCATGTTTGGATCTTGAGCCCCTGGCCACGTCCTTGAAGTGGGACATCAAAAGGAAATCCATCCCAGCCTCAGGATCCATGCAAATGTCTTTTAGTCCTGGGTTCTTGCTGCCCTCAATGGCTGAGGTGGTGAGACGCAGAGGCCAGGAAAATCCAAGGGGGCCGGGAGCGAGCCTGGCTCTGCAGGGACTCCTGAGAACTCTGGCATCACAAATACCATTGCCTGTTGCTTTATTTTTAGCAGGATGAGGGGCCCTGAGGGCAGCAGGGGGATGTGGGAATCCTATTTTTTGCTCTATCTTGCTAATGGAACCTCTAGCAGTTTTTATGCCCGATTTATTTTCCTCTGAAGTCTGTCATGCCTGCAGCCCCGAACTGTACTTTTCCTTCCACGCAGCTCGGAGGGGCAAAGTGGATGATGTCAACTCTCGGGCTTGCAGTCTCTCTTCCTCCTGCTCCAGCTTTTCAGAGAAGGAAGTGGCCGGCTCTGGTTTTCTGTCCTTCCCCATCCTGGACTCGGGTAAATGGAGGTTGCCAGGAAAGCAGCAAACTCCCCTCCGAGATGAAGGGACATTCCCTGGGAAGGTTCTGAGCAGGTTTCCCGTCCTGCCTTGTGTGTAAGGGCTGGACAGAGGCCAGAGGCAGGTTGAGGTGTATGATTGCTGGTCCCATAGTGTGGGACCACCAGGACTGTGGAGGAAATAAGGGTCCTGTGCAGGGTGGCAAATGGATGATAAGATCCAGGGCAGGGAAGCATTTCCGAATTTGCTACCCCCATATTCTCCACCAATAAAAAAATAATAGTTTTATAGAGATCTCCCTCACATACTGTCAGGTTGATGCAGAGTTGTGTGATCATCACCATTATCTAATTCCAGAACATTTTTGTTGCCCTCAAAAGAAACTCCTTCTGATGAACAAGCAGTCACTCCCTGTTCCTGTTCCGAGAGCCACTGACCTGCTTGCTGACTCTGTGGACATCTCCTGTAACACGGGGCCCCTCTGAATTCCACATCACGCTACAGCAGTGAACCTCTGTCCTCTTCCCTGAGCTCATTTATCTATAGCAGACGCAAGAGTAGTCAGAACCTGAAGAGGTAGTAACATGAAGGCAGCTTTTCTCTTCACCAAATCAGGCTTCAGTGTCAGGGCAGAGAGGGCACAGCTGGAATGTCGGCCACCAAATTTTGCTGTTAAGCATTTGTAAGTTGTATGTGCCTGACAAGTTGGAATGGATTCAGAAGACCCCTCTTACCATCTGGGATAGCTTGCCAAGCCTGGCCTTATTCTCAGTGCCTTTCAATGTGAGATAATTCTGAGGAGAAGCCAGGTTAGCTTCTTAGGTGTTATGGATCTTTTTTAAACCAGGGGCCAGGGAATGGGCTCTCACCAAATCCCTTTTTCAGAACTCAGGTTGCTGGGACCTAGACATGTGCATCAACTGAACCACCTGCATTGGTTCTTGGCCCAAATGATTTGCTACCTCCCTGGGCCAGCTTGAGCTCAGCCATGTCCTTGAGAGTCAAAAGGCTGCCTTGGGGTCCACATGGTTCCTGATTGAGTCATTGACAAAGTAGCTGTGGTGCTTCCCAGGACCCTAGGGACACAACATGGTGATGATCTCCAACAATAAATAGGCCATTGGGATTAGTCTGTGGTCTCCAACGTCCTGCTGACTCCTATTTTGGAACCAAATGAAGAAACTGCTTCATCCTAGGGTTGATGGGCATAAGCTGCCAGTAGATATTTTGGTGCCTAGATTATGAAAGGAGAGCAGATGTATACTCTGGGGGTTCAGAGGTTATGTGGCCCCCATTGAAGGGGATGCCATTACCATGCTTGATGAGTTGAATCATGCTCTGATTCACTTTGCCATTTATGGAGTGGGTATTGAACTCTAGCCAAGATCATAAAATAGGATTTGAAGATATGATCAATTGTGTCTGTGCTCTTTAATGACGTTCATGAAGCTTCCATTGGGACAGGGATAATGTTGGTGACTGGTGTCCCTAGGTTTGAATGGGATGCTCCAGCATGGGATCTTGAGCAGAACCTTTACATGTGAGCCCGGTGACCTTGCCTGCCACGTCCCTGCCTCTCAGGTGTGAAACTCCAATGAGATCATGTTTCTGATTTATTTTGAAAAGGTGTTTCTACCTTTTCAAAATATATTGCTGGCCATAAAAACCACGCAATTAGACCTTCCTCCACACGAAGGGCCAGGGTGAAGTCGCATCTTTGCTTCACAGCTGAGCAAATCGCGTTTGCTCAGCAGGAAGCACCTTTGACCACCTCAGTCCAGGGAGAATCATTAAGTGCCCATTATGTGACTGTCGCTGTGTTAGGCAGTTTGACAAGCAGTTTAATGCCCTATAGCCCCAGAGGCAGAATGGTGGATCAGAGCCAGCATAAGGGCTGTGTGTGTGTGTGTGTGTATGAGTGTGTGTTTATTTTGTGATGACTTCTCCAAGTATTCTAATACCTAAAAGGGCTGTTGTGAGGATCTAGGAAAAGTATGTTATGTGCTGGGAAATGCTAAGGCAATTCTGCCTTCTGCTTTTCCTTCTAGACTGCCTCCTCCGCCTCTTCCTCCTCCGCCTCTTCCTCCTCTGGCACCATTGTTTTGGTGGTACTGAAAATTGAACCCAGGGCCTTGGGCATGCTAGGTCAGTGCTTTGTCACTTAGTTACAGCTCCAGGCCCTCCTGTGCCTTTTCACTGGTCTCACTAGCCTCATTTTACAAGTGAGGAGACCAGATTCTGGGTCGCTCTTCAGCTTGTGTAGAAATACCTGGGTAACAAGCACCATGAGGGGCATTCCCATCTCTGTTTAAACACCCCTGGCAATAGGTGGGGGGTGGGGGGAGGAGTTGGACAGTGGAGGTTCACCAGATTGGACAGGGGAAATGGGGGGAAAGAAGGGGGATGGGAATGGGAAAGACAATAGAATGAATTGGATATCACTTTCCTATGTTCACGTATAATACACAATCGGTGTAGCTCCACATCGTGTGCAGTCACAAGGATGGGAAGTTATACTCCATGTGTGTATGATATGTCAAAATATGTTCCACTGTCATGTTTAACAGAAAGGACAAGTGAAAAATTAAAAAAAGGAAATTAGTGGTATTGGTGAAATTTGCATAAAGTCTGTATGTTAATATGTTAACATTGTATGTAGTGTTCTACCTGATAATCCCTTAATGTTGGTAATCATACTGTAGCCATGTAAGATGAAGATACTGGTGGGATTTTGGTGAATGGTATATGAAACATTTTTGTTCTGTTTTTGTAACATTTTGTTTTTCTGAAATCTTTTCAAGGTTAAAATTCTAAATAATTAGTGGATACTAAAACAGGTGGTGAAAGTCTGATTAGGAACAATGTATGTACTTATGTCATCCCATATTATTTCCCCATCAATTACTTATTAAACTTAATAATAAAAAAGACCAAATAAATATATACCCCTGGGGAAGAGGAACTTGCTGCCCTCTGAGGTAGCTGGCTCCATTCTGGATTGCTTCACATGAAATCCTAGAACATATGAAGGTGGGAGGTGAAGTATTGACATTGAAATAAGGAGTTATCATCGGGAGAAAGTGATCTGGTCTGCTCGCTTCCCACAGTACAAGCTGAGGATGTTTGTGTGCCTTGAGGTGGGACTTGACATTCCTCTTGTGCAGAGGGAGACCTGTGGCATTTTAGGAACTGGTGAGAGTGTGGAATTAAGGCAGAGGAGCTGAGCACAGGGAGTTGTGGAGTCAAAGAGAAGAGGGGTGCCTGTGGGAGGAAGGGACATCAAGAGGGCTCAGGAGGCAGAGGGAGGAATGGCATCATGTCCAGGATCACAGGCCTTGTTCCTCCTGACCCTGAAAGTCAGCATTCAGTTAATAGCATCCCAACACTTTGCAGTCCTTTGTTAAAATAGATGAAGGGGTAAAACCTGTGGTGATGTCTCTAATTGTTGAGAAAGCTTGTGGTACCTCATGATAAATCAGTGCAAACTCAGCACAGGGGGAACATTCTTCATATGGTGATGGATAGCACATGGATTCATAGATATACTTGGAATGCATTCTGTATTAGTCAGTTTTCTATATTGTGACAAAGTCCTTGAGATAATTAACTTAAAAGGAGGAGACCCTTATTTTGACCTGTGGTGTCACAGAGTTTTCAGTTCATGGTCACTTGGCTTGATTGCTTTGGGCCTATGGTGGTTCAGTACATCATGGTAGGAGTGTGTGGCAGTAGAGGCCTGGTCCCTCATGGTGACCAGGAAGCAAAGAGAGAGGAAGAGGAGGGATGAGGGTCCTAAATATCCTTCAAGGGCACACCCACAATGACCTAACTTCCTTCCACTAAGCCCCAACTCTTAAAGGTTCCACCACCTTCTAGAGCATCATGAGTTGGGAACCAAGCCTTTAATGGAAGGGCCTTTGGGGTATCCCAAGATCCAAACTATGGCATGACCTGTTCTAGGAAAGAGTAAGACAATAGCCATTATCACTTCTTTTATTTAACATTGAACTGTAGGTCTGAGCTAGCGCAATAAGAGAAGAGATAAGAGGCACAGGCTGGAAAGGAAGAGATTAAAGTGTATATATTGGCTGATGATTTGGTCATCTGGCTGGAGGAAACCTTAGATTCTGAATCTATAAATTATTAGAAGCAACAGAGTTCTGCCAGGTGGCCCAAGGTCGGAACGTATGGCTTTCTAAGAGAGTTGAAGAAGCAGCCCAGCAACACGACCCTGTGTAGAGTGGGGTTTTGGTGTTAGCTGATGGTGTGCATCCCGAGTGGTAGTTCTCTTCCCAACTTAGATTTCTATCATGTATATCCAGTCCCCTGGGCAAAACAGAGAACTTAATCTGATTTTTACAAAGGAGGAGTCTGTGGAGAGCGTGGAGTGACCTTGCCCAAGGTCACCTGGTAAAGAGGCGAAACTGGAATCTTCCCTTTTGCTACTGTCTTTCTGCCTCCTTTAGACCTTACCATCTCTAGCAACGTGTCTTCTCCTGCCAGTTAGTTCCTTGTTGCTTGCTCCTCTCCAGTGGCAGCTCGGCTTGGTGGGAGGGAAGGTCCAGGAGTATTTATATTTGGGTTAGCCTGCACTCTGATTTCTTTTATGAGCAACAGCTTGACTGTCCTAGTGTGCTGGCTGCATGTGGTGCTGGGAAGGGATGGCTTTCTTCAGAGGACGCGGATCGAGCCTCATGGAGGGAGTAAGTGACCAACAGAGGCATGGTCTGGGGCTCCTCTCTCCTTTGCTTCATCTGCTTTCCTTTTAGATCTTATTATTATTTTTTTTACTTCATTTAATGCCACTTCAAAATTTATAAAAATAAGATGTATTCATTGCAGTGGACAGAATTGCAATATTTAAAAACAAAACAAAACAAAACGGTTGGCTTCCTTATTTCTTCACTGATTCTCTAATGCCACACCTCCTCTCCTAGGAAAAGTTCACTTCATTTGTTTCTCCAGCTCACGTCAAGAGGTGCCAACAGGTTTTCTGATCATTTAATGAGGATTTGCTGAATGTCTGCTTTGTGCAAGGTGCTGGGGGCGCTTCAGGGAATAAGGGAGACAAAAATCCCTGTCCTCATGGAGCTGACAGCCTGGAGGGTCACGCTAGTTCATAGTTAAGTGTCGGAAGTACCAGCCCATGGTAAGCACTTTAGAGAAAAATAAAGCGGAAGAGATGCCCCTCCCTTTCATGATCTGAAGTGAAGGGTCAGGGTGGAATTCACCTGGGAGGTGAATTTTGTACAGAGAAGTAAAGGACGTGCAGAAGGAAAACCACATAGATCTCTGGAGAGGGAGCACAGAGGCTGAGGGTAAGTGCAAAGGTCCTAAGGCAGTTTGGTACCTGGTCATGTGCCCTGTCAACTGGAGCAGAGAGAAAAAAACAGGAACAAGGTGGGACAGGAAAAAAAGATAAGAAATGAAGTCACAGAGGAGAGGGAAGTATTTGGAAGAGGGCCTAGTGGGTCTTGATTAGGGCATTTTGGTTGTTTAATGGCCATGAAAGCTTATGAACTTTCTCCTGTAAGTCGTGTTTCATATTTAATAAGCATTCTGGACAGCCCTTCAGGTCTGTGGTCATAGATCTCTTTCATTGAAATGATCCAGGGTCTTCATGGTGTAGACGCACCGTGGTTCATTCATCCTTCTGTGGAGGGCCTTCCGGCTGCTTCCCGCAGCTGTCCTTCCCTGACTCTGGCAGTGCTGTGATCAGCTAGCTCCTTCAACCATGTCGGCTTCCGTTCTGCTGCTTTCCCTCTCTGTGCTGGAGAGAGAGGGATTTCTAAGTTGAATAGCAGGTGCGTTTTAGCAGATGCCACTGGATCTCTCTCAAGAAAGGTTGTAGCTGATTTTTCAGATAGAACTCTGTGCCTGAGCTCTGCACCCAAATTGCTAACTAGCTACCCTGCAAAGAGGGTCTGTCACCCCTCTGGTAAGGGATGACTCTGGAGTGTTGACCTGGCAGGGAGGTGTGTGACTGTTTGGGGTGTGCTGTTGGGGACAACGTTGCTCATTTCTGGAGTTTGTGATTGGTAGTTGTGACATTCAGGATAGCCAAGAAGATGAAAACACAGCTGTGTGCTCTGCTGTTTGCCTTGCGGCTAATTTTCTATATACTTAAAATAAGCATAATACTGAGGAATCACAGGGAAACAGATCTGCCTTTGTTAGACATTGAATTGTGTTCCTGAAGCATCTCAAGGATAAGGCTTCTCCTTCATGTCCCAACTTGGGCGCGTGTAGATGTGTGTGCCTGCTTCTCTCCACCCTCCACCCCGAGATGTTCCAGAGCATGATCGTATAAACTTGGAGGTGGACTTCTCATCTGTTTAATGTACTTGTGTGATTTGGACGGTTAGGCCACTTCCCATCTGCTGCAGTCCAAACAGTGGATGATCTTGAGCCTGAGTCTTCTCACGTTGTAGGATCTGTGTAGAAAGACAATCCATTGAATTGAGAGGGATCTGCTGTTTACATATTGATATTGATATTAGCAAATCAGCCTCTGGAGAGGGAGGTGGTGGAAGAGACTCTCTTTTTCCCACACCTTCTCGACTCAGGCTCTAGCCACACTCTCTGATTTTTGCCAGTCTGACAAAATTGTCATTGTCATTTCATTTTGTATTTATTTCTCACAAGTAAGGGCGGTCTTCTCTTCCAGTGTTCAAAAGATATTTCTGGTCTGTTTATGAGCTGTCAGAGCCTTCCCTCTGCCTTTGACTTCCCCCAACAGTTTCTTAATCTCTTATCTGGCCCCTTCAGACTTACCTGTCCACATTAAGGAGGGCATTTGACACCGTGATCAGGTCATTTAATCTGTCTGACTAGAGAGGGGTTTATGATCAGGACTGAAAATCCAGGTGCTTGAGAGGAGGGAAGAATTCCTTCCCAACACTGAGGTTGTGCTGCGTTTAGACATTCCTGTCGTGTGACTGTTCCCCAAACCCCTTAAATGCACACGTAACAGAATGGTTGGACCCTGGAGTCCATCTGCCTGGATGCATCTTTCATAGGGTCTTGCATTTTTATCCCATTACTGGCTTGAGGAAGTATGAGAAGCCCTGGCTGTTTGCTGCTGAACCCTTTTCTTCATTTGCTTGAACTTCCAACTGCACTGTGAGAGTTTTCTAAGCAACCGTTCCACTGGGTCATTATGCTGGTCCAGGTGGTCTAACTACCATAATAAGTGACCCCGGACTTTAGTAATATAACACAATTAAAGGGCATTTTCTGCCTTCGTGGCTCGATTATTCTTACCAACGTGTGTCCCTGGTGGGGCAGTGTCAGGAGCAAGCTTCAGTGGAGCAGGCAGCTCCCTGCTGTCTGAGGTTCTGCCCTCCGCACTTCCCAGCATCCTCCTGTGGGGTTAGCTATGAAAGAGGAAAGAGGGAGGAGGATCTCATGTGGGAAGGTTGTATGGGCTGGACTCTGCCTTCACTCCTCTGACCAGGACCCAGGTGCACGATCCATCTAACCAGAAGAATGGAGGCCAGCTGGTGCCTGGCGATCAGTCCTGACCCCAGGGTGTGGTGTGCCCTGGTCTCTTACTGCTGTGTAGGACTTGTAAGTTTTCAAAAGTGTTTATGCACCATGTTCTCACTCTGTCCTCACAGCTCTGTGAAGAGATGAGAGGTGTGCTTTTAACCCCTGTTTAGAGCCTTGGAGATGGATGTCTGGGGAGATAAACGTCCTATGGGAAGTCAGGCACTGAGGTGTGGACACCGTGTGCAGGGTAGGCTCCAGAGCAGAGCTCTCCTGCTGGCTTCTTCTTCCACAGGACACACAGTGGTCACCCACTCTGGGCATGCCTGGCCAGGCTCTGTGCATGGTAGGCATGGGAAAACTGGGCTGCTCAGTGACAGGAAACTGGAGGCTGACTGGAGGGCATCCTCTGTCCTCATGTATGGCAAGAGGAGAAGTTGTCCTTGCACTTTGGAAATAGCAGCCAAAGGGAGAAGATGACACATTGCTACCACTGGGACAGCTTGGGAGTGAACTGCTAGAATCCGGGCACTTCCAGAGCAGCTGCCCGCTTGGCCTGACTTTGGCCATCGTTCCTTTCCCTTCACTGGTGTGGGACACCAGCATGAAACTGGAGCTTTTCCTTCACACTCCCATGTCCCTTCATTTAATTATTTTAGAGACATCTGCTGCTGCAGTGAGCTCAGTTGTGACATCTCATCTGTTCTATTTCGAGCCACGGGGAAACGAATGTGGGATGCGGCTGCCCCTGCTTCTGGGGAAGGACCGTGCTCCCAGGGACCCAACGCAAGGACTGAGCCCAGGCAGTTCTGCATGCCCTTTGGTTGTCTGCCCCTCTGGGGGATCCTGACTTTACCTATAGTGGGGAAACCTCAAACCAACCAGGTTGGAACCTGTGGATAGTGAGGCATAGGTGGTGGCCTGGGTCCTTGCAGCAGCAGACACAGCACCAAGCAACAGAAAGAAGACAGAGCATCAGATGACCCATGCTCAGGGCCCAGCACTGTCACTCCTAATTGAATGGCCACTGAACTTGGTTTTCTCATCTGTGCAAAAGAAATAACATCTTTCCTACCACTCTCACTGAGTTCTTATGAGGATCATGCAAGATAATGAGTATAAAAGTACCTTGTAAATGGAAAAGCACTCTGCAATTTAAGGTATTATTATATTAATAGTAACAATTGTCATTTGCAATCCTGGTGATTCACTTGGGGTAGGAGCCCTTAGAGCTCATCACTGCTACCATTACGACCCCACGTTGTACCTTGAAGCTGCAATTACCGTGCACAGTTTCATTTGGTACATTTCTGATCAGACAGTGTTAGAACTGGAAAGAATCTTGGGGATGAACTAACACCAAGCTGTCCCTTCATAAATGGCGAACTGGTAGCTGGAGTGGGGAGACTTGTTTGAGGTCCTTGGAACTCAGGACTTCAGATCGTCTCTTTTGGGGACTGGACTGTTTAGCTTTTGAACTATGGTGCCCAGTCCTTTCTGAAGGGCTGGGAATTGGGAGTTTCGAGTGGACACAGCCTGAGTCATTAGGTGGAGTTGCGGCCTGACTCATGTCTGCTTGCTCACACTGGCTCTGAGTGCCACTGCTCCAGGTTCTGGGTGCATTTGGACAGTGCTTCAAGGAGAAGCCCAGAGACTGAGAAGGTTGAGCACAGGTTCTAAGAGAGATAGAAGCAGGAATGAATGCGATTTGCCAGGAAGAAAAGGAGTCTGGGGCAGTTCCAGAACATAGAGCTGGGTCCTTGTTGGATCCCAGCTCCTTTGTCACTCTTTCTGTCTTCTTCATGGGACTTCAGCCTCCCGGGCACTCTTTGGGAGCACAGGTGCAGGGCTGTCCTGTCCTCTCAAAAGGGAAGATGAGTGGCATCTGGCATTGCTTTAAGTATTCAAAGGGCAATCAGACTTGGTCTGGATGGGAGAACAGGCACCAGTAGAAATCATGACAAGACTGACTTGGGCCTGATACTCTTTTGCAAAAGCCCCTGGTGACACCTTTCCTGCCTCTAGGTCCTGCTCGCATGCCGCCTTCTAGAGGAGGCACCCCCTGTTTAAACTTGTGATTTGTGCCACCCCCTCCTGTTTGACCCTTCTTACTTGAATGGATTCACCATCCAAAGTATGAGGCAGAAGAGTCACAGATGAGCTTCCTGTATCCGCTGCAGCCAGCTGCCCTCAGTTTCAGTCGCACACAACCACGGAGTAGAACACTGTTGGAATCCAAGCATTTCACATTAGTCTAAAACTACTCACCAGCTGGGCGGGGTGGTGCATGCCCATAATGCCAGCGACTCTGGAGGCTGAGGCAGGAGGGAGGCCAGGCCAGCCCTGGCAATTTAACAAGATCCTGTCTTAAGACAAAAAGAAAAAGGACTGGAGTGGGGAATGGAGCTCAGGGGTAGAGTGTCCCCAGGATTCCATCCCTCCTACCACAGAGAGAAATCAAACCAAAGCACCCCCCTCACCCCATCAAAACAAAACAAAAAACCCAAACTACTTGTCCAAGTATAGACCTTCCTCCGGTATTCCCAGTTTTCCCATGAATGCCATTTTTCTTTTCCAGGATCTAGTCTGGATTCCCACGTGACCGCTACCTGCCACGTCTCCTCGGCTTGTTCCCTTGCGTCACTCATCTTTCCCTGAGTTTTTCCTGAGTTTGCCACTTGCAAAAAAGCATTTTTTAGTTATTTTCATAGCATGTCCCTCAGTTTGAGTTTGTCTGATGTCTTCTTACGGTTAATGTATATGGAGTTTATTAATGTTTACTGGGTGTCTCCTTCGTTGGGAATCTTGGTTGCCTTGGAGAAAGGATCCTTGTCTATCTGGTTCTCTCACGTTCATGGGCATCTGTGTGTGCCTGGCATCCACAGTTGGTCAATATTTGCTAAGTGAATGGATGGGGCAGTGAACACCCTGGCATTAGCGGAGGGTTTGATGGAGACAGGAACACAGAGCAGTTTGTTACTGGCAGGACCCTGATGGGCGCTGGTCTGCCTGGCTCTGCACCCTCTTTCCATGCGGGTTCTGTGATTTCACAATGCCACGGTGGCACAGGAGTTCCAACTCGTTCCATTCTGCAGGTGTTCACTGAGCAAGAGTTTGCTGTGGCCCCTGTGTGGGCAAGGTGGGGGAGGGATGTCACCGGAGAACCAGGCTCTGAAACAAACTTCCATTCCCTGGGGAACGAAGAGCACAAGGAGATGCAAGCAAAGCCTTGAATCTGTTTCGTGGTCCAGACTCTCAACCCTGGGTCCCAAACTCAGGCCGGCTTCAGAATCATCTGAAGGACACTGTTAAAGCACAGACGGCTGGGTCCTCCTCCCCACTGTCCAGTTTGCTTGGTCTGTGCTAAGGTCTGGGGACTTGCATTTCCAATGACTTCCCAGTGGTGTTGGTGCAGGAACCCAGCTGATTTAAAATGCATTGCTCTAGTCATTCAGAGGAGAAATCAGTCATTGCCAGTGAGTGGGAGCCA
Organism: Sciurus carolinensis; assembly: GCF_902686445.1. NCBI lineage: Eukaryota > Metazoa > Chordata > Mammalia > Rodentia > Sciuridae > Sciurus > Sciurus carolinensis. Next base: position 128,162,875 of record NC_062217.1, on the reverse strand, counting down.
GGAGGGCTTCCTGGAGGAGGAGGTTGGGATCTGGTGGAGTGGGATTTACTCAGGTGACTGTGGGCTTGAATCTGGGTCTAGCCACTTGCTGCCTGCATTCACTCTGTTGGCCTCTGGCCTCACTTTTGGTCTTGTCCAGTCCTCTGGTCCCATGAGCAATGTCAGCCAGGAGACTCTGAGCCCCCAGAAAGGGAGGCTGACTAAGTCTTTGACTGGAGTTGACCTTGGCTGGCGGGGATGAAGTCACTCTGGGCCTGGAGGAGTCCTGTATTGCACAGCCGTCTTAATGTGTTTATTTGCCTGAGCCTGCTGGCACCGTTGGAGGTGTTGCTGTTGGGCCCTGTGGCTCTATTCCTGTTTTCTCGTCTGGCACCAGCACAGCGGGGACAGATGAGGTGCATGGCCATTGTGGCTCTCTTCCTGGCTCCATGTTCCTGGGGCCAGCACTTGGTCCAGTAGAATACTTGAGTCTCCCTGAAGTGCTAGGGAAGCCGTTGGGTGGGTTTCACAGGGGAATCGTTCTGTGAAGGGGGAGAAAACCTTTTGGATGCAAAATACTTCAACCCTTTTCAGACAACACACAGAGATAGATGGTGGGGTGTTTGCCGATGTGCGCGTTAAACCTCATTTAGGGTATTTTATTCCTTTAAGTGACATCTGAAAATAGATGTTGGAGGTGAGGAGAGTCATCAGGAAGGTGGTCATGGTTTGTTCAGTTGGAAGGTTCTGGATGGGAAGTAGTGGGATGCCGGACTGCAGAGTGTTGGAGCAAAAGGGACTGTCAACATGCTTCTAATTCTATTTAGTCACATAAACTGGGATCTAGGAGAGCCAAGTGACTTGTCCTGCTCCAGTGCTACTTTCCCAACCATCCCTGGCCAGACTGAATTACTCTGTCTTTTCTCTGGCCTCTGAAATGACTTAATTGACTTTTAGTAAGTCATGCACAGGTTTGTTTTACCCACTGAATCAGGGGTCAGCAGATTATAGCCTGCAGGTCAGATGTGGCCCACTGCCTGTGTTTATAATTAAAGTTTTGTTTATGTGTTGCCCAAGTCTGCTTTTGTCCTACAGTGGCAGAAGTGAGTCATTGCTCCTGAGATCGACTGCCCCGAACAGCCTAAAATATTGACTATCCAGTGGTTCACAGAAAAATTTTGCCAGCCCCTGCACTACCAGGTGAGCTTCTTGGCAGCAGGAAGGCAATTTCATCTATCTTTGTGTTTTCCTCTTCCTTACTCATAGTAGGTGCTCAATAAATAGATGTCGATTAGCTTCGAAACGCAGCAGATTGATTTGTCAAAGATGAGTGCAGCCACCTGACTGTTCTAGTGTCCTCAGGTTACATCCCACTTTTTGGCCATGTGGTGCCCTAGTTTTCTATAGAAAGAACATAATATTGTCAGTCTTGCTGAGTTCATTGATCTGCAGCGAGAATAGAAAAGGATATTAAAATATCTTTCTAAACTCTCAGGCCTGGCTTCCAGTCTCCCTGATGGTTCCAATCCAGTGTAAGCTCTGGGCATCTATACCTGAAACTCAGTTGCTCTTCTGCCCCACCATTTCATCTGCTGCCTGTACCTCCAGACTAAAGTATACATTCTGAATCACTCATGTTGCTCCTGACTTTGACCCTGACCTACCTGTCTCTCCTGATCTCTTACTGCTCCGTGCAACATGCTGCATCCAGGATTTTCTGCAAGTTCCCCCTTCATATGTATGGCACCTTTGCATGGGACCCTGTCTCCCACTGAGACCTTCTTCCCTCCTGTTTCTCTGCTTCCTGTGGGTCCTCCTGTGTTTGACCTTGATAGAGTCCTTTGACCTTGGCCAGCACGGATGACTGATTGACTTGCCACTTGGTGTAGTGTTTTATGTTGTTAATTTTTAATTTTTGTGACTGACTGACTGTTAAAAACACAGGCGCCCACACTGCAGACCCATGGAAACAGAACTTTCAAGGGCGGGATCCAAGCCCCTGTGTTTTTTAACTAGTGTCTTCAATGTTAGAATTCTGACCAAAGCTTAAAGGACACCAACTTCAAAGAGCAGTCTATTAATGTTTTCATGGGACTCTGCTTGTGTCTCCAAATAAACTACAAACTTCTCGTGGGCAGATCTGGGATTGCTAAATTTATTTTATTTTTTTCAAGTTGCACATATAAATGAAGATAAGAGCAGTGAAACGATTAGTCAGTGAGATTATCTCCCACATTCAGCCTTGCATCTGTGAGGCACCCGGTAAATGTTTGCCTCTTGATCGATATGAGATAGGAAAGTGCCCAGGAAAGTGAGTCGGGCTCTGTGAGGCGGCTGTTACTGGAGTGGTGGGGGGCAGGTCGCTGCTGCCTTCTACCCGTCCTGCCAGAAACATCCTGAGAGCTGCATTCTCCAGAGCTGAGGCGCAGAGTCCACCCCGCTGAGCAAATCTCGCTGGGCAGAATCCCTGGCACTCTCTGCTCTGTTCTTTTTACTTTGATCTTTTTAAGATTATGAGAAAAGGCTTCTTTCTCCCTCCCCTTTCGGCTTCTCCTAATAATGCAGGGCCATAGACGTGCGGAAAGTTTGTTTGGACACTTCAGAATGGAGAAGTGGGTTTAGCTTGTGTAATGAGTTTTGCTTTCCCCTTTAAAATGCTTGGAGAGAAATACAAATGTTTCATCTCTGCCTCGAGAGTTCCACTGCCTGTTTACACAAGGCTGCCATCCGTGGCCCTGGAAGACGCTTCTTGTGGGCTGCCGGCTGTGACGGTGCAGCCTTAGTGTTGAATCTCCACGCAGAGATGGGGCTCAGGCCTCACGAGGCAGAAGGTGAGAGTTCAGAAAAAAATGAGTCCAGCTGTCCCTTGGCTTGGACCTGTTGTGAAAGGCTATTTAGAACGTGGTGAAAAGCATCATTTTATTGAGCAAGGGGAAGAGAACAAGAGAGGATTCTGCAAAGACAATGGAGTCCAACAATAAAAACAGATAAACTATAAACAGAGCTAGGAGTCACTAGTGAGGACTAACTGAAGGAACTCTCTCTACTTCCTTAGACATTTACAGCCATCTAAGGAGAGCTGAGCCCGCACAGTGGCGAATAACTATGCTGGGGACACGCACATAAAAACTTCCATCTGTTGTTTCATTATCAGCACATTTTATGGTGTGGGGGAAAAGGTAGGTTCTAGAACTTACTCTCCTCCTCCCTCATGATTCCACTCCATTAATATTAGTCTTAATTATTCTAATTTATTATGTTGAGACTTTTTGCTTAATTTGAAAAATTGAATGGATTATTAGCTTTTTAATAAACAGGAACATCTAATATCCACCCTGTGAGAGCCAAGTCATTTAATATCACTGCCTCTCCATTTTGTTCAGGAAATGAAACAGAAATTGTTACCTACCTGAAATGGCACTTCTTATCTGTGCTCCCATGGATGTGGCCAGGGGAGGGTGGCCTGGCCAAGATCCAGGACATGTTCTGTGTGGGGCACAAGAGGAGGCTGTCCAGCATGCACCAGTCTACATCTAGAACTTTCTTCCCTCCGTCAACTCCTGAATGATCAACATCGTGGGACCAGCTCAGGATAGGGATGGGTGAGCCTGTATCACAGTGATGACATTTTCTCCTTGTCCTGCTAGGGATGATGGTGAAACTTATTGGTATTCCATCAGATTCAGAAATAGAGAGTGCCATATCCTGATTTTAGAAAGATACTTTTATTTAGAGAGGATAGAAAATGTGTGTTGATAAACATTTTGTTTGACTTGTGATACAATGTGTGTGGTCAGACTGGCTTCTATTTTTTGGATAAAAATGCAGTTCCTTAAGGTCAGCCTGGCTTTATGGTTGCATGAGAAGAGTTTTGGAATATTCTGGAGTCTTTCCCTACAGAAACACCAATTCCATTGCTCACTGGTCTCTTACTGGAGGCTTGGCATTGAGGATAGAAGCACATGCTAGACTGTTGTCCTGGTGAGGCTGTGGTCTGATGAGGTGTGTAGTACACCCACACGGGAGGGGATTGTTGAAGAGATGGGGATCTCTGTTCTTGGATGCTGAAGAAACGACGGGATAGCTTGTTTCCTGGGGAGTCACGAAGCACAGAAACCTACTTAGAGAACATAACATTCGAGCTTATCCTTGGAGAATATATAGTATTTCAACAAACAGCGACAGAGGAAGTGATGAGAACAGAAAAAGCTGGGTCAAGTGCAGGGCACGTGCAAGGCAGGTTAAGGAATATTGTTTTTGAGGTCCTACTGTGTGCATGGAGTCAATCTAGTGGAAGGAATCTGATTAAGAGTGTGGTAGAAAATCAAGTCATACACTTTGTACGCATCTCCTTTCCACTTCTAACATTGATTATTGAGTGCATGAAATGCCATCTCTGTCAGTTCGTGTCACTGTGACCACAGCCTGATGAAGTCTGTGCCACACTTGTTCTCCTATGACCCTCCAAGAAGAAGCGGAGGCACTTGGAGCTGTGAGACGTGCTGTCCCGCTGCTCAGACGCGCTGGAGCTCTTCCCAGCCCAAGCTTGTGCCTTGGCTGTGGCACCATGCACGGCTGCTTCTTGCCCTGAGTTGTGGTGGCTTCTGTCTCGGGGAACCTCCCCTAGCAGTGTGCCAGTGGCCTGAGAGCAAGGATGGATTTTACTCTTCTTGGTCCCCTGGTCACCCAACCAACTGCCCCACCTATGGTCAGGGTTCAATAAGTGTAGACTGCATGTTAAAGAGTCACTGCGGAGATTTTCCAGGCAAATGGTCACATCTCCTGGGCTTGGAGCTATGGTTTGGAGACAGGGAGGGTGTTCCATGGTGGAGTGGGTAAAAGGACCGTGAGGGAATGAAGATTCTGGTGTCTCCTGGGGCAGGTGTGGGACCTGAGGGAAGGGAGAGGGAGGTGGTGACCTAAGTACTGCAGAGTGTGGGGTTCTCCAGGAAGCTGCCCAGGGTCAAGGCTTGGTGTGACCTTTGACCTCTGAGTAGCATCAGATGACCAGGCCCTCTCCCAATTCACTCTTCTGTGTCTCTATCAGAGGCAGAATCAGGGACCAAATGGCTCGTGTGCTGGGTGCCAGAGAGCACATCTTTTGTTAAAAGCATTTATAGAAAACCTACAGCACCACATTCTGTGGCTAGAAATCCACACTGGGGATGCTCACAGGCTCCTGCCCTCCTCTGTGTCTTAGATTGTCAGTGCTGGTTGCTGAGGTCCCACTGGTAGTAGTGAGGTCCAACACTTGGCCCAAGGTGACCAGGCGACTGTAGCAGAACCCAGCGCCATGCAGACAGTGTTTCTCTGACCCCCAGTTGCTGACTGTCAGGGTACCCAAGTCCTGCTCTCTGGGTTTTTGTGACTGAGATAAGCAATTGAAGAAATCAACACATTGTCACCAAGTCAGATCCTTGGTAAAGTATAGTAAAGCATGACATAGGGACAGGGACATAGTTATCACCCCATGAAGCCAGTCCCTTGCAGTTTGTGTCACTTGTGAATGAGACTTTACCTATCAGAATGGAAATTCTTTTTTGATCCACACAGGATCCTATCTGTGGATCCTATCTGGAAAGCATTTCTTAGTATTTCCTACCTGGCTGTGGTCAGGGTTTGGGGTGGAGACCAGGACCTTCAGGAAGTGGGGCTGGACTTGCTAGGCTCCCCTGTTGAGCCCACCCTGAGACTGTCCCTGGAAGGTGGGTGACAAGGTGCGCTGTCTCTGGGAGAGCCCCAGAGCCGCAAAACATCCAACACCCCATCTCCTCTTCATCAGTTCTGCTACAGGCAGGGGGGTTACCCCAAGACCTGGGAGTAACTGGGCTCCTATGCTGCTTGCGCGGAAAGTCAGGTAGGTAACTCAAATAAGAGCGAGGTGAGAGTTTCCCTCCAGCATGAGCTTTCTGTCATGATGCTGGTCACTGTCCTCGTACTCAGATTTGAGATCTTGAAAAATTTCAGCTGTCTGGGCTCTGACAGCCAAACACAGTATTATAATGTAATGTAATCGTCATTTCTTGGGATGAGATCTCCCAGTATCACAACCAGGACTCAGAGATACCATCTGCCTTCTGAGCCAGTGTCCCCATGTGAGAAATGATCTCCAGCCACACTCTGAAAAGTGTGTGTCTGCCAGGACCTGGATTCCAGAGGCCATTTGTGCCCCCATCCATCTTTCTGTGAAACTGGGTCAGTGAGACATTGACCTCATTTCTGATGAACTTCAGCCTGACCACAGCAGGGCTGACCAGGAGAAGTCCAGTTAGTGAGTCCAAGGAGCAGAAGCAAAGGTCAAGGCCAGAGAGGAGCTGGAATGATCCTGAGGGCCAGGCTCTGGGTAGTCAGAGGTTTCAAGAGTAGCCTTGCTTTTGAGAACTGTGCAGAGGTGCTGTTAACCCTTGACAGACCTAGGCCTGTGGGGGTATTTATAGCCAGCAGGTTGGGGACCCTTGGCACCACTGACTGAAGCGGGAGGGGAGGGAGGTGCTGGAATGATCTCACCTCTCCAGGGTGAGCTTTGCCCTGCACATTGGCAGATGGGACTGGTTGGTTGCATGTGTTGAAGAATCACAGATGAAGCGGGACCTCCCTGGCTGACTCTTGCCTCAGCCTTTGGGGCTGTGCCCATTGCTAACTAGTCACTTACTGTCAAAGTTGGCCGAGATTCTCATCTGGAAGCCAACAGAGAACTAACACCTAGGTGTATACCAAGCTGTCTACCGCACAGGTCAAGGAGGCCCCAAGGGGCATAGTCTGTGAGCTGCCCTTGTGGGTGTCCTGTGGGGCAGGTACGTCCTTGCAGTTGGCAGAGAAAGGGCAACACTACTTGGGATCCTGGAGGGCAATGATTTAGGGCAAGACGAGGTAGAGATTGCTTCCTGCTGAACATTTCTTCAAGGTCCTAAACAGAGTGTAAAGATCATGATATTAATTGTAGCAATTATTAAGCTCTTTGTCCACATATATTGACTTGCTTTGTCTCATAACAGTTCTGTGAGGTAGATATCATTAGTTCTGTCTTATAGGGGAGGAAACTGAGGTTCAAGGAGGTAATTCGTCCAGGCCAATCAGCTAGTGAAAGTCAAAGACAGGATTCACACCCAGACTGAGCAGCTCCAGAGCACATGCAGCAGTTCATTTGATCTTGCTAGAGAAATTTCCAGTCTTCTCAACCCCTGGAAAATATGAGATGTGGAACTTCAGAGCTACATCCTGAGGGCATGGTTCTTAGTTCTCTGAATTTTTAAAAAGAGGTTTTACTCTACAGCACGCTTTCTTGTCTGGAGATCAGAGATGGATGGTGGCTTGCAGAATATGCCCCTGTTCCGGTTCTTTCCTGCTCCTTCTGAAACTCAGATGCTCTTTCAAGTCTCTTGTCATCTGTCAAGGAGCGTGAGAGTCTGCAGCTGGAACTGGAGGATGGGGCTGGTCTGGGCAGGGTGTCCTTCAGAGGCCATGCCCTAGGAAGCCCTCTGGTTGGTCACCTTCCCAAGGTGGCTCTGGATCTGGTGGAGATGGCTACTTCAGGAGGGATGGCCTCCAGGAGGGAGGCAAGGAGTTGGCCAACAGGACATGATTGGCCACCAAGTCTTCATCCTCCCTGAATTAGAGGTCCAAATTTGGGTGTCAAACAGAATGCGGTGTCTGTCTTGGCTCTGCATTTTAGAAGCCTGGAATTAAATAGGCACTTAAAATTAATTTCTGACAGAGTCACGGTTGGCAGGCAGGTACTGGTGTCTGACTGCCTGGATTAACCCTGACGCCACCACTAATGAGCCATGTGATCTCAGCCACTTTATTCTGAGTGGGGTAGGCCACATCATTTGAACAGTTCAGTGATGAGTACAAAAGGGGGGAACCTTATTCAAAATTGGTTAAGAACTTTATGATGGTGACCAAAGAATGTTCAGTCAAACATGGTATCTTTCCAGGTTCGGGCCCTGCAAGATCACACATGTTGTATTTCCAAGCTTAAAGGCACTCACCGCGATGGTCCAGCTTAAGGGACGGGTCTGGGCTTTGTTCTCTGTCCTCAGCTGCATGGCTTGGAATGTGCACTTCCTCTACCACAAAAAGGTGCCTCTCCTGAGGGAGCAAGAGGTGCTTTTCCATTTGCACAGCCTGTCTCCAGGGACACGGGAGGGATTCCAGGACAGGCCCACATGGCTCTGCATTTCCCAAACTTGGACTAGGGAGCGGGCCAGGAGAGATTGCAGCTGTTTTTGCTGCATTCTTTCTTAGCCCTGGGGTTCTGCAACTGGGACCCAGGATCTTGCACATGCTGGGCAAGTGCTGTGCCACAGAGCTCCACCCGCAGCCTACACCCATTTTTCCATTTGTTGAATTATGTTGAAGTCAGTTACCAACATCACAGCATTTCATCCCTTAAGCTTTTAGTACACCTCTCTGGAATATAAGGACTCTTGCTTCTATGTGCACAATGACAGTATTGTAGATCTGGAGGTCCTTTTAGATGGAAAGTTTAGCTATGTGTGTGTAGGGGGGTGAAGTGATTAGAGTTGATCCACTTTGTTAGGATGAAGACACCTGCTCCATTGGCTTTAATGGGTGAGATGAAAACCACTCTCCAGGGGAGTTTCTGTGTCTCCTTTCCTTTGCTGAGATCTCTTTCTTCTTTTGCCTAAAGCATTTCAAATTTCTCTTGAGGGATCTCTCAGCCTCTGGAATAATCACTCCCTTAGACCCTTCCTCCCCCAGCTGCCAAGAAGGGCTGTGGACAATGTGACCTGGACCTTGTCCTTCCCTTACATAAAGCCTTTCCAAGCCTCCCCGTTGCCCGCGCAGAGGTCTGCTGGCCACTAGTCTGTATAGCCCATGAGCTAAGAATGGTTTATATATCTTTAGATGGTTGAAAAAAGTACTGAAAGAAGAATACTATTTTTTGACTTATGAACGTGATGAGAAATTCAAGTTCCAGTACCCATAAATAAAGTTTTATTGGAACACAGCCATGCACATTCAGGCACATTCAATTCTGTATCTTTTATGACTGCTTTCACACTGAAGCAGCAGAGTTGGGTAATTGTAAGAGATCCTTACAGAAAAGTTTGGTGATACCTGAGCTGGGGGAGAAAATGCAGGCTCTTTGGCCTGACATCTCTGTCCCTGATGTCAGCCTCCCTTCATGTCCCACCCTGGCTTCTATCCCTCTGTACACCCTTATGAGCTTCCAGTAGCCATGAGATCCCCATGAAGACCAGTTCCTGAGTGCTCTGCTCCTCCTCTGTCCATCCTTCCCTCTCCTTGGCTAGACACCACTGACTCATCCCTGCAGAAACCACCTGCTCCAGAGGCCTTTCTGGTCTCCCTGCTTCCCCTTCCAGCCTCTCTGGTTTAGTGATACCCAATTTGTGTCAGAAAAATAGGGAGAAGCTCACCGAGGAAGTAGGCCCAGAGGCCCAGATGGCTCACCTGGTCATCTGAGGGTCACCTGGTCACTGAGTGTCTGGTGCCTGCCCATTGCTGTAAAGTGAAATATCTCAGAAACAGGCTGTCCCTGTAGGGCTCACCTTACGGGGGGAAAGAGTGAGTGTATATATGGACACGTGTCTGGGGGACGGGTCTCCATGCCTCGCCAGTGCTCTGGAGACGGCTGGGGGTTGTCTAGATGAGCAGACAGGGAAGGTCTCTGAAGGGTGACACCTGAGTCCCCAGGGAGGCAATGCACTGGGCACCAGAAGATCTGGAGGGAGAGGAGGATCTGGAGCTTCAACCTGGAGAAGATGGTGGGAGTCAGTCCCTTCTCTTCTCCCTGAGCCCAGTGCCAACAGTCTGAGAGGTAACACGAGGCTCTTGAGTCAGAGTGCTCTCTTGGACCCTTCTGTAGACCGACTGGCCTTTGATCCTGACTGTAGGGCTTACGCAGAGGCCCTTTTTGTGAGATCTGTAAGTTGGCTGGGACTTCAGTGATGGTCCTGTCTGACCTTCAGTTCAAGAGACAAAACTGAAACTCAGAGCAGTGGAATCCATGGTCACTGGGTCAATCAGAGGCAGAGCCAGGACCAGAATCCCGGCCTCCTGACCCTTGGAGAATTGGGTCACTCATCTTTTGATTTTATTGGGGAATGCTAGGAAACAATCTCTAGAATTGAGAAGACCACTGAAGGCCATGGGAAACCCTCTGGAGCCATACATCACCTAGGAGAAAGGCCCACTGACCAGGCCATACTGTCCCCCTCTGGAAGAGGACCTCCTAAGAACCACCAGGGCTTCTCTGCTGCAGGTGTCCAGAGGTACCATCCCAAGCTGCTGGTGTCTAGTTCCACCTGCCTAATTTCATCTCAGTCTTGAGGGAGGCTTGCTAATTATGGCTAGGTGACCTTGTGGGAGCTAAATATAGACTTGGAGGCACCTGTGGGCCATCAGTGGTCATTTATCAAGGTACCTACTAATGATTTGCTACTGGGCTGGGCACCATGGACACAGAAGGCACCCAGAAGCCTTGGACTGCATTCTTCATATACTGTCATCAGTGGAAACCCATGTGAACAGAAGGTTGGAGTCACAGGTATGACCTGGAAACTGGACTCTCAGAGTTTAAATACTTGCTTCCCCACTGACCAGCTATGAAACCCTGGGAAATAATTTAACCTCTCTGTTCTCCAGTTTTCTCATCTGCAAAACTGTCTCAATATTATCTAATAAGGATGGCATAAAGACGAAATATGCATATTCTTATATATATATAATTCATGTGTGTGTGCATATGTATACATATACATACATGTGTGTATGTGTGAATATATATATATATATTCACACACACACACACACACACACATATGCAATGAAGTCACTGTTGCTCTCATATGACGTGGTGTGAAGGTGACTTGAACCACAGCCTGCTCAGGAGTGCACCATTTTGCACTTTGGAAACCCGTGTCTTGGAAGAAGTCAGTGTCTGTGTCCCTCCCAGGCCTGGAGCAGGCAAGACTGCGGCAGTAAAGAGTGCAGATTCTTCAACTTGGGATTCAGCTTCAACCCTGTTACGTCCTGTTTGGCATGCTACCTCAGATCTGTCGGTGTCCATTCTTCCTTGGTAAAGCAGGATGCCATGATGCTGAGCATTTCATGGGGTCCTGGTGAGGATGCGTGAGGCCTCACAGAGCAGATTTTAACTCAGAAGCCCTCAAGGCCTCGCACACAGTGAACGTGAAACAGTGCATGTCTTCATCGTCTCTACTGCTCTTCTTGGGAGATGTTGGCTGGTCTCCAGCACCTCCAGGTTTGATATGACCTCTAACCTGGAGAATGGGGCTGGTACCTAGGAGGACAGAGGCCAGCAATCTTGACACAGTGGCCTGAAGCAAGGAGGCTGTCTTCCTCCTTTGTAGGCCTTATGTTCCAGTTGTTCATGTCCTCTTGGGGCCTGTGGCATCTTCTCTTACAGTATTAATTGCTTCCCATGTCCTGTCATTGTGCTCAGATGGGTGCTCAGCACCAAGGACTGTGTGCAGCATGTGGTGGGCACTTAAGGAGCAGGTCCTCAGTGGGGAGTTTTGTTTGTCATGACATAGGAAGAAGAATCAAAGGGATGGGGGTTGTTTACTTTGTATGGAGGAAGAGAGGCCAAGAGATGGTGGTGAGGGTAAGATGCCTGGGAGCTCTCCTGGGGGAGGAACACATTTGCTATCTCTGAGGCTTATAGCAGGGACATCAAAGTAGAAGTTTCAATGGGGCAGATCCCTGTTAGGGAGGCCTGCTTGCAGTGGGAAGCCATGGGAAGAGCATGGACCCTGGAGTCAGGCATGCTGGTCTAGGCCCTGCTACTCAAAGTGTGATTGGAGGACCAGCAGCATGGGTCCCATGCCAGACTCAGGCACTAAGCCTGAGTCTGAATATTAACTGAATCCTTAGGTGTACATGTGGAAGTTTGAGGAGTGCTGTTCTAGACCATTGCCTTTCAAGCCAGTAACCATTCTCCCCAATCCACAGCTGGGAAAACTGGAGCTAGTACTTGTGCCTTGTGTCCTGGTTCTCAAAGATCTGGTTCTCCCCCTAGACCAGTAGCACCCACTTTATCTGGAAGCTTGTTAGCTATGGAAACTCCAGCTCCAACCCAGAGTGGGGAGTTGTACCCTGGGGCCCAGTGCTCTGGGGCACCAATAGGCAGAAGCTAGAGCCCTGGTTCTCAGCCATGCTGCATGTTGGAATCCCAAGTGGGGACAACAAGGCAAATGCCTGAAGAGCATCTAGGGGTGACAGGGACACTGGGAACTTCCAGAGCTCCTGGGCTATTCTAACGTGCAGCCAGGATTGAGAACCAGCATCTTAGGCCCAGGCAAGATGTCTCAGCTTTCTCAGTTGACAGGTAGACTAAGTCCTGTTTGCTTGTCAGTGAAGAGTAAGTGCTGAGGAGTATTATCATATAGCTCCTGGAAAAGCACACAAGAAAGTGAGTTCCATATGTCCTGAAAGGTACAGCTGGGATTCCTGCCTACAGGGAGGCCATATTGGACACCCACCATGGTCTCAGGGCTGGAATGGCAATGTGGTAGGTATCTCACTGTTCCAAGTGCTAAGTGCTGTAAAGACGATACCCTGCTTGGTGCAGTAACCCTTCCCTAGAACAGGAAATTGCTGGTGTCTTGGGAGCCCAGCTCCTGCGTCTCCCTCCTTTTATGCTTCTCACCCTCTACCATCAGTGCCCCATTGTGGGGCTCACCTGTGGTGGGATCTTTTGCTCTTTACCATCACGGGCTCCCTTAGCCTAGAATGCTAAGGAGCTGCTCTGGAGCTGGCCCCCTTGCTTTGTGTTCTGGGGGTGGTGGCAAGAATGAGCTTTAGAGAAATATTTACCCAAAGTAATCCCTTTGCTATGCCACTACCCGTCTCCCAGGAAGCTGGGCAACAAACACAGAGTTCTGCTCATCATTTCTTGAAGGGACAAGCTGAGCTTTGCAAGGCTAGGATGAGGCAGGATGAGTGGTGCTGGTGTGTCCTCTAATCCCAGCTCCTACGGTGGCCAGGGTCCAGGGACTCTTGAGAGTAGCCATTTGCTCTGATCCCAAGGTGCAAACTGCATGTGCATCATGCATTCTGCCTTCCACAGCCTCCTGGAACACCAGGTGTGGAAAGTAATCATAACTTACCTTCGAATCTAGTTGATCTGGCACCTTTCCCTTTTAGTTTTGTATTTTTTTTTTAAATTTTGATACTGGGAATTGAACCCAGGAGTGCTGAGCTACATCCCCAGCCTTTTTTTCTATTTCATTTTGAGACAGGTCTTGCTGAGTTCCTTAGGGCCTCTCTAAATTGCCTAGACTGGCAGTCCTTGTGCTCCATTCTCCTGAGTTGCTGGGATTACAGGTGTGTGCCGCTGTGCCCAGCATCTGGCCCCCTTCTAAGCATGACCTCATGTGACCCTTGTCTGGCCAGATGTTGTCATTTCTCCAATTCTACATGAGCAGTTGCCCTGTTGGATGTCCACTATGGTCAATCTCTGCATTCTACAATGGGGAAGCTAAGGAGGTACCCAACTGGTCATAGTGAGTGAGTGGCAGAGAGATAAAAAGAGTAGTCAGGTCCCAGTTGCTAAAGCAAAGCCTGAAAAACAAAGGGTTTAGCAAGATCCCTTCTTGATTTTCAGCCTGGAGTGGCTTAATTCAGAGTGCCTGGATTGTGTGACACCAGAAAAAATAATTTACAGGCTATTTATGTTAAAAAGATTCAGAGAAAGTCACCTAGCATAGTAAATTTGAAACTTTTTCAAACATGTACTACAACATGAGTCACACCATACATTGTTCATACAACCGTATTATATGATATATATGTATATACATATGTATACATGTATATGCATATGCTGTGCTAGATTTTATAGACGCACGTGTACACCCATCTCTCATGGAAACAAAAATTCACAAAACAATTGTAATTCTTGCCATAAAAGTTTGAGATAGTCTACTTTTTAAATTATTACTTGTTTATTATGGAGGGCCTTATAAAGGATGTGAATGAATAGTCAAAAAAAGAGGTATATGGAGGCTGCAGGGATCCTGGGCACACAAGCTTCTGTCCCTGTGCAGTTGGGGTGAAGAGGTATTCTGTTTCATTTCATTCAATCCCATTTTACTTTATTAAAATATATTGCTTGCAACCAATTCAGTAAAATCCATGATCACCCAGTGGGCCACCAGGCCTGCCATTTGCAAGCTACTGGAGGGGCCCTGCTATCTCAGGTTGTAGAGGAGGAAGCTGGGGTTTTGCCTCACATTATGCAGCTCTTAGTCACAAATCCAAGACTAAATGCAACGATTGTGACCCCCAGCCTGCCTCACCCCTGTGATTGCACCTGAAACTTTGCTCAGGGTCTTCCTGGGCCACTTGCTGGCCTGCTGTGTGGTTTCCTGCCCAGGCTTTGCTTCCCCCAGGCCTGGCAGCCCCTCTCTGGTCATGGCCCATTCCAGGGCTTCTCTCCCCTCCTGTCACCTTCTGAGAGCCAGAGCATGGATTTAGAAACTGAGTCCCCAGGAGCATTGGACTGGAGTAGTTAAGTGTGAGGTATTTTGAATGATAATGCACATATCTGGGTTCACACCATCTTGTTCCCCCAAAACTCCTATATGCAGGAATATTCAGAGGTGAAATGGTTAGATGATCAGAGCTGTAACCCAATCAGTCCATTCTAATTTGAATGGACCGACTGGTAACCGTAGGCAGGTGGAGCATGGCTGGAGGAGGTGGGTCACTGGGGCATGCCATGGAAGGGTGTGTCTCTCCACCCCTCTGAATCCCCACTCTCCTCCCCCGGGCCCTTCCCCATCATAAACTGCCTCATTTTGGGCCCAGAGCAATGAAGTCAGTCATCTGTGGACTGAGACCTCTCAAACTGGGAACCCCAAATAAACTTTCCCTCCTGTACGTTGTTCTTGTCACATATTTTGGTCACACTGACACAAAACTAAAACACCTCCAAACAGAAAAGAAAGTGAGCATTTTTAGTTAATTCCTAGGGTGACTAACCTGCCCCAAATTGATGTGAGGAAAATTTATGATCTTCATTTATCCAGCTTAGCATGATTTGTGTCATCATGGAAATGTCACAGTTTTTGATTATGATGTGCAGCTTAAACCCCATAGAGTCACCTCATTAATTTCCTAAAATTTGCAACAGTTGGAATTCGGAAACACATCTGGTCTGGAAGGTTTCGGGTGAGGGATTGTGGACCTGTAGAAACATCTGGAGTGTGTGTCAATGTGTGTTATTGATTAATCAATGAATTTTTGGGGGGAGAAAATAGTGATAGATGGCAGAAAATACAGAGGACTTGTAGTCAGGAAGTTGACTGTCAGTGGCTGTAAGATGAACTTCTGAGGGCTCTCTTGAGGACACTGTGAGTGATGGCTACCGAGGACTTCGGAAACTCTACTGATTCCTACCTGCGTTAGTCTGGTTCAGCAGCAGAGGGAAATGCAGATGGCGTGGACTGTGGCAGTTGCACTGATTCTCTCCCCATCTCCTCTGCTCCTTTAATGTTTCCTTCCAGGGGATCCTTGGGATGCCCCTTCATCCCAGCTGCTGACTGTGCGCTAGTGTGGGCTTTCCTTCACTGCTGTCAGTCTGGGGGTCATTACAACCTCACTGTTGGTTCTTTTCTCCCCCATATAGACTTCAAAATCTCCAAGTTTTTTTTTTTTTAATAGTTTTTAGATGTTGATGGACCTTTGTTTTATTCATTTATTTATACATGGTGCTGAGAATCAAACCCAGTGCCTCACACATGCTAGGCAAGTGCTCTACCACTGAGCCACAACTCCAGCTCCCCAAAATCCCCAAGTTTTGAAAGCTTCTACCATAGCAAACCAGGAGAACTTGCGGGTTCCTGAGACTGGAGAGAGGTGTATCGCCTGTTAAGTTAGGCACAGGAAAGGGCCCCATCTAGGCCTTGAGAGAGGAGATTGAGGGGGTGTCAGGCTTAAGTTAGGACTAACAAACAGCATGACCTTGGTCCACACCCAGGGAACCAGACCTCAGATGAAGCTGTTCCTCCAGGGTGGCCATATCCCAGGAAGCAGGTAGTCTGCAGACTGCAGCAGGAGGGCCAAGGGAGAGAGAAGATAGGAGAAGTTACCTGTTTGGGCTTTGGCTTGGCTCTGGGAGGATGGAGAAGGTGTCAGATCTGCCTTGAATGTGTACCACCTGGGTTACCCTGGGTGTGAAATTAACCTGGTGTGGTTTTGTGTCATTGGCATCCCAGAGTGTCTGTTAACAAGTTCCCTCTGGAGAGAACCGCTTGTAGATTAAGTCCTGGACCTCTGTAGGTAAAACTCAGCCATATAGACATGAGAATTCACTCCAAAACCAGATGATGAAGCAAGAGTGAAAACCAGCAGAAGGAACAGACAGGAGGGTCAGATTCCATGGACTTCAGATACAAGACTGACTGGATATAAGATGCATTTTAAAATGTTCAAAGAGAAATGAAAAACATAATTGAAACTGAAAACATGCTCTTCAGTAATTGACATATGCTTTTACAGGTTATTTTTTTAGCAGAAATATTATGACAATACTCTGAAAAATAAAAAAAATAATTAAAAAATGTTCAAGACAATAATTTTTAAAAAGTAATTTGCACAGTTTTACAGGATTAAATGTGTTATAAGGTATTGGAAAAAAGAACAGATATGGGGTCCAGAAATCTAGTTTAGACTTGAGTCACTTATAGGCTGTAAGACCTTGGGTTATACTGTAACCTCTCTGGGCCTCAGTTTCCTCTTGGGTAATCGAATTCCACAAATTTGCTCTGAGGGTTTGGTTAGGTAATTTGAAAGGGTCTTGATTTCTCTTTTGCCTTCACTTCCTCTGATTTTGAAGACTCCATATTCTCCCCCACTACCTTCTCCCTTGCCAAGGGTCCTGTGATTTCTCATTTAATTAAATTAACTTCTTAGATGAATGTGTTCATGATTACTCAGAGTTCCTCCAGGGACTAGTATTCACTCAAGAGTTCGTTGTGTGTGTCTGAAAGGCCATGAGGGATCCTGGCCACTGTAAGGCAGGCCACCAGCCAGAGAGGGTCAGCCCTAGGCAGCCAGGCTCTGGCCCTGCCTGCCACCTGGAGTGGTGAAGGATGGCAGGTTCTGATTTTAAGAGGGGCCTGAATGTGGTTAACATGGTGACAGACACGGATCTTAGCCGGGCACAGCCTGCAAATTCCAATTAATCTGATCCCAACCCTTGGGAAATCTGCTTTGCATTGAGCTTGAACTTCGAGTTAGGGCTCAGGGCCCGATCTGTTACATCGTCCAGCAAGCATCCTGTCCCTGTCCCTGTGATCAGCTGTCCCATGGCCTGGGCACTGTAGGAGGGGAGGAGGAAATGGGAGGGACCTGGGCAGGGGTGCTCAAGGGCAAAAATAGGCACAGGCCAGGCCTTTCTCCTTCCCTGTCCACTTCTTCCTTCCTCATTCCCCTCTTTCCTCTTCATTTTCTCCTATCCTCTTTTTCCTTCATCTCTTTTCTTTCTTTTTCCTTCTTACCTTCCTTATTCTCTTTAGCAGAGAAAGGCAAGACCATTTAATTTTTCTTTCCAGAAAATGCTTACAGGGAGAATTTAGAGAGGGTATCTTCTCTGGGCTTGCCTGGGCCCAGGACAAGGATGGACACATAGTTTTTAGAAGCAGTTGAATGGAATTGTCCTGAATGTTGGAATAGCTTCTGCACCTGTCCTGGTGTGAATCCAAGTTTTGGCAGTGGAATTGTCCCCAGGAAGGAAAGCAGTCTTTCTAAGCAGTGCCCACCTCTGGGGAGGAAGTGGCAGCTTCCTGGCCCCCAGTGATGGGGGCTCAGCCTGCAGGGGATCTTTCTGCCCAGCCCAGCCTTGGAACAGCATGACCAGGCCTGTGGATGATGTCACTGGTCTTCCTTGGGACAGCTGTAGCCAGCAGCAGGGCGCTCCAGGCGTGCCAGTGGTAATTGGAAACCTTATTTTCAAATGCTTCCCACAGCATTCATGCATGGTGAGAAGTGCTGTCGCCGGGGACTTTTCAGGTGGCTGCCCTGAACAGGGTCCCTGGGAGACCAGGAGGATCTGAAGCCAACCTCCATCTTCCCTAGACCAGGGCTCTTGGGGGATGGAATGGGACATTCCCCAGAGGGCTCCAGCTTTCTGTCAAGGGGTTTCCACGTGAACAGGCCTCTGGAGAGCACCTGGGGTACATTCCTAGGCAATAATTTCCAAGGTCCTTTTCTATTTCATTTAAAAATATTTTCTTCATATTTACCTATCATTGCTGCCTTATCTTGTCTGTGTGGTAGGTGAATAGATGAGAACTGAGTGGGGAAAGAAACGCAAAGATTCCAGGGAAGAAACTGTTCCCCAGAGGCATGGACCCTGCCTTCACGTCTCCATAGGTCTGTGGAGGCAAACAGGCCTCAGTTTGTTTTGCGTTGTCTGGTGAGAGAATGAGAGTTAGGGGGAGGGAATTCCAGTGGGAGTGGCACTCATACCTGCTGTGGGACAGCCCTGGAGCTGGGGGCCTGCCCTGTGGGAGTTAGAGAGCATTTGTGCACCAGGAGATGACCTCCAGCATAGCACCCATCATGGCTACCAGTGGCTAACCATGGATCCCATGGAGGCACCAAGTGGAACACCAGGTCAGCCTCTGTAATTCTCACCACCCCCTTCTTGGGTGAGAACTCATGTCATTTCACAGATGGGGAAAATGACTCACAGGAGTCCAGTTGTCCAAGGTCACATAGCAGGTAGGTTTGGATCCTGTATTGAAACTAAGGTAGCCCACACCAGCTCCCTGTCCCCAGCTCTACCCCAATAGGGTGGTGTCCTTGTTCTACTTCTTCTCCCCCCACTCCTCCTCTTCTCCTCTTCCTTCTTCTCCTCCTCCTTCTCCTTTTCTCTCTGCTTCTTCTTCTTCATGGTGCTGGGGATGTACTAGTGCTAGTACATGCTAGGCGAGTGCTCCACCACTGAGCTGCACCCCAGCCTCGGATCTGCCTCTGACGTGTTTTAACTGCAGGTTGAATCTGCCCAGCCCTTTCATTCATACCTTCTTCTCTGCTTTCTTCTTATCATTGTCCTAACTGTCATGTTAAAATTGTTGAAGAAAGGCGCTTTGGGAGAATGTGCTCAGAGGGAGAAAGCTCTTTCCCTATGTCCCTGCCCCTGTCCCTCCCCTGTAAGGGAGAGCTTACTATCAGAGAGTTGTGGTCTAAAAATGGAACAGCTCAGTCTGGAGGGATTCAGGAGGGGGAAGGTGACCCCTTGCAGCAGGCTGGTGCTGGATAGGGCTGAAGGATAAGGGGACACTTAGGGTCCAGTCTAAGGAGCACAGTCCCCAACTGTGGCCCTCAGTGGAGCTCCCAGAGTGATTGGGCTGTGGAGGTGGTGACTTGCCGGCCCTCTCACCATCTGCTTGAATTTTCGTGCCTGCTCCTGACGGCTCTGCCGACTGGGCTTCACTGCCTTCTCCAGGCTGTGCTGCACCTGGCTGCCAGATGAATCTCCCAAATACCCATCTTTTGATGTCACTCTGTCTTCGGAACTCCCCACAGCCTTCTGAGCTCCTCTAGCCAAGGTCAAGGCCTCTGCCTTGCCTTTGTTTCTGGCTTGCCTGCCCGGCCTCCCCTTGCGCTCCCCCGTGGACCCCACTCTAGGGGAGGTGTGCAGCGTGCCTGGCAGCTGCTTTCACAATACATTTGTTTGTATTTGGGGTTCCCGCTCCACCCAGCTCTACAAGTTCCTTGCTGGCGCATGCTCTCTTTCACTCAGAGCTCACCTGAGGTGGCCCAGCTTGATGGAAGGAAGAGGCAGGGAGGACCAGGACATGTGAGAGAGATGTGCCTTGCTGAGCTCCAGGTCCAGGGAAGGTGAATGTATGAAGGCACCTTTGATGGATGCCTTCTTCTTCCAGGATGCCTTTCCTCATTGCTGTTGCTCTGAACTTGCCCTTCTCTGAAGCCCTATAAATCCTTGTTTCTGTTCTTCTCATCTCGTCCCTTGTTTTCTGCCTGCTACAATCCACTTTTTTTTTTTTTTTTGCCAGTATCTCTTGGATTTTAGCCCCAAGGAACATACCACATCTCCCAGCACTGCTCCGTGGGCCTAATAATAGGAACATGCGTTTATATTGAACTCTGATTGCAAAACTGTGATTTCTCTTGCTTCCCATAACAACCCTACTGGGTAGGTAGGACAGATGTGATGAACCCTGTTTTGTGTAACCGTGAGTGATTTGCTCACAGGCACACAGTTAGGAAGCGAGGGCCTGGACTCGTGCTGGGAGCATAACACATGCCCTGTGGACGGATGGACGGTGGAGCCCCAGCTCAGCTCTGCATCCTGAGCCTGCAGTGTATGATGGAGGCGTTAGGGGAGGATGAAGGGGTGAGAGGAAGCCCTTGTGACTCAAATTCCAATAATTCATCAGAGATGGCAGGGATGAGTGGGGCTGATTGGTTAAAGGGTGATTGTACCCCTAATTCGTCTCATCCAGGTACTCTGCTTCTTCTTGTTCTCTGTGAGATGGGGAAAGCTGGTTGTGTGGGGGAAGAAGGAATAGAAGGTGGTGTCAGGGCTAGAGCTCACGGGATACCTGGGAAGAGTTCCGTGCCTGGGGACAGGTGGCAGTGAGGGGACCTGTCAGTGCTTCCTGTAGTAGCATGGGCTCTTGAGAGACGATCCATGCCAATGAAAGACATGGCTTCCTTCTTCCCCAGGCAGGAGGAAAAGCTTCGGGATCCACCGTCCTGCTTGACAATTTCAGGATTCTGTGCCATTCTTTGAAGTATTAAATAGAACGGGGGACAGCGTATACATACGGTGGAATCCCAGCTCCCTCTCACCCTGGCTGTTGACTTTCAGCTTTGCAATCACAGCAAAGGTGCCGCCCTGCAAGCACCTGGAAAGCCAAGCTGTTTGAACTACCTATGTGTTATTAAAAAAAAAAAAAAATGTCTTACCTTGCTTTAACAAGAACAAAGTGTGTTTCTTCAGCCTGGGCATGAATCAAAAATAGTTGAACTTTTTTTTTTTTTTTTTTTTTTTTGCTCAAGTTTAAAAATAAAAAAGTCACCTTTGGGCTGAGATCAAGAATGGAAAATTTCAGGGTATAAGAGTAATATTTTTCCGTCTGTTCTGGTCAAGGGATGATAGGCACTTTCATGGAAAGTTGTGTGTGAACTGCAACTGAGAGCCCCGCTACTTTGTTACCTGGTGGCCCCTATTAAGATGTCCTTGGTGAAAGGCTCCCTCCCACCTCCTGGCACAACTGGATGTGTGGAGCATGGAATTGAATATCAGCAACCAATTGAAGGCAGAGAAGGAGATGACTAAGATTAAGCTGTAACTTCTTCAAAGGTGGTCTGTCACATTAGCACCCCAAATGATCAATGACAGAAACTCTAGATTGGGCACTGACAAGCATCGAGACAGAGTGAGGGGCTCAGGGAACTACACTGGCAAGTGAAAAGAAAGATGGGGACACCTTGGGGTTTTCATTAGAACAATTTGAACCGTCCCTGACTTTTGAAGTGCACTTTGAAGGATGTTACGGTTAAAGCTGTGTTTGTTTGTGATCCTCTAGTTTTACACTTCAATATTATTAAGGTATGAAGAAACTGTTTTATGTATGTCAGTTTTACTGTTTCTGACAACAGCTTCTGAGGAAGCATACATTTGTGCAACAGACTGCCTCAGATGGATGTTAATTCTAAATTTAGAAGCCGCCTCCGATGGATGCTGAAATCAGTCACACAAAATTCAGGTGCTCGCTTAAAAAAAAAAAATCTGGATTCCCATCAGGCTGGCATGGTCCCTGGTGGAAATTTGGGCAGCTGAGCCTCTCTCTTAGACTTCTGGGATTCTCAGAGTGTGGATACTGGCAGTGGACTGGGCCCTAGACATGTGGATCCACTGACATTTGTGAACTAGGAGCAGCAGATGGAGGAAATACAAACTACCTGAGTCCTACCACCAGTCTGGTTACCTGTGAACCCTGGGTTTCCATCTTGAATCTATTGTGTCCTGTCTCTGTGCCCTCAGGCACAATGCTTCACCTGGCAGCCTCGCTCCCCTCCTTGGTAAAATGAGGGTATTAAGTGTTAGGGTCATTTCCTGATCCCAAGTCCTTTAATCAACATACAGAAACTCAAAGTTGCAATGGTGAGCTGTAGCCCTCTCTTACCTGGGCTGCTGTTTGTAGTGGTCAAAAGTGATAACACACTGAAAACCTCTTTACTGACTAAGGTAGACATTATTAAGTTCTTTTTGTCTCCACCGAACCGCACTCTCTCCCTGAAGGCCTCTGGGGCTCACTTTGAGGCAAATAGGAAAGACTTTGCATCCAGGGAGTCTCCCATCTGGCCCTGGTGCCTATTCTGAAGATCATTGCTCTGCTGTACCCATTGTTAAATATATTGACCATCCCTCTGGTTTAGAGGTATGGCCTATGACTTTTATTTTTCTGAGTCCCTCTTTTTGCACCTGAAAATGGAGCTTGTCACAGGCAGTGCAGTGGAGGTCAGTATGAGGGTGGGTCCAAGTCTGGAGTCCTAGCCCTGTCACTTTGTAGATGTGGGACCTTGGGCAAATCATGTAGCCTAGATCATAATCTCAATTCATTGCTTGTAATGTGGGGATGATAATAGCACCTACTTTACTGATTTGAAAGTGAATTAAAATAATACATATAAGATGTTATAATAGAATAAGCACTATAGCTCTCTCTGTGTGTGTGTGTGTGTGTGTGTGTGTGACATATATTCACCTGTGTCACTGGGTTTCATTATAATCATTGCTTGGCATTTAGGGGACTTGGTTCCAGGACCTTTTCTCATACAGAATCTGCAGATTCTTAAGTCACTTGTATAAAACGGTGCAGTATTTGTATGCAGCCAACACACACCCTCCCATACACGTTAAGCCAGCTCTAGATGACATAATACCTAATACAATGTGAATGCTATGTAAATAGTTGTATCCTTCATAGAATAATGGCAAGAAAAAGAAGTCTATATGTGTTCATTACAGACCCAAATTGTTTTCCCAAGTATTTTTCTATCCTTGGTTGAGTCCATGCATGCGGAATCTGTAGCTGCTGAAGGCTGACTCTGTCTATCAAATGAGATAACTTTGTTCTGCACGAAGTGAGATAATGCATGTAAATCCTCTAGGACGATGCTTGACAAATAGTTTTCAGGGAGTGCGAGCTCTTATCTCAGCAGACCCTATTGGAAAAAAATAGTTTTATTTTTGTAGAGTTTGAGTTTGTGTCTCATCCAAGATCTGTGCTATTTCTGATTGAAAAAAAAAAAAAAAAAAGGGTCTCGATACATTATCAGGAGGAGTTTTCTACCCACCCCAGTCTCTCCTAACACGCTTGAGCTCCCTCCTTCTTCCAGTAGGTGCAGGGGCGGGGGCCTGTGGGGACGGGAAACCTGGCCACAGAGTGAAGTGGCTGTGGGAAGAGCTCTGGTGGAGTGCTTGAGGGAGCTCCCTTGGGCCCCATGGGTCGGGACTGTAGAGGCTTTAGAGGAGGGATGTGAGGTGGAGGCTTGGCCAGGCTGTGGGCATGGGAGACTTTGGATGGGACATCTCTCCTCAGAGCCTCCTGGCCAGCATCAGAAGGTCAGGTGTCAAGGTCCACCCTGCTGGAGAAACCTCTCGGTGGCTTCTAGAGACCACTCGAGTGTGGCTCTTGGGAGCTGAAGAGCCAGCTGATTAGCATCCAGGAAACCTGACACGTGTGTTCAGAGCCAGAGCCTCTTGGGAGAGGAGTGAAGACTACAGGCTGCTGGAGTGCCTGTCATCTTGCAGGGCTCCACATGCTTCCTTCCTATTGTCTTAGGTTGCCCCAAAGAGGCCCCCATTAGACCTCACCTCTGATAGACCAGTTGGGAGTGGTTCAGATGCCTACCAGGTGTTCCCAGGTGTTCCCTGGTGTTACCAGGTGTGAGAGACTGGACCGACCAAGGGTTCAGGGAGTGTCTTGAAGTTCCTCAGCAAGCATATGACCATGAGGCACTTACTCACATTCTGCTGTGGTTCGTATCTTCACTGTCCCTGTGAGGCCCATGGATTGAAGTCTTCTATAGGCGCTATAGGAAGATGGAAGAACCTTTAAGAGGTGGAGCCTAGTGGGAGGTGTTCAGGTCACCAAGGGGGTGCTCTTGAAGGAGATTGTAGGAACCCAGCTCCTTCTTCTTTACTTGTCTTTCTTCCTGTCACATCCTAGCCATGAGGTGACAGGTTTTGTTCTGCCATATGCTTCGGCAATGCTGTGCTGCCTTGGTATAGGCTCAAAGCAACAGGACCAATTCATCATGTATTGGAATCTCTGAGACTGAACTAAACTAAACCTTTCTCCTTTATCAACTCTTGTTTCAGGTATTTGTTACAGTAACAGAAAGCTGACTACCCCACATTCCCGGTGCAGCTTAGGAGCCTAAATGAAGGCTGTTGGGTTATGAGGAATTGCACTAAAGATGTGTTAGGCTGTGACCGCTTGAAAGGAGAGAAAGACTCATTAGAAATCAGTATTACTTTCAGAGGCCTGAGGTCCAACCAGTGGGGATTTTGCCAAGGACTCTGTGTCAAGATGCTTGACTCTGTGCTCCCTCCTCCTTTTCCTACTCTTCTTCCTCTCCCCTTCCTTTTTTTTTTTTTTTTTTCCCCAGCACTGGCATTTGAGTACCATGGTGCTGAGCTATATCCCCATCTCTTTTTAACTTTTATTTTGAGGAAGGATCTCACTAAATTGCTGGGGTTGGCCTCCAACTTGAGAGATCCTCCTGCCTCAGCCTTCCAAGTGGCTGGGATTACTGGTGTATGCCACTGTTCCTGGCCTGCACTCACTTATGAATATCTTCCGCTTGCTTTTGTCTTATGCCTTCAGCTCTCTTCCATCTGGTGGGGCAGAAAGAAAGATTTATTTGGGATTCTAGGACTGCTCTTTGTGCCTCTCTTGAGCTGAAGTGGTATTCTCAACTGGCAGGGACAGTTGTGTAGGGGTAAGAACCAGGCATGTGTGTTATCCATCACAGGCCCGTTGTTTCTTCCCCCTTGACCATTCACTGCTAAGATCTGTGGACAAGGGGGCCACTTGGTACAAATTTTCGTGTGGGAGCCCTTTTCCTTGGAACCAGTCAGAAACCATGACCTCTGTTCCCCTCAGACATCTGGGTAATACCTCCACCCTATCTGACACCCCTGGGTTCAAACTGGTGAACCAGGGGCCAGAGTTCTCAGTTGCTCTTGTCCGAGAGCCTTGGTTGTTGTCCCCTCCACTCCCCCTCTCCCAGCATCATCTTGAGCACATGGATCTAATGGGTATCACCTGACTCACCAGGCATGTCACAACACCTGTGTTCTTACTTTTTAAAAATCAGAATTATGAACCTTTCAGGAGTCAAGTGGAACTGGGAGAAGCATGATTTTCTGAACCTTTTTTTTCTTTTTTTACTATCCAAAGGGGCTAAGAATCTCCACCACATATGTTTATTGTGAAGAGAAAATGAGACAGAACTTGAGAAAGCTTTGCAAATTGTTCAGCTCAGGATGAAAGGAAATAATTTATTTTGATTAATATTGCTTTTATTTAACATTTGTTAGCAGTTGCATATCCAGATGCCTCCTTTGCCTGGTATAATCTTTCTGCAAGCCCAGTATAGGTGGTTAGCCTGCTTGCTTGGGGAATTGTATAAAGAGGAATTGTATAAAGAGGTCTGAATTTCTTAACTTTCCCAGACAGCTTACAATTTTTGAAAACAGGGTTGAGGGATCCAAGGTCTTTGAGTCACTGTACTAGTAGTACCTTATTGCTGGTTTTCTACATCGTCTATTCATCTCTGCAAACTCTAAAGAGAATGAAAGTTATATTCTCTGTCATTCCCCAAAAGTCCCCCACGAACTACGTAAATTCTGGAACTACATGTGTTGTGGTTTAGATGTGGTGTCCCCCGAAAGCTCATGTGTGAGACAATGCAAGAAGGTTTGGAGGAGAAATGATTGGGTTATAGCCTTAACCTAGTCATTGAATTGATCCCTGATGGGATTAACTGAGTAGTAACTGGAGGCAGGTAGGGTGTGGCTGGAGGAGGTGGTTCATAGTAGGCGTGGCTATGGGATATATATTTTGTATCTGGAGAGTGGAGTGTCTCTCTCTCTGCTCCCTGATCATTGTGAGCTACTTCCCTTTGCCACAGTTTTCTGCCATGATGTTCTACCTCATCTTGAGCCCAGTGGAATGGAACCAGCCACTTATGGACTGAGACCTCTGAAACCGTAAATGCCTAAATAAACTCTCCCTCCTCTACAGTTGTTCTGCTCGAGTCTTTAAGTCACAGCAGCGAAAAAACTGACTAAAACAGCATGCTCGTCTCCTAAACCCAGTTGGGCTAATTTTATAGACCTGTTTCTGTCACCTCTGGCTGGCTGG
The DNA here is from genome assembly GCF_902686445.1 of Sciurus carolinensis. Taxonomy (NCBI): domain Eukaryota; kingdom Metazoa; phylum Chordata; class Mammalia; order Rodentia; family Sciuridae; genus Sciurus; species Sciurus carolinensis. The sequence goes on along the minus strand of NC_062217.1, from coordinate 128,136,470 downwards.
GTATTTGTATTTGTTTACACATCCTTTATGCCCAGGGCACACTCTGTAGGAGAAGCTTCTACCCTCCCAGCTGGAGAGTGCCCATAACTCACCAACCCAACATTGGAGGACTCATTGTGGGCCTTGATTCATAGTGTTCCTGAAAGCTTTGGGGCAAGATTAAACTGCCTTTTGATAGTGAGTGACAGCTTTCACAATTGAAATAATGAGCCTAGAGCCCCCTGTTCTCTGCAAACCGCTCCCTGCAAATCTCCTTGTGTAGCTCTCCTTACCTTTTGGAGACCTGTCTCTGTGCTTCTCTGAGCTCGATGGACATCACATGCATTTCCTGCTTTTTGGCCAGAATTAATTGCCAGCATTATTTGAGGGAGTTATTTATGTTAGTTTCAAACAACAGACAACTACAGCTGAAGACCCTCAAATATAACACATGCTGTCTTGCCTCAGTGACTCCCAGTCTTGTCTCTGGCAGGGGCCTTAGGAGATGGGTTTTGAAGCAGGGTCATCTGTGCTGATGATTGATAAGTTGGAGACTGGAGCTGGAAAATGTCCGAGAAGTTGCATTTTCTTAAGGTGCTTTTGGAACCCAGGTGGGCGTCATCATCGTGTGGCTGTTGGGTGTTAATGAAAGTTGGTTCCCTGGAGTAGAGGATGCATCTCTTGGTTGGGTATGTTCTTGACCCAAGGATCCACACTGACCTTGATCCTCATTGCTAGGTGGATCTGGTTCATATCTCTAAGGTCCTGGCTTCCACTTGATATAGTATGATGGTGGCGTTGAGACAAGGGAGGAGTAGAGGCCCCACCTTCTTATATCACTGTCTTTGTTATTATCAGTTTTTTTTTCCCCCCAATACTGGGACTGGAATCTAGGGGTTGCTTTGCCACTGAGCTACATCCCCAGTCCTTTTTATTTTATTTTGAGGCAAGGTCTTGCTTAATTTCCCCTGACTGGCTTCAAACTTACAATCCTCCTGCCTCAGCCTCCTGTGAGCATGTGCCACTGTGCTGGTTCATGAACATTTCTATAGAGAGAACTTTAGGGGTGACAGTGGTTGGTTACTTGGATTTGAATTTTGAATCCCTTAATTACTTTGAGAACTTAAAGAGGAAGAAAGAGGCTCAGAAAGGTTGGGTGACTTGCCCAAAGTGCCCTGATGGTGAGTGGCCACAATGGGCTGAGAATTGTGACTGATGGCAAAGCCCAAACTCTCTGGTCTCACTGTATGTCAACTCTGTAGACTCTTGCACACTTGTCCTTGAGAGGAGCTTAGGATGCTTTGGAAACTAGTGTTTTGCTGTTGCCTCTTTAGAGACTGTTAGTGTTTGCCTAAGTTAATTCTCAGTACTCATGGTCAAAGATGTAATAGTTCTTCAGAACTTACCTAATGGATTCCAGCCCAGAACCACAGGTGCCCCAACACAATCAGGGTTCTGTCCTCTCTAGTACTAACTTCATCTCCAGATGCCACTCCCTCCAGGCGTCTGTGTGTGCACAGGACATGGCGAAGCCAAGTTTGGGTCTGTACTGTTCCCTTTTCCTCTGTTTAGTTAAGCCTCCAAAGTACGATGCCACGTTCTCTGTGCCAAATGGAAAGCGATGTTTTTACTTTGCTTCGTACATCATTCTTGACTCCAGCATGGGGGCTGGGATGTTGGAACAACTCAAGATACTCAGCATGCACGGGACTCTGATGAAAGCTATGAGAAGCTCTTGGATTTCTTTTTTTTTTCTCCTAAGTTCACTGAACTAGTAAAACAGTTGTACAACTCTTTCAAAAGCTTCGTTAAGAGCCACAAGCTTAAACAAATGGGTGACACTGATGTGCCATTTTAGTAAGTGATTTTTCTTTTTCCTGTTAGAAGTAAGGTTGGCTATTTCTGGATTCTAACGTTCAGGTTATTTCTCCAAGATCTACACTTCTGGCTTTCTCCCCCACCCCATCAGATCTTTACTCTTGGATACCATTTCTTATTATAGCCAGAAATAAACCTTGATCCATTGCATTTTATTTGGGCTCAAATCAAGTCTCAAGAAACTCCACTCAGCCTTGTGACTTTGCCATGTGGTCAGCCTGGCCTGGGAACAAGGGCCCTGCTGGCTGTAGATCAGTCACATGTCACCATTTCTCCCCTCCCACAACTTCCCAGGTCACCCATCTAGTATAAATGTCCTCTCTTCCTTAAATCTGGACTGGGTGGAGGGATTCTTGGTCTGATACATTTCCCTGTGTGTGCCTCTGGGTGCGTGTTTGCGTGTGCTGGAGTGGAGACATGCTCAGAGAAGAGTTTTCATAGGTGGATGGTTTTCCTGTGAGGGGAACTCATTTTTATATGACATGGGAGAGGTGAGGAAGATGTCAGCGTCAACCCTCGTGCCTCTTTGTGACCCACTGGCTGTTCTTTCCCCTTCTTTGTTTTATACTTTCCACCTTCCCTAAGACTTTTAGAACCAGCCTCGTCCCTGTGGCTGTCCTTGCTAGTGCATTATTTATGCTGGGCTGTCAGGCTCCTTCGCATGCAAAGGAGTCTGGAGATGGCAACCTTCTGGAACTGGAGGCCTTGGGAAGTAGTTGGGCTCCTTAGCCAGAGGTAAAGGTTCTGTTGGACTCTTCTTTGGGCTTCTTCATTTCCAAATTGCAAAAGTGATCTCTGTGCAGCCTCACTCACCTCATCTGAGAGGAGTTACTAATCGGTTATCAGAAGCCCGTCTTCAGCAAGTCTTGGATTCTTTCTTGGCTCTGCTCTGTGGTATAACCTGAGCTTTCAGAGGGTGAAAAACAGCAGCCCTTCCCCTGGCCGTGGAAAATCTAGTCTTGGCCTGGTCCCAAGGAATTTGTTCAGCCTCCTTTAAAGAGCTTATATTGCCCCATGGAGAAAAACTGTGACTCCTTCTTCCATTATTGTTGACAGTGACCTGGGTTGCTGGTTCTCAATCACCTGTTAGGTTAACAACCATAAAAAATTGATCCCCACTTAAACCTGCTACATTAGAATATTCCTGAATGGAATATGAAATCCATGTTATTTATACCAGATTTCCCAAGGATTCCAGTTCCCAGATTTGAGAACCACAACTGGACTCAGTACTTACCCACTGGGCAGTGGGAGAAGGCAGGAGGCAAGGTAAAAGATGACCCTTGGACCAAACCTTGTGTTCTTTTGGTCACTTTGAGCTCAGCTCCTGGTCATGGTGCTGGAGACAGCCTGCTGCTGGCCCTGACCCCAAAGGGGCAGAGTCAGCTGGATTCTCAGTTCCTGTGGGGCCTTATCTGGGAACAGAAGCCACTTTCTGGGAGTGGGATGCCCCTGAGACACAGTAGGTGGGCTCATTGCTCAATAATGCAGCAGTTTTCCCTGGGCTGTCGCAGTGGGCCCTCCTGGCGAGGTGTGCATTATGGATGAGCAGCTTAGCTCACAGGTGCAAGGTTGCCTGGTAACTGCCCAGAGGGAGGCCGTGCTCCTCTGGGCCCAATGGTGGGAAGCGCTCATTTCACCCGGGAGTGCCTGTGCCGCGCTGTCCCTGGGTCTCTAAGTACTGCTTTTCCTGCTGCAGTAGGAGAGGAAGCGAGGTCCAGACTGAAGATCATTTATCCTTGAAGGGACATTTACAAGACTGATAGGCTATCTCTCTAAAAATGCAAAATAAAAATTGTCTGATGGCATCCCTGGCCAGGGAATTTAGATTTGTATTTCACTCGATAAAAGAAAGAGACTGAGAAAACTGGCCATGTCGTTGTATCACTAAACTGTTGATATCCGTGCTGTCTGGGAAGTGGCATGGTGGAGGCAGCTTTCTGCCTCTTGGCAATCTGAATGAGATCTCTGGTGATGCCAGGAATCCAGGGGTCCCCAAGTGTGGAGTGTCCGTGACAAGAGAAAATCAGAAACTCCACGACAGAGACGGAAGAGCAAAACTCCACATCTCTGGAGTGTGAAGTCCCTGTACATGGAATTCCAGTGCCAAGGGGAGCAGAGAGCAGGGGCACAGGCACAGATGGGTGGGTCGCCCCCTGGTAGCTGCCTGCCTCCACTGGGCATTTACGATGTTAGCTGCAACCTCGATGGTGCTAAGTGCCTGCCCTTGATGAACCTTTGGTCCTCCCTACACCACTGCAATGTATATGCAAGCTTGTTCCCAGTTGCAGATGAGGAAAGAGACCAGAGAATGAAATAACCTCATTAAAATCACACATCTACACGTCTGGGCTGCGAATGGTGTCACACATCTGTAATCACAGTGTTATGGTTTAGATGTGGTACTCCCCAAAAGCCCATGTGTGAGACAACGCAAGAAGGTTTGGAGGAGGAATGATCGGGTCATGGCCTTAACCTAATCAGTGGATTAGTCCCTGATGGGATTAACTGAGTGGTAACTGGGTGCTGGTAGCCACAGCTGGAGGAAGTGGTTCACTGGGACGTGGCTATGGGATATATATTTTGTATCTGGAGAGTGGATTCTCTCTCTGCTTTCTGATCATCATGTGAACTGCTTCCCTTTGCCACACTCTTCTGGCCACACCTTGAGCCCGGCGGAATGGAGCCAGCCACTTATGGACTGAGATCTCTGAAACTATGAGTGCCTAAATAAACCTTTCCTCCTCTACAGTTGTTCTGGTTGGGTCTTCCAGTTGCAGTAGGGAAAGAGCTGACTAAAACACCAGCTACTCAGGAGGCCGAGGCAGGAGGATGACAAGCTGGAGGCCAGCCTGGGCATAGTGAAACCCTGTCTCAAAAATGAAAATGAAAATGAAAATGAAAATTAAATAAAGGTCTGGGGATGTAGCTCAGTGAAAGAGTGCTTGCCTAGCATGCAAGAGATCCTGGGTTAAATCCCAGCAACTCCAAAAAGAAAAAAAAAAAATCACATGTCTTATAAATGGAGGCACGAGGATTCCAGTCCAGGAATGGCAGGTGTCTTCCATAGCTCAGGGGTTTAACCACAGTGCTGTGCTGCTTCTTCCAGGAGCAGGTAAGTTGGTCCAGGCAGCTCTGCCCCATGATACCTGAGGCATGATTTGCACCCCCTTGTGCTGGTCCTGCCCTCTACTTACTCTGCCCTCTCTCTTGGTCCACCTTCTATCCTCCTAGCTTTCTGCACCCAAACCCTTTCCTGACACCTTCAGGTTTCAGAAACAACCTGGAATTTGCAGATTTTTCCAGGGATTTTTTCATACTGTGGTTCAGGCAGGTCTGAGCCCCTTTTGCTAAAGTTTGACCTCCTCCTTGCCACTTTGGTCTTCAATGGGGCTGTGCTGCACCGCCGTCTATAAGCATAGAACCGTGGTGTCCCCTTCGTGGAAACTGACTTCTCAGAGCTATTCTCCTGAGGGGGAGGGTGCCTTTAGAGTTAGGGCTGGAGTACAGGGGCCAGCCAGGATCACCGACTCCTTGGGTGCTTCATGCATGCCATGCTGGGGGAAAGAGGATCTTTCCCAATGGGACAGGTCCGTCGCGCCAGCCAAACCCAGGCTGGAATCTCCAAGCATCATTGTGTGCATCAGAAGCATTAAATTAAGGGTGCATCTTGGCTGTGTTTTATCCCAGCACTTGGCAGGGCCAGTAAATTGGAAACAGTCCCTGGCCTCCTAGAGGGGTGGCCGCAGGTTGGAGGTGGTGATATTCTCGGAAAGAGCGTGGATTGTGGGGCTCTGGGGCTTGAGATCCACTCTGCTTCTGCTCTTGTCTTTTTGTGCTTCTCAATTTTCCTATCTGTAAAATGTGTCCAATCCAAAATCACCCTTTTGGTCTGTATCAGCGTCCAATCCAAAATCACCCTTTTGGTCTGTAGCATTTAATTAATAAACTCTGCAGGTTTTCCAGTCACTCCATGATATATGTGTTTGATTTTATATAAAAATTGTGTTCTTCCCACACCATGGAATCAATTTTATACTTCATTATACTCCAGCATGTCCCCTGAGTGCCTTTGTAATACCCCCAACACCAAAATGTTGGTTGGACTCTTAGGTCTGGGGGGCAAATCTTGGGTGGTGGGCAGGGCCCACCTTAGGTTGGGGGTGCAATATATAAAAGTAGTAATCCACAGAGAGTGCCTTTTCTGCATGTGTCAGGGTCTTATTTTCACACTGTTTCTAGCGTCTTTCTTCCTGGATTTCACCACATGTCAACGTCTTACCTTGAAAATGTTCCACTTGTACAAATGTGTGCTGAGGGAGTACATGCGGCCATGCTTCTGCCCAGACACAACCAGCCGGCTCCCTGGGGAGGGAGGCATGCCTGAGTCTGAAATGCTTGCTGGGGAATGTTTTCCAAAGCCCCTTCCAGCTCTTTCATTCCGTGGGTCTATGTGAGGCCACAAGGCTAAGACAGGCACGTTGACCACTGGGTAGACAGCAGAGCAGCATACTCATCCAGGAGACAAAGGAGAAAGCGAGGCAGGAGAAACAGTGTGGGATCCCAGAGGGCGTTCCGGAGCCCCTGGAACTTCTCCTTGCTTCCAGCAGCAGACGGGAGACAGTACTGGCTGCTGCGGCACCTCCTGGGAGCCAGCATGGGGATGTCTACACTGCAGGTGCTGGAGACAGGCGGCTCCCGCCAGCACCAATATCAGATGGAGCCTCCAGGGAAGGATAATCCAATCTGGCCTGGGCGTGGGGCCAGGCCTCTGCCTTCTCCAACCCTCCACCCTCCCAGCCTGATGCACCAGGACTTCCCCAAGAGGCAGCTTCTGCCTCTTCCCTTTCTTACTCCTTTGCCCTACTCTGACCCTAGGGGAAGGCGGACCAGACACGAACATCACTGCCAGGCTTGGGAGTATGTCCCGGGTGACTGAGGAGGGGGTCCGTGGTCAGCCTCTGTATCCCCTTACTTTCTTCTGTCCTCAGCATCCCTCTTCCCTTTTGCCAAAGGGAAGCTGTGACTCCTGAATTAGCAACTGCATCCCTCAGCATTGGTGATGGGGGAAAATGCACACCCCCCTCCCCACCATGGACCAAAGTAGTGGGATGTCTTGTCTCTGTTCTCCAGTTTCACCCTCCTCTGGGCGGATTTCTCACTAGTACTATCACCCACATGCTAGTTTGAAGTTGGTGCTATTTTTCTTGAACCAGGCTAGTGTGTGCCAGGTGCACGATTTCCCCACCTTTCCCTGATGCCTTACATTGTGTTGGGAATCTGGCTGGGACTTGAAACACAGCTTTCTTGAAGATGTGGGGATAGCAAGAGGGAACTAAATGGAGGGTGTATTAGCGACTCAAAAAGTAAATACGAGTTTATTTTGGCTTATGTTCTGGAGGCTCAGGGCCAAGATCGGGCAGCCCCGTGGATTTGGGCGTCTGGTGAGTGCTCACATCGGGAGCCAGGAAGCAGAGAGAGAGAAGCACAGACTGAGGACCACAATCCCCTTCTCCCAGTGGCCTAGGCCCCACCTCTTACAAGTTCACAGCACCTTCTAATAGCACTAACCTGGGGACTAAAGCCTTTATATATGGCTTTAAGGGACACTGGTGGAGGGTAACACAGTCAGGTACCTGCCTGTGGGAGCACACCTTATCCCTCTTAGCCCACAAACGGGGCCAACATCCTTGTTTTTGACCTGCCTTTGTGGCCTGGAATCCCTTTTTCTCTCTTCAGCCCACGAGGTATCTGCCCTCCTGCTCTTCTGCAGCTAGAAGTGAGGAAGATTCAAGGCACCCTCCTAAACACTTTAAGGTCTGTCTAGGATGATTGAAAAGGGAAAGAGAGCTTCCTCTCCCCATCCAGGGAGACTTGCTCCCTGCCTGGAGGGCTGAGGCCTTCCTCCCCAAGATAAGGGAAGATTGAACACACTCGGTCAATACCGCCTGTCAGTGTGGGAGATCCCAAAATGGAGGCAGGACAATTACATCTCCTTTTCAATAAAGGCAGATAGTGAAATGGTCAGATATGTGTGTCCTGTTTGGGTTTTAATGCCACTTCTGCCTTTGAACAGCTGTGTAATCCTGGGAACATAGCTTCTCTGCTCTGACCCTCAGCTTCCTTGTTTGCCAAGTATTAATTTTTAGAGAGCCTGCCTCAGTGCAGGGGCTACGAGTGGGGGTCGGGTTCATATAAGCAAAGTCTTTAGAAGGGTTCCAAGTCAATGCCCCTCATCATTGATGTTCCCAGCCGGGCTAATGTGTGTGCGTCTAGTCCATTAATGGCCCAGTGGAAAGACGGGGTCACCCCCCGACCCATGGTGCCAGTGTAGCAAACACTCATGATTTTCAAGGTACAGGAATTCCTTTTTAGGTTTCATTCCAGCCCTATGGGCTAAGCTCCTAGGGGTAGGGAATTTGCACTTCTTGTTAGCTACTTGTTCTCTTGTGCCTTGAATAATGTCTGGCCTATAGTAGATGCTCGATAATTGTTGAACGACTGAACTCTAAGTTGGATGCAGCAGGTACTATTAACCCATTTGGCAGAAGGAGAAACACTAAGGCCCAGAGACATGAAATGATTTTCTTAAGGTTGTATAAGGGGTCAGCAGCAAAGCTGCGATGAGACCTCTAGGTCTCCCAAGTCCTGACCCAGGCTGAAAAGCTGGGCTGCTCTCAAAAGGTCATCTTTCCACATCCCCGTGCACCCTGCTGCCTTCCTGGGCCTCTCTGCGTGCACTGATGTTTACACGCTGAGGGTCTGAGTTTCTAGAGCTGGTAGAGTAGTGGGGTCTGCTGCGTGAGACCCAGCCACAGGGTTTCCTTGTGCCCCTGAGCCAAGTGGGGGTGAAGCAAATGACCAGTTGCCCTCCTGAAGCAGGCAGTACCTACCAAGACCTCCAGGTGCTGGACATGGGTGCAGGCGAGGCTTCCAGGTTGCATCAGGCTGTTGGGTTGTCTCTCTGAGGTGGTGCACAGGTTGCCCTTTTGTAAATAGGACCTCTGTTGCTGGAAACCCTGGGTACCAGGCATCTCGTCTCCTGGGTTTGTCTGGGACTGGAAGTGACCACTGGGGCCTTTTTTTCATCCTTTTCCCTCCATTCAGGACTGTACCAAATATATTCTAGAGATATTATTTGCCCTCAAAAAGGCCCAAGAAAAAGGTCTACCTACTTTTGAAAGTTTCTTCTATACCAAGGGTCAGCAGTTTTTCTACAAAAGGCCAGATAATGAATATTCAAGGGTCTGTGGGCCATCATGCCTTTGTAGCATGAAATTGCCCGTAGACAATGTAGAACAGGTGAGCATAGCCAAGTTCCAATAAAACTTTATTTACACAGTCAGAAGACTATGTTTGGGCCATGTGCTATTGGTTTACTGACTCCTGTTTTAAGTGACTGTCTTTGGGACAGCCCTTTGCTCTTGCTGGTTCTGGGAACTTCTCGAGTCAGACAATCCAAGGGAAAGGTAATTCTGTGTTGACTTTTGCCCTTGGCCTCTGCTTCAAAACCCTCTTCAAAGAATACCTGCTCAGGAGAAGGTTGGAAGGTTCTGGACACATGTGCCTCTATGCAGAAGGCTTACTGTGCAAGTAAAGGCTAGCTTTCACCCCAGATTCCAGGTGATCTGGCAAGACTGCATGTAGGTGGGCCTGGGTGGGAGGCCCTGCCTTGGGTGAGGCTACATTACTATAAATGTTCAGGCACTTGAATTCCTGGCTCTGTACCCCCTTCCTACCTTCCTAATGCCAAGAAAAATGAAATGCAAGAACTGTTTGACCTGAGGCATAGTATTTAAGGCTTGGTGGGTAGGGCGAAATATAATTGACCTGTTCTGCTCATGTGGCTAAGTCCATGTGGCTCTGTAATTTAAGGTAGGACTGTGGGCCTGTGGGCTTCCAGAACTTTGGGTAGATGCTTGGATTCCAGGAGGTACCCGATTCTACAAGGGGAATACAGCATGGCTTTTTTCACTTCACCTTTGCCCAGAGGGATTTTAGGGAAATGCGAAGGCTCCCAGTGTGACACGCTTGCCATTAGCATCTTTCATTCTGACAGAGGAGTGTTCTTCCTCTGCCCCGATGGACTATCCAGTTCTTGTGTGGACTTATGGGCATTCTTTAGAAGATACCTTTGGCATGGTAGAAAGATCATGGTTTCTGGGACTATTTTTGTGTCTTGACCATACTGCACTACTTGTAAGGACCTCCAGGCAAGTTCCGTAACCTCTCTTGAGTCTCGGCCTCATCTGTATGAAGAGGGATGGTAGGATCCTCACTGCTGGTGGAGACTGGGTAAGGGTTGGTTACAGAGCATAGAGCACAGTGCCTAACCTGTAGCCGGTGTCTACACAGAGAAGGAAACTTCAGTTACTAATAGCCAGGTATGCTTCACCATCTTTGGACTTGTCCGTGTGCTTCCCTGAGAAGGAATCACCCAGTCATATTTTCAAAGGGAAAGGAGGTCTGAAAGGACAGACTACCGCATGGTGGGTAGCCATAGCATGGTGGGTAGTCAGCCATCCCTTCCCTTCTGTTGGAGACATTGAACTAGTATGGGAGTCAGGCAGCACCCCAGGAAGGGGCACATGCCTGAGCATCTTGGGCAATAACCTTGTGCACAATTTTCTGGAAGAAGGGGCAGCAGAGGCCTGGTACTCTGGGTATCTCAGGCTGCCTGATTTGAAGGGTCTGTCTTGGTCCTTGTCCTTGTCCTGGTGTCTTAGTAGATTCTTTGAGGATGAGACACTCTTAGCATGTCCTACTTCCTCTGCTTCTTGTGTCTAAATGGGGTGCTGCTTATGCCATTCCCTTTTCCTGGCCAGGTAGACCAGAGCCTTCTGAGTGTTTTGGATGCAGGTTCAGGGGCAGAAGAGGGGGGAGGCTAGCCCAGTGTGAGCCAGTGGGCTGGGGATGCAGTAGGGAGGGAGGCCTTGAAGGCAGGGAGAGGGGACAGGAGGAGGAGCAGGAGGAGGAGGAGGGGGAGGCTGTTGAGAGCTCTCTCACTTGCGCAGACAGTGTGTGATCACAGCCAACCCCACACAGACTTTCCTCCAAATGAGAGGGGAGTGAGAAAATATAATTTTAGTACCTGGCTTTTGACTGACTCCTGCAGAGGTTCCTTCTGGGCTGTGGTGTTAGGTGGTCCCTGCCCCTGCAAGTGTCAGTGGGCCTGGGATGGAGAGCTCAGAGGGTGCCTGGGGAACAGCCATGGAGAGGAAGTGGAGAGCTATGCTCCTGCTGGGGGCCTGAGGGACTTGGATTACAGGACATCAAGGAGGTGACATCAAGGACACTACAGGGGGGATTTAGGGACAGGATAGAGGTCAGTGGCCTGACTCAGTCCAGGCTGAGCTATATTGGGTCTCTGTTCTTATGCCGAGGCGTGCTTTCCCAGGCGTGAGGCCATGTTTTCCAGGCCCACGTCCATGGCCCCGCTGCCAACACAGGTGTGCTTCTTGGTGGAAGCTGCAGACCTCTGGGCAGAACCAGGACAGTGGAATATTTCCCTGGAATCGGGGTTCTTGGAATAAGACCCTGCCGGGAAGCTTGCAGTCCTGGGAGAGTGTGATCCAGGCGAGGCCCTGGGGCCCCTTGCCCAGCCGACGGTGGCTGTGGCATGGGAGATGCTAAGCCGTGTGCTCTGCTGGCCAGCTGGGCTGATGCATCTGTGTGTGAAAATCACACTCGGGGGAGATTATAAACCCAAGCGAGCCCCCACTCCAACCCTGAGGACCCCACCCAGCCAGACAGCTCTCAGTGATCGGGGTGTGGAGGATTCACACTCGGTGGAAAATCTACTTAGCATTTTTATCCTTCTTTCCCTCCCCTCACTGTCAGTCAGAGTGTGTTGGGGGAGTAGAAACGCATTTAAATATGAGTCCGTGAAAAAATATCATTAGGAAGATAAATTGAAAAATGCATATAATAACTTCTGTGCCAGATATAAATTACTTTATTCACACCACTGCACCCATCCATTAGCCTGGAGAGTTGGGACTTGCCTGTGGTAGGAAACCCTCTTAGGAGGTTTTCCCAAGGAACCCAACTCTTAGGGGCTCCTTAAAAGCTGAGCTTCAAGGATGGCATATAGATACGTGCTTATTAGGAATTTCATGATTCCACTTAATCACTCAGCGACTTCATCACAGTGTCAGAAAAAATATTCTCTCTTTTCAGTACCCTTTGTACCTGTGTGGGGTCAACGGGGGAGGAAGAAGTCTGGGTAGGTGAGGGTTATTGATCTCCATCTTCTGGTGGAAACATCACATGGAAATGGGTTAGATGTGTGTCCCCAGGGAACAGAGTGGGTGCCACTGGTTAGGAGTGACAGAAATAAGGATTTGGGCTCAAAAGAATAATCCCTTTCTAGCAAAGCATTTTGGTTAAAAAAAAATATATATATAGGCTTTAGGTTCAACCAGAATGTGAGTTGAAGCCCAGATCTGCCACTTGACTAGCTAGGGGACCTCAGGAAAATTCATTTCTCTGGGCTTCAGCCTCTTCCAGAGGAAAAATGGTTAAAACAGTAATGAAACCTCATAATCTCTGTGTTGCTCAGAGGATTTAAAGGAGAATATTAGAGAATACACTTAGCTCATAGTTAGGGCAATTTAATAAAAGTAGGTGTCATTTCTAGGAGACAGGGTAACATAGTAAGAAAATTCCTAGATTGTCCTGTGGTGGGATGGAACATGGGGGCCAGTGAGCATTTCACCCTCACTGGAGATGTTGGCAGCCGATTGGAGTGAATGGCTGCTTCTCAGGGGTATCACATGGGCACGAATCAGGAATCAGATTCCTGCTCTAGATTCTGTGGTCCTCAAACTTAGCTGAGATCCTCTCAACCATTTGGGAGTATTTTCCTCTTAAAAATTATAACAATTTTTTTTTGGAAATAGTCTACAAGTAATTCAAGCAACAGTAAAGTTCAGAGAAGATGTTTTTTAAAAAAATTACTCAGCATCTCACCACCTAGAAATAACCATGAAGAACATTAGGAGAAAACCCTGTGGGCGTGTTTCTATGGCCACACGCACAGACTTTGCTGGAAGGCGACACAGATCCCAGATTGATGGGAGTAACTTGAGAATGATGGACTCACCCTCTCTACCCCAATTTTGTCAGTGTTAACTTACTTTGCTTGATGTTTTAAGAGGAAACAGGTACATTTGAAGGACATTCTGAGATCTGGATAAATGCTTCCCCATTGAAACAAATCTTTTCTAAAAGATTTCACTAAGGTTATAAAACTGTGAAGGAGGCAAAGTCATTACTTTCTGTTAATAACTAATTTCAGTTTTAGACTTTGGATTCCATGCCATAAAAGATGAGGACATTAACCCTTGCATCTTTCCTCCTGACTCCCACCTTCTCCCTCGTCTTAGTAATGGCTTTATTCTTACATTGTTAAGACTGATAATATCTAGTAAGTCCCAGAGTTGTTCCTCCTTTGCAGAAATTCAATTTCTAGTCGTGTTCTTTGTAATTTTTTTTTTTTTCAGCAACCTGAAATGGTGTCATTTGGGTCTTTGGTTTGTTTTCTTTGAACTGCAGTCTCACTTTTCTCGTTTTATTAAATATATTTCTTATTAATTTCATCTGTAGCATTCGACACTGGGAGGGAATTTGCCCCATTTCTTTGGCTCCATTTTCTTCCAGGCAGAGTTCACCTTCTTCATGCCACGCTACTCATTTTTTCCACTGTACTAAGTGCTCATAAGTGCCATGATATTTTTTTTATCTTGCTTCTACTTCATTCACGTAGCTCTGCCCTGTCCTAATTGCTCTGATACTGTGAATGATACTTTACGACTGATATTTTGTAACTGGCCTGGAACCTTGATCTCTGAGCTGCAGATGGAGTCGACTTCAGATGCTGAGAGTATTGTGGGGAAACCTGCGGGGTGAGGGAGGACAGGACTCATGGGTGTGTGCTCCTTGGGTGGAACCGTGCTCTCCTGAGATTCTGTTCAACATCCTGCTCTCCCATTTTTTCCACGAAGAGAAGTGCACTACTTTCCATGAAGGGTGCCTTTGACATTTTGATGAGTCCCTCAATTAAGTATTGAGCCCTGGAGCCTGTGCCTCCGTGGTGGCTGTGTGTGGGGTGCTGATTATTAACACTGCTGTTACAAGCTCTCTTCCTAGCTCTTTTCTTTAGTAATAATGAAATTAATTTCATAATAAGTCTTTTTGCTTTCCCCAACTCTTCCCCTATTGAGTCAGAAAAGGGGAAAGAAATAACAATATATCCATAGTCTGTTTCTCTCCAAATGTGGGAAGCTGCAGGATTTTGGTCTCAGCAGTCGTGCTTCTGGGGAAATGGAATGGGGTAAGGAACCTCAGCAGTCATGCCAAAACAGGTCCCCCCACCCTTACCCGGTCTCCACTGTTGTATGTTAGTTAACTTGTCCAGTTCCTACTAGTTACCTTGGCAGTGCCAACTGCCTGTGTGACTGCTGCTGGCTTTCCTCTTCTATTTTTTTGGTTTTGTTTTTAATATTTGGTATGATTATGTATTGGGACAGGAGGTTATTATGACCTGGCTCCACTCTGCCATCTTTCCCCAAAAGCTTCCCTGAGTATTTAAAAAAAAAATTCATTTTTCTAGGCTAAACCTAGATATACGCAGATTCCTCCAGGGGTGGGGCACAGAAATCTATATTTTTGTGAAGTTTCCAAGGCACTTTTAATAGTCAGTCAAGACTGGGATTCATCTTACATTTTCCTTAAAATTATTTCCATTCCTAAGATGCTGTGATTTGTTGTGTTCTCTTTAAGAAGCAGGGCTGAGGTGTTGGCACAGGGATTCTGTCATATATTCACAGATGTGCCTTCCCCTCAACATGAGCAGAGGGAATAACATCTGTCCCCTAATTACTTCTTTCTTGAATTGTATTTAGGAAGTGTCTTAGTGTGTTTGGGCTGCTATAACAAAAGTGCCTTAGACAGGATGACTTATAAACCAAAGAAATTTACTTGTCAGAATTTCAGAGGCTGGCAAGTCCAAGATCAAGGTGCTGGCAATGTCTGGCAGATCCTTCTTCCTAGTTCGTAGATGGCACCTTTAACTGTGTCCCAAAGTGGTAATAGAACAGGTGAGGCAGTTCTCTGAGACCTCTCTTTTTGATGCCCTATTTTTTTTTTGAAAAGAGAAAGTATTCTTTAGTAATAGTGAAATTAATTTCATAATAAGTCTTTGCAGCACCTGCATTTCTTTTAAAAATTTTTTTGTAGTCGTAGATGCACAAAATGCCTTTATTTATTCATTGTTATGTGGTGCTGAGGATTGAACCCAGTGCCTCACACATGCTAGGCAAATGCTCTGCCTCTGAAATACAGCCCCAGCCTTGCATTTCTTTTAAGTTGCATCAAAATTATAAAACACCACATGATTTAGTTTTATATGCAGATCAAAAGAGAAGAGTTCCCAAGACTTCCAGGCACACTTCATTCAGAAGTGGCCCTTTGTGTAAATGTCCTTCCCATGACTCCTTCATGATCCTTCCAATGTGGTCCATTAATTCAGCACTCTGTTAGGTGGAGTCCTACTTGCATCTTTGAAAGGTGATGTGGGAAGGGGCTACCAAGGGAAAAACTGCCTGCCAGATATCATTCAGAAGCTTATGACAAGGGCAGGTGTTGCCTAGTGCCTGGGGTTTCTGTTTGGAGGGCACCAACTTCATTCAAAAGGGTTAGAGTTTCCACTTATGGGTTTTGAGGGGACACAAACACTCAGACCACAGCAGAGGGGTGACAGTGGAAGCAGTCTTGTTTCTGCTTTCCACATTGACCTTAAAGTACCTGCTAGCAAATGTCCCCTGAAATCTGTGTGTAGATAAGTAGTTTTCAACCCTGAGTGCTTGTTAGAATCACTTTGGAAGCTTTGTAGATACTAAGGCTTGTCCCCTGGACCTGTGGGGCCACTTACTCTGGGTTAAGGCTCAAATCACTGGCCCTTTCTTAAGCTCCCTGAGGTGTTCCTATCTAGTGTGCTTTCAGGATTGAGAACCAGTAGATTGTTCTTCCTTCTTTCTGTGGCAACTCATGACCCCTTCCCCATTTTCTTTATCTTTACTCTGAACCTTGTGTTTTCCACCCACTGAGTATTTCTCAACATAATGTTATTATTGCAGAGCAGTAGAGTGTTGTGTTTGCAAGCTTGGGCTTTGGAGTAATGGAAACCCAAGTGATCCCGCTGTCTGTGTGACCTTGAGCAAGTATGCTAACTTCTCTTTTCCATAGTCTCCTTATGCAAAATAGGAATTTCAAATCTGCTTTGCATTGCTTTCAGGACCAAAATTAGTTTTGAGCAACATTAATTACATGTCACATCAGTTTTCTTTCAGTTAGTGTTTGCATGGTATATTCTTTTTTGTCTGTTTATTGTCAACATTTTACTAAGGCTTTATTTCAGATGTGTCTTATGGTCAAGTAACCCAATTTTGTGTAGTTTTTAAATTAAGTCTGATTATCTCTGTCTTTAAACAGGCAAATTTAATCCATTTATATTTATTACAATCACTGGTAAAATATCTGATTTCTTTTCTGCCTTTTTATTTTGAATTTATTTTTTCCTAATTTTTTTGGGGGGCCTGTGCACCCCTCTTTCCCTTACCTGCATCATATTGAATGAGTTGTTCCATATCCCCTCCTTTTTTCCTTGACTGCTTCATGAACTATGAATCATCTTCTGTTCTCTTAGTGATCACTTTTAAATTTTTAACATAAATTTTAACCATAAATGTTAACCACAGCCATAAATTTTTAACCATAAATTTTTCTAGGAATGTTGAAAATGATACAGTATTTTCACTAAAATAATGTATGTAGTCTCCAGCGCAATGCCAGACAGTCATTAAAATGCATAAAAAATCCCAGTTATGGGATAGATTCAAACTAAAAAGCTTTCTCTCAGCAAAGGAAACTATCAGTAATGTGAAGAGAGAGCCTACAGAGTGGGAGAAAATCTTTGCCACTCATACTTGAGATAGAGTGCTAATTTCAAGAATATACAAAGAACTCAAAAAACTCTACACCAAGAATACAAATAATCCAATCCACAAATGGGTTAAGGAAATGAACAGACACTTCACAGAAGAAGATGTACAAGCAATCAACAGATATATGAAAAAATGTTCAACATCTCTAGTAATAAGAGAAATGCAAATCAAAACTACCCTAAGATTCCATCTCACCCCAATTAGAATTGCAATTATCAAGAACACAAGCAACAATAGGTGTTGGCGAGGATGTGGGGAAAAAGGTACACTCAAACATTGCTGGTGGGGTTGCAAATTAGTGCAGCCACTCTGGAAAGCAGTATGGAGATTCTTTAGAAAGCTTGGAATGGAACCACCATTTGACCCAGCTATCCCACTCCTTGGCCTATACCCAAAGGACTTAAAATCAGCTACTACAGAGACACAGCCTCATCAATGTTCATTGCTGCTCAATTCACTATAGCCAGATTGTGGAACCAACCTAGATGTCCTTCAATTGATGAATGGATAAAGAAACTGTGGCATATATATACATTGGAATATTACTCAGCCTTAAAGAATGATAAAATTATGGCATTTGCAGGCAAATGGATGAAATTGGAAAATATCATGCTAAGTGAGATAAGCCAATCTCAAAAAACCAAAGGACGAATGATCTCGCTGATAAGTAGAAGATGACATATAATTGGGGGAGGGAGGAGTTAGTGTTAGGGTTAGAGTTAAGGTTAGGTTTAGGGTTAGGGTTAAGGAGGGTGGAAAGAATGGAGGAAGGAAGGACTGTATAGAGGGAAAAGAGGGGTGGGAGGGGTGGGGGGGAGGGAAAATAACAGAATGAATCAAACAACATTACCCTATGTAAATTTATGATTACACAAATGGTATGCCTTTACTCCATGTAGAAACAGAGAAACAACATGTATCCCATTTGTTTACAATATAAAAAATAATAATAATAAAGCCTTTAAAAAATCCCAGTTACTATTGCTAGCACTATAATGAATATTAATATCATCAATTTACCCAAAGACCCACTAAGCATTATTTTTATCCATGAGCATGTTATCAAGAAGCAGAAAATTATGGAAGTTATCTAAAAGAAATTCTAGTCTGAAAAGTACCAATTTTTCCCAAAGGATGGGCTTCTGGGAGCATTGTGTTCTGGTGCATTTTACTCCTGGGCTCATGTTAACATCTCTTTTTTTGTGGGGGTGGGTACCCGGGATTCAACTCAAGGGCACTCAACCACTGAGTCACATTCCCAGCCCTATTTTGTATTTTATTTAGAGACAGGGTCTCACTGAGTTGCTTAGTGCCTCGCTGTTGCTGAGGCTGGCTTTGAACTCACAATCCTCCTGTCTCAGCCTCTCAAATCACTAGGATTACAGGCATATGCCACAGCGCCCAGCCCATGTTTAACATGGTTTGCTCACTTGTAAAATGTTACGCTGAGTATACAATGAGATGCATTTTGCAAGTGCCTAGCACATAGTAGGTGATCAGTAACTGGTGATCAGTAACTTCCTTTTAAAAATACCCTAGTCTTGCTTTGTTCCCCTAAAAGCTGGTCCTGGCCATGTGTCCTCCTGGTTCTGACCCTTGACCTATAGCTTGCATAGACTCAGCATATAATGACTCCTTTGCTTCCCCGGCTGAGGCACAGTCTGGCCACAGGCCCCCTGTGACTATGACGTCCAGCATGATGTTTCTGGGAAGAATTAGTGAATGCTACCAAGGATGATCCAGATGGAGGTAGGTGTAAAGTAGAGCTTTGCTGGATGGAGTTGTTTTTGCACAACATATTGATCTCCTTGGGGCGGGAGGAAAAAAAAAAAAAAAAAAAACAGCAACTCCTCACCGCTCTCTCAGAGCGTGGGTGGGAGAGGCCAGGTGGGAGTCTGCGGGCCCCCTCAGCTGGCTTTTTTTAGATGTACCATCAGGTGCTGCAGCTGTATCCCGCTCCTCCCCGGGTGATGCAAAGGGCAGATTACGCAGCACGCTGTGTTCTGCTTTCCCTCAGCATCCGCGGCGTTCCTGTTGGTGGGTGGTGCAGATATTGAGGGATGGCACTCATGCCTAGGATCCGCAGACTGAGCACAGCACAGAGAATTAGGGCATGGAACTTACCCATGGCACCTCAATGCCTGGGTTGCCTGTCTCTGATGGACCCTGGAAATAGCAAATGGCAAGGACCAGGAGAAAGGTGGGGGCATTTGGGATGAGGGGTGCTGCCAGAGCTGGGTTCCATCCTTGAGGGAATCTCCTAAAGCTTCCCTTGGAGAGGACAGAGGACTGGCCCCTAAGCCTCAGCTCCCAATCCATCATCCGGGTGGTTTTAGGTTACCTCCTTACTTCACTCAGGTGTCTCTTCTCCAACCTGTACAATTAGAATGGCAGGTGTTTTGGTGGATAAGGGATCAGGGGACAGACCTAGGTTTTAAGTCTGTCTCCATCACATGAACTGGGACAGGCCACCTGACTTGGTGCTTCACCCTCTGTACAGTGCATAGTCAGTCCTCACCTGTGTGCGCTCACATGGACATTGGGAATGGTCAGTGGGAGGACGATCTGCAGTCTCTTGAGGGGACATTAGGAGGGATGAGCGTTTCTCGGGAGCTCATTCTTCTTTCCTAGGCTTGGGGCGCTGGCATGTGAATGGCGTGAGTCTCAGATTCTCTAGCCCCTTCCCTGGGGCTCCTGTCCCCAGCCTGTGTTTGATCTGTCCAGCCCCACGGTAGATGCTGGATCTTGAAGGTGGCATGAGGGACACAGGTGGTGGCTCAGTAAGAAGCTAATGCACACTAAGCAGGGCCTCTCTGTGGGCCCCATGCAAACTGCTGCACACGCAGTGTCCCTCTTGGTAGTATTTGAACAACAGTCCCCCACAGGCAGCCACCAATCAGATCAGATCCTTCTGTGAAGGTAGAACAGGGTCCTAGCAACCCCTATTGCATCTGCTTGAACTCTCATGCGTTAGGTCGTGAGGCGATCCAGGGCCCGTGCGGGTGTTGGACACGGGACTAATGGTCTAGCTGGATGATGAGGACTGGACTCATCGTAGCTCTGGGATTTAGAACTGGCACTCTCTCAAGACACATGTAAAGAAACCGAGGTTCGGAGAGGTTAAGTGACTTTGCCAAGGCCATGCAGCTAGTCAGTGGTGGAGCTGAAATTCTAACTCAGATCTGGTTGACTCAGGGGTCCCCGTGAAGATAATGAAGGGGGTAAGAATTGGCGGAGGAGATTACAGTAAAGGGGGTGGGTGGTGCTCCTGTGGCCAAAGAGCATGCTGGGGAATCCTGGACCACAGGCTCACAGTGGGGTTGGGAGCTGGGAGCTGGTGACCAGGGTGAGAGTGTGAGTGACGAGTATGGGAGTAGGGGGTCGGGTTCGGGGTGTGGCATCAGGACAGATTGTGTGTAGCGTGGGTGACGAGCGTGCACAGAGGAGCCGTCTCAGCTTTCGCCTGCCCACCCGTCCATCATCGTAACAGGCTCAGAAGCCCATTCTGTTCCCGCTGAGCCCTGCCAAAGACTCAGAATGAGGGGGAGTCATAGGAACGTGCGTGGCCACAGAGGAGCAGGCAGCGTTTTATGGTTGGAATGGCCCATTTTGATGATTTGGGTGACAGTGCAGCCGGCCTTGTTACTGAGCCTCTAATGACTCCTTAGGAGCTGTTATGTTCTTAATAACAGATTGTTCCCAGCGTTTCAGTGCTAGGTTATTTTTCCTTTTAATTATTTCTTCCTGTAAAGCCTGATGAGAATGAAGAAAAGAAGGAGACTTGGAGAATGAGACCAAGAGGTTTTAGGTGTTCTTCAGTAAACACCAAACGCTCCGGTGGGGCCTGGAGCGCTGTGCACACCTGTAATTCCAGCGACTCGGGAGGCTGAGGCAGGAGCGTTGCAAGATCAGGGCCAGCCTTGGCAACGTGCCCTTCCCTGTCTCAGAATAAAAATTAAAAACAGAACTAGGGATGTAGCTCAGTTGTAAACCACGCCTGGCTTTAATCTCCAGTTCTGAAAAACAAAAGTGAACAAGAACCTTAAAACTCTAAGGCAGAAGCAAGAAAATTGAGAGTGATTTTTGCTTTTTGCAGTCCCAGGAAGGTCTCCGGCATGGCTTGTTCTGGGTTGGCCGTGACGTGGGGCAGGTGGGCTGCAGGGAGGTAGTGGGGCTGGCTGGGGCACTCGGCTCAGTGTGGTTCTTCTTGGTGAATGGCCCTCATGGCAGATGAGGTGTCCTTTGAGGTGGCATCTGGGTGACCAGAGGTGACATAGGATGGACCCAAAAGAAGGTATTTCCTGGAAGGAAAAGTGGTGGGGAAAGGCAGTAGGGTGACATGAGAAGTTTGGTTCTGGAGAGATTCCGAGAGCTTGGGTGTGTTGGGGTCTCGAGACACAGACCCTCCTGCTCTGGGGTTTTGCTTGTTCCCCTGAAGATTTTAGCGTGGATGATAGCCAATGTTTGGTGCTTTCTTTATAAGATCAATGTGAACATCCAGTAATTAAGGCTGGACCATGAAGAGAATGAACTAGAGTCTACAAACTTTTTTTTTTGCCAAGCTCTATTCCAGGCCCTGCCCATCACTCAGAAACCAGCAAGAGCTAATGGCTGCCTAGGATCTCACCATGCCCTCTGCAGTGAGCTCTGTTTAGATTCGATTTTCCCAGCTATGAGCCCCTGGAATCACGAGTCCTCCCTGGGTTCAGCTGGAAGCATCGTCTAGGTGTCTGCTGGGCAGACCTGGGCTGTGTGAGGAGGGAACCTGTGATAATACTAACTCCAGTTTAATGAGGCCCCCCTGTTATGGGGTTTGAGGTAGTTGCCTTTTCAGGTCCAGGCAGTGGTTCAAAGTGGGTCTTTGTGCTGATGGATCTGTCCGTGTGTCTATCCCAGTCTGCTGACTCCTGGCAGCGGGAGCCTGACCAAGTCTCTGGCTTCCCTGTGCCTCCCGTTCCTCGTCTCTTAACGGGGGAGAGTGGAGGGGATGGTCATAGATCTGGTGCTGTTCTCATAAGGCAGTTGCAAGGAGTAGACAGGCCTGTGCATGTCAAGCCCTCAGCTTTGTATCTAGCACATTCTGAGTGATAAAACATCTTGGTTTTACTGTCACCCATGAGGAAATGGAAGCCCAGTGAGGTAGGGCAATTCTCCCATGGTCTCCATGGTCTCTCTCCAGTGCATGTGGAGTCTGGGATTCCAGTGCATCTTGGGCTTTTCAGCTGCTGAGCAGTTGGTGCATGTGGGGGTCTTGCCCCAGCTTCGGCCTCAGCCTCAGCCCCCTTTTGTTCTCACTGCTGGGTGGCGGAGCCGAAGGATTTTGACTTTGGAGGGGGCCTCCTGCTGCTGTTTTATGGGGATCTGGGCAGGTCCCAAACAGCACTGTGTATGAAGATCACCGCAGGACTCAGGCTCTCTGGGAAGCATATGCTCAGTGATGCTAACCATGAAGGATGCTGGCTTCCTCCTGCTCCTGGATACCAGGTACCAGAGCCTGCACCCGAGGGATAGCACTAAACTACATCTCTAGATAAAGAGGAGTTGCCAAGACAAATCAGTTCCCAAAGTACACCTGTCAGTGTGCCTTTTTCTTTTCTTTTTTTTTTTTAAGCACTGAATTAAAGCTTTCTTATCTCTGTTTTTCAGGAGAGTGATAAACTTCTTGGATCAAATCCAATAGGCCTAGAGTAGTATTGGGTAGGTGGACAGGTGTCACATGATGGATATTTTGACCTTTGAGCCCTGGTAGGGACTTTTTGGAATGTTGGCTCTTCCTTCTAGACTCAAGATACACTTAGTGAACTGACATGATGTAGGTTGTGAGTTGTAGGCATATGCTGTTGGTTGTGAATTTAGGTTGTAAGTAGGTTTTATTGGTTGTAGATTCTGGTTATAGGTTCTGAGCTGTAGGTATAGGATGTAGATTGCTGAGATATGCTGTAGGTTATAGATTTAGGATGTGGGTATTGGTTACAGACACAGATTGTAGTTATAGAAGTAGGTTGTAGACACAGATTGTGGGTATAGATGTAGGTTGTAGGTGTAAATGGTGTATATAGGTTGTCAGCCGATAAGCATGGGGGATAGGTGTAGGTTTTAGGTAAGAAGTAGAGATGTGCAACTTGCTAAGGCCACATGCCATTATGAGCAGATAGAGCCTGACATCAAAACCAGAACCTTTGATGCCAAGATTCCTTATCTTTCTTAGTATTATGTAATCCCAGGACAAATGAGATGTTTTTCAAAGGCAATTTAAAAAAAATTTTTTTTTGTTCTAATTAGTTGTACATGACAGTGGAATGCATTTATACATTTTGATAGATCATACATAAATGGAGTGTACTTTCTCATTTTTCTGATTATACAAATTGTAGGATCACATCCGTCATGCATATTCTGCTAATATATATGAATGTGGATAGAGGAAGGACCTAGTCTAGCTTTGACCTACAGATGACAATTAATTGCCTTTAGAAGCATTTTCATGAAGCCTCTTTGCACAGATTTTAAGTTATTTCAATTCTTTAGCTATGATCATCCACTGCCTCTCCCCGCTCAGTTACTCTCACAACCATTTCCTCCTTCGACGCTTTCCATAATGGCTTCCTGTGTGGTAGGGCTGTGCCACCATTTCTCAGCTTTTTCTCATGCTGGATATTTAGACTGTGTGTCCTTCTTGACCATCATAAATAACATGCAATCATCTTTGAGCTCAACGTTTTCTTCCTGTTTGTATCTTTAGGTTTCCAGGGGGAGTGTGGGACTTGGTGTCTGCCACACCAGGGAGAGGCTGGGAAAGGCTGGGAATTCTCATGAGGAAGCCCAGACTGGAGTTACACGCCACCCAGGTTAAGTTGTGCTGTTGGCCTGGGCACCGCCCCATAGGCCAAGGATTCTGGCAGAACTTCTTTCCTGCAGGGGAGAAAATTTCCAGCGGGAGTTACAGAATTAATTCATCACATACAGATGGAAGCAGACCAGGATGAGTGTGATTTCAGGCTGCTCAGAGAATGGATGCGGAGGGGCATGACAGTACTTGGGGATCCCTTTCAGGTTCAGTAGGATGGTCCAGTCTCAGAAGTCAAGGCCTCACCATGCCAGGGGGATGTCTCAGTAAATCTTTGTTTTTCCACCTGGACTCTAGTTTTAGGTCTACTATTGACCAGTTGGGTTATTTTCAAAAAGTCATTCACTTCTTTCTGTCTGGTTTACTTATCTTTAAAATGAAGAGATTATAAAATCCTGCTGTAAATCATTTTATTACTATCTCATCTCCACCACCACACCGCAGAAACTAACATAGGAAGTCTTAAACCTACCCTATAAATACTCAGCCCATGGACTAGTTACTGTTTCTCTTTCACATGGGGCTTGGCCATGGGTTGGTTCCTGTTGGGTCAGTCTTGCAGGAGGTGATTTCTGGGCTTATGGGAGTAAACCCTAGCTTCTTCCTACCCAACAAATATCCTTTCCTTTGAGCACCTTACTCTTTCCTTCTGCTCGTGTATCCTTCCTCCACTGCCCATCTCTGGTCTTCCTGGCTTGGCTAGACTGTTCAGGGATCCCATTGTTGTGCAGGGAAGAATCTGTCCCTTTTGCACATATCACAGGGAGCTCAAAAGCCATTCATGTTGGAGTCAAATGCTGTGTTAGCATGCTTGAGGGACCCTGCTCTGATTGCATGATACATGGGGGGTTCCCATCAGGCTGAAATTCACAACAAGCCTCCTCTCTGCATGCTTGGCTCAGTGCATTCCCCCCCCCCCCCCCCCCGATTGCTGTACTTTGTAGAGTGTTTCTGATGCATATTGACTTGCTACTGGAAAATCTTTCAGAGAGATAATGAGCTGGGTAGTTTCCTCTTCATTTTTCTTTGTTGTTGTAGTTGAATTCATACAAGTAACTGGGCTCTCCACTTATACTTTATTGACGCCTGAATTTAGGGGATGGCTCTGTCATTGACAATTTCATCAGTGCTACATGGGCAGAGAGACACCTTGGACCAGCAGCTGCTGCCTCTGTGGGAAGCTGTGGCACTCTAGGACCCAAGCTCTGACCTGAGACAGGGGCACTTCCTCCCAGCCTGGCCTGACACAGCTGAGTGCCCTTGGGCAAGGCCTCATGGCCTCTTTCTTGGCTCTGATTTTCTTTTTCTGTCCCAGGAGAGGTAGGACCAGATGACCTTGAGCATTGACCCTGCTGCCTCTTGATTTTCCAGGCTGGAATGGAAGCCCTTTTCTTGGGTGACTCTGTGTGGAGATCTGGGCTTTCCTGTCTTTAAGATGACACTGCTAACCCCACGTGCTCTTCTGTTATTTTCCCTGGAGGCCTAATGGATGTGTGCTGAGTCATACACAGGCATAGCCAGGGTCCCTTGTGACTAAGCGGTGTGTTTTGGGAGGGCTGGCAGGGCCGGTGGTGCAGCCTCTGGCTTGGGACAGTCTGAACCCAGGGTTGCCCAGATGGGGAGTAAACTTAACCTTGCCGAGGAGGTTGGGCAGAGCCTGCCCACAGAGGGAACCGGTCAGGACTCCCGCGGCGTCTGCCCACTCCAGCAGGCTGGCTGTCAGCTGTGCTTATGCATACATGAATTACTCTTGTTTCAGATTATCATGGAAAATCTCGCTGTCGAGTTCTTAGGATGGGATTAAGTCGAATAGGTGATAAAGGTCGACGGCATTATTTACAGTCGCTTGACTTTCATACACCCCTGTAGGCTGCCGGCAAGCTGGGTACTTGCTAGAGCAGCAAAGACTTGGGATTTGGAAGCAGGCACACTCGGGGGTGAAGCCTAGCTGTGCTGCTTTGGTTGCGTTGCCTTCAACACTGGACTTTCAGGGTCTCAGCGTATCTTCTCTAAGATGGTAGAAAATAGCTGTGACCTCAGAGATTGCTGGGGAAGACTAGGTGGGCTCCTGCTGGGTTCCACAGCTCCTCAGCTTTGCTGAATACAAGATGCTACAGGAGGGGCACAGGCGAGTGTCTTAGTATAGTTGTGCATTTGAATGTGCTTATGAAAAAATAGAACTTGCACATCAGACCTCATGGTTCCACAGATATTGCCCAGGACAATGCTATTAAAAAAAAAAAAAAAAAAGAGAGAGAGAGAGAGAGAGAGAGACTTTTGAGTTGATTTAAAGGATAATGTGCAGTGATTTTTAGCTCAGGGCATGCAGACATGGCAGGAATCAGGATGATGGAAAAGAATTGACAAAATTTGGGATACTACAGAGGCACGTTACATAAAGATTTTGTGTGGAGGACATGGCAGGAGCAGACTCAATGGGGCCTTCTTTTTCTGGTGTGTTCCTAGTGCTGGGAATGCGTGGGGTGCTGGTGTAAGATGCTCCCCCATAAACACTGGTGTGGCTCCGCTTCGCACACCCCCTCAGCCGAGGTGGAGCAGCTTGCTTCCAGACTTGGGTTCTGCTGGGGCATATGGATAAGAGGGCCACTTTTCTAGATCCTTCTAGGGAAGTTGTTAATCACAGTAGCATTAGAACCTAGAACTAGAAGAGATCTCCCAGGTGATCTATTCTATTCTATGTTAGGCTTAGATTTTTTTTTCTTTTTTTACAGTAGTATTTTAGAAATAGAAGAAACTATGAAAGCCACAGAGAGATCTAGACTCTCTCAAAGACATGCAAAGACTGGAGTCACTGGGAAGAATCTTTATGTGTCTTCCCTGAGGACCGCTCCCACTTCCCATGATGGGCAGTAGCTTCAGTGTTTGAAGTGAGTTCTTAGGACTCAGATGTGCACCTCTAGGACCCTGAGGTTCTACCCATCAGCATCGTGTGCCTCCGACTGCCTTCTGTTGCTGAGCAGATTGGAAAGTCCATTGTGTGGGTAATGTAGGAAGAAGAAGAAATGAGATTTAAAATCCCGTAGTTTTTGACTTCGATGCTGGTGGTGTTGAATATTTGCTTGTGACCTGGGCTTGCCTGCTCACCACCTGGAACCCGACTTATCACCTCTGTAAGAGAGGTTTAAGCTCTGTAGATTTGGATGGGATAGGAGTAGAAAGAGCCTCATGTTCTGCTCCCTTGATCAAAAAGAGTTGAGGCTGAATGTGAGGCCAGGATGTCAGCTCTTAGCTGTGATCAGTACTTCCCAGTTCCCCAGAGGGTGACGTTGGCCTGGTCACTGTCCTTTTCCCTGGAGAGGTCCTGGGAAGGGATGGGGGTAGGTTATCTAGGAATTGAGTCTTCTTTCTTTTTAATAATTTTTCTTTTTCATGATTTCTAAATAGCATTCTAATTTTGACTCATTTATTCATTTATGTAATTATTCTCTAGGTTCTAGAGCTACGAGGGTGAATTAGATTTGGCTTCTTCCACTGAACATAACGTTCCCAAGGTTCATCTCACGGAACTGTATCAGTACTTCACTCCTTTCTGTGACTAAAAGATTCTCTTCTGAATGGGCGTACCACATTTTGTTTATCCATTCATCCACTGAAGGACATTTGGGTTGTTTCCTCCTTTGGCTATTATGGATAGTGCTACTACCAACATTTGTGTATGAGTTTTTTTTGTATATTTATATGTGGGTGGTACTTGAGATTGAAGTCAGGGTCATTGAACCAGTGAACTACATCCCCAGCCCTATTTACTTTTTATTTTGAGACAGGGTCTTACTTAGTTGCTGAATCTGGCCTTGAAATTGTGATCCTCCTGCCCCAGCCTCCCCTGTTGCTGGGATCATTGGCATGTACCACCTTGCACGCTTGTTTTTAATTCTCTTGGGCATATACCCAAGAATGGAATTGCTGGGCCATAGGGTCATTTTGTGCTTGACTCATTGAGGAGATTGTAGCTATGCCGAGGGTATGTCTTGGCTCCACCCTCTGCTCAGTGCTCCGCCCTTTTTACTTGCTCTCCTTGGCGCACACTCTGAGGCACTGCAGGACCCCCATTGTGTGCCTGGTGCTGGGCACTCTGTGTAGTCCCAGTTTCCAGATGAGGAGACTGAGAAACAGAGCACTACAGCTTGTGAGTAGCGGGTTTGGGCTTTGAACCCAGATGGACAGTCTGCAGAACCTGTTCTTTTCCCAACACACCCCATGTTGCCTCCCAGGAATCCCCTCAAACAACTCCACAGACTGAAACCTTGAAACTCTGAATCTTGGTGGGAAGCTGTCACTCAGCATGGAGTCCACATGGGTCTCTGCGCGTGAGTGCTGCATGGGGGCCCCTTGGCTGTAGTCCCTTTCTGTTCCTTTCACACCTTGCCTTTCCTTAGCATTTCTTCCCTGTCCCCTCTTTTCTCTGCCACCAGCCTCATCGCTGTCTCTCTCCCCTTTCATAAATGGGAATGGTGACTGGGCCCTCCTGGGAATAGTGCCACAGCTAGACCCTGCCATCTGGTTATAACTGGAGGGCAGATGGTGGGACCCCCTAAGGGATGGACCCAGGGCTGTTCTTGGTACTCCTAGGCCTCATGCAGAGGTGACCCTGAGATGGACCCCAGGGTGCCCTCGTGACACCCCCGGGACAGGGCGCCTCCTCTCCGTTGTGTGAGCAGGCCCCAGGGAGGACCCTCCTCGCTGGGTATTAGCTGCTGGTGAAGAGCCTCTGTGTCCCCCTGGCTGAGGCTGAAGTTGGGGAGCCTGGGCAGGGTGGCGGCCATGGGAAGGAGGAAGGCCCTGTGGGGAAACGAAGAGGGAGCCCCAAACCAGTTTGACCTGTGGCAGCCAGCCCCGATTATGGTTCACAATGCGAACCTGGGAGCGAGCCAGGGCGTATTAATACTGCATGAGGCGGTAAGGAGACCTGGGGCTTGAAACCGGAGCCGTGGCCTAGAATGGAACTGAACAGTGGGCCTCGTCTTAAAGGGACATGACGTGTTCCCAGAGGTATGTGCCCCATCGCGTCCCTCGCAGGCTGTTTACTATATTTGCATACAGTGCCCCCAAAGGGAAATGGCAGGAAGCTCGGGAGGTGTTTTTATGGTTCTGGATGGCATCATTTCATGCTCCTCGACTTAATTACTGTGTCTTTTGTTACTCTGGTGAATGAGAAGGGGAGAGAAGGAGAAGAAAGGTGAGAGGAAGGAAAGGGAGAGAGAAGGAAACCGACGTGTCCTGCTTTGCTGAGGTCTCAGCTGGGTGCAGGGTCAGAGGCCGGGGGGCTCCTTCCCTCCTGGAGTACAATGGATACACTTTGGCAGCTCAGAACCACCAACACCGCAGCATCTGGCCTGCCAGGTGCCTGTGTGACCCTCCTGCTCCTCCTAGTCCAGGACTGTCCCACGCCTGCGTGGAGAGGGACAAGTCACGTTAGTCCCTCTAGTGTGAGAGATTCCAGCCTCTCACGTTAGTCTAGAATGGAAGTCACTGAAAAGTGTCGATATTGGGGTTTTGGGTTTATGCCAAGAAAAGGATGTCAAGGATTTATTTGAAAGGATGACCTCCGTCCAGATGATGTCCTAGAGCATTTTCTAGATGTTGAAGGAAGGTGCATCCGTGTGCTCTTGTTCTGGTGTTGAGTGCTTTGGAATACTTTACTTCTTTTCAAATTGGAGGTCACCTGTAGTAGTCTGGCTGCTTTTGCCTACACATAATTGAGAATAATGATTCACGTTGGCATAAACGAAAAAGAAATATTACCTCCTATGAGTAGAACAGATGATGGGGGAAAGGAAACTCTGGTGTGTACAGCTGGTGGTTCAGGGATCGGGTGGAGGTCCTGGATCCTTCCCTTTCTTTGCTCTTCTGTCCCTGGCAGCAGATGCATTCAAAGCCAGCCTCCGCTTGAAGCTGCAAGATGGCTGCAACAGTTCCGGACATCACAGCCAGATGTGGCTAGGTCCAGAGGCAGGGCAGGGATCACCTCTTCTGGAGAGGGCTTTATAGAGAGAGGAAACCTTCCCCCAAAGTTCCCCAGAAGTCCTCCTGTTTGTTATATTGACCAGAAGGAGGCCACTTACCTGCCTCCCAACCAGGCAGTGGCAGATAGAATAGAATTTCCTGGTATCGTTGGTCTAGACAAGCGGGGAGGGAATAGAGTACCAGGCAGCGTGGAGAAGTGGAACCTTAACAAAATGGAACTGTGCTAGCAAAGAGGAGTCGGGTGGCATCTAGCTGTCTCTTGCATCCATGAATAACGGAAGGCAGTTCCCATTTACCTGGAATGCCCATGGTATTGCAGAATGCCAGACCTTGGAAGGGAAGCTAGCAACAGTCTACTTCAAGCCTTTTGCCTTACACATGAATAGCAACTAAGCCCCCAGCCCAGGCTCTAGCTGTGGGGGCTGGTGGGCACCGGAGTATTCTAGCTGATGTTACGCCACCTTTGGAGCAGCACAGGAACCCAGGTGGGAGGATGTTGGCAGGCTTCCAGAAAGTATTTTGAGGGCTGTCATTTTCATTCAATAAATGTATTGATCTACATTAGAATCTCTAACCCTGCACTCTCGAGGCGATCATGAGGAAAAGAGAAGCTAAAGTAGTCTCAAAACATCTGCAGACCAGCTTCCAACCCCTGAGGGCATGCCTTAGCTAGGTATGCGTTCTCTTCCAGGGAGGACTCTCATTTTGTTCTCCTTTCTCATATTCTCACTG
This sequence comes from Sciurus carolinensis, assembly GCF_902686445.1. NCBI lineage: Eukaryota > Metazoa > Chordata > Mammalia > Rodentia > Sciuridae > Sciurus > Sciurus carolinensis. The sequence goes on along the minus strand of NC_062217.1, from coordinate 128,106,044 downwards.
CTTGATCCCAAGGACCTGCTTACAATAGTGTCTGGAACACAACTGGTCCTCCAAAAGTGCATGTCAAATTGCACCAATTAAAACTACATGAGGCCCAGAAAATGTTGATTTCATCTTATTTTAACCTGTACACATTGACCACAAAATTAAGTCATAGTAGCTGTTATCTGGATGAGATTATCCAAAGGGAAATATCCAACCACCCTGCTTTGCTGAAAGCAAGCTCATTTGTGAACTGAGATCTTGATGATCACTGATTGGGTTAAGGAATTAGGTGGTGATGCTGGCCCAGCCTCCTGGTGCTGAAGGAGGCTGTAGCTCATATCCATGCAGGTGACCTATGACTGCCCTTGAGTCCAGAGAAAGTGGGTGGCTTCACACTTTGTCCTTTCCATCCCATGTAAACTTCAGGACATTCCTCAGAGCCTCCTCTTTTCTGTCAAGTCAGTAATGCTCTGATGTCAGGTGCAGAAAGCCTGGGTGGGAAGGTGGCTCATTGATAACCAGAGGGACAGTCCTGATGTGCCACCCTACTTAAAGCAATATGGCAACCCACAGCTGCGTCAGGGCTCCTGGCATTTTCCTGTTCTCTAGAACCAGGTCTCCAGGGCTGTCAATTATGAGGAACTCAACCCACACCACCGGCGGCAGCATGCAGAGGCTTCTAAAACCAGGATCCCGCATGAGTGTCAGAAATGTCTAGACCTTTGAAAGTTCCCAGAGGGGTCAGGAAGAGCCTTCTTATTCTGAGAGATCACGCTCTTCACCTTCTTGGCTTCCTCTGTGTCTGGATGCTTGAACTCATAGGTCTGGGAATGAAGAATTGACTCCATGGAATCTCCTCTTGTTGTGCCAATGGAAAGTTCTCTGCTGTCCCATTCCTCAAGTGTCCCACCTACTCAAAAAGTGTCCACCTTTCTATGGTGGAGATGAGTCTTCCTCTTTATGTGGTATCAGTTGAGCTCTGATTTTTTTTGGCCACACAAGCCCTGTTGTCACATGGACTTCATTTGGACACTGAAGATAAGTTCCCCTTGGGGAAAATATTATTGGATCATTTTTTTTTTTACTATCATATAATACTGAAAAACAGACCTATCATGAAGTATACATGAACTGAACCCACCCACAACCAAACTGAGAGGCAGAGAAGCTTCATAATTTCTAGTAGACACCTGCCTAGAGATGTAGAACAACTATGTGCTCTTCCAGTGACTTTTCTGAGTTCCAGCGTCCCCTCTCTGACCTCAGCCTCCCCTACACACTGCCACACTGTGGGAATCTCTCCCATGTAGGGGGTCCCTGGCTCACGTTTCCTTGATCTGAATTCCAAGGTGATTCATCTTGACAGTCCATACATATTCATTAAGTACCTAGTATGTGTGTGCCAGGCATTCTGCATATTTATAAGTAGTATTTATTAATTGACATCAGCTTATTAGGAAACCAGGCAGTGATGGCAGCCAAGCCCACTGGTATCTAGGGAGCCTGGAGCTCATGGCGGGTAACCCATGACTGCCCTTGACCCCAGTGCTAGAGAAAGTGGGTGGGAGTGGGAGCCAGACTCAGGGTCAAGGAGGACACAGTTTCTCTTCTCAAGGACGTCCCAGTCTGGGAGAGAAGATAAAGCATGCAGTAACTTGACCATGATCTTGCAACACGTGAGAGGTATTGGGGAAGAGTGTGAGAGAGTACAGGAGAGGAAAACCATGCTGCCACGTGTGGGAGGGGGATTCAGGGTGACTTCCTGGTGGAGGGGGCCTTTTCCATGGCCACTTGGAGGAATCTGCCCTTCCAAGGGACCCAGGCTTACATTTCTGATGTGAAGACAGGGAAAGGAGACTCATGCCTGGTAGGAGATGCTGCTATGGAATGCACAAGGCTTACTTGAGTGGCAGACTCTGGGTTTATTGAAGGAAGTCAGGGCTCTGCCTTTGCAGCAACTTATATTCACAGTGGGATGCTGTGGGTTGACTTGAATATGAGGTCCATTTCATATGGAACTGGCAGTGTGGCAGAGTGTGACCCCAGGAGAATGAAGGCTGGAAGCAGGTCCTGTGCCAGTCCCCCCACAGGGCCCCCACGCCTGCCCCAGCTTCCTCAGGCCCCAGCTCTGGGCAGCGACAGCTGGGAGGTGTGGGTGAGGGGCTGTTGCTAGGAAAACCTCCAACTTGCCTCTTCTGACATGTGTGTTCAAATTAGCATCTTTCAGTGTGGTTCCCGACAGTTATTCGATTCTGAGACTACTGGGGACTTGGGGGCAGGTGGGGGTGTCAGGGAGGAGGGGCACACTGAAGGCAAAACATTTGGGGGTGTTTTGAGAAAGTTAAATAAAGGAAGGAGAGTCATCTGGGGGAGAACTCATCTCAGGCACGGTGCAGAGCCCGTGCAGTCATGGAGTCCCCCCACTCTGCCCAGCCTCCCAAGGTGCTGGAGGCGGCCCCCCGAAGGAGCCAACTGGAAATGGCTCTTGGGAACTTTTTGGAAGCCCCAAGTCGTCTTCGGGCCCCTAGATAGCAGCGCTCAGGGTGAGGGTTTGGGATGGGCATGGCTAGTGATAACCCTCACTAAGGTCGGGGGGCCTGGTGTCTGGGAGCCTGGGTGGGACTGGGACCGGTGGCAGCCATCCACCTGTCACTCTCCCAGTCTGATGGTGAAGATGATGATGCTTATGACCAGCAATGACAATGCCCACGTGTACTGGGCACCCACTGTGTGCCAGGGACTGGGTGGAGAGCCACACATCCTTTGGGCTGTCTGATCCTTCCAGCAGCTCCCAGACGTGGTTCTCTGGTATCTGTGCTTAAAGATGAGGAAACTGAGTCACAGAGAGCTTAAATCACCTAAGTCACCTGCCCCAAACCACCAACGCAATCTGGGCTAGAGCTCACATGCTTCCAAATCTTGCTCTTTTGTGCCCTCAGGATCGAAACTGAGGGAAATAGAGGAGGGCAAGAAGGGGAAAGCAGAGGATGGGAGAAGGGCCCAGAGATTTCCAGAGTTGATGTCGGTACCTCCTGTGGCTTCAGGTTGCTTTTGAATGAGCGTGACCGAAAGGGGTCAGCTTATCCTGGACATTAGCACTAGAACCATGTCCTCATAGAACACAAAACATTCCCATATACCTCGGGGTCTTTCCTTATGTGCTGTTCTTTTTGGCTAGTTGTGGTTCTCCCTGCTCTTTATGTGCTGAGTCCCTGTTATCTGTCACAACCTAGCTAATAATACCATTGCATGCAGAGCCTGGCACGTAGTAGATGCTCATTGAAGGTTTGCTGAGGATGAATGAGGAGTGAAACTCTTGGACTATAGGGGAATCATGAAATTAAGCAGTTTGGAAGGTTTTTCTGCAACTGAACCTTCTGGAATTTTGCTGTCTTCCCAGGGTGGTGTTGAGGAATTGTATCTCAAGCCAACATGGAACTTCATTTGTCAAAATGCAGCCTGAACTCGGTGCATGCCTTTCCCTGAGAAAATCTCCAGCCTGCCTCTTGGAAATGGGCATGTGAGGGAGAAGGCTTGATGTGAGCCTGGCTCCCAGGGCAGAGGGCTGTGCATGGTGTGGGGTGGCCAGTGACCTCCTTGGGATGACACTAGACTAGGGCAGGCCACCATAGAGGGTGCACCTTGCTCATCTCTACTCCTGGTGACATGGGGGCCAAGAGAGATCGCGTCCATTGCTTTTATCACTGATAATAACTATAATCACAGCAGCTGATATTTAGAGAGTGCTGCTACGTGCTGGGCACTCTGCTGAGCCCCTTAAGTGCACCACAGCCTTGAGTCCTTACTAACCCCACGAGAATGGAGGCCCTGCCAAGTGAAGTGACTTGCTGGGGACAACATGCCTGATGGAGCTGGGAACCAGCCTGAGCCACCCCAACCCCACACCGTACACCCTCATGCAAGTCCCTTTTCTGGTTTTCAGTCCCACCAAACAGAAGGCATTTCTTTTGCCAGAAGGTTCCTAGCTGGAACCTTAGAACACCTTTCCCATTCTATATTTCAGCAAGGAAGATCCTAACTCTTGAGGTAACCACAGAATTCCTTTGCTTTATAATTACTCAGATTATTTATTGTTCTATTATTAATAAAAACTGTAATAATTCAACCTGGGTTGGAGAGGCAGCAGCACCAGCTGACCGACCTTGGCCATGATATTAATCCTCTTTTACAATCTTCCCTTGGTTATCCAGGCTAACAGAAAAGGGAACCAGTGCAGCAAATAATCATAAAACAAAAGAAAACAATTATCTGCTCCCTGGGATGTTGACAGACAAGTGGGCACTAAACTTTTTATTGGGCTGGCCTTTGACTGTGACCATTTCTCTGGCAGTCATTTAGCATGAGGTGGGAAATAATCCATGCTTCTAAAGCAAGGATGGAGCCTTGGAATTTGCTTGGCCTGTTGTCTCTGGGTAGAGATGGTGTGTAGACCTTGCCAGTTGCCAAGGTGGGGACCGGAGCTGTTCTACCTTTCCCGAAGCAAGTCGGGGTGATGTAGTGAGTTGTCTTAATCCCCTCTGAGTATTTGGCTGGCTGGTGCGGCCACATGGAAAATGTCAGTGTGCTGGCCCAGGCGGGGCACAGGCCAACAGCAGTGTGCCTTACGACTCTGCGGGGCTGACGTGGCGGCGTGTGGCTTGAGGGGAATGGAAAGGTCACAAAGGCCTGGGACAAGGGAAGGGACGGAGCCAATAGTACTGTCCGGTAACATTATATGGAAGATGAAATTGTAGAGAGGAGGCGAGAGATGCAGGGCTGGGGAAAGAGACCTCAGCATTTTCCATGATTAACTTTCTAATAGTAACCGTGTGTGTACAGTGGTTGCTTAGCAACTGGGAGGCATCTTCTGTTGAGTGTGCATTAATAGAGTACTGTGGCTTTCTACCATTATTGGGTTTTCCCCAGTTCATTTGAGGCTGGGATCGGACCACAGACCCGGTGTCCTTGACGGCCAAGAAAGGAGGCAGTGAAGTTTGTCTCCTCTCCTAATTGATTCAGTCCGTCTCCCTGGGAGCCCCCGCTCCACAGGTGACCACACACAGAGCTCCCTCCCAGCGGTGGTTATGAAGGAAGGGCTGCTCAGGGAGGTCACCCCTAAGTCAGCTGGGGACAGAACTGACTCAGAGTCCCTGAAGAGAAGTGATGGATTCACAGAGAGTGTTAATGGCTTCATGTCTTGAAAATGATGCCTGGGGGGTGCATTGCTTAACCCGTTGACTGAGTCTCTGAGGCCTGCTGTGTGGGCCCGGTCCAGGTGCTGGAGTAGTGAGCAAGATGCAAATCTCCTCTCCTTTTGCATCTTTACATTCCAGTGGGGGAAGCAAAAACATGGTAAATGAACGGTAATTTAACTTCACAGAGTGACAAGTGGTTTTACATATGAAGCAGGCTAAGAGGTAGTAATGTCAGAGTGTAGGTGGCCAGGGAGGGGCCCTCTGTGGAAATGACCAATGAGGGACATCTGAGGGACCAGCACTCCAGGCATGTGGAACAGCAGCTGTGAGGCCTCTGGGGAGGGAGGAGCATGGCTGCAGGAGAGCTTCCTAAGCTGCTGTGTTGAGCTGCCCCGCCCATCTTCCTGCCTCCCTGCTCCTTGTTCTTTTTTCTCCAGGGCCCTTATCACCATCTGCCATGCTTTATATTTGTTTTCTCCATGTGCTTCTTTGCCGGTCACCCTGACTGCAGTGTCTGTTCCACCAGGGCAGCATCTTTGTCTCCTCTGTTCAGTGCCACCCCCTGGAAGAGTGCCTAGAGGTGGCGGTGCTCTGTACCTTCTGTTGGATGAGGAAATGATCAGAAATGGGTGGACCGTGGGAGACGTGGCCAGCCCGGAGTCAGCATGGAGTGGGAACGGGAGAGACTGGGAACACGGCCCTCTAGGTGTCTGTGTCCTTGTCTCACAGCTGCTGGGACAGGCTGGCAGGGAACCGGCCTCCTGGCCCTCTGAGCCCTGACTCAGCAAAGCGACTCAGCAGAACGACCCAGCTGCTCTTAGCGCCTCAGAGCCCTGCTGGTCCCGATGTCTGCAAGGCTCGGTGCATGTACTACTAACTATTGAGTAGCGACTGAGTGCCCATATTCTGCACTGGTACCTTCTTAGCTCTTTGGAGCTTCCAGGGAACACAGACCTAGCGTTCAGCACTGGGGTCAAGTTGAAGGACACTAGGGAACCCAGGCCCAGGGAGCTCGGGGTATAGTGGTGTGTTTCCTAGGGTGGTGGTGCCTGCTGGTGGCTCCTGTGGAACTGCCCGGGGTCATTTTAATGGAGGAGGCCTGAGATCCTATGCTCTGCTCCTTCCATATGACTTGGTAGAGGCTGGCACAGGCCACGCAAGGGGGAGCTCTTCTGAAGACCCCAGAACAGAGCCCTCTTACCTCTCTGGCCCAAGTTTACACCAGAGAGAGGGAGCAAATTCTCCACCACATAACCTCACCACCCTCCTTCATGCCCGCAGGCAGGTGTGCACACACGAACCTGCTTCTCACACTGGCCAGTTTTCGTCCATGAGCCCATTTCTTGCACCCTCAGCCGGGTGAGGGTCACTCTTCCCTCACACGTCCACTCCCTGATCCTGCCTGTTTGCTCACACGCCTGCGGCTCCTCCAACACGCCTGCCTGGTGGGCCTCTCTCAGTCTCTGCACACACCAGGGGCTCCCTGCACACCTGCCCCTCACCAGGCACCCCTGTCGTCACCTCTGGCAATTACACAGATGGGTTTTTGACCTGCCAGGCAGCACTTGAGCACAGACACGTGATGAGGTGTGAGAAGTGGAAAGTTCTGCAGGGTCCTGCCCAGGAGCCAAGGGGAGGAGGAAGAGGTTGCTGCAGGCCCAGCTGCTTCTCGGCATGGAGCTCAGGGGCCTTTGCCTGGCATGCCCTTTGGAAATGTCTCACTTTCTCATCCTTCAGTTTCTTTGTATAACCAACACTTAGTGTGTCCCTACCACGTGTCAGGTGCTTTCCCAGGCTCTGGAGATGCAGCAAAGACCAATTCAGGCAGAAGAAGACGAGTGGTGGACTTAAACCATGCCCAGGATGAGGCAGATAGCGTGACAAGTGCCAAAGACCAGACACAGCAGGGAAAGGGGGAACAGTGACCTGGCAGGTACTTTTTTATCTGAGGTGGTGAGGAGGAAGGTGAGTTTGGCTGCCCTCAGGGAAAGGCATTGCAGGCAGAAGGAACAGAAGTGCCCAAGTGTGCTGGAGATCAAGGGAGGCAGGGAGGAGGTGGCCTTGGCCAGGGGCAGCCAGGGAGAGGCTCCTTCATTGATGGGGATTTCTTAAACACCCCCAAATATCTGCTATCCCTGGATGTGTCTCTCGCATCTCATTGGCCTTGGGCACCCCTGGAGAATTCCTGGCACAGTTTGGTGCTCAGAAAACATTTGCCCCTCGAGGCCCATTGGTCCAGTTCTGTGTGGAGCTGCTTCTGTGTTCTGAGATCTGTGCTGGCTGCGGGGGTGGGATGGTGAAGACGCAGTCCCTCCCTCGAGGAACTTCCTGCTAGCCAGGGACGCCAAGAGAGTGGGTATCCACAGAGCACACTGATAGGCTGGGTGCTGGGAGGGAGAGGGATTAGCCTTGAGCAGGGTTTGGGAAGTGGCCCCTGCAGGGTGTGTGGAAGGGGAGTTCCCCTCAGTTTCTTCCTCCCACCTCCAAATGGAAGGAGCCACATTTCCTGGCTCATGACCTGCTGGCTGGGCCTGTGTGTTTGGGCAGCAGCCCAGGAAGGCCCCCTGGGGAGAAGCAGGGAAGGATGGAGACCTGAGTGTGCTCCCCTGAACTGTCACCCCACTCTCCCTTTCCGAGAGAACAAACGGGGGATCTGCTAGTGTGCTTGGTTTTGTCTGCAGGGTTTCATAGTTTACCAAAAGCTATTTTTGCATCCGTTACCTAAACTTACAAAGTCAGAGACTTTTGGGTAAAAATACGGGCGACTAGTTCTTCTTAAAATGAAGAAAGCAAGATTGAAGAAGCACAGTCGTGGTCCTGGGTCCCTCCTGGTGAGGACCAGCTGGGCAGAGCCTTGGCACCCCCTCCCCAGCACCCCTCACTCAGCACGGCAGGCTGACTCCTGTGGGTGCAGAGCTGGGATCCCCTTGTTGGAATTAAGGAAACAAACTTGTGGGATTGTGCTTCTGCCAGTTCCCAGGGATGGTTCTTGAACCCTTAAGCTGCTCTGGATCCTTCTCCCTTCTCAGCTACAAGCTGGGGGGTGGGGAGCCCTGCCTGTGTTTCCTTCCGGGCTGGGGCAGGCTGGGTTCTGGGCTGCATAGTTGAATGGCACAGGGTGTTTCTCTGGGTTTCTATAAAAATGCACCTAGATGTACGTGTATGGGCAGATCAGAGCATGCTTGGAAATCTCAAAGACTGGGCACAAAGGTGGCCCCAAAGTGAGGGAGCGGGCAGGACTGGAGTTTCCTTTTCTCTCCTTCCCTAATTTCCCTCTTACCCTATTCTGCTCTCAAAGTCAGGCACTTGGTGAGTCTCCTTTAAAAGGAAGAAAGAAGGTATGCTCTGCTGATGCGCTGGCGGGTCTAAGGGGGTGGTCGCGCAGGATCCTCTGGCCAGTGGGTTCTGCCCTTTGTCTGTGTGCGGTTCTCTCACCTCTGGTCAGATTCCCAGGAGAAGATGGAACTCACACCCCCGGGGCAAGTTGTTCTGATGTGACCACATGTGGATTAGGTGCCAGGTGACCATCTGGGGAGTACACCAGTCGGGTGGGCGGGTCGCTGATTGGCTTCCCCTTGCTGGTACCTTCCAGGGCCTGGTGTTTGCCTGCAGCTTCTGGTGAGGCCTGGTGAGCTGCCAAGGCCAGCATACCTCGGGGTACAGGTGGCACTGCCAGGCCCTTCAGACCCTGAGCAAGGTTTGATGTAGCCAGGCGGGCGGAGGGGAAGCCACATGTGCCTACCACTGATGTTAGCAGGGAAGCTCTAGGTCCGGGTGCCAGGCGGGTAAATTGATTTTTCAGCCTGCGGAACTTCTAAAGATAGGCTCGGTGGCGCTCTGCTGGCAGTAGGAATGACGGGCCATCTGTGAATCACAGGCCCGCCCGCTGAGGGAGCGCAGGCAGCTCTGCAGTGTGGGGGGAAGATGCAGGTGGGGAGGGCTAATGCGACCAGGGTGAGTCAGCCTGACTTGCAGGACCAGGATGCCCCTCCCAGGCCACCCCTGGGGAGGGTTCCGCTGCCGGGCTCTGGGCGAGCAGCCACCGCCTGTAACGGGTGCAGTTCTATGGCTGGGTGGAGCAGACCAGGCCCGGACGGAATGAAGGAGCCTCAGTGTGGTTTGTGTTCTCTGGCCCACAAGCTTCTCGGGTTTAACACGTGGGTCGCTTGCTTTATTTCATGAATCACTGTTTGACATTTACCTCCCACCTTGACCCTGAATTTTCCATATCCTCCACCCTTTTTCCTATTTTCTTTGAATGACATGACTGGATCCTTGGGATCCATGTGACTATCCCTCACATTTATGTGGCACTTTACAGTTTGCAAAGTACATGATCCAGGCTACACGCATTGCCTCAGCTCCTTCTAGGCACTGGCCGTAGCACTGGGGATGCAGCAGTGACTTGCAGAGCCAGGGTCTGCTCTCTTAGAGGTAGTGATCGGCTCCTGCTGACATCAAGGAGACAGCTGTGTGAAGTGCCAGCGCATCTTTCTTTATGATGGTGGGAAAGGGCTTTCTGAGGAGGAGATATTTGACTGGAGAGGAAGCCAACAAGGTGGAAATGTGGGGGACAGAGCATTCCAAGCAGTGGGAATAGCTAGTGCAAAGGCCCTGAGGTAGGGAAAACTTATTTTGAAAACTGCAAAGACATCACTGAATGGAGCGTAGGGCACAATGAGGAGCACTGTGCCAGGAGGTTGTCAGGAGCTGCTTTTGTAGAACTTTGTAGGCTATGGTGTGCGGGGGTCCGGCTTTCGACCTCAGTACCACATGGCATTATTGGAGGGTTAAAGTGGTCATGTAGGTGACCTAATGATCCTTTTCTCTCTTTTTCAAAGCTCACTTTTAGATCAGTGAGGGCAGGTGTGGAAGCAGGAGGGTCTGTTAGGAGGTTGTTGTACTTCTCTTGGCAAGAAGTGACATGGAACAGTGGTTCTAAGGCTCACAATGGCTACACCATCTCGACCTTTACAGCTACACCATTAAAGAGAGGAAGAAATAGAGGTTCCAAGAATACCAAGGACTCGTCCCAAGACAGGAAGCAGCTGAAACTCACAACTACAACTCCAGCCTAAGGACCCTGCCATACCTCCTTGTTTTGGCTGTCTCAGGAGGTCATGATATCTCTGTCTGGCAAGACAGGCTGCTGGGTCTCAGCCGAGAGTGCTCCCTGGGAGCTCAGGCTGCCATGACAAAGTGCCACTGACTGGGGCTGCAATTACAGACCTTCATGGCCTCACATTCTGGAGGCTGGAAGTCTAAGATCAAGCTGTAGGCAAGACCCCGGGCTGACTTCCTTCCAGGGCTGTCTCCTTAGCTTGTAGATGGCATGTTCTCTGTGTCTTCTTGAGGTCTCCCCTCTGTGTATCTGTGTTCTAATCTTTGATAAGGACACCAGTCATATTGGATGAGGACCCAGCCTAGTGACTGCATTTTAACTCTTTTTTTGTTTTTTTTTTTTTTTTTTTTTTATATATAATTTATTTTATTGTAAACAAATGGGATACATGTTGACTCTCTGTTTGTACATGAAGTAGAGGCATACCATTTGTGTAATCATACATTTACATAGGGTAATGTTGTTTGATTCATTCTGTTATTTTTTCCCTTCCCCCCACCCCTCCCACCTCTCTTTTCCCTCTATACAGTCCCTCCTTCCTCCTTTCTTGCCCCCTCCCCCCCCATTATGTGTCATCATCCTTATCAGTGAGATCATTCTTTGGTTTTTTGAGATTGGCTTATCTCACTTAGCATGATATTCTCCAGTTTCATCCATTTGCCTGCAAATGTCATAATTTTATTATTCTTTATGGCTGAGTAATATTCCATTGTATAAATATACCACAGTTTCTTTATCCGTTCATCAATTGAAGGGCATCTAGGTTGCTTCCACAGTCTGGCTATTGTGAATTGAGCAGCTATGTACATTGATGTGGCTGCATCTTTGTAGTATGCTGATTTTAAGTCCTTTGGGTATAGGCCAAGGAGTGGGATAGCTGGGTCAAATGGTGGTTCCATTCCAAGCTTTCTGAAGAATCTCCACTCTTCTCTTTAAAAATCCATCTCCACAGAGTCCCATTCTGAGATCTTGGGGGTTAGGACTTAAGTCTATGAAAAGGCGGGCACACATCAGCGCACGACACCCCTCTCCTCACCGAGCCAGCTGGGGTACAGCATGGTGCTCACATGTGGTGTTGCTGGCTGTTAAACATTCAGGGCCCACACTTGCTTTGTCACCAGAATGACGACCAGCCAATGCCAACAGATACTTGCAGGCGTCCACGTGCAAGAGTCCAGTCCCAGTGCTGCCGATGTGGGGGAGCAGATGGGGTCTGCTATACAAGCAGAGTGCCCCGTGTGTTGGTGCAAGGTGGTGGGTGGTGCAAGAGTGAACCATAGTGTCTCGTTGAGCCATCAACTTTAGAAAGTGGCTCCTGCCAGCACAGATGACAGGCTGTTTACCAAGTAAGCGGTTAAATAACAAAGCTATTAAAAAGAACAGCAGTGTCCTTAGGCTCTTACTAGGTGCTGGGCATGCTCCCAGCATTCCGTGTGCTTTTATTTCAACATCACAGAAATTCTGTGAGCTAGGTATTACCCTTCTTATCCCCATCTTAGAGATGGACAAACTGCAGCTTGGAAAATATTAGTAATTTGTGCTCATTCAGCCAGGTGGTGTTAGAGCCGGGATTTGCCAACGTATTCTTTTCTGACTTCAGAGTCTGTGTTCTCCAAATATTGGGAAATGTTCCTTTAAGAATGCGTCCCAGGGGGTTTGGGGGTGTGGCTCAGTGGTGTGAGAGTTCAATTCTCTCAACACCACACAAAAATAAATAAATAAAATGAAGGTCTAAAAAAAAAAAAAAATAAAAGGAAAACCTCTTGGACTGGAGATTCTTGTTTAAAAAAATTTTTTTAAAAGATTTTTTAAATTTTAAAAATTTAAAAAATTTAAAAAAAATTTTGTTTATAAAAAGAAGAGAATGGATATTTTAAATTCCAAATTAGACTTTTTAAAAAAATTTTATTGTACTGCAAAAATAAACATTTCTTCTGTGATCCTGTGTTCTACTTATGTGTGAGAGGTTCTCTCTCTCTCTCTCTTTTTGGTACTGGGGTTTGAAACCAGGGGCACTTTACCACTGAGTCACATACTCCCCCTTTTTTGCCTTTAACTCATTTATTCATCCATTTTTTTAAAGTTTTTTTTTTTTTTTTTTTTTTTTTGAGACAGCGTCTCACTAAGTTGCAAAGCTGGCCTCAAACTTGCAATCATCCTGCCTCAGCCTCCTGAGTCACTGGGATTATAGGTGTGCACTACCATGCTCAGCTTGAGAGGTTTTTTGCTGTCTACATCAGCAGTTATCAAAGTGGGGTTCCTGGAGCAACAGATTAGCATCACCTGAGAATTTGTTAGAAATGCACTTGGTTTCCATCCCAGAAAAACTGAATCAGAAGTCGAAGCCAGGGCTGAGGACTCAGATGTAACAGGCCCTCCAGGTGATTTGCATGTCCCTGAGTTTTAAGACCTCTGGTCCATAGCAGCTCCAGCATACTGCCCCGTGTGTGCATTTGAAAGTCTGAGGCTGAATGTCCTTGAGCTGGATTTCAAGGCTTCTGGAGAGATGAGACCTAGAGTACCAACCTTCAAAGTGATGTTGACAGGTGTAATGACAAAAAGGGTTCCGTGGCTGGTGTGTTTGGGAAACACAGGCTTCTTGACTGTGGGCCTTTCATATGGAAATTATTATCGGTTTTATTCAGTTTTGGAGATACTAATCTTTCATAGACTTATTTGTCTATGAAATCCCCTTTTGGAGGTGCAAAGAACAGAAATATGTTTGAGAAAAGTAGATATAATGATGGAATTGGGGTCTTCACATTCATGAGTTTCAACCAATCAGTTAAATGGTAGTAGATATGCGATGGTCTTTTCTGTGGCAGAAACTATGGACCATTCCAGAAATGGATAGAGATCATCCTACTGAACAGCAAGCATAGGGCAAGGCCTCTCCCAATTAGCAGATGAGGAAACTGAGGTGCAGAGAGGTAGAGTTACTTATAGTACAGCTTGTGAGCCTCAGAGCTAGGCTTGTATATGAGCTCTAAATCTCTTCTCTTTCCTTTGCAACCTGTATCAACTCATGGAGTTGGGGTGGGTTGGAAGGAGCAATGCTCATGAAGGGAGGACCAGCTCTCCAGGCTGCAGCTGTGGGATTACACTGTGCCTTGTGATGGACAGTGAGAGGGCCTGAGTTAACCCAAGGGAAGGGTGACCTGGACCGCTGTCAATGGATCATGCCCCAAGCATAGCTTTAACACAAAGCATCAAGTTTTGTTTTTCTGATTACAAGTATACCCATGCTTCTTGCAGGAAACTCTGAAAGCATATAAAATTTAAAAATGCAGCCCCATTAGGATGGCTATTATCAAAGAAATCAGAAAATAACAAATGTTAGCAGGAATGTAGAGAAAATGGAATCCTTACACATGGCTAGTGGGAATGTGTGAATGGTGAGATTTCTGTGGACAATGATATGGTAGTTCCTCACAATGGTAAATGGTCATATGATCCAGACATTCTACCTCTGGGTATATCCCCAAAGAAATGAAAGCAGGGCCTCAGACAGACATTTGTCCACCCATTTTCACAGCATGACCAAGAGGTGGAAGCAATGTGTCCTCTGACAGGTGTATAAACATACAGTGGTATATTATTTACCTTTTTATAAAAGGGAAGAAATTTGGATCCATGCTACCACCTGAGTGAATCTCAGGGACCCAGGACCCTGGTGTAGCAGGCCCCACAGAGGCTGGGTGAAATAAGCCAGTCACAATAGGGAGAGAGAGAGAGAGAGGGAGGGAGGGAGAGAGAGACTGATTCCACTTCTCTGAGGTGTCTGGAGCCTGGAGTAGGCCAGTTCACAGAGACAGGACGCAGAACGGTGGTTGGCAGGGCCTGGGGAGAGAAGGGAAGGAGTTGTTATTTAATGGGTCTAGAGTTTTGGTTTGGGAAAATGAAAATGTTCTGGAGGTGGATGGTGGCATGGTTACGCGACAGTGTAAATGTCCTTAATACCATAAAACTGACATGAAAAATGGTCAAAATGGTAGATTTCATGCTGTATGTATTTCACCACAATAAAAAAGCATCAAAAAAAAAAAAAAAAGAAAAAAGAAAAAAAGAAGAAAGCAACACATCCCAGAGGTGATGGCTGTTACTATTTGGATATATTTCTTATCAATCTTTACGGATTTAGGTGCACATTTAGTTTTTTTCCCATCTCATCCATGGATTTTTGAAACAGCTTTTTAATGATGCCTACTACGTTCTTGAGTGCAGGGACTGCAAGTTATTTAACCATCTCCCTGTCACCGCTCCTGCAAATAATTTCGATTTTAACTGTTTTAGATTGTGCTATAGTCAAGATCTGTATTTGTCCATTTTTATTCCCTTCGCAGACTGTTTCCTTAGGACAGATTCCTAGAAGTGGAATTTGCTGGGCCAAAGGATGTGCACATTTTTCAGATTCTCTGTACACATTGCCAAGTTGCTTTCCAGAAAGGTCATGCAGCTTTCATGAAATCTTACCCAAAGTGTGTCTTTCCCATTGGCCTCCCCCGTTTTCCCAAGAGAAAACCTGGAGGAGGATGCAGAGAAAGAAAGCTGATCCCTTACAGGTCTCAGGGCTGGGCTGTGGCCGGGGAACTTTGACTCTTGGGCAGTGTGCACCTTGTCAAACTGAGCTGGGACAGGGCTGATTAGCACTCTGGCTGGCCAGGAGTGTGGAGTCAGCCTGAGGGAAAGAACAGCCAGTTCAGGGATAATCCTTGATATTGACGCTCTGGTTCCAGTCTAGAGATTTTTTTATCAGGGCTGATTGCAGATTCAGCTCTGGGCTGGGCAATTTGAAGTCTGCTGAGCTGGGCAGGCTCAGCTTCCAGACTCAGTCCTCAGGTCTCATTTCCAGGTAAACATTAACAAGGCATCGCCGTGTTGTTTTTCTCTAATATACCCTGATATGACATTTTAAGGAATGAGAAAAAAAAAAAAATAGCACCTGATTTCTTACAACATTCTCCTGTTTAACAGGGAACTAAATGAAGTTGCAAGAATATTCACTTCCCTCAGGTGTTCTGTGGAGTTAGTCATTTACCTTTAGCTTGTGTTTTCTTTGAGTGAATTTTATTGTGTGTATTTGAGGTTTGCAACATTAGGATATGGCGATATGGGATACATGTCAAACAGTAAAATGGTGATAGTAGTGAAGTAGATGAATGAACGTATGTGTCACCTCACACACTTGCTTTTTTTGGGACAAGAGCAGTCAACATCTACTTTTTAAGCAAGATTTCCTAATACAATATAAATTTTTAAAACTGTAGTCCTCGTATTGGACATGATATCTCTAAAGCTGTTCAACCTACCTATCTGGTATTTTGTATCATTTCACCTATAGTTCCCCATTTCCTTTCTCCTCCTTCCCCCATCTGTGGGAACCACGTTTCATTCTTTAATTCTCTCTTCTGGGTGTATCTGAGCTCTCACTCACTCCACACATGTGTGTATGCTCGTACACACACACACATACACACACGTATAGACTCACACACATATATATGCATTCCATATATAATTGAGATCATGCAACTTTTTAAACATTTCACTTAGCATAATATCCTTCCAGATCCATCTATGTCGTGGTAAAAGGCATTTGCATTTTGAATGAAAAATTAATTTAGAGGCTGTAAAGCTTGTTCTATTTTTAAGTTTTTTAAAATCCTGGTAATCGTGGAAGCAGCCTTTGGCTTGCCCCAGTCCCTGTGGGCACTAGCATTCTGCTCGTTCTGAGCTGGCAGTCTGAGCCTGGGTCTGGGATAAAGGGGCTGTTCTGGAACGCAGCTCTGTGGTGGGTGGTGGAAAGGGAGAAAGGGGAGGCTAGGAGCCATGGTTCTGAAGAAACCTCTTTCTCCCCATCTTTCTCTCTCTCTCTTCCTTCCCTCTCCCCCTTTTTTCTCTCTCCACTTTAAAAAAAAAAACTCTCTCTCTCTGCCCCGCCCCCCATCCTCTGGGGACACACACGTGCACACAGATACGTACACAAATTTAGTACTTAAGAACATTAACTCTGACTGTGTCCTTGGTATCCCTCTGCGTGCAGGAATCCCTCACAAGCCTCCATGAAGATTCCTTCTTTTGGTTCTGGAATGTTCTTGACAGAGGACTTACATTGCACCCCTGGATGTCAGAGAGGAGATGATGGAAGAGACCTGAGTCATGAACCTGACTATCAGCTTCTGCCTATCCAAGGAGGTTGTTACTAAAGCTATTAGTAGCTTCAGTTTCTTTAGAAGATTCTTTAATTTGGCCTGGTGTGGTTGGTGGTGCACACCTATAATCCCAGCAGCTTGGGAGACTGAGGCAGGATGACCACAGGTTCAAAACCAGCCTCAGCAATTTAGTGAGGGTGTAAGTGAGACCTGTCTCAAAATTAAAGAGGGCTTGGAATGTCCCTCAGTGGTTAAGTGACTGTGGTTTCAGTCCCTGGTACCAAAAAAAAAAAAAAAAAAAAAAAAAAAGAAGAAGAAGAAGATATAATTTGCTTTACCCATGATGAACCTGGAAGTTAAGTTCACCAAAGAGTGATGAGGGAACCTCACTAAGAAGGACTGGTAAGTTGGTCTTGCCCAAGCAGCATGATTTTCAGGGACCAACTTCTCCTTGCTCCTTCTCTCTATTCAGTTGCCAAATCCCAGTGGCTCTACCTCAATCAGTCCCTGGCTTGTGTTCCTCCCCTCTACTGTTGCTCTCATCTAGTTCTGGCCTCCTTTGCCATTTGCTTGGACTGTTGCAATAGTCTTTCGTCAGGCCTCATGACTCTCATTTCTGAGTAGTCATATATCTGACTACCCAATTAAAATTTCTAAATGTTGGCTGATTATTTCATTTTCCTCATCAAATACTCTTTTATAGCTCCTCATTAGCCAAAGGCAAGCAAAAAGTCCACACTTCCTTTCTTGATGTTACCAGATCTCCATAATTTCTGTTTTCCCTCTCCATCCCTGGACGACAGCCCACATAACTACTTTCCTCTATTTCCTGCCTCATGGGGTTCATTCAGTCCTTTCTGCTTCTTTACATCCCACTAGTTGTTCATGGCCTGGGGCCAAAGCCAGTGCTTCCAGAAAGCTTCTGTTTTTGATGCTCTAAGAAGTTAGCTTCCGGCTATGGAGCCAGGCTGTTCCCACAGAGCCCCACCCCGCTCTTTCTTTCTTTCTTTCAGGACATCTTCTTTTGCCATCTTCCGTTAGAGTTTTCTGGATCCTAGTCTTACTTCCTCTGGCCTTGGAAAGCCCTGTTCACCTTCGAATGTCTGCATTGCCAGGGTAGGGCACCTTGCACATGGCAAGCACCCGAAAATGGCTGGTTAGTGAGTGCATCGATGACCCAGCGTGGCCAGTGGAGGTCAGCCTGTACTGTCACCTGCCTGCATCTTGCCTGGTGCTCGCATGGGCTGACGCCTGCTGCTGAGTGCTACACTTCCTGGGCACCACTCCACTCCAGCACTCACCTGTCCTCCCAGGTGTGGACGTAGCAGGCGGTCAGGGTAGCGACTCTAGAGCACATGGCAAGGCGATTGCCTGAGAGCTGCTGACTCAGCGCAGCCGCTAGGCTGGGCTCCGCCGGGCTCTGAATCAATGAGCGGATGGCATGAATGAACAGATGGTCATAGAATCTCTGGGGACCCTGGTCTCCCGGATCCACAGTTTGCAGCTTTAGAGGTACACAGCCCAGGGCCTCATGGGAAAAGCTTGAAGACACACTATAAACATAGCTCAATTTCCTGGAGAAACAGATCTTCTGGAAGGTTTAGGAGTAGTTACCTATTACTGTTCAATGGTATCTATCATGGAAAGTATGTGTGCATACATTTTAAAAGATGAAATGTAGCTCTCCAAAGAATATTCCTGCCTGCTGAAAGATTGCTTCCAGGTAGAAGGTGTAGGTATTCATTTTCCGCTTTTGGGGACTGTGATGGCAAAATTTGCAAGGATCTACACTAGTTTGGACCCCCATTGGTTGCTAGTTTCCCCATGGCCACCTGTCTACCCATGGCCTTCCTGTGCAGGGTACAGAGGGTGATGACAGATTGGACTTGGAGAGTGGTTGGACCTGGGTTCAAATTCCTCCAACTGTCCAGACACCATATCCAGAGGACAATGGGAGAAGGCCCTCTGTGCCTTTCCAGAGGAGAGAAATGAATGCTGAAAACATGATAGGACTGGGTAAGGACATGGAATCAATGACCTAGGGAGTGATGCTCAAGTCCCCAGCATCAGTGGAAGAAGCCACCTCTGCAGGCAGGAAAATAACGAAGGGGGGACGGCTGGGAATACTTGCCCTGATGGTACTACGCAGCGGCAGTCCCGTGGTGAGGTGCTCCTGCCAGCAACCTGTGCCACGATCCCCAGTGTACCCCTCCCCACCTTCAAGGGGAGTGGCCATTGGGCACACAGCACATCCCCACTCAGTGTCTGAACTGTTGGATGAGAAAATACCTACTGTAGAAGGTGGTTGTAGTGACAACTTACGTATGACATAGTGTGGTTCCTGGCACTTGATGCCATAGCTAATGTGATGAGCACTTGTCCAGGTAGCCATATCCAGGGCACCTGTGGCACTCAGGTCTTGGGATCCCACCTGCCATTTGCTCAGCTGGATTTCTTTAGACAGAGTTTAAGGAATGCCAAATCTGGGAGCACAGAGGACTACTTGCCCTGGGATCCCAGTCTGCTGAAATGGTGGCCCCATGCATAGTAGGTCCTTAGTGCAGAGTGTGCGTTGGGCCAGTCCTGGATGACTGGATGCAGGAAGTAGACCCCTTGCAACACGCAGGCAGACAGCACCAGAGGATTTGATCTCAGCCTCTAAGAAATATTATTCGCTAAACTACTGTGAATTCGATGACCTCTTTGATTTCAAATAGAATCACTGGATTTTTCTAGACCTTTCTTTAGAGCCCAAAAGTAAACTCTTGGCCTCATGCAGTACCTCAACTGGGTAGGTGGAGAGCCCCTCCACAGAGATGTGTTTAGAATATAAGAAGCTCAGTGACTTTCTCTCCAAACCACTGGTTCCAGGGAGGAAGAGGTTCACATGATCATTTCTCTTTAAAGAACTGCGCTGAGTTTTGGAAGAAAGAAAGTTCCTCAACGTACATTAGGTTCGTTTTTGTTTGGAAAATGGATTTTGTTATTAAATTTTGAATGAAGAAGTCTGTGGTTAACCACCTCTTCTGGCCTGGAGGGTATGGAGTTAATATATTTGCAACAGTTTAACCAAAAAGCCTCTGACTTCATCTTTGAGAGAGTTGCCAAGGGTCTTAAACTAATCAACCAAGTGGAAACCTATGTCTTGTGTCCTCTTGGCCTTTATCACCATGGTATCGTTACCATTTCATTAGAGTGACTTGCAGTTCTGAACGTTGGCGGTGTTGGCAGCTCGCGCAGGTCATCTTTCACCTGCACAGCAACGCAGGAGGAAGGTGTTATTATCTCCATTTTCCTGGTGGGAAAACTGAGGCTCAGTGAGTTTGACTCCCCCGATCACAAAAGATGGGTGAGCAGCAGAGGCCAGGTTGGAATCAAATGAGGTCAGAGGGTCAGCTTTGCCAGTGAGCTGACCTAAATCCTTGCCATGGTATCCACGGGGGTACTGGAGAAGTGGGGCTTGCTCATTCCTTTCCAGTCAGACACAGTTGGAAGTCTGAGGAGGAGCATAGGGTTGAACCTGGTATCTGTTTCCTCCAGAGGACCTGGAAGTTTGCAGGGAGGACTTCCTGGAAGAAAGGCCTTGGAGCACCTAGGGGGATGGGAGGGAGGGCAGGCATTCTGGGTAGAGGAAGTCCCTGAGGAAGGGTGCAGAGGCAGGTGACCCCAGAGCTGTTAACCTCATCTCCACATCTTTGCAAGCATGCTCAGCCATGAATGAAGCAATGCCAGAGGTGGATTCTCCACGAAAAACAAGAAAAGACGCTTCTGTGTCAGGATCACGATTGTCAGTGGGAGTGTGAGGTAGAAATCTCTCTTCGTGACTCTCTCTTCCCAGGCACCTAAGCTGCTACGTTGTTTCATGGCAACCTGTAGTGGTAGAAGGAAGCTTCTTTTGGAATCCTTAGATGTGGGGTTTAGTCCTCACTGTAGATTCTTCTGCTGTGTGACCTTGGGGCTGTTTCATTGCCTCTCTGAGCTTCACAGATGTTGCCTGTCAGATGAAGAGGTTGTCCTGGGTGATTTCTGTGGACACTTATAGCTCTAAGAGACTGGATTGTGTGATCTAACCAGGATGACATGCAGTCGGCGATGGAGAATTCTCTGACATGTCTCAAATTTGAATTGCATCTTTATGAGTGGAAAATTTCTCCTATCCCACAGGACATTTTGATTTAACTAGGACATACCTGACCCTGGTCTGCTTAGGGACACAGAGAGTCTGCTGTGTGGCCAGAGGCCTCTGCCTGCCCTGCCCCCTCCCTGCCCTGGTGGCAGTGGCCTACTGGTCCTTAAAGCAGCACCCCCTTGTGCCTGGTGCTCCCCTGTGCACTGACTTCAGAGGCCAGGGCCTGGGCTGGGTGGGCCTCTGCCCCGCTCTGCAGACTCCCTGACTGGGAGGCAGAGTTGGAGTGCAGGGTGGGAGGCAGAAAGAGGCTCTGAGATGACAAGCTCCGTGAGTCACCCTGCTTCTGCTGGAGAGCACCAGGGAGGGGCTTATGGCACAGCCTCATGCATCAGGCAGGTGAGGAACCAGCCCGAGATGGCATCCAACCACTCTCAGGGTGGCAGGTCCTCCCAGGTGCAGGTGCCAATCACTGGGTGCAGAAGAGGCTTCACGGGGCCAGAGGCAGGGGAGCAGCTGCCCGCTGCCCTGCACTCTGAAGCAGAGTGGTCCGTGGCTGATTGCTCCCACTTGTGGGTCCTGCTCCTCCCAGGACACCAAGAGGAAGGTGCTCCTCTTGTGCATGTATAGATGATGAATCTGAGGCCCAGAGAGGTTGAATAACTTGTTTGAACTCACCCAGCTATGACAAAACAGGGCAGGATTTGGCCCTGGCCCTCTGGATCTTCTGAACTTAATCTCTGCCTTGCTAGTTTATAGCTTTCTGATCCTGGTTGGTCTGGGAGGTGCATTTCTAGTAAGTTTCCAGGTGATGCTGATGCTGTGGGTCAGGGACCACACTCTTCCTCTCCTCACTCTTCCTGACCCAGTTTCTGCACCTGTGAAGTGAGGCAGAGGCTTGGAATCTCCTGGCCGGTCTCATCAGTTGTCCAGTTAGCTTAGTTGCCCATGCATGCCATCCTGCTGGTCACCTTATCATTAATTAGACTTTGCTGATTTATAAGAAAGCAACAGGAGCCCGACAACCTCTCCTCTGCCAATCTGCCCCTGCCACCCCTCTCCTTTTCTTCCTGATAGTGTCCTGTTCCGTGTTTCAAGGCTTGCTCTCTGCATGATGGTCCTTGAATTCAGATACTGACTGTGGATTGTACTGTTTATCAATCGAGAAGCCCCCGTGTTGCCCGATTTCCTGTTTTTGGCCTTGACTTTCATTTGATCAGACACTGATTGCTTCAGTCTGGTGCTCCCTGCCACCGGACATATTTTCTTCATATTTTGCTGGACATATTTTCTTCCATTCTTTCACTCTTCACCTTATTTTATCACTTTGCCTACAGTACAATTCTTATAAAAAGTAAATAAGTTTACGTATTTATATACCATGTGTTTTTCCATCTCTTTCATGCTATATCCATATACACACACATTTATGTATAAAATATATTTTTGATAATAACTAATATATTTTGACCTGTGTGCATGTGTGTGTTCATTGCAGTCTCCTTTGTCCTATAATGGACTATTTTAAACTTCATTTTATTCTTTTATCTAGTAAATGAGAATGCTAACTCTACCTGTTTTGCTTCCTATAAGCTTAAAAACTCTTCAGTCATTTTGTGCCCCATGAAGCATGGGGTGAAATGGCATCTCTGGGCCTCTCACCACATAGGGTAACTATTTTTCTTTCTTTTTGTTCCCCCATGCCTAGAATACTACAGTCATGCTTTTATTGTGTGGACTGACATTTTACACCTCCTCTGTATTATTATTGGATGTATTGTTCTTTACATTTTTATCTTCACATCAAGAAATTTTCATTTTGATTTATAATCATGGTTGCAATAATTATTTAAACCTAATGGATTTTTGGGTTCATTGCCATGACTCTATTGCCATGGACATCTACTATTATTAAATTCTTTGTTTTGATCAATGCCTTAATAATAAGTATGAAAAGCTCAGTGCCTGTACGAAGCTTCTGGAACAATTGATTCAGATTTATTGTACCTTGTTCCTTCTAATATGAATGCCAGTGATGCAGCTCTGCTGGTGAGTTTTGCAGAGGAGAAGTCAGATGCCAGCCTGATTTTGCCTGCTTTTGTGGTCACCTGACATCTTCTGCTTAGATGCCTATGATTTGCTACCAGGAAATCAAGAGATGTAAACCTAGTAATCAGTGATCTTTTGACCTTCAGACCTATACCTGTCTTCAGGTTTGGAGAGCTTTCTGGCATTATCATCCCTTTTTCAAATCTGTTCATTTGGAGTTGGCTGCCTGTCCTGCCTTTCTGTATAATGGACCATCTTTTTGTATACTGAAACTTTTTAGGTCTTCCCGGAGTCCTGCTTCTACCTTTTCCCTGTTCCTTTTGGGAGTATTTGCTAAGTGTGTCCACAGTACATCTCGTTTTGGAGATGTGTGCTTTATTTTTACTGCAGACAGAGCAGCTTTCTTGATGCTCCAAAGACCACACATTCTGTACTGAGTGCCAACTATGGGCTACACCCTGTGCTGAGCGTTTTGCCTGTGTGTCTCCCAGAATCCTCAGAACTGGGCACTTTGGTTGTCCTGTGCACACCAGGGAAGCACATACTCAGAGCTTGAGCCCTGCTTGACCCCATCCGGGCCCTGAAAGGGGGGCCAGGATTCGGGTCCAACCAGTTTCACAGCCGTGCTCTTGGCCATGGCCATGGACGGCTTTTCTAATAGGTCATTCTTTTTCACACCTTTTCTTCGAGTGCTGTGTTCTCTGCCTTTTACCTTCAAGAACGCTAAGACCCGACGCAGGCTTTTGTATTTTCTCATCCATGAGTGCAGTCAGCGTTTGCTTGCAGACGGGCAGGGCCGATCCCCCCAGTCCCTCTGCCATCTGCCGTCCACCTCTCTGGACATCGAGAGCAGCTCTTGGACTTCCCTGTGGAGCACTGTTGATGAAGTGGTCTTACTGATCCAGCGACCTGTGAGGCTGGGCCAGCGAGCTGGAGGCGTCCGTAGTTCCAGCAGGAGAACTTAATCCCTGTGATACTTCTCTGCACTTGGTAAAGCCACTGCCCTGTGTGCCAACTGTTTGCATCTGGCTTGCTGTTTGTCTTGGCCACCATGCCAGGTACAAACTGTGCTTGGACTTGTCCTCCTTCCTGTGGCTGCCACCTGCCGTGTCAGGGACAAGCCCCCTCCCCCAGCCAGTTTTCTTCTGGATGTACCTGCCATGTGATTCCTGGGGCTCCCCAGAGCGGCTGCTGACGGATGCTGCCGTGGATCACCATGACAGGAGGGGTCCTGGGGCCTGGCAGCTTCTCTGTCTCTGCTGGGCCACCTTCTTTTACAGTCCTGCAGACCGAGGCAGCTCTGAGACGGAGTCCTTCAAGGTCCTCTTCCTTGTTTCCAGGTCATTCTGCCCCCGCTTAGGGAGCAAGCCGAACCATGGGGCCTCCCTGCCTTGTCTCTTTTACTGTTTTTCACTGTTTTTTTTTTTTTTTTCCTGAGATTTGTTTAAGTTTCTGGCATGTGGACAGCCCTGTTCCTTATTTCCTGTGCGGTACCAGATTTTCCAGACCTGCTGTATTTGTTGGGCAAAGTGCACAGGCATTGGGGCAGGAAGGCATTGCATGCCTGTGCCCATGTGTCTGTGGTTCTCACAAGTGGACAGTCCCCCTTGAAGCCAATTGCAGGAGCCCAGTTGCTCCACGGCCCTTGCTCATGAGTGTGGGCGTCAGGGGACAAGTCACTACCTCCTCCTGACGTCACCTCCCAGCAGCATCTTCCACTTCCCTGCTTACTTCTCCATTTACATATGAAGCAGGAGAGCATTGGGATGCCCGGATTTGAGACTGAGCTGGAGGGACCCTTGCAACCTCAGGTGCTCCGGGTGTCAGAGTTGTGACAGCACAGGTCCTGAGGATCTGAATCAGGGTAAACTCGGTTCTCTTTTAGGAGAACTGGAGACTTTGCAACAGAGTGTGTCTTCTGACAGTTCTCCTCGTACAACCCATGACCTTAGGCTGAGGACTCAGATTCTAGAAATCCATCTGGGGGTCCCTGGATCTCAGGGGTGGATGTGATAATGTGGCAGCAATTCCCTGTCCGGAGCTGACAGCAGCAGGGTCAGGAATGGAGGCAGTGTGTGAGCTCATTGGCCCTCTAGGGCATCCACTTGGTGTCTCACTTTCAAATCCATCTGCGCCTGACTCCAAGCACAGTCACATCCTTGAAGTTTAGTTGATGGACAGTTGTTCCTACCAGGGTACCTGGCAATCCAGAGGCATGGGTGTGTTGTACGAATAGCCCTCGTTCCCAGGCTAAGAAGGAGTCCCCTTTGGACTTTGATTATTCATAAATGAATGTTGATAATAAAACTCTGGCTGCTTCAGAAAACTCATTAAGCAAGATGAGATCGCAGGATTTTCTCAGTGAGAGCCAGGGTAAAAACCCACAGGGGACACATTCGGGTCAGTGACGAACTCTCCAGGGCCTACTTCTCTGAGATGCTACTGGTCCTTGTGTTCCCCTGGCCAGCAGAGTGGATGGTGACATCTTAGCAAGAAGGAAAAACACAGGAGGAGTGAGGTTGGGGGTGAGGAGGCTGCTGAGGACCAGGAACAAGAGGCTCAAGGAAGAGAGGCAATGGATGGAACTTACAAGAAGTACTCATGGGACACCGGGTGAAGACAGCGACTTGGGAAGCTCACTTGACCTGTTTGCCTTTCAGTTGCCTTAACTATCAAATGGGAATGTCTGTGGGTCCCTCACAGTTCTCCTGTGAAACTGAGGAAGTTGATGAACAGGGTATAGTTTTGGTGTCCACTAACCTGACAAGATGCTGAAGTGGTCCTCTCTTCCTTGAAGAGTGCTCCTTCTGGAATGTTCTTTGTAACATCCATGGAGTTTTCTCTTAGCTTGGAAACCTGCCCCTGGTGAAGAGATAGAAGGGGAATGGGAAGATGGCATTTTGTGTGTCAGGGAGGTGGTAGGCATGGGTCTGTAGTTAGGGTGGTACTGAGGGATGTCCGAGTGTGTGGTCGGTTGGGCACAGCGGCAGTGAGGACGCTCCAGGTGATCTGGGAGGAGGTCAGCGAGAGTCCTCAGTGACCTTCTTCTGAGGTTGGAGTTCCTGGGGGCTGGCTCTGTGTCTTTATCAGACTGATGCTTGCCCAGAGTCTTTGGCAGATGGTCTCAGTCAGGCTGGATACCAGCACACCTCCCAGGCAGAGAGACTTCCAGAGCCTGGCAGTCTTCTGTGCGAACCCTCTGCTTCCTCTGCAGGGGAAGGAGATGTGGGTCTGTGATCTGAGGAGTCTCTTCCCCACCCACATGGGGCTGGTTCTCCTCCTTTGTCCTAGGGCTGGGGCCAGAGCACAGCAAGTCACTGGGGTGACGACCCAGCATGGCTGGAGCAGTCTGTCTGTGCACCAGCCTTGACTTCACTTAGCTTCTCAGGGGAACATTCTGCATGTAGGTAAGGGACTGTTTGTCTTCTTTCCCTTTCAGAGACAGGGAAGCAGGGGCTGTGAGGTCATGAGCACTTGCTAGCTAATGTTCTTGTTGGTTCAGGTCACCTAGGGTGCAGAAGTTCAAAAGGAGCAGACCATCCTTCTGTGGGCAGTGGACAGCCACCTGGAGCTTTGGAACAGGACAGTGGCCCCACAGAGGTGGGGCCTGATGCTGAGTGCCAAGGTGTGGTAGCATGATGCTAGCGGAGCAGAAGGGAGACAGGTCAGAGTCAGGGCTACCAGCAGTCATCACAGAACCACACTGGCACCAAGGCACGAAGCCTGGGCTGGAGTAGCTGCAAGGGTTGGGGACCAGAAAGTTCATTCAGATGTCTAGCCTATTTGGGGATTATGCTCCAGTATTTTAGTAATGCTAGGAATTCCAGCTTTTTATTAAACTTTTGCCTTTGAGGAACCCAGGTTATAGGTTGAATTATGTCACCACAACAGGTAATGAGGCCCTAGCTCTTGGTACCTGTGAACGTGACCTCTTTTGAAAATAAGATTGTTGCAAATCAGCAGATTAAGAAGAGGTCATGAGGGTGAACACTAATCCAATATGACCTTGTCCTTGTAAAAGGGGAAATTTGGACATAGGGACAGCTTTGCTCTCAGAGAGAATGTCACATGAAGATGAAATAGATATTGGGGTGTTCCACCAAGGAATGCCCCACACTGCCAGCTAGGAGAGAAGCCTAGAACAGGTTCTCCTGCACAGTCCTAAGAAGGAGCCTGTTCACGCCCCGACTTTCAGCTTCTGGCTTCCAGAACTGGGTGACACTAAATGTTTGTTATTTAAACTACCCAGTGTGCAGTACTGTGTTACAGCAACCCCAGTAAACAAATGCACCAAAGCTTCCCAGATCTTGTTTTTCCACTCTCTCAAAATTGCTTCCACTGGTGTCAAAGGATCAGCCGTGTGACCCCCTGGCCCTGACAGTACTGGCAGAAGCTGCTCTCTGAGTTGCAGAGAATCTGGGTAGCTCCCGTGGGTTGAGGTTGACAGTTTATGGCCTGCCTCTGGGGACACCCTTTCCTCCCCACGTACCTGACTGTCTAAACCCTACTGAAACCCCTTCGGGGTCTGGTGGCGGTGAGGCTACCCCAGCCAGGGAAGGTGTGTGCCGAGCCCAGTCACGCACTGGGCCTGCCTCCTGCACAACCCTCCTTAGGAATTTCCTGAGCACCCAGCCTGCCTAGCCCTGAGCTGAGGCGGGGCTGGCAGTGAAGGCTGGAACCCTGTGACTGGGGAGTTCACAGTCTAGCTGGTGGGACAACCAGACTGTACAGAGGTCACTTTTCAAAGTCAAGGACAATGGGACATGTTTTCTTCAAGTCCTCTGCACATAGTAGGTCCATGAGAAATGCAGTAACTTGATTGGCACCACAAAGAACTGAATGGTCTCCCTCGGTGATCCCATAGGTGCCAGTCTGTGTCTCTGGATAAGACCACCAGCCACCGGGACAGGGACTAGTGCCTTCCCTGCAGCCCCCTGGCTCCCAGCACTGGGTTGGGCACACGCCCCTCCTGGTGCACCTGTGTTGATTGATTGGCATGGCATTATACTTTTGGCTTTTCGTCGGCAACTCTAGGAGGGCGATGAGCTTTACAAATCTGCCTGGTGCCGAAAACTGAACCACACACATAACTCACTCGCATGCGTGGCTCAGCCGGGCTCGCCTTCTCCCTGCCGTCCTGCCTCCAGCTCACGCTTGACACCTTAGGGTTCTGGACCTCTCCCTCGGCACACAGCGGTGCCTGCCCTGGCTGACCAGGACCAGATTCCTGACCTTTGGGCCTTGGGTCCCTGTGGGCAACTTGGTGCCATCCCAGCTCCGGGTCCTGGCCCTCAGCAAGGCTCCTCTGGGTATCCTGCTGCTTTTCCTCTGCTTTCTAAGTATACTACCTGCCTCAGGAGTAGGGGAGCGAGGGGATGAGGGTGCAGGGGTGTCCTGGGAGGGGCTGGGAGACCTGATTGGCAGCCAGAGCTCTGCATTTAGGCAGCATACCCGAGCCCATGGTGGTCATTGGGTCTGTTTAAAGGGCCCAACCCCTTGCCAGGAACTGTGAGGAATCTGAAGCTATAATGAGTTTGCTGAGAGACAAGACAAGCAGAAGGAGATTCAGGTGAATAAACCTAGACTTGTGTTCACCGACCTCGTTCAAATCTCCCCTTTCTAACTTTGACATTAGGTGAATGATTTTGCTTCTCTATGCTTCTCTAAGCCTGATGGCTTTGTTTTGTTGTGTGTGTGTTTGTTTTTTTTTGAGGTGTAGGGGGGTACCAGTGATGGAACTCAGGGGCACTCAACCATGGAGCCACATCCCCAGCCCTGTTTTGTATTTTGTTTAGACACAGGGTCTCACTGAGTTGCTTAGCGCCTCACTTTTCCTGAGGCTGGCTTTGAACTCAGGATCCTCCTGCCTTAGCCTCCCATGCCGCTGGAATTACAGGCCTGAGCCACCGCGCCCAGCCTAACCTGATTGCTTTGTAAACTTTCCCAAGGTCTTGTGAGCATCCAGGAAGATAATGCATGCAGACTTCTGTAGCACAGCACATGGTGCACTGTAGGTGCCCAGTCCATCTTGGCTTACCCATGGGGCACCTCACCTCCACTTCCACAACATGAGAGGACTCTTGCCTAGAGTCCACTATGTGCCACATGCATTCACCCATCTACTCTGGGAAAGACAGAGGCACAGATTGGTTATGAGAACTTGTCTGAGGTTCCAGGGTGCAGAACTGGGGTTTGACCCAGGCAATCTGTCCCCGAGTCTGTGCCTTTAGCCACCTTGCTAACTGACCATGCTTAGAGAGCAACCTAGAAGGAGGCCTTGCACTGCTTGCTATACCTCAGTTTCTCCTAGTTTAAAATCAGGATGCTGAACGTAGCAAAGAGAATCCCTGGGAGAATTCCTTGAGCTCTGTGAAGGGCTTTGAACAATGCCTGACACATCCCAAGTAATGGGCAGCAGTTTTGATAGAAACACACATGCTCAGGTGATCAAGAATACAAGCTGCAGAATGCTGATGAGGCGGTTCCGTTCTTCTATTTTTAAACTTTATTGTATTGTATTGACACATAATAATTTTGCATACTCGTGGGGTACAAAGTGATGTTTCCGTATGTATAAACATTGTCTACGTCAATCAAATAGGGTAGCAGGCGCAGCTATCATCTTAGCCATTGATCTTCTTTGTTGTGGGAGCATTCAGAGTCCTCCCTTCGAGCTATTTGAAATAAACACTGCACTGTGGATCTCTGCAGTCCCCCTGCCATGCAATAGAGTACCAGAACCTTGGTCAACAGGTGCAGTGTCCCAACTCTTCTACCCTAGGGACTGAGCATGGAGCTCAGCGGTGGCTGGGTTATGAGAGGTAGGAAGCAGGGCCAGGGTGGGGCATCACTTGGGCAGAGGGGATGAGCTGGGAAAGCAGAGGGCCTGGGGGCCGGCGTGTCGGGAGCAGAATACCTCTCTGAGGACACATTTGGGAGCAGGTCACCAGGGCCTTCATGGGCTGTGTGGGTTTTGACCTGTGTGCTGTGGGCAGGCACTGAAGGTCATGGTTACCAGGTAGATTATCACAGGCCTGCTCATTCAAGCAGTCCAGCAGCCCGTCCCAAGTGGTGGTGGGACATGGGCACATGAGATGTTCGCCCATTCCCTCCATCTGAATCTGGCTTGGGATATCCCGTGGGGCTGGCCCTTGGCCCCTGGACACCTCCATGGTTATGGGTTTACTGACTTTCAGCTGCTGTTTGTGTCACAAATGCCCATCACACAAGGGGCATTAAAAATAACCCAGTGGCTAATAGCATTTCTCAAAATAACTTTCTGCAAAGTGCCTTGCAGGGGTGAGTGGCTACTAAAATTAGACTCCTTGGTGGTGCGTGGGGTGTGTGCATGTGTGTGTGTGTGTGTGTGGTTGTTAAACCTGTTCCCCCACGGCGAAGCCCATCCTTTGCTCCATTTTGTCCTGTGGTCTTCTTGTTGTGGGGTGTCCTGGAGTGGTGGCGGCTGGGTCACCCTGGGGTGCTGTCTTCTGTCCTCTGGTCCTCAGCAAATTGGAGCTGCTGCCCTACATTGGCCTGTTGTCCTGCCCCGAGGAGCAGAATTTTGAAGAATCTTGGAGGGCGGGGTGCCCTCACTGTGGCGGTGGCCTCATTCCTTGGTGTGCCAGGTAATAATAGCACACCGTGGGGGGAATCTCGCTCTGCGCACTGTCCAAGGGGGAAAGTGGGCCACGGAACAGTGTGGCAGCCCCACTCAAGGTGACCTAGTAACAGAGGGTGCGGACACACGATTTTCCAGGCTCCTATTCCAGACCCACGCTCTGGGAATTCTTCAGAGGTCTCCTGGGCTAGTGCCTTGGGCCATCAGGCAACAGGGTCACTCAAGTCCAGTTTTTCTTTCACTCACACCATGACCAAAGGGAAGGTGGGATCTTAAGAGCGAGTTTCAAAGCCACTGTGAATCAGCACTCTGGGGGACTTGGGATGCAGGACCAGGAAAACCTGAGGATGAGAACCGGGTCTGCCCTCGGGTAACTTGCATTGAAAGAGGTGCACCTCTGTCCCCCTCTTTGAAATTGGGGAATATTCAGATATTCATTTAGTGGCATTCGCAGAGGGAGGATTTGCTGTGGGCCTGCCTGACTCCACAGTAGACCCTGGAGGCACAAAGAGTGGTTTAAGTAAGAATCAAAGTAAAGCAGCATTTACAGGTCGGTATGCTGTGTGTGCAGCCGGTTCCCAGCTTATCAGGGTTCTGCTTGGTGATGTTTCAATTTTATACTGTGTGGAAGGGATTGGAGTTCAGGAGAAACCGCACCTTGAATTTTGAATCCACATCTTTTCCCAGGCTAGTGATGTGTTGACCCACACTCTCTGGCGGTGCTGGATGCGGGACAGCGGCAATAGGCAGTGGACAGGGTCAGAAGCTGGTGACCCTGTCCTTGTGGCATCCCCAGCATCCAGCAGTTAATTTTAGTTCAATGCTTCAAACGTTTTTCGGGCCCAGTTGCAATTTGCATATGTTAGCTGCGTGCCCAGTACAACTGTTCTGTTTTTCACTTTTGTTTCAGTGTTCGATAAATTGCATGAGCTATTCAGTGCTTATTATAAAATAGATTTTGTGTTCGACAATTTTGCCCAACTGTGGCCGATATGTGTTCTGAGCACATTTAAGGTCTAGGCTAAGCCCTGGTGGTAGGTTAAGTGTAATAAATGCATTTTTGACTTATAATATTTTCAACTTAAGATGGGATTAATCAGAACCCATGGTAAGTTGAGGACTCTGCATGTGGCAGCCCCATAAGAACTGAGGCTCTGCATGGCCTCAGGTGAGACATACATTCTCAACACTGGTTGGAACCTTGACCTGCTGGCCTCATATGGTCCCAAGAGTTCTGAAGAGGAAAGCCTGAGTTTTAACTCAGGTTGAGGGCTCTGGGAGGAGTGAATCTTCCCACTTCCTGTGGGAGCTATATGTTGATGGAATGATTCTGTAGTAGAAAGAACACATGGGTCAGGCAGACTGTGTGACCTTAGGCACATTGCTTAACTTCTCTGAACCAGGCTTTTCAACTGCTCGCTGTGAATAGGGAGAGCACTGACCTCCTAGGGATGTTGAGGGTTGAATGATGTCATGGATCCAAAGAACAGAGCCAAGTCCTAGTATGTGCGGGCTGCCTACATCATTGTACCTATCAGCAGAGTACGACTATTAATTTTAAAGATAGGCCTTTTTTTTTTTTTTTTTTGGTGCTGGGGATCAAACCCAGGGCCTTGTGTTTGCAAGGCAAGCACTCTACCGACTGAGCTATCTCCCCAGCCCCGAATATTAATTTTAAACTAACAGAAACTGAGTTTGCTAGAGAAGCAATAAGTCATCTCCTTCAATCAGGGTGAAGTTGATTAAAATTTTTAAATATTATCAAGTAACTGCTGTCTGTACTCCTCTGAAAGAACTGGAGGTTCTTACTGGAACCTGGTTAGAACACTCTGAATGCTAGAAGTGGGGTGAGATGAGCAAGGGAGGGGTACAGCTTTTGAAGTTGACATGGATTCAGACCTTGGTAAATCACCTCCCATGTTGGTTCATTATGGGAGTTCGTATGTAAGAGGAATCTTTTCCAAATACCCATGTACAGACCTTAGCACAGGTGGCCAGCTAATCCAGGGTTTCTTAACCGGTGTGATTTTGTCCCCTTTGAGACATTTGGCACCCCTGAGTGTCGTTCAGGCTTCTATAATGCACAGGACAGCTGGTGCCCCAAAGAAATATCTGGACCAAAATGTCAGTGGTGCTGGGGTTTGGAGACTGCCCAAAATTGCCGATGACAGTGGGAACCCTGGGGAGGGGGGTGGCTTGCTGGGGTCAGGCTGCCCCTCTGGGAGGGAACTAGGATGCAGAGTTGAACGTTGGGGCAGAGCCCAGGTCTTCCTCTGACGTGCCTGGGTGCCTTCTTCTCAGTGCAAAGAAAAGGAGCACGTGAGTGACGTGAGTGACCTCTCGCTTTGTGTTGCTTTCAAAGCCTTTTGTCTTTTTAGATCCTAAATTCGGCTTTGGGAAGCCCAGGTTTTCCTGTTCTTGGATTACTGATAGAATCGGGTTGGGAGATTTAGCAAATGAAAATACAGGGTCCCGCTTACATTTGAAGTTTGGATAGCACAGTGGAAGGTTTTAGGTTGAAGTACCTCGTGAGCAATATTTGGGACAGACTTATGCTAAAAATGTACTTCCTGCTTATTCTGAAATTTGAATATAACTGGCATCCCCTCTTTTATCTGGCAGCCCTGTGACCTCTGTTCTACCCACTAGGTGGCTTCACTCGCATCCCCTGGCTGGAGGGAGAGGTGGGAAGGGCAGAGGCTCAGAGTTGAGCAGGCATCTCTGCTCCTGGCTCACAGGGGCCTGGGGGAGGGGCTTGTTGTCTACACTGGGTCCATGGGCCTGTCAGTTGAGAGGGTGGTGAGTTGTCTCTTTTTATAACTGGAGAATCGTGTAAGTGAAGTGTCAGCAAGTGACCTGTGTTCCTGCAGCACCAGCACTGGGTAAGTCATGGCAACTTAGCTGCTGAATGAGGAGCAGGGTGTCCTCTTCACCCCTGCTGGCTTCCAGGACAGGGGTACTGTGCCTGCATGGTCCCCTCCTTGGACCTCTCCTAGGGACTCGTGCGGGGGACAGCCAGGCAGGAGAGGGCATCCACATGTCTGCCTCTGAGCAGGGGATGGCTCTTGCCAGCTGCTGCTCCCTCAGCCTCACCCCTATGTCCCCCTTTGTACCCCTGCTTGCTCACCAGTCATTGGTTAGAGTTGGAGGCTGAGACCTCCTGCCCTGTTCCGCCTCCCCACCAAGGTCCAGTCTGTTGTTTCCGGGGGGTCAGGATGCCCCCCCACCCGCAGCTTCCTGCCTGGGAGGTCATATCTACACCTGCTCCTGAAGGACAGTCAGCTGGCCACAGCCTCAGCTTGGTGGCCTTTCTTCCTGTTGACTCAGAATAGCTTTGAGGGAGTTTGGGATGACTGCCTGGGGGATCACCACGCTGCCTGCCATCTTGTGGACTTCCACAGGTCACCAGTAACCAGTGGCTGGCTCCACCCGTCCTTTGCCTGGTACATACTTAGTAAGTGGTCTAACTGAGTGAATGCAGGCAAGAGTTGAGCATGTTACAGATAGTGTCTTACAGTAAAGGCTGAAGTCACTGGTTCTCAAACCCAAGTGGGCATTCGTGTCAGTTGGAGGCCTTTATCACACACAGAGGACCAGCCTGGCCTCAGGACTCCTGGCTGGTAGGTCCTGGCTAGGGACCCAAGCTGGCCATTTCCAGAAACTTCCTAGATGTTGCTACTGGTCCAGGGTGACACTCTGAGAATCACTGGCTTAAGTGATTATGCTTTTCCAAACATCTTGCATTTTCATTTTTCTTTTATTAAAAGATTTATTCATTAACAAATTTTAGAAAATCACAAGAGAATACCCGCTGTGTCCCATGCACCCTATTTTGGGGCTAAAATGATAACAATGACCTCAAGGAGCTCACTGTACAGCGAGGGAACTGCAAATTTAGGACAATTGCCACCTAATCCAATTGCTTCTGTTAG
Organism: Sciurus carolinensis; assembly: GCF_902686445.1. NCBI lineage: Eukaryota > Metazoa > Chordata > Mammalia > Rodentia > Sciuridae > Sciurus > Sciurus carolinensis. The sequence continues at coordinate 128,071,865 of NC_062217.1, read as the reverse complement.
CATTGTTGAAGGAGAAGGGATGATTAGGCACAGTTATTTGGAGACTAGTGTGTTCGTGTCTTTGTTTCTCTGTTTTGTACTTTGGTGTGGCTTGTTTCCCCAGTCGACTTGACATCCCTAAGGGCAAAACCTGAAGTGACTCGAAACACTGTGTATGCACACACACACACACACACACACACACACACATACATTACACAAACAAAAGATGTTAGTGTCAAAGAAGTGAATGCTTATTGTTGGAATTTCAGGCCCAGGTACATGAAGTGAGCAAGAGTTGGATTCTGTTATACACAGTTAATTCTAATGCTTAGATAGAGACCAGGTTAAGCAGAGGGCACCCTCCCTGTCCCCACCATCAACTTGCTACCTGAGTTTTCGGGACTGCTGCTGACATTCCACCTACAGGGATTCTTGAAACCTGCCTTGCTCCCGGAAAGCTCATTTTCAAGAGCCTTAAGCGGTCCTGAGCTACTGCTTAGCCAGAAACTTGTCATGCCTGAGGGGACACACCCTTGAAGCAGGGGAAGGAGGCCTGGGGTTGGGGAGGGAAGGGAGGGAAACCCCTCGGGGACTTGACTCCCCAGGGCAAGACCTCCCACTGGAAAGAAGAAGTGGTCCCTGTTACTAATGCCTGGGAGGAACCCTGGGGCTTGGCCTGGGGCCAGGGCTGACTTTCCTTGACTGCCCCCCCACATACCCTTGCTCTCTTCCTCCTGGCTTCAGGAGTGACAGGCAGGAGCCGAGCTGAGCTTGTTCTACCCATCATTAATAACAAAAATATTTGGAATAGCTCATGCTCGCGGAGAACTCACTGCACACAGACCACTATTCTTTGAAAATACCTCAGGTTCATGAACACATTGAAAAGGGTCAAGAGAGGTTAAGAACAATCAATATTTATGAAACATGTGCTCTCACACACAGTTGCCAAGCATTCTGGGTGCAGTATTTCATTTAATGTTTAGAACAACCCTGGGAAGTAGAACAGAATTGACCCATTTTAAAGAAAGACTATCAAGCCTGTGGAATGTGAGTAACTGTCTCGAGGTCACTCTGAAAGTAAAAGGGTAGTAAAAGTGTTTGGATCCCAACAGAAGACGCCACCTGACTTCTTCACTTTGGGATTCTGAGCTAATTGGAGGTATGAGAGGTGAGAGGCAGAGGCAGGTGAGGTGGAGGAAAGGAAGCCTTTGATTCCTGCTCAGTCCACCTCCTCCTCCAAGCAGGCTTGCTTCAGGAGCATCCATCTCGGCTACTGTATTCTGCACTATACCCTCTTTCCAACTTCTGTTTCAGATATTGACATGTAACTTGCCGAGTGGCTTGTTATTATTGTTATCTCTATCTTGGTCGATGGCAGCAGTGTCTGACCTCAGCCCCAACCTCTGCCGCTCTCCCCAGCCCCCTGCCAGCTCTTCCAGGATATCTTACAGGAAAGGTCAGAATGGAGCTGATAAACACTCAGACTTACCCAGAGCTGGGCAGGTGCCTGGGCCACACCTGTCCTTGTTTGCCTAACATGATCTGGTTTTAGCACTGAAATCTGGCATCCTGCGAGACCCCTCAGTCCTGGGCAAACCAGGACAGTTGGTCACTCTGTTCTTCAGAGAAGGATGCCAGGGTCTGAGAACCCCAGGGTGGTCCAAGTCTCATCTGTTATTATCAGTGGAGGTCGATCTCGGCACCCACTCTACCTCCTGACCCAATGTGCTGTCCTCCCACGGCCTCCAGAAGTGAGGCCTCTAACTCTTGCCTTCTACCTTTAAGTCACAAGCTTTTATAGGCAGCTGCTGTCTTTCTGGCTTTCTCAATGTTCCTCATCCCCTTTTGGAGAAGTGAGCAGCACACTCAAGAAGCTTTGTCTGAAAACTTGCAGAGTGCTGGGCTGGGCACTTTCTGGGTAACTCTCAGAGGGACAGCGTGTGCCCTCTAGGAGTCAGTAGCTAAAAAGGAAATGTCTTTTCCTGAACTCCAGAGCCCGGCAATTCCTCAGGCACAGTCTGTTGGCCTGCAGGGGAAAGGGCAATTGGCAAGTTCTCATGTCAGATCGTAGGGATGGGAACACTGAATTCTAGACCACTGGTCTCCAAAGTGGAATGTTTAAATGTAACCTTTGGACTCTAGGAAGAAAATGTTAAAATATCTATTTTATATTTTCTGTCATTCTTTCACATAATTATTTCTGTGTACATCTGATTGGCAAGTATGACACACAGTTGACATACATAGATCCTTGGTGTGTGTGCCTATGGGGGTTTCTTTCTCGGAAGAGCGCCCCACCATCCAGAGTGGCTAATAACAGTGAGAAGGCTCTGTGGGAAGATGGGTGTTAGAATCACTCCCATACAAAGAGAGTGAGTTTTAGTATAAATTATCTCAGCACATCCCTGGGTCAATGTGTAGCTACTGCCACTGGTGCTCAAATGTCATGGATGGCGTGTGGCCTATTTGAGGGAGGGTACCAGGAGAGAGTTTCCCACAGCCAGAGTTTGCACATCTTGCTTCATCTCCTCCATGCCAGAATGTTTGCTTTGACTGGTGAATGACGGACCGTTTATATAGGGCACAAGTTCTCAAAGTGGGATCCCCACAGCAGCAGCATGAGCATTGTTTTGTGATGGAATTTTTCAGCAATGCAGATTCTACCTGAACACCTTGCCTGAACCATTCTTCCAGGAGGTTCTGATGCACGGGCAAGGTTGAAGACCTCAGAGGTGGATAGGGGGCAGGAGCAGGGAGCTTCAGTCCTGGCCCTGACCCTCCTGACTTCTGGAGCCTGGGCTGGTTACGCAGGCCCTGAGCCTTGATTTCCCTATCTGATGGAGGAGGTTATTACCTCTGAACCTTAGTATGAGGCCCCACATAGGAGATGATTGGCGAAAAATGCTTAGTGTTTGCAGAGCGCATAGAAGGTGCTTGGTACCTGGCCTCAATTATTATGTTTATCTTTAACTGCATTATGATGGTGGGGGAGACTTTGGTAGGAAGGAGGCACAGAAATGTCTGGTTTCCCTTTTCTTCTGTCACTGACTCTGTGACCTTGGGACATTGGTCTCCTTGTCTAGAACATGTGGAGAACAAAGGAGATGGCCTATCTGAAGTGCTTTGTGCTTTGAAAAATACCAAATAGGAGAAATTTCTAGAGAGTTATTTACTGAAGTGACTCCTACTTTGTCCTCCTTGAAAATACTTTCCCTCTGCCCAAACAGTAAAAGAGAGAGGAGAGAAAGGCCAAGCAGAAATCCCACAAGGCAGGACTGCAGGCAGGGACGCCAAGAGCTTTCTGGCCCCATGAATCACTTTATTTCCTTGGCATTTCTATCCACTCCCCCTCCCTGATCCTCCCAGGCCAGATCCTGGCCTCAGCCTACTTCCCCTGTGGTCGATGTTGATCCCTTATTAAAATGTCACCTGCAAGTCATGAAAACCCCATCTGGTTTCCTGGATGAGGACAGGGTGGTGGTGACTGGTCATTGTGGCCTTTTGTCGTTGGGATAATTGCTTGGGTGGTGTTGCCAAGACGTCAAATAAATTGCGTCCTCTCCGTCACTGTCTCGATGTTGCCTTTCAACGTGAATTGTCCCAGTGCGGAGATAAACTTTGCTCATAATTTCACCAGATTCTTAAGTGAGGAAAATTGGCAAACAGCTCTCTCTCCCTGCCCCGCACACTCCCACGCTTTCCATGGCAGGGTCCAATGACCACATGGGCACCTCCAAGGCCTGGAGCCGGCCAGCCTGGGCTGCTGAGAGGTTGCTCTCTGGCCATACCAGTCCGGAGGGCCCCGAGAGGTGTCTGCATGGCTGAGAGAGGGTGGGGAGGTGGGGAAGAGAGCCTTCAACCCCGTTCTTTCCCACATCTCTTCTCTCTGGAAGGAGGGGTGCGATGCTACCTCTGTGAGCCACTCAGTGATGATCTGAGCACTTATGTCACTTCCCTGTCTCCTCTTTGGGAGGCTGCTGATGAATAGGGACAGCAGGAGAAATGAGCTGGACTCTGCCAGGGTATTTCTCTGCTTTTGGAGCAAACTGCCAAGGCATCTTTCTGCTGGAAGAGTTGAAGGGATTGGGAGAGAGGGGAAGGATCAGAGCCGAGAGATTTCTGGAAGGGGGTGCAGGCAATTATAAAGAAACGAAAGCAGAACTCTCTGCTGAAATGGAAATATCTCCTGTGCCGACCCCTCGAGACCCTGGAGCAAATTATTTTGGGTGGATGTGGACTGGGTGCCCTTCAGAGTCTTAGACACCAGTTCTTCAGTGGTAGGCAGAGCAGAACAAGGGGTGTGTGTGAGTGTGTGTGTGTGAGAGAGAGAGAGAGAGAGAAGGGGTGAGAGATCGAGGCCTCAGGGGCATGGTGGGCCAGGCAGTTCAGGGTTGAAGGCATACTGCGTGACATTTGAGTTTTGAAGGAACAAAAATGGCTGGAATTTTATTTTTAAGCTAATGACAGCTGAGGAGAGGGGTTGATGCTGTGAAAGAGCAAACCGCCAGTCGCTATAGTCTCATGGTTTCAGGAAGGAAGACCCTGGTGGCTGGGAGTCATGTCACTCGAGAGACACTGCCTGGTGGGAAAGGTCTCCATGGCCCTATGGTGCTGTAGTTGGCATGTGGGCCCCACAGCCTCGCCTGGAGGCCGTGTAGCTGGGAAGGAGGCAGAAAGAGAAGGCTGTCCCCTTCCTAGACCAGGGCTGGGTTGTTGGGGCTCCTTCCTGCTCTATGATGTCCCCAGCCTCCTGTCCCCACCAACCTCTCTTGACTTTTCCTAGATTCTCTTTAGAACTTTGGACACAGCCTCTGTGACCTTTAACCTTGGGAGACTGCAGGCGTGTCTTCCCTGCTGAAGGCAGATGACTGGGCGTGTGGAGCCCCGCGGTGCCTCTGCTTCCTCTGCCAGCTGCTGTTTTGTGCCAGGGTCAGTGGTGGCTCCCTGGGAGTTGTTCCCTCCACTCACTTGAGCCATAAAAAATTAAACTGCAGGGTTATCAAATATTTAATCTGTCTGATGAATGAATACTTGCAGAGTCTTATGAATTCTTTGCTTTGATTAAATAAAATTGAAGGATGGGAATTGTCTACCCAGCACTTTAGCAAAAGGCAACTCAGGGCAGTTACTTTTCTCCCAGGAATCTGGTTTTGAATTCCGAAGAGCCATCTGGTTCACGTTTCGTCTCTGAGTCTCTGCGTGGGTGTTTTGCACTTGGCCTTGGTCGAAGTGAAGGACAGTTTTAAGACCAACAGCCCCTTAGAGTTCATAGCACCTCAGCAGATCCAAGTGCCACTGTTCCCTACCTTGGATGCTACTCCGATCTTTCCTTTTCTAACAAGATGGAAATAATAAAAATGCCACCTCACCTATAAGATTCTTGCATCAAAAATATATCAAATACCTTTTGCCTGGCAACTAGTAGGTTGGAAGAAATTATTACCATTACTACTTTATTTCTAAAATACCATGGTCGAGTTGGGCTCCTTGGACTGGGAAACACATAATTTTGGAGAATAATGAACCTGTACAGGGCGATCTACAGTTCCGTGGAGTTTCTCAACTGACCTGTCCATTAGCAAGTTCACTTGTTCATTTATTCATTAGTCCAAGGTCATTGGGTCCATTCTTCAGCCTGATGCAAGAGATATAAGATATTGGTCCCTGTCCTTAAGGAAAATACGCTTTTGTGGAGAAATTGCATGTACGTTCTGCGTGTGTGCGTGCATGTGTGCTTGTGTGCTTACGTGCCTGTCATGGAGTAGTGCACAGGTGCACCAGAGCTGAGGTGTGTGCCTGGGAGGGGCTGTGGCAGGAGGGGACCTGCGTAGGCCAGGTTGTGGTCTAGCACTTCAGAAATGCCTGTAGCAGTTATGTGGCTTCAAAAGAATTCAGAGAGGGGACCCATCTCCCTGTACACAACACCTTCTGGGCCAGCTGAGGCCTAAGGGACAATCTCATAGGTGACATTTCTCCCTTAGGTAGGCATTTACTGTTTGCCTGCTCCCAGGGAGGGGCCAGCTTCCTTTTCTCTTCTGTTGCTTTCACAGTCTAGTAGAGGAGAGCCCCCTTGACTCCCTTTGGCTCAGCCACAAGAAGACCTCCTTGCTGCAGTTTAGGAGGCATATAGAGTCTGCCTTATGGATGGTTCAGATCAGAGTTTTATGACTGAGATTTGCTGGAAATCCCTGGGTCACCCTGCCAGACCCAACTGTAGATCAGAATCTGGAACAGGATCCTTGCAGCCAGATGGGAGGGGAGGCAGCAGGGCCAGCCCTTCCCTGTCGCTGGCCTGTCGCCAGCCCAGGTCTGGTGGGAAGGTGAGGGACACATCCTGATGTATCTGTGCCTTGTGATTTATTGGCCAATGTCTCAGTCACGCAGGGAACAAATGCCAGTGCCACAGTTGACATTCATCGGTGTCCTAGTTGGTGAAGTCAGCAGCCCCAGGGAGGTGCACCCAGCTTCCATCTTGGTTCAGGCCAGGGTGCCCACAGGATCAATTTCTTTAACCTACTTGATCGTTTAATCAATGAGCAAGTATTTCCGGAGACCTGACATGTCAAGTATTAAAGAAATCTCTAGGTGGCTGTGTAGGGGCGGTAGGACCCCTGTAGGTGAGGACCCCCTCCTCTGTCGAAGGAACCCACAGTCCAGTTGAGGGAAACAAGAGAGACAGGTGCACGTGAAAGGTTAAACAGCTTGTCCTAGCCTGAAAGACAAGACCCGTGGGGAACAATTCAGGAAATGTCATAGATGGCATCTTCTCAGTGGGAGGATGCACAGTGGCTTTTCTCAGTGGCAGAAAGCCAAAGGGAAGGAAGGCCAGCTGGAGCCCAGAGGCCAGGGAGCAACCTCCTGGGATGCAGCACCTGGCTTTACCTTTCTGAGTCTTTGTCTCCACGTGTCTCAAATGGACACAGCAATACCTAGCTCAGAGACAGGGCGAGGATCCAGGGGATGATGTGTAGGAAGGACCCAGTGCAGGGCAAAGCCTTTCTGTGATAGTTTATTGTTGGCTGCAGAGCCAGAGGGTGACTGAGCCTCGAATCCCCTTGCTCCACTTTTGCATAAAGTTCAGGTGGAGGCCTTGTGAAGAGGAGGATTGGTCACCCCCTGCTCTCGCCCACTGTGGCTTAGTGAGTTTTATCTCGATCTCCTGTGTTCCTAGGACTGGCCTGGGTCCTGGGACCTAAGAGCTAATGCTTGGTGAGTGTCTCTGCCTCTGTCTGATTGGCTTCTCTATGTGAAGAGAGATAAATGACCTCTGCCTCTTTCCAAGTCCCAACAAGGATAAATAATGTCCATGCACATTCTTTTCTTCCTACCAGCCCACTACTCATGCAAATCCTGTGGGCACGCTGTAAACTGTTTGCAAAAGGCAGAACGCAAAGCAGCAGAAATAAAACCTCCCATAATCACAGCAGAAACTTCTACTATTATTCATGTTTTGCTTTATATTCTCCCAATGATATTGCTGTACATTTGTCTTGATCATGCTGTGATCCTAGAGGGTATGCAATTTAGTGTTCTGCTTTCTTCCTTAACGTCTTCTGATTGTCGTTTCCACGTGTCATCAGGACCCTGAAAACATATTTTTAAATGACTAGTCTCACATGCATACTCGCCCCTTTTCTTTATACTTGTGCTTTGATTTCTCTCTTTTTTGCTATTATAAATGGCATTGTACTGAATATCTTTCTGCAGAGTTATGTACATTTGTTCACAGAAAACTTGAGTATCTGCAAGGTGCAAGAAAATGGGTGTTTAGCCCTGATAGGGAAAATGCTTATAAATATGTAGTTTTTTAACTTTTTTTTTTTTTTTTTTGTACCAGAGATTGAACCCAGAGGCACTTAACCATTGAGCCACATCCCCAGCCTTTTAAAATATTTTATTTAGAGTCAGGTCTCACTAAGTTGCTTTGGGCCCCTCTGAGTTGCTGAGGCTTGGTTTTGAACTCGTGATCCTCCTGCCTCAGCCTACTGAGTTGCTGGGATTACAGGCGTGGGCCAGTGTGCCGGGCTGCTAGTTACACAGTTTGCTCTTGAGAGTGGTATGTGAAGAGGACTTATTCTAGGACGAAGCCACCAGTAGTAGCAAAAGGGCACACGGACCTCAACATGCACAGCTGGTGCTGCTCTTACTGAATTAACTCTCACTGGCTCATGGCAGGACTGTGGGCAGGTGCTTCATTCTGGACTTCAGTGTCCACACCTGCATTTACGGGTCAGTTTCCCGGCTACCTGCTCTCTGTGTTTCTAACTGCAAATGTGCAGTCGCCCAAGGATCTGTCTATTCCCATGACTCACTCAGGCTGTTTGTTTGCAGCATTTCTGGGGCGTAGATGAAGTTGGGGATGGCCTGAGACAGTCTGTTCCCGTCCCCTCTCAGTCAGGATCAGTGTGTTCGTTTGCTCAGCTCTCCTTTTCTGTGAGTTCAGGGTCTACTGCTGCCCTGCTCTACTGGCAATTAGCCCAAATATGTAAAGAGTTTTATAGAATTGTGAGCATAACCATCAAGGAAGGAGAATCTCTTCACTGAATTCTCACTTGCCAAGTGAGAGGTCCCTGTTACAACTCAAGCACAGTAAACCTTGGAAAAATAGGAGGGATTCTTGCTATGTTAAGTCCATAATAAACTCAGAGGACACATGGTCGTTAGAACTGGTAGAGGCAGAAAATGCAAAAGACTTCAAAAGTGCCATAGAATTAAAGGCCAAAGGGCATCTGGTACCTCCAGGATCTTTACTGGAGTGATTTTTTTAATGGCAGTGCCCAGGATTCACCTTAAATGATGGTACCCAAATTTAAGCAGTATTGTTCTCATAAAAACATAAACATGATTGAGACCACCTAGCACATTTCAACAGGGTCCAAATAATTTCCCCAAAATAGCATTTTCTTGCTGGGGCTATGTCTATGACTTTGCTGGCTCAGAGAACTTAAATTTTAAGAATGTACACCAAAGGAACCGCGATAGGGGATTGACATTCAGTTCTCTTGAATGATCGGGGGATATAAGTCTGAGTCTGCAGGCAGAAGTCTAGGTGAACGGGAGAACACATCATCCTGAGAACAGGTTAGAGGCAGAAAATGCAAAAAATTTCAAAAGTGCCATAGAATTAAAGGCCAGAGGGCATCTGGTGCCTCCAGGATCTTTACTGGTGTGATTTTTTAATGTCAGTGCCCAGGATTCACGGACCTTAAATAATGGCATCCAAAGTTAAGCGGTATTGTTCTCAGTCCATAAAAACAGGTCACAGATCATCACTGCGCTCCTTACTTCGGACAGACATCCTTCATTCATCAGGACACTCATTCTGACCATGCCAAGAGGTAATTTCCCTTAACACAGTCCTCCTTAACACAGTGGTCCAAACAGCTACTGTCAAACACGTGGTCATCTTTTGTTCCTGGAGTGAAACCTTCTGCCCTTATTGGCATAGATGCATTTGTTCCACTGGGCTATACTAGAAGGTTCCTTGGTGAGCACAGATCTCAGAAGGCCTGATAAGTTGCCTTTCTCTACTGTAGGCAAGGAGCTGGGGGCCATGGGTATGAAAGAACACAGGTCCTCTTTTAACTCTCTGCCACCAGCGTCTCCACCCGCTCACCAGACGGCAGGCTGCTACCTGGCGGGCATGTGTCAGGCCACTGCTGTGTTTTATCATGTGTACTGTGAGTCCCTGGAGGGCAGGGCACCGTCTGACTTCTGTTTCTTTGACTACTTCTCCCCAATCTTGAAAACTGTGCCTAACAGGCAGGAAGCACTCAAGAAAATATTTGTGGTCAGCAGAAGATTCATTCATTCAAGAAAGAATGAATCAGGGAGGTGCCGCTCCTTCCTCCTTGCCCATCCCCCACTGGGACTGTGCCCAGAGCTTTGACTACAAGAGCAGGGTTCTGGCTGTGAGGCTGCCCTGGGCACACACACCTGAGTAGCAGCTAATGACTTCATCAGTCCACCGGAGACGTTTTCTTCCCCATATCGAACCTAGTCATTAAACTCTTAATTGCAGCCCATGACAGCAGGGGCCCAAGCCTCTGACCTGCTTCATACCTAGCGTTAGAGCCACATGAATTCTGAGTAGCTGGATTCTGGTGCAGAAGGATGTCTAGAACAGTGGCCCTGTCTTGGCTGCAAGGAAAGGAGGGCTTGGGGTCCGTGCCGGGCCAGCACAGGGCAAGGCAGCGGGAGAGGGGCTCAGAGAGGCGGGCCATGGGAAGAGAGGGAGACCAAGTGACCCAGCTCCCCAGTCCCTTTCTGGGGCCATCTTTGTTTTCTGACTTATAATGTGTCGCCTTTGGGGATGGCCTTTTGACATACGCTAATTATAAATCGTCCTTTGGTGCATTCTGAGAGTTCTAATAATTAGAATTTCTAATTCCAGTCCTCTGAGCTGCTTGCTGCAGCCTTATCCAGTGAGAGTAGCACTTGACTCATTTGCTTTCCTGCTCAAAGTCGCTGCAGAAGGCCCATAGCCTGTGCCTGGGGGAAGTGTCCAGGTTTGGGGGTGGGGATGGAGACCTCCTTGCAACCCAATACAGGTACCACCAGAGACCTTTGGCTTAATAGTTTGTGCATTTTTAAGGAGGGCAGTTTTCAAGTCAAAACCACAGGACAGTGTGGCTGGTGGAACAGAACTCCTCCAGGCTCTGGTCCTAGCCTTCCAGAGCCTTCTTCTGGGTTCCTGAGCTAGGCACACTTTGGGCCTCAGTTTCCTTGCCAAAGAACCAGGGGAATCAGATCTGTGATTGCCAAGGGCTATCCCAGTCCTTAGAGTCTTTGAATTTACCAAATGTGCTAATGGTGTATTCTAGGTCATCATACTCTGACTCTGCCAATTCTGGCTGCGTGACTCCATTTGCAAGTGATTTGATAACAAGATATTAAATAACTTTCATCAAGGTCAGGGTAAGAGCCCAAGGCCTGTGTTTTTAACCTGACCACATTGTCTTTCATAACCTCCCCTGGCCTTGATTTCATTGTCTCAAGAATGGGAATGATGATACCTGGAGAAGGTATTGGTGACCACTCTGTGTTTTTCATTTTGGTACTGGGATTGAACCCAGGGCATTTTATGACTGGGGTACATTTCAGTCCTTTTTGTTTTTTAATTTTGAGACAGGGGCTCACTAAGTTGCTGAGGATCTTGCTAAATTGTAGAGGCTGGCCTCTAATTTTTGATTCTCCTGCCTCAGTCTCCCAAGTCAGTAGAATTACAGGTGTGTGGCATTGTACCCGGCTTGACCTCTCTGTGTGAAGTGTAAAGCAGTAAGCTTGCAGAAGGATCACCTGGATGTCACTCTCGCCTTCCACGAATCCACGAGAAGAGGCACACTACAGTATCTTCACTGCCTTGTCCAGCACAAAGTCATAATCCCACAGCATCTTTAGGACTGAGGAGCAGTTTGGTGGCCAGGTCTGTGGTGGGGAGGTGAGGGGCATGCCAGCTCCAACTGAAGACATCCTGCCTTGATGGGGACTCATGGGGATTTTTTTTTATTCATTTATTTACTTTCATGTGGTGCTGAGGTTCGAACCCAGTGCCTTGTCTAGCACGTGCTAGACAAGCGCTCAACCTCAGAGCCACGCCCCCAGCCCCTCAGTTCAGAGAAGCCACTAGACACTGCCCCTCCTCCTTGTCCACTTTTGTAAGGGTACATGTGCTTGGCATGGTGGGTACGTGGTTCCTGCACCCCTGATGTCTCATTCACAGATGTGGGTTGCAGGGTAAGGTCAGACGGTTAATAAGTAGGGGAGTCAGGACAAGAACTGAAGCTTACAGCTCCCAGAAACAGCTAAGCGGCCACATTGTTGACCCGCCATGTGTGGCTGCATTCACCCCCTCAGCCCTGCAGGCCTCTCCCTTCGGGGCTCATGTGTCCCCATGGCTCCTGGCTGCCCAGGGTCTTAAGCCCTAGAACTTTAAAGGAGAATGTCGGCGTTGGAGGACCCTTAGAGGTCATCTGGTACAAGTGTTTGAGCTCACTGATGGTGGGACTAAGCGACCACGCAGTTGTGAGACCTCATAACGTTTTAATGTCGTCTGGGATGGACCCATCAGCTCTCTTCCTGGGGACCAAGGTCCTTTCTCCTACACCCTCTTGCCCTTGAAATTCCCTTAGGGAGTCACACACATGTAAAAGAGAGGTCCCAGTATCTGCTTTATTTGGCTGGTTTAGTTTTTTAAAACAAACAACAAACAAGCAAGCAAGCAAGCAAACCTCCAGACAGGATAAAAGCAGACCCCCTGGTGAGTTCCCCAGGGCTGCCAGAGCCCAGTGCCCTCAGCGGGACTGGTGGAGGCCCTTCGGCCGTAGACATTTGTCGTCTCACAGTTCTGAGGGCCGGAAGTCCATGAGCAAGGTGTAGGCAGGGCAGGGCTCTTCGGAGGCCTGGCTCCTTGGCTTGCAGGTGTCCAGCTTCTCTCCGTGTCTTCATGGGGTCTTCTCTCTGCCTGTGTTTCTCTCCTAATCTCTTCTTCTAAGGACCCTGGTGGTGTTGGATTAGGACCTCCCTGGTGGCCTCATTTTGACTTAATCACCCCTTAAAGGTCCAAATACAATCCCATTCCGAGGTCTGGGGGAGGAGGGTTCAGCCTGTAACGTGCTCGGTCGTGGTACCTGTGTCTGGTGTGCACAGTGGACTATGTGTCTGGCCCCTGAGGACCTCTTTGCTTTTGCCCTGTCTTTTGCTGGAAGCCCGCTAACGCATCAGGAGACAAGCTGCGAATGTGCTAAGCAGGAAACGTGAGAGCATGGAATGAGGGTCGCAGGGATGAGGGAAGCTGAGGGGCTGCCTGTGCCCACCCCATGGGTCCCACGGCTGCTGAGAGGACTGGCCTTGGAGGACTGAGCCCATTCAGAACAGTCAGGGCCGAGGAGAGATCTGGCAGTACTTCTAGGGAGTGCAGCTGATTAAAATAATTATATTAGCGGGTCCTCAAAGACACATATTTATAGCCACGGCCACACGTTATTAAGGCTCTAATTTGGATCAGGACTCTGGGCATCTTATTTTTAGGCCCGAGGTGAGCCCAGTAGGCAGGTGACCAGGAGATCTCTGGTGGCTACGTGTTCATTCTGTGGAATCAGAGGATCTCAAGGTCAGAAGAAATTGGAAAGGTCACATCCACCCAACCTTCTACCTGATGCTTTTATTGCTACTCCAGAGTCCCACAGAGGGACCCGCCAGCCCCCTCTTAAATGCCTCCAATGCTAGGAGTCCATTTCCTCCCAAGGAGGACTCCTATCCAAGGAAAGGCAGGTCCCAGGGAAAAGCTGGAGGCCATTTCTTCTTTCTTCCTCCTCACCTGCTGTTTTGGATGCACCCTGGGGAGGGATAGCATGTGCTTAATCATTCAGCAGCTCTTCTGTCCCTTAGACCCACGGCCCATGCTCTCGGCCATCATTGTCCCATGCAGAGGCCCCCATTTATCCTTCAGCGGTGCCTCTTGGGAGATGGTTGCAAGAGCCTCCACCACCCTGTGTCTTGAGCAATGTGAATTCTCAGTCCTGGTGCAGCATCTCCTCCGGTGCCTGCCTCGTGGGGACAGCTGTAATTCTGGGTGGAGATGGAACTGAGCCTGTTGAAGTCACTGGCCTTTGTTGAGGGCCTTTGGGGAAAATGCTAAGTCGACAAGTGAATCACTCAGTGGACACCTGCCCTCGAGGGTCTGGGAGGAGAAGGGTGGAGGCTGGTGTTGAGGGAGGGGATTTGCCCGCGTGAGGGACAGCACCATGCCCAACCAGGGGCCCCGCTTAACAGCAAGGAGGAGCACCCTGATGGGTGACCCTTCTGCCAGGGAAGCATTAGGAATTTGGTTTGTGACCTCCCCCTGCCCAACCCAGGTATGGGGGACGTCCCTTCAGCCCAGGCTGTGAGTATACCTGACAAGGGTGGGACAGGGGTGCCTCTTATGCAAATGACATGTGATGTGTCTGATGTGTGATTTGTGTGTGCATGTGGGGTGAGTATGATGTCACGTGTGTGGTGTTGGTGCTCAGCGTACATGTGTGTGAGGTGTATGTTATGTGTTGCATGGTGTGTGTGTGGCATGTTCATGTGGGGTGCTTATATATGAAGTGTGTTCTGTGTACATATGTGGTGCTTGTGTAATGTATGTGGGTGTGTACAGTGTTTGGTATGTATGCATATGTGTGTAGTATGTGTTGTATGGTATCTGTGTGATATATGTGTGTAGACAGTGTATTATGAGTGTGCACTATGTGTTATGTATATGCATGTGGTGTTTGTGCAGTGGGCATGTGGTAGTACATGTAGTGTAGAGTACCTGAGTGACATGTGCAGTATACACGTGCATGGATTGTGCATTGCACATAAGTATGTGACTGTGTGATGTGTGTGTGATATGTGTGTACTGTGTGTGTGTGGTGCGTATAAGTGAAGTGTGTATGTGTTGTGGCATGTGCTGTATGGTATGAGGGTTGTGCATGATGGTTGTGAAGTGTGTGTTGTGTTTATGTACATGGTGTATGTGTGGTATGTATGAGGGGTTGTATGTATGAAGTGTGTAGTGTGTGTTGTATATGCATATGGTGTGTGTGTAGTGTTCATGCTGGGTGTGTGGTGTGTGCTGGGTGTGTGGTATGCTATGTGTGGACTGTGTATTATGAATGTGTATCTATGAACAAGCTAAGGGTGCCTCTCTGGGGGCAGGAAAGCCCTCTGGCTACCTCGGTTGGCACCTCAGTGTCCTCTCCCTCCTAAGCCACCCCATCTGTGCTTTGATCACTTCAGGGGAAAAAGTCAGAGAATCCGAATTTTGGGACAAAACAAATGTCTAGAAATTGTGTTTCTCAGAAAGTAACTTTTGGTGGTGGCTCTCCTGGAGAAATCCTGGTCGCTTCAAACAAGATGAGAGTTCCCCAAGTAAGACCCCAGCAAGCGCCAGGGCCTGTGGTCAGGCTTGAAGAGTGATTGGATTACTCCTGCAGTGTGATCAGAATCACAGTCGAGTGGCTTCTTTGCACTCTTGGACCTGACTGGCAGCTAAAAATAAGATTCAGGTATTAGATTTTTCTTTTTCATCTTCATCAGAGAGTGTCCTCAGAAAGCTGGCAGTGGTACCGAGGACACTCCTGCCCAGAGACTTCATGGGGAATGAAGTCCCTTGGCAGCTCCGAGGCAAAGGACAGAGGTGGCCTTTCTTCTGGGGTGCAGCTCCTGTGCTGGCCTGCCCTTCCTCCAAGCGAGGACCCCACGTGGCTGAATTTTCCATTTGCAGCACCCGCTAGCAGCTTCAATGACCTGGTTCCAGGTATCACCTCCTTAGTCTGCTCCACTGAACTTGTTGCTGGACCAGGTCTCATGAGGCCAGGGATGAGGTGCATCTCCAACTTCCCTATACCCGTGGCAGAGTACCAGCAGTCCACAGTTATCTGTGGGGTATACATGGATATGTTTCCATTTCTAAGGCTCTTCCCAGAATTGGCACAGGGAGCAGAGAATTCCATCCATTTCTCTTTCTGGATCTTTCTCGTTGGTGTCTAGTGTTAAAGACTGTGCTGAGGTTTTTGCTGTTACCCCCAATTCCTGAGTCTACCCTAAAAGGTCAGAGAGCAGGAAACCAGAGGAGGCATCTGACCTTTCCTCCTTGCTCATCGGAGCTGATGGGATTGACAGAGCGTGGTGGCCTCCTCGGGCCTTCATCTGCTATTGGCTGATTCGAGTTTTAAAAAAAACTGGAATCCCTGGAAAGCCTGTTTCTTGCTGTAGCTGGGGAAAGAGTAAGGAGTTATTGGCTACCTCCCGGCTTCTGTGGCCCTATTTTTGGCTTAAAATCCATTGTGAATTATTATCCTTCCCTCATCGTTGGGAAAATGCATTAACAAATTAAAATTCCCTTTCAAGTCAGAATGACTTTGGCTTCAGGGCTCTGAAAGACCTGTGGTCCCCAGACCATTGCCTTATGGGTTTGGATGGAGCCCATCATCATGTCTCCTGTGACTCACTGAGGCAGCCAAGTGCTGGGGTTTCCTGGTTGGGTCAAGCCTTTGTGCTTGAGGGCAAGACTCTGAGGGCCTGATGGGTTTCTGAATGTCACTGTGCCCCTCCCTTCATGGGCTTGTCCCCGGCAGTTTCTCAGGCAGCTGTCAGTAAGTTCACACACCTGGGAACTTCTTTGTGCCCTCCAGTAAACTTTCCTGGGCCCTAAATCCTCCCCGTTGGTGACTCATATTCAGGTACCCTTTGCAAAATAAATTTCTTGACAATATGCAGTCGGAAGCAGCCATCAGTAGCCTGTGTGACCCTCAGGTGGCCAGGAGAGCTGTCTGGGAGGGTGTGTCAGCTTACCACTTCATATCGAGGAACATTTTGACCAGAAACCCTTCTTTCCAAAGCCACTGAATGGGGAGACCTCTGGTTTATATGGATTGCGGTTCTGGTTGGCCTGTGGGCCTACTGCATGCTAAGGTGTCTCAACTGAGGAGAATCGGGGTTCCTCGGGGCCATGGGTGGGGAGAGCATGGGGTAATAGCTTCATGGTGGGCAAGAAGCCTGTGCAGGTGCAGGCCTGGGGATCCCAGTTCCTCGACTTGAAGGTGTTTAGGCAGGGGAGTTGGGGGAGGCATGCAGATTGCCAAGGGTTTGGCTTCCCTGCAGAATTGACTGTTCTCTGCTTTCATGGTGAGCCTCTGACTGATGCAGAAGAGTAGAAGCCAGTAGGCTGAGAGGGGGTTGGGGGAAACTTCTTCTTGGTAATAAGGAGTGTGGGAAGCTTCTGGGAGGCACAGAGCTTATGCCTGGCATAGTACCTACCTCCAACACACCCGTGAGACACTGGGTGAGTCTGTTAGGCCTGAACAACAAAGCATAGCAGACAGGGTCACTGGCACAATGGAAGTGGACTCTCTTCCAGGCGTGGAGGCCAGAAGTCTGAGATCAAAGTGTGGGTGGATGGGTTCCCTCTGAGGGCTGTGGGGAAGAATCTGTTAGGTACAGTCCTCTCCTCAGCCATCTTCTCTCTTTTTATGCTCTTCTTTCTGTATGCATCTATGCCCTAATTTCCTCTTTCTATAAGGACACCAGTCATATTGAGGTCATTAGAGCCCACCCTAATGACCTCATTTTAACATTATCAGTTTTCACATCTTCAAAGCTCTTATCTCCAAATTTAGTCACATTCTGAGGTGCTGGAGGGTTAGGACTTCAATGTACATGTGTCAGGAAGGACTTAAGTTGGCCCAGCATAGGTACAGAAAGGCTAGGTAACTTGTCTGCAGTCACAAAGCTGCAAGATTAAAGTCCGGACTGGTGTATTGTCTCTTGCCTGGTTTGTTAGCTCAATTCCAGTGACTCAGGAGACTGAGGCAGGAGGAGCACACAAATTTGAGGCCAGCATCAACAATTTAGCGAGGACCTCAGCTACTTCGCAAGATTCTGTCTCAAAATAAAAAATTAAAAGGGCTGGGATTGTGGCTCAGTGATAAAGTGCCCCCAGGTTCAACCCCTAGGAGCAAGCAGGGAAAAAAGAGGAAGGAGTTAAAAAGAAGTCAGGCAGGCTGGCTCCAGCATTCCTTGGTTATAAAAATAATGGGGAGAGGGAGAAGGAAGAAAGGGAGAAGAAGAGAAGCCAAACAAGGGGAATGCAAATTGTGGTCTGTCTAAAATGTTGACATCAATTAAATAAATGAGCCCTTTGAAAAGGAAAACACAATCAAACAATATGATTGTGTCATTCAGAGGATAATTACTAGAAATGTAAACTTGACGTTCCTGGTGGATTGCCAGGATCTGGTAACAGGACAAAAGTTCAAACTTGATGGTCCATGTCATCTTTTCCCCATTCCATGAGCACATCTCTGCAGGGGCAGCTTCAAGGTCAAAATTCCAGGCTCCTGTGGATGTAGAACTTGGTGAGGGGCCTCCCAGGCCTCCTGGAAATTTCTGGAGCCTTTCTGTAACCTCTGGGCTCCCCACTCCTGGTCCCTCTGACCACCATCCTCTGGAACTCACCTTGACTTTGCCAGTCAGTAGGAGTGAACCGTGAGGCGGCTCCATCACCTCCAGCCACTGTCCCTGTGGGCATGCAAAGACCTCTGCGTAAAAGGTGACCTTTATGGGCTCTGGCAGCTCTAAATGTCCCTGCAACTGTAATGCAGTGACTGGGAATTCTGCCACTGGAGCCTATGGCCGAGTATTAAGTCAAACTAAATTGCTATGTCTGGGACCCTGTTAGGTCACCCCCACTGACACCCTGGAATCCTGTAGTGCCTTCTCATTGCCCAGCATTGTGTCTGCTGAATGCTGCTCGGCCAACATCTTTGCAGATGTCTGCTTTGGAGCTAGACTTTCCATCATGAAAGAATGCAGTCAATAGAGAGCTTGATGAAAATGTAGTTATTTGGTGTGAAGCTTGTCCTGCCAACGCTGTGGCCGTGCAGCCATGAATTAAGATGCAAATGGACACGCTCACTGAGTTGAAACCTTGGAGAATCATCTGGAATATATGATTTTTTTAAAAAAAGACGAATATATAAGGCCAAGAGCCATGGGAGGTGATGGTGCATGTCAAATAGAGGTGGCAATGGATTTGTGCCCTTCCCAGTCTGGCCTGGAGGTCACCCTGAGACCATGGGACAGGTTCTGTGTCCTTTACCTGGATTTTCCTGGGCACAGGGTCCTATCTTCCTTTTTACTTTTTTTCTATTTTTCTTTTTCCATTCTCTCTCCACCCGCTGTGTTGCTGAGGATTGAACCCAGGGGTACTTTACCATTGAGCTACATACCCAGCTTCCTGTTTTCTTTTTATAATTTTTGAGGCAGGGTCTTGTTGCTTAGGGCCTCTCTGAATTGCAGAGACTGGCCTTGAACTTGGACTCCTCCTGCCTTGGTCTCCCGAGGTGCTGGGATCACAGATGTACACCACTGTGCCCAGCTCCTTCTCCGTGATCTTAAGTCCTGTTTCTGTGCTGTAGGCTTTCCTTTCTCCAGCGCTTCCAAGTCAAAGGTGATAACTTGCAACCTTCACGGCTATCATCATTCCCAGTGCTATCAAGGCGGGTCCTCAGTTCTGTGAATGGCATGAAAGCATACACAAATCTCGGTACCCTAGAGATTTTTTTTTCTTCTTCTCAATGACTCCTCTCTCTTACCCTTCTGGATCCCTTATCTTCCCAGTGCTAGATTCAGTATAGCATGTGGTATGCAGTAGGCTCTTAATGCATGCTTGCTGGACCAGTTGAGTGGGTGAGCTCATTTGAGCTTTCTGAGAGGTAGGCAGGTGACTTTGTCAGTCTCCCTTTGGAGCTGAAGAAACAGGTGCATCTCTAGCCTGATGCTTGATACCCAGCAGATGACGCAGACCCAGGCTCTTGTTGCACAACGTGGCTGGCTCAGGCGGACCACAGTGACACCAGTTGCTCCCTTGCCTATGGGGAACTTACTGTGTAGTTGGAAGGACCAAGTGAAAGGGGAGGAGGGCCGTGGAAGGAGCACCTGCTGGGCCGCATGAGGAGTGAGGGCGACAAGGTTAGGAAGACAGGAAGGTGTGGTCGAGGATGGTGCCTCCCTGGCCGCGGGCATGCCCTGCCCTTGCCTCCACCTTCCGCAGCTCCTGTGCTCCCCCAGGGGCGTGTCCTTGCTGTGCTTCCCACGCCTGCCAGCTGAGCTGCCTCCAGGACCTCTTTCTTGGGAGGATCCTCTTCCCCGATGTGGTGGATTCTGGTCTTTCCCTCTCAGCATCCCACCTCTATCTCTGTAGGTGTGACAGGATGTGGACTGACCAGTTCCCAGAGGCACCAGACCATAAAGTGGGCAGCACCCCTGTGGCTGTGCCACGGAGCAACCTTGGGCTGCGGGACGGAGCTGAGAATCTGGCTTGGCCTGGTCCACCCTCTTTACATAGTGTCCGAGGGCTGAGGGCATTCCTAGGGAGGGCCTGCCCTGGCGCAGTGTCTTTTGCGTTTTACGTGGAGGAAGGCGCCAACAACGTTTATTAGATGCCTGTTGTATACTAGGAGTCAACAAGGCACTTTGTTATACTGTTTAATTCTCCCCCTAGTGGTATTGTTAGGACCCCGTTTTCCAGCTGGGCAGGCTGAAGGTCAGTCTGTGTAAGTGGTTCCCCTAAGGTGGGTACAGCTAGTTAGTGGCAGCATCCAGACTCAGTAGGTCAACTCTAAAGTCCCAAATATTTCCATAAGGCCATAATGCCTTCTAAGACCTGGAAAGGCCAAGCGGCTCCAGAAATGGGAGGTGACCCCCTGGAGCTAGAAGGGAGATCCAGCAAGGGTGCCCTTCCACATGGACCACACTGCCCTCGGAGTTGCAGACGGATGGGTACCCCGGGCCTGGGGGCTGGCAGCTTGGCATTTAGCTGAATCTCCAACCCTCAGAGCCCTTCGCAAAGCCCAGAGAAAGCCGAGCAATTTGCTCTCAACTCTTTTAGAAACCAGGGTGGCCAAGGGCCCCAGCTTATCCTGTCTTCCTGCTACTCTGAGCATCGCGAGACTGTGTGTTTGGTCCCTGAATGGAAGCCAGGAGGGTCCCAGGACTGGCCTTCTCAACATACAACCTCTGAATTGCTGATGTGTGCAGATGTTCTATTTCAGGGGAATGCTTAAATCTGTGTTGGGTGAAGAATTTGTGCTTCGTTCCTCTGTTCTCTCTACCAGGAGATTTACATACAACGGCAGTTCTGTGTAGGAGACAGGTAATTGGCCATCTCAGCCCCTGGAGCTAATAGAGGGAAGCAATGAATTTGAAGAAACAAGAAAAGCAATAAATTAGAAACTTTCTATCTAACTCTGTGATGTAATTTCCTCCCCGGCAGATTTATCTCAGTTTTGTTCAACACAGACCACTGTCGGAATGGCTTTTCCCTTCTTGTCCTAACATCGATCTGGGTTGACTGTCAAGGACATGGATATCCTGAAGTACTGAGAGTTTGTCTTGGAAGGCAGGGAGCCTGGCTCCTTATTCTGGCCCTGCCTTTCATGGGCTGTGTGACTTTGACCTACTCACTTAACCTCTCTGAGCCTTGGCAGCATCATTCTCAAATGGGAATTCAGCCATGATACTTTAAGAGATAGTGCCAGACCTGAGATTATTTCAAGATGCAATTCTCTGGCATGCTTAGCATGACTCAGATTCACTGTTTCCTTGTTAGTAAGATGCCATATCTTTTTGACTTTTTTCTTTCTTTTGTAATTGAAGACATTAAGACTTAAAATGAAATTAGAAGCCTTCTTTTTAACTACAGCATGTCCTTCAAGGATCATCGCTCCATCTGCCTCTCTGTGCACTAATGACTTCAAGAAAGGGGAAGTGAGTTGCCTGGTAGAAAATAGAAGCATTTATTTGGAAAGGCCCCACCCCCCAACTTTCCAAGGGCTCTTAGGTGAAGGATTTGGCTTGTTCTTCCCAGAACCCACGAGAGAGAAACAAGGCTCAGTCATTCCCCAGTGCCGAGGAGGAGCCCAGCACCCAGAGGTTCAAGCTGTTCCCCAAAACCCTGAGCAATTGGATGGCGACCGCTAGACCAGAAAGTGGGGGTTTTGCTTCCTGATCTCGAGCTCCTCAAAGGTGAATGTGCAGGAGCGTCTCTTGAGGCTCCTGTGAATCGTGGATGCAGGAGGTCTGGGGTGAGGCTCCAGACTTGGTCTTTCTGCAAAGGGCTCGTGATAATGCCAGCACCTCTTGCCTGGGGACTGTAGCTGCAGTGTCAAGGGGCTCCATCGAGGGCCAGGAGGCTGGGCCTTTGCAACCTGGTCTGGAAGGGCAGAGCCCTTTATCCTGAAGGGCTCACCTCAGATGACTGATTTTTGTGTCCCCTGTCTTCTGAGCTTTCTTTCCCTTGTGCCCCCCTCAGACCCAGGCTGCCCTCTCATGGCCTCTCCAGCCCGTCTTCTCTGGCCTCATCCTTAAATGACGCCTCCCAGTCATTGTGCAGAGGCCCCTTGGCCCACAGGCCTGCAGCCCTGGGCTCCTGTTCGTGTTGCACGGAGAGCCGGTGCTCGGGGCGACGGCTCCTCCGCGGCCAGCTACCTGAGTGCTAACCTGATTGGTATTTTTAGAGTGTGCTCGTCCATTACTTACCGCGCAGAGCGGCTCCTTGCTGCTCATCGGGGAGGTGCCGCCCAAGAGTGTTCTTCCTCAGGCCGTGCCTCGCGCCCTGCCGCCCTGCTCTTGGTCCCATCTCCCAGGAGATTGGAGTCCTTTTCCTTGGCATTGAGGACAGAGAGTCTTTTCACCCTCTTTAGTTGGTCCAGGGGAAATGGAGGCCCAGAGGGGCTGCTGGGTGAGGCCTGGGCAGTGACAAGGCCCAGAAGCCCCTCTCCCAAGCTGGCCTGGAGAGAGCTCAGGAAACAGGGGTCTCTCCTCAGGCTGCACAGGCCAGGCACTCTCAGAGCCACAGTTTGGCAAGATGGTGGTCTGAAGGGAGGCCAGGTGACCTGTGTAACCCCCAGGTAGCAGTGAGCTCCTGGCTGTGTTTTTTACTTATGACGTTCAGCCAAAAAACCATGCGCTGGACAACGGGGCCAGGGCCACTTCAGCCAGTGGTTTCTGCCGCCCCCTCCCCCGGCCCAGGGAGACCTTTTGACAGCAGCCCAGGCATGTGGCCAGAATGACCTGGGTCGAGTTTCATGGTGGCTTCTCCCACCTCGGCAGAGGCGTTAATGAACTGCACTCTGCCAGGAGGCCTGCAAGAGGCAGAAGCAGTTCCTAAGCCGCTGCTGGAGAAGGCTCTCCGGGCAGGTTGAGGGGGAGCTGCTTGGACGTCTCCACCACACCCCGCCTGGGGCCCCGGGACCCAGGGAAGTGACCACGCCACCAATTTACCTTGAGCACCATGTGTGTTCATGACCCTGGGCAGGACATGCTGTGGACAGTAAAAGGCTCTGGGGAGCAATGAGGACACAGCTCTTTTCTGTGGGACCTTCGACCACTTTCTGGAAAAGCGTGCTATGCCTGTCTGTTAGGGAAAAGTGCGTGGTGCGTGCCCTAGAGTGCGCGTCCTGCTGGCCTCTGCGTGGGCCCGTGTGTGTGTGTGTGTGTGTGTGTGTGTGTGTGTGCGCGCGTGCATAGGCATGCATGTTTCCTGTGAGTCTGTGGACGTGGAGAGGTGTGCGTGTGAGCACGTGTGTTCACCTGTCTCTGTGATATGTACTTGTGTGTCTGAGCGCACATTCATGCACATGTGTGTAGATGTACCTGAGAGTGTGCTAATGGGTCTCTGTACCCATGTGTTCATGCATGTATGTGTGGGTATGGATGCATGTGTGTGTGTGTCAGTGTATACCTACGTCTGTTTATGTGTCATGTGGATGTGTGTGCACATGTGTAGGTGTGTCAGCATGTTTATATGTGCATGCCTGTGTTTATGGATGTGCTTACGTGTGTGCATGCGTGTGCCTGTGTGTTTATGTCAGTGTGTCTGTGTCTGCTTGTGTGTAACTGTGTGTTTGTGTGTGTGCCTGTGTGTATGCATGTGCCTCTGTGAATGTATCTGTGAGCATCGACTTGAGACTGGGCTGTCTGAAGTGCCCCCTCAGTGGTGGGCTGCAGCCCCAGACTGTAAGCCGCTCTGGGGTCTGCCCTCCATAACTTGGATGGGAGGCAGATCAGGACATGTTATAGGTGGAGTGTTTCTGCTTGAGTCTGTTCTGGGTGTCCCTCATGCAGAGGGCACTGGGTGGGACTCATGGGGAGAAGGAGAGGAAGAAGAAGCAAACAGGTGGACTCCCTTTAGTGTGCACCTGGGCCCACACCAGGAGCGTGACAGACCCTAAGATGGACCAGGCCTGCTGGTGCAGGGGCAAGCCTTTCAAGTGCTGCACAGGCTGGGGAGAGGTGGAGGCAGGAGGTAAAGACTTGCTCAGGGGCTGCTCTAGCCCTGAGCTAAAGGTAGACCAGCCCCTGGAAGTTGACAAGGGGTAGACGGTGGAACTTGCTGGTAAGCTGAGTCCCCACCCCTCCAACACAGAAGCTCCTTCAACCTAAAACTGCACTGAATTAAGAATCAGGACCTGGTCTGGTCCTGTGTCCTCGCTGTGGGACCTTGAAGAAAGTCACTGTGACCTTGCTTCCCTACCTATTCAATGGTCTCCTCCTCTTGCCATCAGATTCTGCAGTGGAACACGACATCCCTCAAATGGCAGGCTGGACAGTGTACCCACAGAAGTGTAAGTAGAGTGCTGGGGGTGGAGCTGAGAGAAGGGGAGGGTCTAGGGGGGGCTTTTTGAGCTTGGCCTTCAAGGATGGCTGGAGGGGGAGGCAGAGAAAACTCAAGAGGAACCCGTGAAGCAAAAGAGCTTGGCACACTTTAACAAGCATTCACTTAACACTCACAACGGAGCAGGCAGCAGTTGTTCTAAGATAGCTGTTAGCAAACCGCGGGCCACAGGACAAATCTGGCCCACTGCCTGATTTTATAAATAAAGCTTTATTGGGACATCCAGGCCTATTTGTTTGCCTATTGCCTATGGCTTCTTTGGTGCTACCAGGGCAGAACTGAGACATCATGCAATGCCTAAAATAGCTACTCTCCAGCTCTTCACAGGAAGAGCTTGCCATCCCTGTTCTAAGATCTTTGTAAGCATGGACTCGTTCAGTTCCCATGGCAGCCCCGTTGACAAGGTATTGCTACTGGGTCTGCTTCACAGATGAGGAAACTCAGGCTCAGAGATGCCAGAGGGTGCTCCTGAGCCTCCCTGTGGGAAGCAGAGATGGGCTGTGGGCTGAAAGCCGGGCTCTAGAGCTTGTTCTCTGTGCTGAAAGGAGGCTCTGGGGAGGAGGCCCAGTGCTGGTCTTCAGAGGGTCTCCTTCCTTGACCTTGCCTGACTTGTGATCAAGGCAGTCATGTTTCAAGATCTATTTTAGTAGGTGCCAGAAGGGGAATATCTAGGGACCATCCTGCCTGAGCGGGTGCTTGGCCTCCGACTGTGCCCCTTAAGCTCTTGACAGCTCTTGGAGGCAACACCAACATGTTAGCCAGGCGTGGCTCCCGTGGGCTTCTCCATAAAGATTCCCTAATTTAGTTTATTGGTCGATGTCTGTACAGTTGTCACTTGCTGTGGTCTGGGTCCTCACTGCCTGCTGCTTGGAGGGCCTGTGTGTCTGCAGCAGGGTGTACTGGCTTCCTGTGAATGGTTTCTGGGAAGCTCAGGGGCTTCTGGGGCCACACCTCTGTCTGGAAGGAACTGCTGAAATGCTCGTGTCCAGAGGGGCTTCACTAAGAGCAGAGGGTTAGGTCAAGGAGGAGCTGGAGATTGCAGCAGAGGCTCTGAGTGCCCTACCCCTGTCCCCGGCACTGTCTTTGCCTGTCCCAGTCAGTTTCTCCTCACGTCAGTGCCTTCCCCTCTTCCTGGACAGTGGGACCCAGGGAAGACGGAAGTGCCCAGAGTGGGGATTCCCGGGAGCAGCCCTTGTCAACAGTAGGCCTGTATGGGAGGAGGAATACCCCAGATCCTGCCCCGAGATGGCACAGCCCCGAGGCCTGGCCTCGCTTGTGCTGCCCGTGGGACTTTCTGTGGCATGGCAGCCACCAGACACTCACGGCAACCAAGCTCTGGAGCTGTGGTTAGGGTGACTGAGGGCCTGAATCATTCAGCAGTTTGAGTGTCCCTGGGCAGACAAGGCCGGTGCCTGCCTGGCTGAACAGGAAGTTCTGCCTTGTCTCCCAGAGGTTTTTGGTGAGTTTGAGCCTGAGCCTGACTTGTCAGCAGGGTGTCCCGACCATCGCCAAGTCCTGTGTGGCCTCCTTGCCTCTCATTCCTATTTTTCACTCCCCTACTATTTCCTCCTTGGGATTACCACCCAGCTAACCCCTTTATTCAATGCGTGTGAAATTTCCAGTTTTGAGATTGAAAATTGAATTGAATCGAGGTGAATTGAGTTGAGGTTGAACACCAGTACTTTCATGTGGTTCGATTTGCAATGACGTCCTCCCCACACATCTTCGTCCGGTGGGACCCAGCCTAAGAAGGTGTTGAGGTTTACATGTGTTTTGTTCAAGTTGTGGGACTGTAGTTGAAGTCACCTGGGTTCTGATCCCAGCTCTGCCTCCATGTGGCTGGGTGGCTTTGCCAAGCCACTGGACCTCTCTGTGCCTCAGTCTTCAGGGAAGAGAATAGTGCCTGTATCCATGGCCTGATGCCTACACTGCCTACCTTGAAGAATTATAGGAAGGAAACAAGGAGTTCACGGATGGGACTGGCATAATGAGGATGTGAGGTGCAGCCGGCTTAGGCTGGCTGTTCAGGGGTGTAGTCCCCACCACACTTGCTTGCGGGGTGGAGATGCCCACTCATGGCTGGTGGAATCCAGACAGTGCATCTCTGCTGGGAGCACCTTCAGGTTGTCTCTGCATAATTGGTCTTTTTTGGCAGAGAGAGCTGAGCAGTGAACCGGGGCTCCCACGTAGGAACTCTGGGAGAACTCACCTGGGCTGCTGTCCAATCTGAGCGAGAGCTTTGGTGGATGGCTGCTCGGGCCTCACATTTATTTTTGTCATCTACACAAAGGCAGCAGACGGTTTTTCCAGGTGGCAATTGTGAGGCCTTTCACGCTGAGCATTTTTTTCCTGGAATGGAACCGAATAAGCCAGGGTCACTGCCCAAACAACCCTTCCATCTTCTGGAACTTCCTAAGGGTTTGTTTCTTTATCTCAGACAGGCCTTTCCCAGAATCTCAGGGTCCCAGGATGTCTAAGCTGGAGGGAGGCTGACTGTGGGGGACCACCCTAGGCAAGCAACTCAGGCCCAGAATTCCAATGACAGAAGACCATGTCCATGCGGAACTTGTTATGAAGGTGTCAGGAGGGA
This sequence comes from Sciurus carolinensis, assembly GCF_902686445.1. Taxonomy (NCBI): domain Eukaryota; kingdom Metazoa; phylum Chordata; class Mammalia; order Rodentia; family Sciuridae; genus Sciurus; species Sciurus carolinensis. Next base: position 128,045,085 of record NC_062217.1, on the reverse strand, counting down.
TCAAGTAGGAAACAGAGAGGTGGCCCAGAGAACGTGACAGCAGGAGGCGACTAGCATCCCCAGGACTGAAGGGAGAAGGGAGAGCTGGTTTCCCACAGCCCAGGACCCAGCAGCAGCTGATGCACCCACCTGGTGGAAGCTGGAACTTTGGACAACCTGCGGGTGGGGCACAGCATGAGGGAAGGACTTTTGGGAGAGCAGGACTCTCAGAGGTGATAGGGCAACCTTCAGTGAAGATTTACTGTGCACCTACTGTGTGCCAGATGTGCTGATTGCTGGGGATACAGCACTGATCAAGACAGGCATTGTCCTGCTGTCATGGAGGTGGAGGCAGAATCAGGAAATAAATCAGGGGCCGAATGCATGAACAGGACAATTTCTTATCTTGGAGGCATGATCCAAGGCAGAGACAAGGAGAAATAGTATGGTTTTTCCCCTTCTTCACCTTCTAGGCTTCTATCTGCATTCCTACTGGCCAGGCCTACCCTATGAGGCAGAGAGCAAGGGATCTTGGGAGGTGTAGTCCACAGAGAAGGGATAAGGACTGGGTCTGAGAGCAAGCTGGCGAATGATCAGCAGGGTGGCCCTGGAGCTTTTAAATAAGATGCTGTCATCTGGGACCTGCAGATGAACTTCTGGGGGTCTGTGCCCCTCTAGAAAATATAGGAGTATTTTGTGTCTTTGTACACACATGCATTTCCCCGAAAGGAGTGTATCTGACTTAGGTTGTCAGGTTGCTCTGTGCCATTCAAAGATTCAGCATAATTGCTAGTCCCTCCACCTGTTTCACACATGGGAAATCCGAGGGTGTAGTGCCTGTACTCCTGGCCTGGGGTCCTTTCTGCTGTCTGGCTGCTGTCCTTCAACTGTCTGGGTTAAGTGAACCGATAAGGAGAGCCCTGTCTCTGCTCTCTGCCTCCCTGGAGCTAGCTGGCTCAGCGACCTGGGGGGCCTTCCCTTATCTTCCTCCAGCATACTCCTGGAGCCCGGCTACGGATTGATCCAGGTCTGCATGTACCTGGGGCAGGCATGGCTCACCTTGGAAACAGAGTCTTGTTCTCCTCATCTAGTCATTTTCCTGTAGTCAACATTTACCATGCACCTACTGTGTGCCGGGTGTTTTGCTAAATGCCAGGGATCCAGCACTGATGAAGTTGGACACTGTCCTTGCTCTCATGGAGGCAAGGGCACTATTAGAAAATAAACAAGTGAGCAAATACGTGAAGAAGACAATATATGATCATGGTGTCAAGAAGATAATAGAACGGGGTGATGGGCAAAAGTAATGAGGGTGGAATAGAGGAGCTACTTTCAAAGCAGAAGATCTTTTCCAGGAGAGATCTGGAGAATGTGAGGAATGAGAAGACAGCATTTCTTTCCAAGATCTTGAGAGAAAGCATGCCAGATGGGGGCAATAGCCTGTGCAAAGACCCTGGGGCGAGAACAAGGAGAGAAAAGCAAGCGTATATGGCTGAAGCCAAAGGCGGGCTCCTGCCTCATCGTCTTTGACTCTTCTGACTGACTCTGCCCTGCCTCATGCAGGCTTTTCTTGCTTCAGTGGGGAGAATGGGTGGCAGAGATCCCCTTCTTAAGCCATGTTCCATTTTAATAGGGTGCCTGGCAGGTGGCTAAAAGCTGGCTCTCTTTCTGAAGCTTTGACTGAATTTTTGCCGTGTTTCCGGAATGCCAGGGGGACAGCAGATTGTTTCATTCAGCCACACAAAAGTCCTGAGATCAAAGAGCATGGGCTTAATTTATTTTGTTTATTTTGCAGAGGAAATAGTGCTTCCTTGGACCCAAAGCTCTGAAGACTAAAAGCTGAATGGAGAGGGGGAGCTTGGATTAAATGAATGGGCTGGCCGCTCTGACCCAGTTTCCACAGAGCAGCAGCGGAGGGGGAGGGAACTGCGTTCTGGCTGTCTCAGCTCTGGCCCAGGGGCCAGGCACTTCCCGGCCGGCCCTGTCAGGGAGACGGGCCTTCTGCACAAGTCAGGCTTGATGGCTATGCCCTTGAAGGTGGCTCATGAGGAAAGTGGCACAGGCTGTCCACCAGCCTGAGTCCACCCTCAGACCCCTCAGATCTGCCTGAGGCTGCCCTGGTACCCTGAGGAGTGAGGATGGGTATAGATTTAGGTGAAGCCCTCCTGAATTTTGTAGGAACGCCTCAAATGTGGATGAGCCAGGGTTTGAGGCAAAGAAGACCTCAAAGGGGAGGATCCTGAGGAAGCCAAGAGTAGGCTGGACAGGGAGGGGACAGGCTTTCCCTCTCATCACTGTGTCCAGATTAATACTGTGAGTGCAGCAAGTGAGACCTGGCCACGAGAGTCTTGGTTCTGCAGGCCTGGGTTCAAGTACCTGGCTTCACCTTTCATTAGCCATGGGACCTGGAGCTGCTTAGTTGCTATGAGAGGGCTCAGCTTTCTTACCTCTGGGCGATGTGAGATTCCAGAGGGATATGGGCTTTAAAAGTGCTGCCTGGCATGTAGTTGACACTCAATAAACATTTCTTTGCTTAAATGAAAGAATGCATGATTAACCAAAAGAGACCAAAGCTGGTATGTTACTCTGGCAATATGAGGCTCCAAGGAAGGAGAATCACTAGGGCAACAACAGAGAAGAAGTTAAAGCAGACTGGGGTAAGGTCCCCGTGGGGGCCTACCATCCCAGTAGCTTGACCACCTCTCTCAGGTGCCTTCACTGCTGGAAGATCAGTGGCACAAACTGCAGTTGCTCCTGGTCACACAGGACGGATGACTGAGAAACACGACCTTGGAATGCTTGGGCCTGTTCATGTATTTTTTTGGGGGGTACTGGGTATTGCACTCAGGGGCACTCAACCTCTGAGCCACATCCCCGGCCTTATTTTGTATTTTATTTAGAGACAGGGTCTCACTGAGTTGCCTAGTGCCTTGCTGTTGCTGAGGCTGACTTTGAACTCTCCGTCCTCCTGCCTCAGCCTCCTGAGCTGCTGGGATTACAGGTGTGCACCTCTGCGCCTGGCCTGTTGATGGGTTTCTTACTCCCTAGATTGCCTTCAGACAGCAGTTCATCTGAGGACCTTAAAAGGGAACATAGCTCAAGATGGAAGCTGCTAGCCTTGACATTTTGAGTATGTGTCACTAATTAAAGAATTAAATTGTTAGTCACCAAATGAAGAGGAAAAGGGTAAAAGCATCAAAAGAAGAGAACACATTCATATGCAGTGACCTCTGATGAGCTCTGACCTTAACAGACAGAATCTTATGAATGAGGAATGAGAGTCCTCTAACAGGGTAGATCAAAAGAGGGTTCGGGGAGGTGGAGACATAATCAGCTAAAACTAGTTTGAACTGCTGAAGATAAGCACAGACTTTTTATAAAATTGAGCTTACAGAGTTAGGAGATGAATGAAATGAGATGGTGTTGCTGCTTTGGAAAGATGGCATTGTTAGCAAACAGAAGCAAAATAGAGAGTGGGCATCACTTTTTAAAAAAATTTTTTTAATTTATTTATTTTTATTACTGCTTCACCTTAGGTGATTGTGTAAATGAAAAAAGCAGAGCAAATCTCTTGCAGGGTTCTGGAGAAGCATTTTAAAATGTATTTCTGGAGTTAGGTGGCCTTGAAGTATACTGCAGATATGATTGCAAAATTGGGGGATTTTTAAACTTAACTTTTTCATTATGGGTTAAATTTGCCTACTTCTTTGAGTGCCTAGTCATTTTTGGTTGGATGCCAGACATTGTGAATTTTACCTTGTTGGGTTCTGGATATTTTAGTACTCCTATAAATATGCTTGAGCTTTTTTTCTGGGACACAGTTGTTATGTGGAAACAGTTTGATCCTCTGGGGTCTTGCTTTTAAGTTTTATTAAGTGGCACCAGAGCGGCCTTAATCTAGGACTAATTTTTTTCCCACTACAGAAGCATTGCTATTCTGAGTACTCTACCTGGTACCTTGTGAATTTGGAGGTTTCCACGTTGGCTAGTGGGAACATGAGCTATTTCCAGCCTTGTGTGGGCTCTGGGGACTGATCTCTCTACTTTCTCTGCTTTCTCTGCCCTGCCTTGGGTGGTTTTCACACACACCTGTGCTGATAATTTTGCACTAAAGATTCAAGAGGGAAGAGTCCTGCTGTCAATCTCCAGGGTATTCTTTGGGCAGCTCTCTCCTTTTTGGTGCCCTGTCCTGTTAGCTTCCTTGCCCTCCCTGAAATCCCATTTTCTTCTCAACTCAACAAGGAGAAATCTGGTGGCCCCTTCTCTGTGCTGTGGCCTGGTTCCTGTCCCCAGATGGGAAGCTGGGACCACGGCTCAGGATTGCTGTCCTGCCCTGAGTTCCAGCATCTGAACACTTTGTTTCACCTGCATTCGTTGTTTTTCGTTGTTTCAAGTGGTCAAGTAGATTTGGTCCCTGCTTCTTTTGGAGAGTCTTTGAATAGTGGCATAAAAGGGTTTTGACCTCTAGTCTTCAGGAATTTCTATTTGCACATTTCTTAATGGGTGTTGGGTTTGAAATTTCCACTTTGATGGTTTTATCCCTGGAAATAATTTTTGACTGGATTGTTAAGCTGAGTGCTGTGAGCCTGTAGCCATGCAAGTGCTGGGCACAGCTACTAATCTGGCCACTGTGTGAACAGGGCAAGCTGGAGTCACTGGTGACCGCAGGACCAGTGTCCACCTGGAGGGCTTCCTTTTCCACGACTCTACCTAGAGTCCACATCAGAGTCTCTTACAGTGTACCAGTCTTGACTCTGTGCTGGCGATGGCACCCCTACCGCATAGGTGACATCATCCCTGTTCTCTAGGTGGGATTATGGAATGTTCCCAAACAAATCTAGGGTTTGAGTTTGGATCTTCAAATGAACGTCTTTATCAGCATTTCTCTTAGGAAGGACCCAAGAGCTGAAACTTAAGCATGAATCAGTAAATCAGAACCAACAGATCAGGTGCAAGATGAAGGACCCTTCTCTGTGCCTGAGTGGAACTAAGAAAACATCCCCAGAAGCAGGAGAGCCCTCGTGGTATCCTCCTACATGGGCAGACACAAGTTTCCCTGATAAGATTTTCCCTGCATGTCTTAATAGCCTCTACCCCCATTGTACAAAAGAACTTTTCTTGGTCCATTTCTGAAGTGTATAATTATCCCAGTGGCTGGATACAACCATGTCGCTTAAAAATAGATCATCACCTCTTCTGCTCATCACCATCAATATATCTTTCATGCTCAATTAAGTGAACCCAATTATCTCATTTTCTAATAAACTCCTACAAAAGTTAACCCCTTGAGTCTCTCTAGAAAAGAACCCTGGTGGGACCTCAGGCATGCTTTGTCTCTTGGACCTGATTCTGTCATTCAAGTGACTCCCTCCATGTGGTCATCCTGCTGGATCTAGGGTCCTGCTTGTGGTCTAGGGTGTGATGGGCATGATGGAGGTGTGGTCAGTCTTACTGCAATTGCAGGGGGAACCTGTACTGCTCTAGGGTGTGGGGCAGGTGGAATCTGGTAACTACCTCCTTCCAGTGGCCAGGTAGTGGGGGTGGGGGGAATATAAGGATTTTGTGAAAAAGCACTTTGCTCTTTTGGAATGGTAGCTCATGTCTAAGGCAGTGAAGATTATTCAGCAAAGATGGGATCTGTGTTTTTATTTTTACTGCTGTAAGCAAAATTGTGGGATGGGAATAGTCAAGGAAAGGAGATTTCAAGCAGGGAGTTTAATCAGAGCAATGGATGTCCTTAGGAAAGCACCCCTGGAAGGCCTCATTTCCTGTGGATTTATACGTTTCAAATACGATTCACACATTTGTTTCCCAGGTGTTTGTAATTGAGCTATATGCTCTGGGCAAAAAAGACCCGGGAACGTAGGTCTCTGGAAACAAAGGTGCCCGGATGCGGCTCTGATGGGCAGCCGTCCCCACTCAGCTCTTAAGAGGTCAGTTGCTAGAGCATGTGGTCCAAGTGTGGCATCCACTGCCCACAGCTGGCCGGTACACACCTGGCCTGCATTTGAATACTCCCGGACTTCAAACCAGTTCATGCGCCACCTCCCTGGAAGTGGTCCTTGTGCTTAGGCTGGCAGAGAGCCCCCTTTTCTAAACCCCATTGCCCTTGATCTCTGTCTCTGGTGTTAGGACTGTGCTCATTTCCTGCCTGGTCTGAGTCAGCTGCGTGCTGTCTTACCTCCTCACCCTGACTGTGCCTTCCTTGGAGGACAGAGTCCAGGTCTAGGTCATCTTTGAGACCCTTACAGTGTATTCATGTGGGAGATGCCACCTCTCCTCAGTGTACAGATCACCTGTAGGAGCAGGGCTTCCTCTTTTTATTTGCCCAGTGTCCCAGCCAGTGTGTGTCTCAGACAGAGTAAAACAAGGGAAAGATTCTTCCCTTTGTAATTCTGGGGGGCCTCTGTGTCAGGCTTCCCTTGTATTTTAGGGTCCAGGGATTCTAGCTAAGCCAGTTAGAATGTGAGTCTCTTCTATGGCTGGCCTCTTGTGATGGATCTTGTGGGGCTCCTTCTGTCCCCTGTGCTCCCAGCAATATGAGCCTTTGGGTGCAACTGAGGAAAGACATGGCTGGTGAAACCTAGGGGGTTATAAAGGTTTTCGATGATAATAAAATTATATGTTTATGGCAGAAGACTTGGAAAATAGAAAATATCACAAAGAGAAAGCCATGTCACCTGTCAGTCTTCACCGCAGCGATTATAGGTGTCAGGATATTATTCTTTTGTGAACAATTATTCTGAAAAATGGATTGGATCATAATCTACGACAACTTGAAAACATTTGTTTTTTAAAAGCAAAGTAACATGTGTGATCAACCACGATATAATTTATAAAGGTATAAATGAAAAATGAAAACCTTCTGCCCACCCTGACTGACCCTAATCCCTGAAGCCTCTCTGCAAATGTATCTGCTTTTTGTAGATTCTTTTGTATTCTGGAGGGAGGGAATGCACATACCAGTATTTATATGCACAAATACTTAGGCTATTTGTTACTTGTTTTTTGTTTGTTTGTTTGTTTGTTTGTGACACGGCTATACCTGAGCTATCTCAAGTCCCTCCTTTTACTTTTTAACACTAGAAACTTGTGATGAGCATCTCCCCTTCTTGCTACTATTTCAAAGATATTTTCAATGCATCACTCTTGTCCATCATAAGGATGTTCCTTTTTCATTCTCTGTTGGATATTAAGTATCTTTCCAGTTTATATGTCATTAAAAGCAACACTTTAAGAGAAAGTCACCTTTTGCATATACTTTTGTTCACCTCCACTTATTTTTTCAGGAAAACCTTTCAGAAATGCATGTATGATGGCAAAGGGAAGGAACTTTCTGTAATGGTTGTTGGTAAATATTGTTATATTATGCTACATTTCTCTACAGGATAGGCATGTTTCTTGCTCCTAAATTATTGTGCTGCTTGGAAGATTTAAACAGTTCTGCAGGAACCGGGCACAGTGGTGCATGCCTGTGATCCCAGCAGCTCGGGAGGCTGAGGCAGGAGGATCTCGAGTTCAAAGCCAACTCCAGCAAAAGTGAGGCACTAAACAACTCAATGAGACCCTGTCTCTAAATAAAATACAAAATAGGGCTGGGAAATTGGCTCAGGAGTCAAGTGCCCCTGAGTTTAATCCTTGGTACATCCCTGCCCCCAAAAAAAGTTATGCAGGAAGACCTGCTCTTGCTAAAACTTTCAAACAATACAGAAGTATACAGAGGGTAAAGTAGATGTCCCTGCTCAGATTCACTTCCCTCCTCAGAAATAGCCTCGTTCAGAGCCAAACTGGGAGTCAGAGTTCTGAGTCATGTTTAAATGTTGCTGCTGTTTGACCTCATGACACTGGATTAGTTACCTACTCATGAACCTTGATTTCCTCCTCTGTAAAGTGGGTATGCCAATAATTGCTCTATAGGATTGTCTGTAGGAGGTGGGTATGGAGAAAGAGGGCCTGGCCCACAGGATGAAGTTAGGTTGCAGTACTCTTGCTGACTGCCTTTCTCTGTGTCAAGTGCAGTCTGCAGACTCAGACTGAAATCATGCTGAAAACAATTCCCTTGTTCTGATAAATGCCATTCTCTGCAGACTGCTTTGAAACCTCACCTGGCGGTGTCTCAGTGCTATGAGCTCGCACACAGGACATGGCATTTCCAGTAGCTTGAGGAACTATGCTGAGCTTTGGCTGGTGTCCTGGTGTGCATGTCCTACCTTTTGGGTAGCAGGATCTCATCTCCCCTTTATGAGGGTGGGTGCATCCTCACTTTGATGTTAGGGAATGAAGACTCAGGCAGGAGAAGTCCCAGCTTTGATGGACATTCAGAGCGTCCCCTTGGAACATCACCCTGCTCAAAATTTTCAGCATGACACCACAAACCCTGCTATTTATATTGCACTAAACTCCGTAAACATCTTTAGTAACACTAAGCCCTGGGTTGTTTTAACAGCATCTCTAATTATAACCTTTTTAACATTTACGGTGCTGTCACACTCTCCTGATTGAAGTGCCCTGGTGAGCAGTGCTGTTTGCCCCTGGTGGCAGCCTTGCTGCTGAGAATGTGCCACTAAAACTGACCTTCTAGGGAATAAAGGGCTTAGGACAGTGAGAGGAATATGGAGCCACTGTTCTGGATCCCAGGACCCAAACCAGCCCAGGGCAAGCTTCTCCCTGAGTGGTGAGCAAGCTCTGCAAGTCCCAGGGAGCCTGTTCTGGGGAGGGTACTTTCATGTCACTGACCTCTTGTCATTGTGTCTCCACGATCTGCTCCTGTGGGTGTGCCAGAGAGGAGTGGGCTGTTTAATAGCTCAGTCAACAAGTGAAAAGCTAAACTATTCACGTGCTCAAGGAAGGCCGATTGAGCATCTCCTATGTGAGAAAAGCTCTGCCGGCAACGACTGATGTGGACTCCGGGGAGGGGTGGCCACAGGTTTTCCTCAAATGGGGCGGGGCCTGTGCCTCTCCCTGCCTGGCCCGGCCTGATGTGGGAGCTTGGTATCAATCTGAACCCGGGAGGACAGGTTGAGTTTGACGGCCAGGGAGGTCCGGGGGAAGCTGCCTGGTGAACGTGGAGGTGGAGAGAGCCTGTCAGGAGAGCCGGCGTGGAAAGCATGGAAGCTGGAAGTCTGGTGGAGAGGTTGTCCCACTGAGAGACAGCCAGGGCCACCTCTCTGTGACCTTCTCAGTGGTTTTCTTTCCAACCATGCTCTGAAGTCAGCTGTACCCACCTCTCCAAGTTAGCACAGCCAACCTGGGCTGTGTCTTCCCGTGGGACCTGGAGTGGCCTTGGCCTTGAATAGCTGGGGATAGTATCTGCCAGAGTGTGGATTTTCAAGTCTCAGTTCCTCTCAATGAAGGCTGGGGTGAGGGTGACTTCTAAGGCAGATGACCAGGGCCTCAGAATCTCTCTAGGCCTTGTCACTCCTTTCTCTTCAGTTCTTTGGAGATGGGCACTTAGATAGAGTACCCCTGAGTCCCAAGCTTGGAGGGGCCACATGAGTCCTCTGACTGGCACACCTGCCAGAAGCCACCCGTCGGGCAACCTGTTGGGGACATGGAGCAGCCCCTCAGATGAGGAAAGGCTGGTCTGCTGAAGGGTGTGTCTCTTCTGATCCCTCAGGAGCTGCAGGGTCTTCAAAGGCAGTAGCTGACTTGCTTCACTGGTGGCCCAGGGTGACCTTAGCCAGGTCCTTGGGACACCCAGTGTTCTGTGAGGAGGACACAGAAACAGAGGCAGGTGACCTGGGTCCAACCTACTCCCTCCCGACCATAGCCTTCCACCAGGCACGCACCTTCCGTCTCACAACCATCTCTTTCACCTCCCCAGCCTCCTGCATCCTCTCGGCTGACAAGGGCCACCCCTTGAGTACCAGCACATACAGTTGGATTTCCTCTCATGTGTCCTCAGAGGCCCCGGCTTGGGTGTCATTGTGGTATTTTGGGATGTGACGAAGGAGGAGAGATAGAGTGACCCCATGGCCTGTTTGTGGCAGGCCTTGCTGGGCCTTGACTGATGTCTGTGGTGACATCCGTGGGCAGTGGGCAGGTTCCTGGAGTGATTGAGTTTCCTGTGATGCCACATCAGCATGCACGAAGCCAGATGGCTGGCTGCTAGCTGTGCTCACTGGTACCTGGGCTCAGGCGGGGATCCAGGCTCCTCCTTGGTCCCTTATTTACCAGGATGCGACCTAGGAGGGAATCCTGCACAGTTAAAATAACAGCTCCTCTGCCCGGACAATAATGGAAGTGTTTGAAGTGAGAGTTAGTCAGTGACTCCCCTTAAGGGACCTGGTTGAAGTGTGATCATTCCTGAACATGTTTCTGATTACAAATCAACCATAGGCCTCTGTGAACAAGAGTGTGAGACCTTCATGTATATTTAACTTTTCTCATATGTGCTGGGTACGTGTGTGTGTGTGCATGCGTGTGTGTGTGTGTGTGTGTGTGTGTGAGAGAGAGAGAGAGAGAGAGAGAGAGAGAGAGAGAGAGAGAGAGAGAGAGAGAGAGAGAAGGGCAGGGGAAAAGAGTGCAAAGGGAGGATGTGGAAGACCCCAAGGTAGGTTATCTCCTTTCAAAATCCCCGACATAGCTTGGCTGGCCCATGAGGCCTCTAGCAGCTCTGCCCACCAGCCCCAGGCTGCCAGATATTATTGGTGTTTGCTTTATAGAAGCCTGAGACCCTAGCCATGTCTCCTTTTCTTTCAGCTTTCCTGAACTTTTCTGGGCCTGAACAAAGCTTGCTTTCCGTCACTGAGCACTACAGGGGGTCTGTGCTGCCGCAGGTCCTCCTCCGGGTCTTTCTGCAGCTTGCAGCCTTGGGCATCTCATAAGCGCTCACACAGCCTCTCCTGGGTTGCTATAGAGACCAGATCTTACAGTGTGTCAGGGGCCTCGTTGGTCCTCCATGTCCTGCCTCTCGAGTGGTAGTGATGGTGACACCATCGTTCGCTGCTCACGTGGGGAAATCCCTCTGTCACCCAGCAGCAGCATCAAGGCCTTGTCCCTGGTCAGGAGTCAGTAACTCTTGGCAGGGGGCTGTTTTTCCCCTTGCTCAGGGGACCATGGGAAAAGTTGTTCAGTTGCTCCCAGGGCTGGCTCACCAGGGCCGGGAGTCCTCAGGCTTCGACTGCCTGGGGATCTCTGGGAATGACCTCCAGTGTGTTAGGAGCCTGGGGTTGGTCACCAGCTGGGGGCAGCGTCCACCTCCCAGTGTGGGGGACAGCAAGACATAGTGCCTGGCATTCTGGCCTTGTTCAACTCGGGGACCAGCTGATAGGCTAGTGGATATAATCACCATGTGGCAAATTAAGGGGCTCCGAGTCAGCTGACAGGTGTGGTTTCATTATTAATTCCAATCAAAGTCCTTAGCTGCTATTTCCGGATAGCGCTGCCTGGCCACCTACACTGTACTTCATCTGGCTGCCTGCAGCTTGTGCACAGGAGAGAGGAAAGGTCTCTTTCTCTTCCTCTCCTTCCTCCCCTGCTGCTTGTCTCTGGAGAATTCACTTTGGTGAAACATTGGGTGAGTTTCATGACTAAGCCTTTCCCCAGAGCAGAAGCAGTCTGAACCGGTCACACCAATAATTCAGCCTGCTGTCAAGGCCTGGCCCTAACAAGCAGGCTCTTACTATGTCCTTGTCACCTTTCTAAACCACAGCTTTCAAGTCTCCAAACAATCCCTGGCCAAAGGCATTTTTATCTCCATTTCTCAGAGGAAGAAACTGAGGCTCCGGGAGGTTAAAGGGATCGCAAGCATCCCCCTAGCTGGGAAGTGGCAGACTAGGACTAGGCTGATTCCACGGCCGACATCTTCACATTCCACCTGAGAGCCAGCACAGGGCCAGACGGGGCGGGTCCCTCGGGCCATGGTTTCCACACGTCACCAGGGGCTGCCTTTCTCTGAGGCTGGCAGTGCCTCACCCTTCCCTCACAGGGTCTCTGTGACGTCTAGCTCAGCCACAACCCTCAAGTGACTCTGAAATGCCCACAGTGGGGACTTAGTGATGGCTTTAAAGGAGATGGGCAGCTGGATAGACTCCATGAATACAGGAGCTTCCAGAAAATGAGAAACCTGGCCCTGGACCTCAGGAATGTCCTGGTGCCCCTCCTGAGAGGAGGGACTCTCTTCTTGGAGAACTGATCTGGCCCTTCAGCGGGAGGCTGGCGCCCCCAGGGACTTTCTCTCCCAGCTGGCTGCCCCCAGGTGTGAGCACCCCTGCCAGATGGCCTGGCCATCACCATGGTGAAAAGCAAACACCTTCCAGGAAGGGGCTTTTCCTGCACTGGGCCACCTGTGGAAGGGAGAGGCCCTGGGCCAGGGCCAGGGTGGCAAGGAGGACAGAGGTAACAGCAGGTGCCAGATGCTTAGGGAAGTGCTTCCAGATTCACACTGGACAGCCTCAGGAGCCCAAGGTACAAAAGTTGAATGGGCAGATGCCTGTGGCCACCTGAGGTCCTGGGGTGGGGAGGGAGAGGACAGAGGAGAAACAGCTGCTGAGCGGATGTGTGCTGAGCCCCGGGGAGACAGGGTGTGGGGACTTGATAGAAGCTTGGAGAGCACTTGCCACACGTGAGGCTGATAGGGACACCCTTCACGGTCTCTCTCTCTCACCTGGTCCTCAGAGCCATGCAGGAGGGCAGTGCCTTTATTGCATCCACTGGAGAGATGAAGTCCAGCTGCTGAGAGGTCAAGCCGCTTGCCTAAGGTCTTACAAATAGTAAAATGGCTGACCCCAAAAGCTCTTGATGTCAGGCTCATTTGTCTTCAAATCTGGGTTCCTATTGGGGCCGGGAGGGTAGGAGAACAACCGTGGACTGGGAAAGGGTGGGCATCCATCTGGGGTACATTACCCTGTTCTGCATGGTGACGAGGCCACGGGGTCAGGAGTGACCCCTGGTAATGGAGAGGTGACAGCGGCGGTGGTGAGAGAAGGGGCCTGCTGGGTGCCGGGCTTCCTCCTGCGGGCACTGGGCACGTCCATCAAGCTCTCCTGGTTCTGGGTTTGGGGGAATTCTCCCTGGGGGTGGCTGCCATAGCCTGGGAGCTGGGTGGGGCTGGGTGAAGCCTGCATGTGGCTGCAGTATAGGAACAGGCCCAGGGGACCGCGCCAGGTCTTGACCCATAGGGAAGGAGATACTGAGGCCAGTAGACCTTTCGAGTCTCCCGGGCTGTCTCCTTCCTGAAACCCACACCCTGTGAGGACTGTGACTGTGCAGCTGGGGACAGGGGCCAGCAGATCCCGCATGGGTCTGAAGCCACCCAGAGGCTGTCGTGACTCAGGAGGAGGGAGAAGGCCCGATGAATGAGTGAGCAAGTGAAACCCCTGCTTTCTGATTCTGCCAGTGGGGACCCTGTTGGCAAGATGGCAAACATCTCAGCCTATTGTCCAGTGCTTCTATTTATAGCCACCAAATAATTAAGCAGATCAGGCAGCCGGGGATCTGCGGGGGCTGCCTAGCTGGTGGGCCATATGGTGAGTCTGCAGGGTCGCCACACAGCTAATGGGAGGGAAGAGGGGAGAGTTTGCAGAGCTTCTTGTTGATATTCATGCTTCATTTCTTCCCTGTATGTTTTTGTTCAACAGAAAGATTAAAAATAGCATTTCAAAAAATTTTTCTCTTCACTGGATGTGACCCTGGGGGCTTTTTGCATCATATTTGCTTGCTTCCCTAATATGTTAGTCAGCTTGCCATTGCTATGACAAAATACCTGACATAAACAACGTAAGGAGGAAAGATTTATTGTGGCTCACAGTTTGAGAAGTTTCAGTCCATGGCAGCTTGGTCCTGTTGCTTTGGGCCTGTGGCAAGGCAGAACATCTTGGCAGGAGCACATGGTGGAAGAACCTGTGCATCTTGTGGTGACTGGGAAACAAAGAGAAAGAGAGGAAGGGGTTGCGGTCTCTCTATCCCTCCAACAGCATGTCCCTGTGACCTAACTTCCACTCACTAGGCCTCACCTCTTAGAGGTTCCTCTACCTCCCAGTAACACTGTGGGCTGGGAACCCAGACTTTAGCATATGGGCACTTGGGGAACATTTGAGATCCAAACCATAGAGTGCCATCCTCCAAACAGTCCTGGGAAGAAGGCCAATAGAAGACTTCAGGAGTCCCCTTCCCTGGTTGCACCCCAAGGTACATCATGACCTTTATCTCTTGCTTTTCTTTGTCAGGACCCAAGGCCTCCTTGATCAGCACCCATGAGAAGGCCCCAGGTTCTTCTCCCGCCACTCCTTGTGTATTCAGTGTGTCACAGTGTGTCACTAGCAGACATTTGATTATGATACTCCTGTGCCCTCACTCAAGTATCTCCATTGCTCCCTAGTACTTGGGGCAGAGTCCAGACTCCTGAGCCCACCAGGAACCCACCTGTACCTGTCTCCCAACCCACATGCAGTTGCCAACACAGGCCTGCCCATCTGAATTTTGGTTCCTATTTGAATGGTCCCTCTGTTCCTCTTTTCTGTTAAAATGCTGCTTGTCTGGAAAAGGCCAGTTCATGTTCAGCCTCCTTGGCTTCCTGCAGTCTTGAATCATCTTGCAAGATTTTTTCCCCCTTTTTCTTCTTTTTGGACCTTTGTAGCGATTCTGCCCGAACACTTTGATTTGGCAATTAATCCTCTTCTCTCTGGCAGTAGCTTTCCCACCGTTATTTCAAAGAGTTATTTAAATATTTTACCAGCATTTGCTTTGTCATATCCATCCTGCCTGATACCTCGACTGTGTCCTTGGAGGGCAGAAGGGGGTCATGGGCTTTACCCTGGGCAGCGCTCTGTGGTGTGCAGGTGGGCTCTGGAGCCTGCTCCTGCTTGCTGCCCTGGCTCAGCCTCTTACTGACGACCCAGGCACGGAGATTTGTCTGTGTGCCTCTGATCCCTTACCTGTGCAAGGTGAGGAAAATCACGTCCACCTCCTAGGGTTGAGGAAGATTAAGTGAGTGAGTACATACAAAGAACTTAGATGGGGGCTCCTCAGTTTGCCTCCTTCCTCTCCCCCAGTGCTGGCCCATTGCCCTGGACATAGGAGATGGGCCAGAATATGATTGTACTTTTCATTTGGTGTGGTGCCATTTGCACAGATGAGAAAGCTCTGACCCAGAGAGGGTGGGAGGGTTTCTTAAGGTCACACAGCAAGAAGTGGTGGAGAGCCTGCAGTAGAAGGACTAAGAGTCTAGTGCTCCCAGGCCCTGACCCCAAAGCTTGTCCCCATTGCAGGATCTTCAGTTTACATATGGATAGAGAGAGCTGCTTCTTATGGCTGAACCACTGTTCCATGGAGCAGGTGGACTAGAGGTTGGCAGAACCCCAGGGGGACCATTTGCATGGCATTCAGTGGGGTCAGTCCTGGGCCCAGTGCTGGAACCTGAGGCTGCACCAACAGGGGTCCCTGCGGTCCCACCTGGGTAGGTTGAGGCCTCTGAGGTCAGCCTGGCTGCAGGTCTGCCCATGCACCTCCTGTAGTTCCCTGGCTGCTTTCTAAGACCAGAGCCTCTGGAGGTATTGGAGATGGCGCAGTTACCCAGGATGGTCCCTCCCTGCTGTGCACCAGGGAGAGAGCGGAGCAGGTGGGGACGTGTCCCAGGGATGCGCACAGCTGTTCCAGATCCACCCTCCCCTTCCCACCTGCCCCCGGCTCCTGGGCACCAGTGGGTTGTACAAGGTGCCAAACTATTTCCAACTCAGAAATGGCAACGTCTGAGCTCAACCTCAGAAGTGTTTTCTGGGCTGCTTTTCAAGTGGAATCAGAGGAGACAAACTTTGGATAGATTTGTGATAAGGCAGTATGCTAAATTGTAATGTTTCTGGGTGAATATGGGTTATGGGGGTGCAGGTGTTCTCTGGGAAATCCTTTCCACTTCAATGTATATTTGGACTCTGTCATAATAAGACATGGCAGGGAGAAGGAGTGAGGACTAGGTAATTGACTGCCTGAGTAATCAATCCTGGCTCTGCCCATTTCCAGCTGTGTTACCTTGGACAGAATACTTGACCTCTCTGGGCCTCTGTTTCCTCATTCGTATAGGTGAGGCCTATGCGAATCACAGAATATACTGTAGGGGTAGGATGATGCATTTGAAGTACTTCTTAGGTAAAGACGTGGGACCTGTCTGGTGTGTTAATATTCACTGATAGGCATCAGTCATCATGACTATCCAATAGAATGCTTTACTTGATCTTAGAAGAGGCCTTTGCATTAGACGATTAGAAGGATGTGAGTAACCCACGTAAGTCTGTTTTGTCCACAGAGGATAATCTGGCTCCCAATGCAGGCCACTGCCCCTGGTCCTCTGGACTTTGTACTCAGAAACCCCTGTAAGCTCTCTGAAACCCAGAGCCTGGTCCAGCCCTGCCCTTGGGGCCCTGGGAGATGTTGGAACAGTACAGAACACTGTTTTATAAAATTATCATAAACCGAGCTCCCTTCCGTGGGTTGTTCTGAATTTTCTCTCCATGAATATTCTTATACCTTTCCACTCCAAAATTGTACCTGGTGTAAAGCTAGCACAATGAGAACTTTAAAAGACGTTTACAAAAGCCACCTTAATGCCGCCTCCACAGCAAGGCAGCTTTCCTTAGCTTTGGTTTTTGAAACTATTTTCAGTTGCAGAAAAGACAATTTTTTAAAATCCTGCGCCACTGACAAGATATTCTAAGCCAGCTTCCTGTCCCCTGCCCTCTGGCTCGCCCGCCCTGCTTCCCTCTGCCTTGTCCTTTTCAGTCCCTGCTTTCCCCACCTGTTGTTGGCTGGGTGACAAAGAATTCCACCCTTTGTCCAGAGTTTCTCTCTCTCTCTTTCTGGTACTGGGGATTGCACCCAGGAACACTCTGCCTCTGAGCTTACACCCCCAGCCCTTTCTAAAGACGTTGGTTTGAGACAGGATGTCACTGGGGTCCCAGGCTGGCCTTGAGCCTGCGATCCTTCTGCTATCCTCCTGCCTTGGTCTCCCCGCCACGGAGCTGGGCTGACAGGCGGGTGTGCGCCTGGCTCCGTTTCCCTCCTAACGTGGATCAGGTGCCCCCTCTGCAGCTCACTTGGCAGCAGCCCAGGGCCACTGTGGAGAAGGGAGCTCTGGACTCTGCTCCCAGGTGGGCAGGTGAGTCCCCTTATCCTGGGAGACAGTTGGGTACCAGGCTTTGGGAGTGAGCTGGAAATATGTCACCCTGGAGTTTTCCTTCCCATCAGCTCAGGAGAGCATTTTGACTGAAGACGTGTGTGTGTGTGTGTGTGTGTGTGTGTGTGTGTGTACAGCACACACACAAAGAAATGACTGGGATGGTCAAGTTTTAGGCAGGTCTCCCCTCCTCTCCAGCCTGGTTCATTCAGACAATTCCCTTTTGGTGCCTCTGACCTGGAGTTATGTTTATGCTGTAGACAGTCATCTTTATGAAGTTATTTTGTCTTTTAAAAATTAAAACGTAATAATCGTACATATTTCTGGGGACAGTGTGATAATTTAATCCATGTTTACAGTGTGATGATCGAGTCAGGCTGATTAGCATTTCCATCTCCTTAAATGTTTAGCATGTCTTTGTGTTGGAAACCCTTGAACTTCTGTCTTCTGGCTCGTCATAAAATTGATGATGAATGGTTGTGACCTGTAGTCACCCTCTGGTGCGTAGCACACGGCCATCCTGATGTTCTTAGCATTCATGTAAATTCATCTCAGTAAACTCAGTGGTTGACAGTGGGTGTCCGTGGGGCAGATTTTTGTGTTTGGTGGTAAAAAGCAAATGATACTTCCTTAGGAAGGCCATACCATATGCTGCTGGAAATAGCCTCTGCTAGGAGTGCTATACTGACTGTGTGACCTTGGGTAAGTTATTTTACTTCTCTGTGCTCAGTTTCCTTTTCTGTCAAATGGAGATTCTTAACTCTCCTGGGAGGATTAATTAAATTAGATACTCTAAGTGAAGCACTTAGCACAGGGTCTGGCAGCCCAGTCTAGCAGAGCAGGATTCCAGTTGCCTCTGCTTCCTTTCCCTGTAAGTTTTCTTTAGAGCTTGAGAACCTGCCAAGTAGTTAATAATCTGTTAACAAACACTTAAGTGTTCCAGGGAAGCTCAGGCTACAAAGGATTGCTTTTGGAGAGTGAAGAATCTTCTTGTAATGTAAACAGTCAACTCCAACTTAAGTTTTTTAATTTGGTGAGCCTCAAGTGTAACCGGTTAGGTTTACCTAGTTGGGCTCTACCTGACTTCTGGGGACTGTAGGGGCATGGACTATGGCCTCTAGTGACCAGCTTTGCTGCTGTGTTGGAAGAGACAAGCATTCCCTAGCAGGACAGAGAGGACAGCTGGAGAGCCATTCAGGTATGTTCACAGCTCAGGTATGCTCTGTCTCCACTGGACCTCAGTTGATGCACTGTCTCCATTTCTTGAGGGACACTCCTCTGGTGGCCTAAGATCTGTAGTAAAAAGGTTTGTGAAGCCCTCTCCTCTGGTAGGTTCGGGGTAGATGGATGGGTGAGGACTTGGAGCCCCGGCACTGAGCACGGTCTCTCTCTCTGGGCTTTCCCGTCATCTGTCACCTGAAGACTGTAGACTCAACCTGAAACTTTGGAAACTGATTCAGTCAACTGACCTGTGTGGTTTGCATTGTTTCTTGTGCCTGTATTTGATTTTCTTGGACACAAAATAATCTACTTGGATGTTGAAGGATACATTCAAGTTTGCTCAGGTTTTCTAGTTTCTCCGAGTACAGGGTGCACGCCCCTGGGTGTGCCACCACCTTCCGTGACATGGGTACAAGACCTTGAACCATCATGAAGGAGACGGGTCCTTTGTCACTTTCCTTCTGGCCCTTCTGGCCGTCTAGGGGAGACAGTCTCGCCTTGTCATTGTGGTTACCTGTCGACCCTCCCGTCTCCCTTTCAACAGAGGAAGAGCCCCCTCAGGGACAGCCCTCGCCAGCAAGCAGGGGCACCTAGCTGGAAATTTGTAATCTGGCTCTGTGTCGCAAGTAATCTGGTTCTGTGTCACGTTGTGTTTATTTGGAAGATTGTCTCCTATTTCTTCACAAGCAATACCCGTGTTCACATATGGCAGTGTTACAAAGTATCATTAAATTGCATTTTTTTAACTTAAGAAATGTGCGGTTCATTTCAAGAAAAAGTCTAACTAGTTAAGAGTGCAGCTGGCATGTGGATAGGGTGGACTGCCCCTGGACGCCTGAGTAATGCATGACCCAAAACCTTGACCTTGACTGCATTGGGACCCACTAGAGATAAATACCACAGGAGCACTCTCTACCAGCCACAAAGTTCCATGAAGGAACCCCTGCTGGGCGGGTTATCCTTGTCTTCCCAGCATCTGGCACGGAGACCTTCACATTCATGAGACTGGGGGTGGGACCCAGGGTCTCCCGCGTGCATCACAGAGCCGGCCCCCAGGCCTGATTAATCATTTATTTAACACATTATTTCACTTCTGTGCTGGGCTGGGGTCCAGTAGTGAGAGACGCTGCTCTTGAATGTTAGATGTTTTCAGACAAAAGCATTTGCACGAGGGTTGAGAGGACCCCATGGACAGGGTGGCCCCCGTGGGAGAGGGCTGAGCTGGCAGGAGATGACCTGCAGGTGTGTGTGGGACAGAGGTGTGGTCAGTGACAGCTGTGTCCAGCGCAGACTGCCTCCCAGTCCTGGTTGCCACCAGGGCTACCCCAGGCTGTCCAGAACGAGGGACATCCTTGCCGCGGGAGCCTGCTGTTCTGGTCTGGTGGAGGCCCGTTCCCTGGTGGCCAGTTCTCCTGGGGAGTGTGGAGCAGAGGGTGGGACAGGCCTTGCTGCGGATGCCAGGGAGGTGCTCACGGCCCCTCCAAGGAGCTGGCAAGGCCTTGGGCTGGCTCTCGAGTGCGGTTGGCAGGTGCCCTGCTGGGGAGCAGAGGAAGCTTGAAGTCAGGGTCACTGTCTTGTGTGCTGGATGAGGAGGGAGACTCCGAGGCTGGGCGTGGGGGTGACTTGTGAAGCTCCCCTTTGCTTCCCCAGCGCGGCATCCTGTGCCTGGGCGAGACTCTGGCTGCATGGGGCCCGGGAGCCAGCCCTGGGCCCTGAGAACGCTGCGGTGCTCTGTTGGATGCCACTCTTGGAACTGGGGATGTGTAAGTCAGCTGTCAAAAAATAAAAGCACTTTTTTAAAAAAACTCAAGTGTTCATGGCCACTGCTTGGTTCTAGAGCCGCCTGCCCTCTGAACTTCTGGGTGGGAAGTAGAGTCATGGCTTCCTTCTCATCTGAACAGGTGTTGGTATGCTGTCCAGACCCTTGAACCCAAGGCCCACGTCTCCCTAATCTTTGCCCTTGACCCCTTCCCTGACCCTCCATCAGCACCTCGCCTACCACAGCTGAGCCTCGCTCCCGTCCACCCTGCCCTCGCCCCTCTCTCATCTCTTCACCCTGGTGCAGGATAAGGAAGTCTGCTTTGCATTTTACTTGATAATTATTCAGAAGTCGAACATCTAATGGCACGTGTGTGTGTGTGTGTGTGTGTGTGTGTGTGTGTGTGTGTGGTTTTAGTTGTGCCAGAATGTCCCAGTCTTAAAGTGTTAATAGTCATAATGCGTGTGGGTTAAAGGTGGGGCTGGGGTGGGGATCCTCACGTCCTCCACTTCCAGGGCCCCCGCTCTGCCACTGCCCCCTCCCATGTGGGTGCTCCTGGCCTTGCCCTTCCTGGACTCGGGGGACCCTGCTTTCTGGTTATTGATGGAAGGGACTGGGGTTCTTCCTCTGAGCCAGCCTCATTTCCCCATGCTCAGGTTCTCGAGGGCATGAAGGTGGCTCCAGAGCTGATCTTCAGACCCCTCCTGACGTGCAATTCTGTGAGTCTCTTGTGACCCTGGATGGCTGTGTTTGAGTTCCACAGTCGTGAAGTGGGGGTGACATCAAGTCTGTGACTTGTTTTGGATGGGTTATTTTTGGAGGGCATCGGGATAGACTAAAAGCAAGAGTGAGCAAGGTCCTTCTCTGTCTTGGTCACCACCTCAGTATGGAGTACCTAGACGAAGCCAATAAAAATTGAAGCTGATACTGCATCCCTTCAATCCAGTTGCATGAGTTTTGTGCAAAGCCATCAGGCAGGCAAGGGCGGGTTCTCAAAGACATGCCTTTCTGAACCTGGCATCTGCCAAGTATGAGAGACTGGCCGAGGGCTCCTTGGGTCCCCTGCGGGGCAGCCCATCCTCTGGGCCCTTCTGTTAGTTTCTCATGGCACAGGCTCCAGGGGAAGCTGCATGTCCCCAGCAGGTGATGCTGTTTTCCTACAGCCGTCTGTATTCTTTGGACTGACTGGAAACAAGGTAAGCTGAGAGAGGGGCTTCAGCCTTGTCGGGTGGCACGGACCCTTCTTCATTCCTGCATCTGCGCATCTGCCTGCTTGGAAAGTCACAAAGGGCTTGGAGCAGTCCCTGGGACTCCACTCTCCAGAGCTGAAACAGAATCCTTGGGATGCCAGAAGCTTCGAGGTCTGATTATATTCCCAAACCCATGAAAATCAAAGGATGTCACACCATCCAGTTTCCTTGTCATGTTAATATTTTTATTTTGGATTTTGCAATCTGAGAATCAGAGCTGATCCATGGTCACTCCAGTGCCTGGTTTTGGCAGCTGAGACCCTTTGGAGCTCTGATGATGAGCCACTCACTGCATGTTGTCTGGCCCAGAGTGACAGAAATTGGTGCCTGGATGCGCCGTCTGCAGGGGAGAGGTCGGACGTTCTGAGCTGAGCTGACAGTCTCGACTCTGGAGCTGGTGCAAGTGCAGAGGTGGACCATGGACCTGCAAAGGGAGCCAGAACTGCTTTCTTAAAATGAACCAGACTCTGCAGCCTGAGAAGGCCAGGGCAGACCAAGCCCAGGAGGACCAAGAGGAGGGCAGAGAGGCGTGGGGAGGCTGCTGAGTGATTGACATCTGTAAGTTATAACCAAGGCATGTCCACGGACGAGGCCTCGGCCTCACTGCCCGGCAGTTTCTTTCCGCCAAATTAACCGAGATCAGCTGTGTGCCCGCCACCATACACGGGTGTGTTGTATCAATAGAGTGGCATCATTTTGTGACTTGGGGACCAGCAATGAGATTGGCAGGTGACCTGTCCTTGGACATGATGGTGCACCTTGGCCAGCACCGTGGCGAGGTCCTCCTCAACTGTGCGCATGAAGCGCCTGCGTCGGTCGCCTCCTGGGAAACATTCCTGGTGATTTTTCACTGGGTGTAGTTCCCAGGTGGGTGTTCTGGGTGGGGGTGACAGAACCCAGCTGTGACACTGGCATGGGAGAGCGGTTTCTTGTGTCTTGTGCCTTGAGGGTTACATCCAAATCGGGTAACAAGAGGATGTCGACTGTGGGTTGGGACGCGAGACTTTTGGACCTGGCTCTGCCCTGCGTCTGTTAATGGGATTTAGAAACATGACTTGCTTCTTGCTTCAGTTCATCTGGTCAATGAGGAAGTTGGCCTGCCTGGTCTAATATATATTAGATATATCATAACATATTCTTTTGACCATTATTAGCTGACAAAGTTGTAAAGAGATCACAAGATAATAGGGGTTTTGTGTTTGGGAAAGTTTGCCAAATTCTCAGTTAAACAAAGCCGTGAAGCAACTTTATTTTTACGGCAGACCTTTTCAGGGCCTCGGATATGCTCTTGGGAAAACACCCAAGGAGGTCTTGGAATGCAGTGACTCCCCCCATCGGTCATGGGTTATTGTGTTAAGGAGAAACTTACGCAACTGATGCTTCTGGTGGCAACCTGTTCTGGGAATCAGGAGCGTAGATGAGCAGTTCCCAACTCATGGCGATTTTGCCTCACGAGGGTCAGCTGGTCATGTCTGCAACCACTGGAGTCGCGAGGACTGGAGGGGGTGCGGAGCTGCTGCGATCTAGCAGGTGCCACTAACCGTCCGACCACACGGAGGACAGCCCCTCATCCAGCCCACGTGCCAGTCCTGGCTGGGCTGGCAAACCTCGGACTGGGTAGACCTAACCCCTTCTCCTCTCGGCTCTGACAATTGGGGGATCAGGTGACCTTCCAGTTCAACCTGAGGCGTCAGTGCTCCTGAATGACCCCGCCTGTGGAAAGCAGGCGCGGTCAGTCCTCTCCTCCTCATCCTGCCACCACGCCCGCCTTCCGGGCCTAGGAGCCACCCTCCCATGCGGCCATGTCTTCAGTAACCAGAGTCCGTCATTCCTGGCAGCCCTGGGCTGGTGGCTAGGTGAGAGGAACATCGAGTCTCCCTTCTCTGGGTCTTGTTTTCACCCCCAGCAGCAAATCTGGGGAGCCCTTTGCTCTGTCACCTGAGAAACTTGGATTTCCAAGCCCACTGCCTGCCAAGGGTGGTTCCGGCAGACAGAGCTGAGGTTCTAGGAGGACGCTTTGGCTCCCCGAGATTCATGCCCTTCACGAAGTGCTGACGTCACAGCGGCCTTTATGCCTCCTCAAGGTGTTCCAGCCGCTCCTGCTTCCTCTCGACCCTCCGCGTACCCCGACACATTTTTCTTCAGCAACTGAAACACAGTAGGTAATGGAAACTCCAGCAGAGGCCGGAAATCCCCACAGAGCCCTGAAAGCTGTGCGCGGTTCTGTCCAGAGCAAGGCTCTGTAGTGACAATGAGCCTCTGACGGGGAGGACCCGGATTTTCCTGTAGACAACTCCAGGGAATCCAGCCTGCAGCGTTTCAAGGTGCACTCTTGGGTGGATTCCCTTCGTTCCTCGGGCTGCAGAGTCTGGCTGTCCCCAGGACTTGCTTCCGCCACCTGCACACCCCCCAGAAGTCCCAAGGTGTTGCTTCACCCCTGCTCACCCCACCCCATCCGCCGTGTGCGTATCCTCCTCAGAGAGCCTTGTTGTCTTCAGACAGGAGCCGTTTACTGAGCAACTAGTGCATCTCCCTTGGAGGACAGTGGAGGATGATCAGCGGGGACTTGGTCACCACAGCTCTGTCACTGATAGTAACTGAGGATCACACTGGCGTCCACCATCTTTGTCTTCCTGACTGTAGGGGGGAGCTTTGTCCTGAATCCAGGACTGTTGGATAAGACCGAATGAGAGGTATTCTTGTGACAGACTTCATTGGCCGTGGGGCTCAGAGGGGATCCCAGAAAACACCTTTGTGCCAAAGCATGTTCAGGGATGGCCAGCTCCCTGGGCAGAGCCTGGGCCTTGGCTTGTTTGGTTCAGACCTTGTGTCACCCATGTGGCAGCAGTACTGCTGTTTTTCTCTGAAGGTTGCAGGCTCTGTAGGGATGGAGAGGAACAGGGAGAGGAGGGCCCTGGAAAGTCACGGCTGGGCCCAAGACGGGTGGGCAAGGTCTCCAGCCACTGACCAGCACCTATTCAGCACTGCACACAGGGCTCTGTGCCTGGTGCTTGCTGCACCTCAGGAGCCCTCACAGCCTGCTGAGGCTCGGGGGACATGAAGAACACACAGTCAGCAACGAGCAGAGGGGGCATTTGAACCGAGTCCCCTCTGTCTCTGAAGCCAAGACCCACACTCTGTTCTCATGAGCGCTGCTTGAATCCATCCTGTACTGACCCTCCAGCGCCTCAGGGCTCCGGCACGGCTGAGGACGCTGGAGGTAGAACCTGAATGACCATCCAGGCCAAGTAGCTTCCTGGTGTTTACATGCAGGACTTTGGGAAGAATTACTGGGCTCAGAAATTGTACATGTTGGGTATTAGACCTAAACTCCCCTAAG
Source organism: Sciurus carolinensis (assembly GCF_902686445.1). Lineage (NCBI taxonomy): Eukaryota > Metazoa > Chordata > Mammalia > Rodentia > Sciuridae > Sciurus > Sciurus carolinensis. Next base: position 128,020,429 of record NC_062217.1, on the reverse strand, counting down.
AAGAATTTTCCAGGCCATTACCACGACCCATTAATGGATTACAAAACCAGTTTCACAACTTGAAACTAATGGTAAAAAACAAAAAGTGAAGTTGTCGAAATACATCCATTGTAATAGGGTTAAGTATTATTTTGTGATTCCCATGTTGCAATTGCTTACATAGTATGGAGGTATGGATCCTGAAATAAAACATACTGCTTTTTGCTTGTTTATTTTGATTTGACACATAATTGTACTTATTTATGGGATACCGTGAGATGCCTTGAAACATGGATACATTGTATATAATCAAATCAAGATCTTGGCATATGAAGCATCTCACATGTTTATCATTTCTTTGTAGCAAGAACATTAAAAATCTTCTAGCTATTGTGAAATACGTATACAATTTTGTTGACTAAGACCACCAATAGAACCCCTGAGCCTATTCCCCCAACCTACCTGAAACTTAATGCACATTGACCCTTGTCTCTCTGACCACCCCTCCCCTCCCTGACCCTGGTGCCATGTTTCCACTCTCCACTGCCATGGGCTTAGCTTCTTTGGATTCCACTGATGAGGAAGATCATGTGATATTTAGCTTTCTGTTCGTGGCTTATTTCATTTAATATTCTCCAGATCCATCCACACTGTTACAAATGATAGGATCTCATTTTTCATGACTCAGTAGTATTCCATCAGGTAAGAGGCTGCATTTTCTTTATCCACTCATTTGTTGATGGCACTTGGTTGATTCCATATCCTATTGTGAATATAACATTTATTTCTTCTTTGGGTCAAGGTCACAGAGTTTGTAAATAATGTCCCGAGAGAGAGAGGGAAGCTGGGCTTGCAGCTGATGCTGCAGAGAGAGGTTCGGAGATGGTCCTTCATGGCTCTGCTGGGAATGCATTGGAGAAAGCCAAGCGGCTTGAAGATCTTGGAGGCTGGTGGGTGGGGTTTGGCTAGGCCCCACTCTCAGCTGCTCTGTTAGGTGCTGGGAGCTTCAGATTTCCTCCAGGTGAGGACCCTGCTGGTCTGCCTGTCTTTCCTTTCAGTCAGAGATTGACTCTTTTCCACAAGAGGCTGTAATAGGCAACAGCTACACCAATAAGAGCAGACAGTGCAATGTCCCCAAGGTTACCTAACGACCTCCAGAACAGACTACCTGAGTGCAAATCTCAGCTCAGCCTCTTAAAGCTCTGTGACCTGGGGCAGCTCACCCAACCTCTTTGCTCTCATTCCTCATCTGTAAAATGGGTGTAGTAATAATATACAAGGTGTGAGGTTGTTTCCAGGATTAAGTGGGTTAGTGCTTATGGGAGCTCGGAACACTGCCTGGCAGACACACCAAGCATGTGTGTGTTACATAAAATCAGTCCATATAAGTTTGACTGAGTGCCCAACAGAAAGCTTTACCACAGCAAGGCGTGAAGCCAGCCTTGAAGATTACTCCTTTGGTCTTCTCATCACAGTCCTCAATATCTAATGTTTTCCGGGTAATAAATAAGTTGCAGACACTGTGCAGAGTCCTTCAAGTGAGTCCTCTGATCCAGGGAAGCAGGAATCACTATACCCATTTTACAGATGGAGAAATGAATGTTAACGGGGGATGGAGACAGGCCCAGGCCATGATCTTGAACAAACCACAGGGTCTGTCTTTGGCCTGCTTATCATGGTTTCTCCTGAAAATGCTTTGGTCCTTTCCTGGTCTTGGGTAAGAAGGGGCACTGTCCTCTCCACTGGGCAGAGGAAGACCCTCCCTGAGCATGACTCAGGTGTGCACTGCGGACACCTGGTTTCCCAGTGCCTTGAGGTCCAGGGATGGGTCAGCAACCTGCTCTGCCCCACCCTTCGCTCATCCCCTCTCAACCTCCACCCAAGGTCTGGCTGGACAGAGAACTCCATGGCAACACGGGCCTCTGTGGGCACTCAGTGTTGTGTTGTCCCATCCTATGGCCCAGCAGAGACCATGCATTTTTAAACACCCTTCTGCCTTTGAAGGAAGGTTTTCAAAAAATGTCGTAATCATTAGAACTGAGTCATCCAACTCTGCTCCGGGGAACTGAGGATCACGGCTCTGTTGTCAGCAGGAGTCCTGTGGCCCGGGCAGAGAGAGCAGCCCACGCTGCAGCAGGAGACCCCGGACTGGTGCTCCAGGGTGAGTGGGGGCTGATTGGCAGTTGACCCATGGGAATCGGCGAGAGCAAGAAGGCAGGGCCTCTCAGCTCAGGGAGGTCAGACTTCAGCTGAGCCCCAGTTGTGACTAGGTGTCACTGTGGACAGACACAAAGGAGAGAAGGCAGGGCTGCCGGCCACGTGGAGAGTCTAGTCTAGTTAAAGACACACCAGGCTCAGGGACCTGAATCTGAGTGCTGTCGGACATTTATGGGAACCTGGGTGCTGAAGAAGTTTTTCACATGAAAACTTGGGTGAAGGTAGCCAAGATCTGGGTGATATGCTTGCAATATAACATTTGCTCTTTCTGTAACTGATTCTCCAGCCATCCGCTACTTACCTCCTCATTCAGTCATTCATTCATTCATTCAACAGACACTCACTGTGTGCCCACCCTGGTCCAGCTCCAAAGCCAGGCCCAGCCTAGACAGTAGTGAATGCGGGAGCACACTGTCTGTCATCCCGGGTTCCAGGTCTAGTGGGGGACACTGGCATGAAGCAAATAAACCTGCAGATGGCTATGGAATTAAAATGGTCTCAAATGTGATGAAGGAAATGAATGAGTTGCTGTGAGAAGAACACGGGGCCCTCATTTAGGCTGAGCTGTGCTGTGTGCATCTGTCAAAACCCTGCCCATCCTTCAAGGCTTGCAGAAATATCACCTCCCTCATTAAATCTGCCTGTTCCACAAAGACTGTCTCCTGCCATTTAACAGGTCCTCTGCCACACTGTTTTCCTCTCTGGTGTCACATTCTACCTTTATTTAGCTTCAGGCACTGTCTTATTTACCCCAATAGAGCTTCAGCTCCTGCGTGGATAAGCCGCATGTTTTTGTCTGAGAAGTTTCTCCGAGCCCTCCATCTTTGAGAGGTGCACGGGTGACTTGTTGAATGAGTGAATGAACGGATGGGGGTTGTTCCTAACCCCAGTTGCCCCTTTGCCCATGGGAATGCAACAGACGTTCCAGAGCCAGCCTGGTTGAACTTGGCCACTTACTGTGTGACCAAGTAAGGACCATTGACCTCTCTGAGCCTCCAAGTTCTCATCTAGAGGATGAGGAGATATTATAGATGTTAGAAAGGATGGGGAGGGTCAGTGCAGTGCATTCCTTAGACTCACATGTGGTACGGAGTGTTCGATACCAGTAGTAAAGTGTCCTTCACATCCACCGTCTCTCAAAAGCCTCACAAACCTACCGTAAAGCCTTTATAATTATTCCTATCTTGTGGTGCAGAAACCTGAGCTTTCAAAGGGTTGACTATCCTCCTTCAGTTTGCACAGCAAATTAGCTTTGAAAATAAAACAAACAAACAAAACAAGGACCATCTGCAAGCCTGGGACCGGTTCTTGATGACAGCGTGCGGTTCCCCGGGCTCCCTGCCTTGTCCTCTCTGGCTGGAGGCTGAGATGTTAGTATTCTGCAGCTCCCCTCTCTGGGCCTGAGACTCGCAGGCTGTTTCTGGATCGACGGGATATTTGAAATCAGATGCCAGTCTTGGGAGGAACTGGGGGAGAAATGCTCTGCTTCTAGGGAGTGTCTTTGCTCCAGTCGTCGCAAAGAACCAGAACCCCCATTCATTTTCCATGGGTCTTGGGGTGGAAGATGGCGCTCATCAGCTGCTGAAGAAACGAGCCCACCCATGGAACACATGGAGGGTGTCAAGTTCACGCAGATGGAGCGAGCAGCCGGCCTGGGCTGGCATGGGCTGGAGAGGCAGCAAGGCATTTATTTGGTTCTGATTTTTCCCTTCTTTGGCCTCAGATCTTGAGAATACTGAGTCCCCAACCCCTGGGGTCCCCTTCCTCTCCATCAACAATGACAAGCTGTGTCCTTACATTCTTTTGGCTCCTTCCTAAGGTATCAGGCACATAACTCTGTCTGCCTGAGTCTCTTTAAGAATAAAAATTATACCCCTTATTTTTTTTTTCCAAAAGGAGAGGGGTATAATTTATGACTAAAACCAGGGTGCTCAGGCTGTGAAAATATCTACTGCTTAGCGAGCCCATGTTGATTACAGAAGGCATTTATAGCTCAGACCCAGAGGAGGGGAAGCCATTTCTTTGTCCCTGAGAAGCCCCTTGTGAGTGTCTCCCAGTGAGAAACAGGACCTGTGGGGCTCAGGATGGGGACAAGCCAAGTCTCCTTAGTTTATTCATTGACTTCTCTGTTTTTTTTTTTTTTTTTAAGACTAAAAAATAATCACATGCTTTTTGCCAAAAGCAGCCTCAGAGCATGAGTCCTACAAAACATCATGTTAATTAGATAATCTAATTCCCAAGGGGAGACCCCAGCTCTGACACCCTCCTGCTGGCAGCTGACAGGGCATCCAGAGAGCTGCATCCCCTCGCTCCCTTGACATGGTCACCACCAAGGATGAGGCCCTGGCCAGAGCTCGCCAGTCCTCAGGCTGGAACATTCTTAGAGCTGTTGCAGCAAAGCATTACCAACGAGACGGCTTGACAGAAGAGAAGTGTCTTGTGTCATAGTTCTGGAGGCCGAAGTCTGCGATCCAGGTGTCTGCAGGTCCATGCTCCCAGGGAAACAAACCTTCCTTGTCTCTTCCGGGCTTTGACTGGTGGCCAGCCATCCTGGGTGTTCCTTGACTTCCAACTGTGTCACTTCAGTCTCTGCCCTGTCACATGGTCTTCTCTCCATGTCTGTGTCTTTACATGCCCCCCACCCTCACCAATATGTGTCTCTTTTCTTCTCTTTTTCTCTTTATTTTTTAGTACTAGGGATTGAGCTCAGGGGCGCTTAATCACTGAGCCACATCCCCAGCCCTTTTTATATTTTATTTAGAGACAGGGTCTCACTGAGTTGGTTAGCGCCTCACTGAATTGCTGAGACTGGCTTTGAACTCCTGATCCACCTGCCTCAGCCTCCACACCTGGCTCTTTCCTTCTCTTATAAGGACCCCTGTTATACTGGCATAAGAGCGCATCCTCCTCCAGCGTGTCCTCATCTGAAATTGATTACCTCTGCAAAGACCCTCTTTCCACGTAAGGCCACACTGGTTGGCGCTGGGAGTTAGAACTGAAGCATGTCTTTTTTTCTGGGTGCTGGGAGGATATCACACCCATCACAGGTGAGAGGACTGGGAGGCTAGGTCTAGGTTTCTTCTGCTGATGTGAGGGAATACACAAGTTTGGCTTCTTCTAGAATCAGTTCCTTGGAAGGAGGAGGAAACCCCAGGAGAAGAATTTAGGTCTTGAAAACTCTTTCTTTGCAGATCAATATCTCCCTAAAGGGTGTCCCCAAACCAGCAGTATCAGCATTGGCTGTGAACTTATGAGGATGTAAATTCTTAGGCTTCACCCAGACCTATTGAATCCGAATTTCTGTGGTGGGGACTAGGTGATTCTGATGCACACTACAGTCTGAGAACTTTCCTCTAAATTCTTTCCTTTTGTCTTCACTGTGACACTTTTCAGTGGGGTTGCCCTTGGATACTGATGGATGCTCTGGGTTACAGCAGAAAATTCTTTGGTCAGATGAGTTTGGTCCATACTGTGTTGGTCTAAATCAAAGAAGTTCCTTGTGTGAAGTATCACCCCAAGCTTTGGATGTGCTTAAAGCACTGCAAGGGGAGTGGTAGCCTTTCCAAATTGCATTTGCATTTAGAAGAGAATTGTCCTTTTTGTCTACAGTACCGCTTTGGACTGAGGCTCTGCAGAAAACACACTGGGAAATGCTGGGCCGGTCCACCTGTCGGGACGCTCAGTGAACTTTCATGAATCACCTTGTAGGAATCCGACACTGTGCTGGGAAAGGGCATAAGTAAATAAGACCCAACATCTTTCTCTATGAAACTAACAGTCCAGTGCAGGAGATGGCAGACTCTAGGGCAAGAGCCACGTCCCTCCTGCCCTCTTTCTGTGGTGCATGAACTCAGAATAGTTTCTTAAATAGTTGACAGAAATTATAAGTGAGGATATTGCACAAAAAGTGAAGAGTATATGAAATTCAAATTTGGTGTCCATAAATAAAATTTGACTGGAACACAAGCACATGCCTTTGCACACTCATGTATGTCTACGGCCATTTTGCACCACACTGATGGAGTTGAGTTGTTGCCAAAGAGACCCTAAAATATTTACTCTGTGGGCCTTTGCAGAAACAGTTAGCTGACACTGCTCTAATGAGGCACAGAGGCACTGCTGTCATTGGGATCTTCAATGTCCCTATGGTCTATGTGTTGAAGACTTGGCCCCCAGCCTGTGGCATTCTTAGGAGGTGACAAAGCTCTATGAAGTGGTCCCTAGTAGAAGGAAGTCAGGTCACTGGGGGTGTCCCCCTGAAGGGGATGGGGACTCTGGCCCCTCTTCCTGTCTGTTGCTTCCTGGCCACCATGAAGTGAACAAGCTTCCACTGCCATGGCTCCCACCATGATGTACTGCGCTCCTGCAGGCCCAAAGCAGTAGGACCAAGTGACCGTGGACTGACACCTCTGAAACCATGAACCAAAACACACCTTTTCTTCTTTTAAGTCGATTATCTCAGGTATTTCTTCACAGTAACAAAAGCTGACAAATGTAGGCATTGGTCACATATTTGCGATGACTCGAGCAGTATGCATGGGAGGTGAAGGGGACCCTATGAGTGCAAGGTTCTATGGATTGATGGCACTGGTGGTGGGGGTAGAGACTGAGTTAGAAAAGGCTTCCTGGAAAAGATCTTGAGGATGAGTAGAAAGTCTAGAATAGGGCTGGGTGGAGAAGGTTGTGCCAGGCCAAGGAAAGGGCACACACAAATTCGAGTCCAAAAAGAGGACCCTCAGTGAAGGGATGGAAATGAGTTCCAGCGTAGCCAGAGCATAAGGAAAGTGAGGCTGAGAGTGTCCGGATGCCTGGGGAAGGTTAGACTTGCCAGAGCATCTCTGCAGGCCTAGCTGAGGAGTTTGAACTTAAACCTGGGGGCAAAGGGGAGTCACTGAAGATTACAAACATGGGGGTGATACGATTGATCTAAACTTTTTTTTTTCCTACTATGGATTGAACCCAGGGGCACTTAACCACTGAGCCACATCCCCATCCCTTTTTTTTTTTTTTTTTTTTGCGGTACTGGGGATCGAACTCAGGGCCTTGTGCTTACAAGGTAAGCACTCTACCAGCTGAGCTATCTCCCCAGCCCCCCTTTTTATTTTTTATTTTGGGGCAGGGCCTTGCTAAGTTGCTTAGAGACTTGCTAAGTTGCTTAGAGACTTGTTAAGTTGCTGAGGCTGGCTTTGGACTTGTGATCCTCCTGCCTCAGCCTCCCGAGCTGCTGGAATGATCTAAACTTTGTAAGGTTTCTCTGGCTTGGGTGTGGGGAAGAGTAGGGGAATGGAGCCAGTGTAAACAGGTGCAGATGATGATGGAGCTCAGGAGTCAATGGGGCACAGGAGTTGGGGTGGACTTGGGATGCAAAGTCTCCTTGTGCTGCTGCTTGCCCTTCCCCCGCTGGGTCCTGTGCACCCCTGGCTTCCTCAACATTAGTCTGTGGCCTTGACACTGAAATTCACTAATAAATATTTATTGCTGGTTGTGCACCTACTATGTATCCATAGACCCTGTGTTGAATTCTATGAAATGTAAGAATTACTAACCCTGAGCCTGATCTCAGCGTTCAGCTGGGCGATGATGGAGATAGCCACGGGACTTACATGTAACAAGGGCTAAAAACTGAGGAGCAGAGATACTCAGAGGGGACAGAGAGGATGGGTTGAACAAACACCCCTGGGAGACACTGATTCTCAGGCAGAGATCAGGAGAGGTTTCCTGGTAGAGGTGACTTTCAAACTGTTTTAAGCAATGTTTAAGACTTGGAAAGGAGAGAACAGTCATTAATCCAACATGAGCCAAATGATAGACTTGTGACTAGGAGTGGAGGTTCAGGGGAGGGCGAGGGGAGCCGTGGTCTTGGTGAGGAGGGTGGAGGGCTGGTTCTGGGGTTTCCTCACCTGGTTTGGAAATGTGAGCCAGACACTTGATAGTTTCATGCTCTTGACACCTTAATCCAGGCTGGGATGAGGCTCCGCGTAACCCCCAGGAGTGGTTGGCAAGGCTGCAGAGGTCTGACTGTCTCTCAGACCAGGACCCTGTCTGCCTCATTCCACAACCTCACAAAGCAGGAACAGACCATGAAGTACCTTCTCCTTCTGTGACCTTGGTTATAGACTTTGCCCTTAACTTGACCCAGTAACAAACTGTTGTCTCCACAAGTCCACTGGGTTTCTAGTCTATCGATCCTATGACTAGTTCTCATCACTTTTGACTGGTGTCCTGACCCTGTCCTTGCCCAGGGCCCACACCTGTTACTGAGGTTTGCTCATTCTTTTCCTGCTCTCCAGGATTGTGACACAATGTTTTCTTGCAGGCTGAGCCTTCCATCCTGTGCCAGAAGGAACATTATTAATAAACCTGGTGATGGTGATGGGTCCCTTAAGAGCAGTTTGACCAATTAATTTTTTAAAGTCTTTAAAATAATGAAATGGAACAGATACACAAAAAAGAATATTTTAAAAATACAAAATTAATAACTATGAGAAAATCTATGTCATTTAACAAGTGGGTCAAAAAACAGAATACAGTTAGTCCTCTTTTTCTGTGGTTCAGTGAACCAAAGATTAGAAATATTTGAAAAAAGAAAAAAACAGCTATTTTTCTTGTCATTATTCCATATATTATACAACTATATAACAACTATTTACATGGTGTTTGCATTGTATTAGGTTTTATAAATAATCTAAAGATAATTCAAATTATAGGAAGGATGTGAGTAGGCTCTATGCAGATATTACATCATATCATATAAGTGTTAGTCCATTTCTGTTTTATAACAAAATATCTGAGGCTGAGTGCTTTATTGAGAAAAGAGGTTTATTTAGCTCACAGTTCTGGAGATTCAAGGGCACGGTGCCGGCATCTACTCAGCTCTGGTGAGGACCCCCTGACTGTGCCAAAACATGACATCACAAAAAGAGCTCATGCAAAGGGAGATACCACAGTGAGGCAGGAAGCCAGTGAGGGATCCAGGACCAGACTTGCTCCTTTATAACTTTTCACTTTTGTGAGAATTCATTCACTTCAAAGACCAGCTTGGGTTCCTTCCAAGGGCAGTGCCCCCAGTGACCTAACCACCTTCCACTAGGCCCCACCTCTTAAAGGTCCCACCACCTCGACATTGCCACACCCGGGTATCACATTGAACCTTTGCAAGAAAAGCCATAGCAGGACTTGAGCAGATGTGTGTTTTGATATCAGGGGGAAGGTGGGGTCCGGGAACCAGTCTTCTGGGGATACTAGAGGGGATTGTATTGATGGTGCTTCCAGAAGCTTCCTCCTGTCTGTCCTCTCACCTTTAATATCTGGAAAATAAGAAATCTTAGTAACAACTCTCTCTGCCTAGACAGGGAACCAGCTGCAGAAGAAGAAAAGCAGAGACTTGAGGTTTAGGAAACAATCTTTATTTCCTGAGCTGCACACACAGAGGAGGTCCTTCCATGGCTGGAGCAGGACCCACAGTTGTTATGGAAACATGGGACTTGCAGGGTGCTGGCTCAGGTGATGAAGCCAGCTCTCAGACAGGGATCCTGTCCTACAGGGCTCTCTTCTGCTTACAGCTGCCGGATTCTTATAAAAAGCGACTTTTGAGGCTTAAATCTTGCCCTCCCTCCTGGGCCATGTTCACCCCAGCGCCCACTGCAGCACAGCAAACGGAGCACTAACAGGGGAGATCGGTTTCTCTTGACCTGAGGAGACTGCGTGTCTTCAGCGGGGAACGTGGCAGAACCAGCGGTTCAGTAATAATTCATCAGTCACCTAGACATTCAGGTTACAGACAGTTTTGCAATTTTCTGGGCTGCCCTCTGGTTAGAGTCTGTATTTGTCGAAGGAGCCAGTCTGTGCAGGAATGAGGGGGAAACAACTCCCAAGACTGGTGAAGGCTGAAGTCTCGCCCCCTCTTCCAGGAGAAAGGTTTGCATGTGTGTGTGTGTGTGTGTGTGTGTGTGTGTGTGTGTGTGTGCACGCGTGCTCGCGCACATGCCTTTGGAGAACATGATTATTGAATCACTTCTACCAGTAGCTCTTCAATTATTTATACCAGGCGCTTGCAACCAGATTCGCACATTCAGAAAATAATGGGGTAGAGAACGCTGGGCAGAGGAGGCCCTGTGTGTGCGAGCCGTGGGCAAGACCTTTGGTTTCCTGTTGGCTCCTGTTCTCTGTCTGACTTCATCAGAGCGCTGGACCTGCCATTTGTCAAATATGTGCTCCTGACCGAGGTCTGGAGCCTGGGGAAGGGTGTGGGTGCCCAGGGTGTCTCGAGCCCATGCCTCCAGACTCCCGGTGAGCCCTGTCTGGGTGGAAAACCTCATCCGAGGCCAGGCTGAATCACACCAGTTTCTAAGACATTCCTCAACCATGTTAGGCAAGAGTCCCCTGCTGACAGGCTGGGGTAGAAGGAAACCTGATATAATTTTGGAAAAGCCTTCTTAGAGAAAGGAGGTTCTCACAGCTGCCGAGGCTCTTCCCCACCGCCAGGGTAGGGGGGTCCTGAGCCCGTGGGGATGATTGATGGGCTTGGTACCAAGGAGGGAGCTGAGGTTTTGCTGTGCTGGTGTGATCGCCTTTCCTTACTCCCATCAGCCATCCAGAAGGAAAAGGAGAAGGAACCTTCAGAACCCCACAGCAACTGCAAGCTCCTCTCCTCTCCCCTGGCTGTTAAGTTATTGTTTTGATTCCCCATCAGCAGCTGGTTCAGATACTCTTGTGTTTGCTCTGTTGGAAACTGAGATTCAAGGTAGCATGTGGGAACCCGGAGCTCAGGAGGTTGAGCTTTCTGAACTCAGCCAGGAGGGTCCAAGAAACAGAAGCTCTAGAGGCTGCGGAGGTCTAAGCCCAGGTCTCCTGCTGTCTGGGCTGCTTTGTTTTGGAGCGGTGGGTCCTGACTGCCTCTGTGTGTCCAGTAACCTGGCCATCTTTCTGTCTCCTGAGGTCCTGTCTTGCTAGGCCTTGGCTTCCCAGATGGAGGTCATGTTACACGTCAGGGAAGGCAGTCCAGCCACCTAATTACGACAGCTCTTCTGTCCTGAAGCCAAACCCCATCCAAGTTCAGCAAATGGAAGAGGCAGAAAAATGTTCAGCCGGTGAGGTCTATAGGCGCATACTGGATTAGGTCCTAAATCACGGTGGAAATTTTCCTGGAACCGAATGATTCCTTTTGTAAACAAGAACATTCATCTTTCTTTGACTGACGTGTCTGGTCAGGCATGTGCCTCATAGAAACCCCATGACATCTGATCTTGCTCGGGAGTCGGGGTTTGTGTTTGAAAACATAGCTGCCCAGGAAGAGCAGCTGCAGAGCTAGGCCCCAGCTCAGGCTACAAGTTGTGCAGAGTGGCCCAACTTAACCAGATGTTCACCTCTGGGGACAGCATTTGCTTTTCTGATGCCTGTGAACAGGATTTTAACTCACTCAGTCGGTGCATATCTATTAATCACAGTGCTATATGCCAGACACTTTGGGTATAAAAAATTAGGCCTTTCCCTTGAGAAACTTCCAAACTAATTAGGCTGATAAGACATGCATGTATAAAAAGACTACTAAGGCGTCCAGCCCCTGCCTGTCCATGCTGAGATAAGGGAGTGGATTTGGGTATGGAGGTAAGAGTTGTGGGGGATCTGACCAAGGGGGATGACTTTACTAGGTCCCTGGGATCTGACCAGGGAGAATGAAGATGGTGTGAGCAATGGAGAGGGCATGTCAAGGAGAGGGGGTGGCCAGCACGAAGGTCTGGAGGTCAGGAGGACCGAGTCAGGTCTGAGGAGTCTGATGGTAGAGTTAGCCAGCAGGGAGCCGGGAGAGCAGAAGGCGGGCCCCGGGCTGGAGCCTTCAAAACACCAGACTTGAGGAGCTTGAGACCTGTGCTTTGGATTGTGTGACTTTGATAGGATTTGAAGATTCCAGAAAATATGAGCAATGAGCCCAAACAAGGAACAAACATCAGGTTCATTCATTCTTTCAACACAGGATGAAGGGGTGTGGCCAACTGTGCCTACTACGCACCAGGTACCATCCTGGGCTCTGGCGGAAGGAGCAAATACACTGGGCAAAGACCCTGCCCAGTTCATTCTCATGGAGTGTGCATGCTGGTGGCAATTACCTGAGAAGACACATGCGTGTGATGGAGGGCAAGAGCTGTGACCAGCCCAGCCAGCTGAGGGGGTGGCAGTGTTCTGTCTGGCTTGGGGCAGTGGCTGGGAATTAGGTTGTTCATGAGTTGCTCATCTTTTTCTCCACGTTGCTTCTGTCTGTTGACTTGGAGGATAATATTCAACCACAAGGTATTCATCTGACCTATTGTTTGCTGTTGAATATTTTCTTCCCAGTTGCCCCCTGAATGTTGGCTTGGGGCCCCAGGGATAGTGGCAGTCTTTTCAGGGATGTTGTTTTAACTCTGCATGCTTCCTGAGGTAGCGACAGTCAGGGCATCAGATGCCAGGAATTCAGGGCCCTTTGGCTTGGTCCTGAACTCTGCAGGGCAGGTGTTATCATTTCCCCGACTGTGGGCTGGTGTTTGCCAACTCTTGGAGCCCCTGAGGGCCTACATCTCTGGCCCTGGCTGGTGCCACAGCCCCAGCCTGGGCTGCGTGTAGGGGATGTGGCCACAATGAGGGTGACATCTTGGGTCCTTGCCTTTCCTATCTGTGGAGTACAGCATTTGGATGAGGTGAGTGTTTCCCAGACTTTTCCTGGGACAGTCAATTAAACTTTAAAAAGCAGAGAGCGTATCACAGGACTGCCAGCTTTTTATTTTGACAAGCAAGGACATAAAAAAGAAACTGTCAAATGCCAACTCTGCCATCATTGTCATTTCATTCAAAGGGCATGTTAATACCCAACAAAGGAGTGACGACATAATGTCAAAGAAAAGGACAGTTCTTCCCGGGAGAGAATGTCGCCGTCTTTCACTGGCGCTCACGCTTTCCATCATGCAGACTCTAGCCTGGAGCAGTGCTGCTCTGTGACCCATTTGGGTCCCAGGAAACCAGAGGACCTGTGAGCCACCCTGCAGGATTCTTTGCTATGAGAGGGAGGCCCCTCATGAGCCCCATCCTCTACATCCCCCAGGAGGACTTGGGCCACTTCCTTCTCTGCTTCTCCCCTCTTGACCTTGCCCAGCTTCTCACTGTCTGTCCTGGGACTGCTTTTCAGGAACTGGAAGAAGGAAGGGGCCATGGAAGAGTCTGGTCTCACTGGCCCAGATGAGCAACTCCCTCCAACACCCCTTCTCCTGTCTTTCGGTTGCGCTTGGTTGTTTGTCAGCTACGTTCACATCCTTCTTTGGTCTTTTCTCCCCATTAACTTAGGTCATGAAAGTTAACTTGACTGTGGGGCAAAAATTTCTGCTTTCCTTAATGAACATGTGGGTTTGGGACTTCCTGTGGATCTCAGTGATCCATATCTCAGTCCGTCTTGCCTGGAAACCAAACTTGGTCATTCCTTTTGACCTTTGACGGAGTGGACAGAGATCAGGTTTGCTATCTGCAGAATGTGGGTTCTGACATCCTGGTGGGCATCTGAGTTCATTGCCTTGGCTGGTACTAAACTAGTAACTACGACGGATGTTCACAGACTCCCTCATCATGCTTTTTATTTTTTTTAATATCATCAGGGTTTATCCACATAGGTACTATGTGAGGAAAGTGTTTCTAAGCCTACTTTGCCAATGAGGAGTCTCTTATGGACAACTTGTTCTTCCTTGAAAATGTTCCTATACTAAAAGGCTTCTCCTTTCTAAATGGCGGGAATCAGGCCCTGTATATTTTAAGATCTCTTGCATCTCTGATATCTGTAATTCTGTGACTCTGTGATTTATTTCATTTAAAAAATATACTTTTTTGGAAGGGGTTGCTTGGTTCCTTGGAACGAGAAACCCTGCTGTATGACCTTCTCGCAAAGCACATGAAAAAAAAAAAGGATTTGTATTGAGCTCACTGGGGCCTCTGAGAGATTTGACCCCCACGTGACTTTGTATGCCACCGTGCGGGCCACAGGCCTTCAGACAGCCCCGGCGCCTCAGCAGCTTTTCTTTGAGATGGGGATAATAGTGCTAACTCACAATATTATTAACCGTATTCCTTGAGATGACACCAGGCATTTCAAATATTCTGTCCCTTTTAAATACTTCTGCCTCAGTCTTGCTGGTATGATTTTTAGTTATTCCTCAGCTGGAAAGCAAATGTGATTTTTGTCTTCTAGTTAGACCTCTTTGATGGCTTCCTGTCTGGACCTTTTTAGTAAATATTCTGGCGCAACATGGGTTGCCCTGCAGATTGGCAGCTCTGTCTCCCCCTCTCGGCAGGTTAGCTGACTGTCCTGGACCTGGCCTCGGATGCCTGGCTGAGTCATGGCTGGGTTCCTTGCTAGTCCAGGTCTGTGACCCTGAGAGTGAGCTCTGGATTATCACTAGCATTCTCCCATCTTTTTAAGCTAATGGAAGGAAGAGGCAATTATTTTGCAAATGTGGTGTATTGACCAAGATGCGTGCATTTGCCATGAAAGTTTGGGGACTGACTTGTTAAGTTTAAGCAGCCCATGTGGCCCTTGGCAAACATGTCTGATATCTAATGGGCCACTCTGTTCCCAGGTTGGAACCTTCTCTCCTAGGCCATTTCTCCAGCTTGCTTTCTACTCATGGTTGACTATAACCCAATTTATATGACTATATTACAGACTTTTTTGTTATTTGGAAGCCACAGGATAGAAGGCGATCGTTTCAGTAATAGTAACCCACAGTGTCTTATAAGGTAATCTGGCTCTTCCTCCGGGCATCTGCCTATCTGAGGCGGCATGGAATAGAAAGGAAAACATGACCTCTGTCTAGACTGAGAATAGACTGGATTTAAATTTCAATTCTCCATTGATGAGAAGGGTGAACTTGGAAAATTGCCCCACCTTCCTGAGCCTTATATATTCCTACCATGCTGGCTCATTGTGAGGGTTAAATGAATTCATGCAGAATGACTAAATGGAGGAGGTGACCCACAGATGCAGGAGGGACTCAAGGACTTCCTGAGGAGCAGCCCTGCCCTGGGTGCTCAGCACACTGCAGAACACTTTAGAGATGGCTCTCAGAAGAGCCAGAAGGATCCCCGTCCTCCTGTAACATTTCCCCAGCAAGGAAAATGGTACCTGACTGATTGCCCGGGTCACAGAGCTGACCCACATGTGTGCACAGTGAGGGATTCCTAATCCAGGCCTCAGGTCGGGCCATTTCGGAGCTAGACAGAACCCCAGGGAACCTCTACACAGCAACTTCGATTCTGAGACAAGGAAACTGGATGCTGAGGACTTGTTAAAGGTCACCTGGCCTTTCTCTACTGTCACCTTTTCCTACCACAAAGACTTATGTAGTACAGTTGTTCACACAGAGCACACATGTGCTTCTAAGAAAGAAGCTGTCCAGTGCACCTGGTATGTGGTGACTGGAAACATTTGTCATGATGAAGCTGCTTAGGAGCGGCAGAGACACAGTAAACTCATCCAGAGCAGTGGGTTTTGTCTGGGCTCCTTTGTCTGCTCCTCCTGGTCTGAATCTGTGGACAGTGTCCCCATTCCTGGAGATGTGGCTCATAGCTGGCAAGCACAGTAGTTGCTGGATGGATTCATCTGGTATCCATAGCCAAGTCCCCTGCTGAGGCAGGGTCCTGGGCGTGCATGGGGAAGGCAGCCGAAGCACAGGAAGCTCTGAAGAGAGGAAGAGGATGGGTGGTGGAGCTTTCCAAGGGTACGAAGGAACGCTACCACCTGTGCTCACCAGCTCAGGGAGGACCTGAGTCCCTTGGCGCCCTACTTTCTAGCCCAGGGGTCTCCCATGACCACCTCCTTCTTCCCTTCCATTCACAGAACTCTCACTAGGAAAATCCCAGCTGGCCGGGCCCACATTCTGCTTTATTTGCTTGAGCTGCTTTAGGTAATCTGCCTAATCCCCTAATATGCAGGATTATTGGTACCTGGGAGAATGCCCACAGCCAGCCTCCCGCCCAGGAGGTGGAATAGGCTGCTGGTGGGCCTCCCCTTCATCTGTTTGGCAGACATGCAGGTGTCTGGAAGACCCTGCCCCAGCATCCAGGCCCAGGAAACTGAGGCAACTGGATCAGGACAGAGGCTTTCCTGGAGGCCCAGAAGCCCCAGGTGACTGTAAGGTGGTGAAGTACATGTATTTCTGGGTCTTAGGCCCAACTGTGCTATAGAATGCTATAATCGCCATCATGAAATAAAGCTAAAGAGGCCTATAGATTTTTACTCAAGGGATTTCAACCTTTCTCCTCCAGAAAAATCCCTTCACCCAGATGTAGCATAACCCAGACCCTGATAGGGAAGCTACTCTGGGCAGAAGCTTTTGTCTTCCCCAGGGCTGGGCCTTGCCTCCGTTGCCCTCCTATCATGATCCCTTTCAGCACCTTGCATGAGCCTGGGCTCCCTGGAATAGAAAGCTGTGATTTACCTCACTGCTCTCTCTCTCTCTCATATCCCAGGTGGGGACTTTGTTCAGAGAGGTTAAGTGACTGGCTGAGGCCACACAGCCTTGAATGTGGGCCTTCCAGTTTCAGGTCCAGAACCCTTCACCCTGTCACCTTTCTCTGGCAAGAGAGACTGTTCCTCTGCTTTGCACCCAGCTGAGGGCAGCTGTGTGCTCGCTGCAGGTTCAGCTTTGCCCACGAGAGGGGGGAGGCAAGGCAGGGGAGTTGCCAGTGGTGGAGGGCAGGGAGGTCCAGGCAGACAGAATGAACAACTCAGAGCAAGGCCTGTGGATGTGCGCTCACAGAAATGGCTTTCTGATGTCAACCTAGAAAATCTGAGGACAAAGTGGGACCGTCAGGCACAAGGAGAGAACATATGTGAGTTTTTTGGTCCTTCCTTCTCTCACAGCCTTCTGGAGCAGAGCATCCTGGGTAGATGCCATGGCACCAGGGCCCTGGGCAGAGGATCCAGCAGGGAGACCCTCTTATCTGGTCCCATAGGGAATAGGAGAGGTGGTTTCCTGCCAGCCCAGATCCCTTTCAGACCCCCAGCCCCAAATCAGATGCCTCAGACCCTGCAGGGCTCAGTCAGGGCTGCCTCTGAAAGGAGCCAGGTGCTCTGGACCACATTAAGCCCTGTGAGGATGCAAAGGTCAGGGAGGAAGCCACATCTTCTCCTCCAGGGGCATCTGCCTAGAGAACTCAGTTCTTAGCGGGGGCTTCACTACCTGTCAGCTCAGCCACCTACATTTCCAATTCCATGCTCTGCTCCTTGAAGGCCGATTCATGGTTCTGGGCAGAGAAAGGAACTCTGTCCCACTGCCCTTGATTTAAGGACCCTCCTGAGGCACAGGGACCTTGAAGAAGGGTTGCCACAGTACACACAGTACCAGAAGTGGGGTGGATTGCGTGTTCACAATGGCACTAAACCTTTCACAGGCCCTTGGCAGCAGGCGGTAATCCTCCCACGGCCATTTATCCCATTTTCTCCTCACTCTGCTCCTGGGGGGATGGTAGGGCAGGTACTCACTCAACCCTTTGTGGCATCAGACAGCTGGATTTAAATTTCAGCTGTCTCCTTGGGCCAGCTGCTTAACTCAACCATCTGTCAAATAGGGACATTGGCATCTACTCGTAGGGTTATGCAAAGAAATGGTCGCCATTGTCATCATCATCATCATCATCATTATTTACCAGTAATATGATCTAGATTTTGCACAGGCCAAATATTGTCCCTCCATTAGCTGTAGCTCTCCTCCCTCCTGCCTCCCACCAAAATGTATCAAGTACTTTCTGTGAATGCACCGTGTTTTAATATTGAAGAAACAGTCTTGAACAAAATAGGTAAAAATTCTTTCCCTCATGAAACTTTAAAAAAAAAAGATTAAGTAAGGCGTGTAGGCTTCCGATGGTGGTAGGGAGGCTCTGAAAAGGAAGAGACCCTAGAGGGGGAGTGGTCGGGTCGGGTGGGTGTCACTTCCAACAGGGCGATCAAGGAAGGGCTCATGGATCAGGTGAGGGTTTGAAAAGCACCAAGGGAGCAGCCATGTGGACACCTGGGGCCAAGGGAGCCACCAGGGCAAACAGCCTGAAGATAGGGGGTGGGCCTGGATTGTTCTGGGCTCCGGGAGGCCCATGAGCCTGAAGTGGTGTCCCAGGGTGACAAGCTGGAGAGGGGCAGATCAGGAGGATGGCCTGTGAGAGGACTGTGTTGTCCTCTGAGTGGGAGGGGAAGCCACAGGAGGGTGTAGGGCCCAGTTCTGACCCAATCTGACCAGTGTTTTAAGAAGAGTTTTCTCGCACCAGGTAATCCCCGCTATTTGGGAGGCTGAGACAGGAGGATTGCAAATTTGAAGCCAGCCTGGGCAACTTAGAGAGAACCTATCTCAAAATGAAATTTTAAAAAAGACTGTTGGTGTAGTTCAGTGGTAGAGCGCTTGCATAGTATGCAGGAAGTTCTGGGTTGGATCCAGTACTGCAAAAAACAAGAAGAAAAAAAAAAAAGGCTTTTTCCCCTCCCAGATGGCCATTGCCTGAACAACTGCCCAGGTCGTGGATGGGGAGCCAGTGTTGGAAGACCTGAGGTGTCATTAAACCAGACACACTTGGAGTTCCACTATCAGGTGACCCTCAGCAAGCAGCAGGGAGGGGACTCCAGAATCCCCCTAAAACCTGGACCTGCTGTCTCCTCATCTTGCCTGATGCAGTCACTCAGCAGGTGTGGCGCCTGCGGTGACCTTGGCATCTGGTTTAGCTGCAGGTGTCCTGTGAGTGTGACAGAGCGGGGTGAGTGAACCAGATCAGGTGAGAAGGGGTGTGGCAGGAGGTCACACCCACAGGGAAGGCCGCACAGCTCTGGGGCCTCCTAGCAGGGCGAGGCAGTGCAGCCCTATTGGGGTGCTGGAGATAACTGGGCCCGCCCTGTGAGGTGCAGCCGGCTGCGGATCCAAGTGCTGAGCCCCATGCTCTCTGCGGCCTCTGACTTTTGGGCGAGGGGCTTCTTGGCCCTCCCTTTGCAAAGCAGCTGGTGCTTTGGGAAAGTGCTGTGCTTTAAGTAGCCAGGCCGAGGTTCTTGGGATTCACGTGGGTGAACAGGCGGCACTCAGCCCCAGAAGAGAAATGAAATGACGTGCCCCAGGCCACCAAGAAAAGCTGGGCTTGGGCTTGCTTCACTTTGACACTCAGCTCTTTGTACCACATCACAGATCTGAAAGCTCTAGCATCCTGGGTCCGATTTGGGGAGGAAGAGAGACAGATAGCCCAGATCTGAGGGTGGGGACTGTGAGGTCCCGGGATTCAAGTGGGACTTGCTCTCCATGACCCCCACACCCGAGCCCAGTAAGGCTTCTGACCATCTTGGAAACACCTCAACCCCAGGTTGCAAGCTGGGGCGGCACAGGATACTGCTTGGGAGTGACCAAGTCATTTGGTCTAGACTTGGAGCAGTCGTGTTGGAGGAAGCACCAAGAGATAAGAGAAGTAGAGTCAGTGGTGGGGGAGTGGTCACGCCTTGGCTGGGTGGTAATCTGGGGGGCCTGGGGGGCCCCCATCCTGTGCCTTCCCCTCCAGGCTGTTTTCTCATCTGCATAGTGAGGGGAGGGTGGCATCTTGAGGCCCCTTCTCAAGTTTTGGTCTTTGATCTTGAGATTCAGGTGGAAATGCCCAAATACCAAACAACTGGGTGGTCAGTATGGTAAGTACCAAGTTCTGGAATCCTGTCAGACCCTTGGTGACCGAAGATAGGGGATGCCCTCTGTGGCCATGTCAACAGGAAGTCACTGTGGGGAGCACTGCTGGGAGAAATGGGGAGAAGGCCATGTGCCATGTAGGGACCCAGGCCACTCTGCTGTCTAGCATCCCCAGCCTCCTGTGCCTGCACCTCATCCTGAACCCTCCCAGCCTCTGTTCTGGGCACTGAGCTTGGATGTGGGTCCAGGAGGCAGCTGCAGCTTGCTTTACCAGCCTCTGCAGGGAGGGACAGGCAGAGAGCAGCAGCTGAGTGACAGCTGCAGGGGTCCTCCCAGCAAGCCAAGCTCCTTTCTCAGGGATCCTCCCAGGGTTGGGACTGGGGGCTCTGGCAAAGGTTCCAGCATGATCTTTTCATTCTGGATAATCCCCTGCCAGCCTGCACCACTGCCCCAAATCTCAAGTTTTTCTTGGCTTCTCACTCCTGCAGTTTCTTCTTCCCACCCCCTGAAAGCCTCCTTTCATCCATTTCTGGGGATCTGGTGGCTTGTCCTCCTGAGACTGGGGCAGCTAGAGCATGTGGCCAGCAGGGTCTCTCTCTTACACACACTCACACACACACGTACCACGGACCCACTTGCACACAGTGACTTCCCGACTGACACCAGAGCAGCCTGTCTGGCCGTGCTCAGAGGTCCTCCCTGGGTGGTGGCCTGGTCCTTCTCTGCAGAGGACAGTGGGAGGTTTGGGATGGCTGGTGCTCATGTTGCCATTCAGAGGTGAGTGCTGTTCCCCTCTGAGGCAATGTGTGTGGGGACACAGGAGAGAGAACACTGGACTCACTCACTGGCCCTAGGTCTCATCTCAGAAGTGGGAGGCTGGTCCAATGGAGCTTAGAACCAGAAGGGATCTAGGGGGACCTTGGCTTGGGCCCACTCCCAGCTGTCCTGAGTGGGTCATGCCCTTCTTCCAGAACTCAGGGCAGCTTCCCCCAGGGGCTCAGTGCTTAAGGTGGAGGGTAACCACCTTGAGAAATTACACTTGTATATTTCCATTCTGTAACTGTTAGTGTCCCACCCAGAACCCCTGTTAATGCAGGGTTAACAGCCCATTCCCACGAGGTGCCGTGTTGCTCAGCTGCAGCAGCTTCGTGTGGAGCACTGTGCCTGCACCGTCCATCACCTCCCTCCTTTAAGATTCCCAGCAGTGGCGCACACCTGTAATCCCAAAAGCTCAGGAGGCCGAGGTAGGAGGATCGTAAGGTCAAAGCCAGCCTCAGCAACTTAGGGAGGCCCTAAGCAACTCAGCAAGACCTTGACTCAAAATGAAAAATAGAAAGGACTGGGGATGAGGCTCAGTGGTTAAGCACCCCTGGGTTCAATCCCTGTTATCAAGAAAAGAAAAATTACCAGTGCCTCTCTGGGGGGTGGTGTGTACCTCCCCATTTTACACGGTGAGGGCCGTGGGAGCCAGCTGGTCAGCAGCAGAGCAGGCTGGATCCCCTGTGGGCTCCCTGCCCCAGCTGGAACTGTCAGGCTCTATTCTGTCCCTGAGATGCCTGCTTTCAGTTACCTGGTCGGTAAAATGGGGATAGTTCCTCCTGCCTGTTGGATTTATTGTGAGGTTTACACAGAATGCACAGGAAACTCTGTGCATTTTGGTAGCCTGTTCTGACTTGATAAGTGGTGGCCATCACTGTTCTTACAGGCTCTGCCCCAGCCACCCTCCTCTCTCCGAATGTTCCCAACCAGGCCATTTTACCCTTCTGGGCCTCTGCCCCCTTTTCCCTGGTATGCGGGGTTGTGACACCTGTGTCGGGTGCTTAGGGCAGAGTGAGGTGGGTGGAGAGCAGGGCCTCTGGCTGCAGACCACGCAGGTGCCCGGTGACTGGCCGCCCGCAGGGCCTTTGTTCAGCTCCCGGGACACCCCCCCCCCGCTGCCCCTCCCCCAGACTGGTCTCCCCCATGTGGTAATTAAGCTCGCAAGATCCCATGTAAGCAAATAATAACAAGGGCATTATCTCCCTGTAGTCTCTGTTTTCCTTGCCTATCATAAAGTAATTAAAATAATGAATGCCTTGTAAAACAATAGGTAAGAGAGCTGCGAAATAGCACTATCTGCCACACGCCTCCTGGGCCGGCATTATTGATGCATTAGAGCCACTGCCACTGCAGGGCCTCCCGCCTCCCAGGCTTTTCTGTGAGTTCCCTCCCCTGGGGACTATCAGGTGGCCAGGGAGCCTGAGTCCCCCATTTAGGATCGGCGAGCTGGCCCTCCAAGTCCCCTAGTGGCAGCCAGGAGCCAGTTCAGACACAATCCCGGGAGGAAGCACAGAGCCCTGCTTTGAGGGCCTGCTCCCTTCCCCCCACCAGCTGTCCAGGTCTGAATGGAGCAGGAGGCCCTGGATGAAGGAAGAGGCCAGGAGACAGCTGGGGTACTGTCATGTCCCATGATGCACTGCCCCAATGGTCAGGATGTGGTTCCCGGATGGGTCCCCAGGCCAGCAGATGGGCACTGCCTGGCCACTGGGTGGACCTAGCACTCTGGCTTCACGAGCCCTCCCCACGCTCCAGCTCCAACTGGACAACCACTACTTTCTGGTGTCCATGTTGGTGTTAGAAGTGGGTAGGGTGGGTGGGACCAACGGTCTGAGCGTGTATTAAGTGCCATAGGGTGCTGTTTCATCTCAATGCCTGTGGACTGGGCAGTGTTGTCCCTTATGAGGGGGGGATCCCACAGAGTCAGGAGAGCTAGATTTTCCCTCTGGGTCTTCCCTTTGGTTACTATGGCTGCCCATGGATCAGCTGCCTTCCTGGAGACCCACCTGTTCAGTCGCACGTGGTTGGGACTCAGACACCGGAACACGTCCTAACCGGCCACTGACACTGACCTAGGAGAGACTCGGTGCCGCACACATCAGCAAGCGGCCCTCCAGTATACCCACCCAGCGGCGTCCCTCTCCCAGGCTCCTCCTGGGATTGTTCTAGTCCATGGGGCTGAACACACTTGCAAGTAAATGTCAGCTTCCTGTGCAGCTTCTCCTGTCCCCACTTTGCCCCAGCCAGGGCTGCCAGAGGGGAAGAAGCCCCATCAGGAGCAGCTTCCTGCCTGCTGCGGCCGAGCCCCAGGGTTGACTCATGCAGAGCCTCCTCACTGGCCTCTGTGCTCCCCTGGCCTCACTGGGCCCCAGGCCCTCCCGTGCAAAGATTTCCACCTCTGCCTCTGGTAACCCCCACCCCCTGCTCCCATTTCAAGGCCCAAGGGTTTGCTTTGGAAAATCGACTCCAGGGTTTTAAATGATGAATATAATTTGCTGGCTGGCGTCTTTTTATGCATCTTCATTGCAGTAATAATCTCAGTGGGTATTTCAGTATGGGTTCAGTTATATTTGCCTGTTTGGTAAATAATAAAGTTTGGTATAAGTATGTGCCATGCAGTATTCGGGACATACTTATATTAAAAAAAAGAAGTGTTGTTTATTTGAAATTCAGATTTAACTGGATACCCTGCTTTTTTGTTTTTGTTGTTTGGTTGTTTTAAATCTGGCAGCCCTGAGCCCAGGCTCTATGGCTGATGAAGGGCTAATACTCATTTCACTCATTATTCATGCTTGTTGAGCCAACTTTGTGCCAGGGACTCTGTGAGGCACTGGGGCCACAGCAGTAGGGGAGGTAGATAATAAGTGAAATCAGTAAGTGGATTGTAGAGTGAATTAGAGGCTTTAAGTGCTATGGTGGGAAATAAAGCAGAAAAGAGTCATGGAAAGAGTTACAATTTTAAAAGGTAGCCAGAGAAGACTTCACTGAGAAAGGGATATATAAGCACTTGAGGAGAGGAGGGAGCAAACCCCAAGCATCTATGGGAGCAAAGTATTCTAGCAAAGGGCGTACTGTGTGCAAACTTGTATAATCAAGTGCCCCGTGTGGAATTCAGTTATCTGATGATGTCAACCTGTTACCTTAAGGAAATTTTAAGCTGTGAAGGAAAATTTATTCTTTCCTGTAACTGAAAAGGTCAGGTGTGGATTTCAGGCATAGCTGGATCCAGGTGGTCAAGTGATGACACTAATATCCCATAGATTCTACTTTCCTCCCAGGGTGGCTTTATTCTCACAGAAGGATTACTTTTTTGATTCTTTCTAGCAAATGTTCTGGGTTTGAGTTTTATTGGATGGGCATGCGTCCTTTGACAATCCCTGGCCCGGTCACTATTACCAGGGGAATAGAATGGACTGACTGAACCAATATGGGGCCATCAGTCCCTCTTGAGTCACATAGACTCAGATGAATGGATAGGACTGTCCTTAAAGAAAAGTGAGTGTGCTGCTGTGTGAGGGTCACAAAGACTGGGCAGGTGAAGACCCCAGTGTACTGAACACATTCTCTCTCACAGCTCTGGGACCCTAGACAGGTACAGCTCTGGGACCCTAGACAGGTTGCTTTCCCTCCCGAGTCTGGGGCCTTCCTCTTTAAAATGGACAGAGAATACTGTCTTTTTCATAAAGATGTTTCAAAAGGAAATAGAGAAAGGACTTTTTAAAAGCCGATTTTTACAAAGTAGAAGCCCTACCCACCCCACCCCCCACCTCAGCCAGGTGGCCGTTTGGGCCTTGATTCCTCATGGGAAGGGGTGTTATTTAAAGGTACTTGTTCCCTGTGTCCCAACTCTTGTTCTCTCTGTTGCCAGGAGGCCCAGAAGATTAACAATGGCTCGAGCCAGGCCGACGGCACTCTCAAGCCAGTGGACGAGAAAGAGGAGGCAGTGGCCGCCGAGGTCGGCTGGATGACCTCCGTGAAGGACTGGGCTGGGGTGATGATCTCCGCCCAGACGCTGACCGGCAGAGTCCTGGTGAGTCCCCGGCCTCCCCACACCAGGGGGCCTGGACCGTGACCTTGACGGCTGTGTGTGTGAGACGTGGGGTTCTGCTGGGCCTCCTCCAGGCCGCAGGCAGCCAGTGGGGGGTCATGCTCCCTCCTGCTCCCGCGAGCTCCTGGGGGAGAGGCCGTGCCCTCTGTGCACAGCTAAGCTGGTGGCCTGTGAGCCCTCTGCAGGGCAGGCCAGCATCCTGGGCGGAGGCTGTCGGAGGACACACTGAACCTTCTCTGCTTGCAGGATAGATGTGCACACAGGCGTGCGTGCACACAAACACACGCACACACACACACACACACACACACACAGCTGGACCGTCTTAGGACAAAGCAAGACCAAGAAACACGTGCCTATCAAGGACCCGCACACCCCGGGAGCCCGGGTGCTGTGTGTATGTGTGTGTGTGCTGCCTTCCGGGGACGTCACTGCTGTCCCCTGGTGGCCAGGTGGTGAGCCCCTTTTAGTCCGTGTCTCACTGTCCACCTGCCCGGGGTGGATGCTCCCAGTCATGGTGCTGCTGAAGCTGTCCAGGTCCCCGTGCGGGGAGCACTGCCCACGGCCCTTCATTCAGACGCCATTGTTGCGCAGGCCCGTCTGCAGCTGGGGCTCTTCTCCCAGCGGGTCCTGCTTCTCTTTGATCTGCTTGCAGAGCTTGGCTTCCTTGGCTGGCCTCATGAGCCCTGGCTTGGGGCAAGGACCAGGGGTGGGACAGGCCTAGGGGACAGAACATACCCAGGCACTCAGGGACGAGCTGGCTACCACTGCCAGGCCGGCTCCTGTCACAGGGGCTCCCTGCTGTGGTTGCCCTGCTCACCGGCTTTCCTGGGTCTGCTCTGGTTTGGGAGTTTCCCTGAGAAGGAAGTGCCTTCGGGGTGACTTCTCACTGTGACTCTTGAAGTTCTTTTTTGTGTGGGGCCATCCTTCCTGCGCCTGAAGTGAGGATGCCATTGGGAATCATTTGGCTTAGGGATAGATGGAGCGGGGACTTCCCAGTGGCTGAGTGGATCGGGCAGGGACACTGGAATATGGGTGTTATCGCCTGGATGAACCTCGTAGAGTCTCAGTGAGGAGGTGATTGTAGATAGAGCGAGGTGGCAAGACTTTCACTGATGCTTTGTGGGGGGAATTCTGTGTTGTGTTTGGGATAAAAACTCACAGACTGCTGAAGCAGATGTTGAATGCCCTGCTCCAGGAATCCAAAGAAGGCTGGCCAGATGGCCTTCCAGGAGGACAGAGCCCTGGGACCTGTGGAGCCATCCTGAGGGTTCTGGCTGTGAAGCCATGGCTGGAACCCACTGAGAACAGAGAGAAAGAGGAGAGATGCAAGTCTGGGGTTTTGGAGGAGGAGAGAAAAGCTAGTGAGGTCAGTCACTGCAGGAGGAAGACAGGGGGAGGATCTGGTCCCTTGTGCCCAGGAGAGAACATGTCCACTGAGGACTTGCAGGTTTTTCCTGTTGTCCGTGCTGTGTGGCCGTTGTCATCCTGTCCTTTCTGGTTCTCAGGTGAAGTCTCCATTGCTTCTTTGGGTTGGTGTGTGAGTAAATTTTGCCCTGGAGACGCCAAGAGGTTGGATTCTGGGCCTGAGCATTCATGGGGCACAAAATGGCGGCTGTGTACCCGACACACATGGCAATGGCAGACGCAGAAGGGAAGGCAGCTTGGTTGTGCAGTGTAACACTTGCTCCTCATACGTGGCCCTTATAGTTAGTGCTTATTATCTTCATCAGCATTAACCAAGAATTACCAAGCACCGACTCTGGCCTAAGCATCTTTTCCATCCTGTGGGAAACAAGAAATGATCCTGATTCTACTATACCATGCAAGACCATGGCCAAAGGAGCCTGTGGGGAGAGATGCAGAGTCCAGGCTGCGTATGTGTGTGCACTTGTGTGTCAGAGAGGCTGCAGGAGGAGGGAGAAGATCACAGGGAGGAGGCCTCTGAACTGGAGCTTCCCTGTCTAAATGAACTAGGTGTACACTTGGTGATCTAGAACATACCAAAAATAAGAACATCCTTGAGCTCAAAAACAAGGACCTCTCAGGGGGAGTCCAGAAGCTGTGAAGAATACCTGGTGAGGTGGAAAGCACTGGAGTTGAACTTTGAGAGAAGAGTTAGGATCCTGAAAGTCAAAGGAGTGGAAATCCTTCCCTAGTGATCAAGCTGCAGGACCAGAAGGGAGCCTGGCATACTGCAGGAAGAGGGGGTCCCACTAGTGAGGCCCAGGGCCAAAAGCACAAGGGTATCCAGGAACAAGAAAGATCAGGAAGGTGACTGGAGACAGCTTGTCAGGTCTTCAAAGGCCAAGCTGAAGAATTTGGGCTGGGTATTAAAGACTGGGCGATTTTGAGGGAGAGGCACCTTGATTGGTTGTTGTATGAAGAGCAGGTGGATAAGGGCAGACCCAGTGGGGAAGGTGGGAGTTGGAGGTCCTAGGACAAGTGAGGGTGGTGAGCTCTGTGCCAGTGATAGCACAAGGGATGGGATGGCTGTGACCCTGGAGAGGCAAGGCCTTACCTGACACCAAGTACTGGATTGGGGCTACAGTGCAGCTGGGATTCCTAGGGCCACACACACCCCGCTGCCCCTCCATTGGCTGCTGTGCCACCCATCACACCGTGGAGAGCCCCCTGTGATCCGGTGCGATGTCATTGTATTCACCCCGCGTCTCCTGCCCTGCTGCTGGGTTACAGGGCCTCCTTACAAGGAAGCAAGCCAGCCTTGCCCAGGAATCCGTCTCTCTTTTACAGTTGAGAAAACCAAGGCATAGGAAGGACCTTGACTTGCCAAAAAATTAGCTGCTTTAAGTGTCAGAGCCAGCCTGGTAACTGTGGGCCTCCAGACTGCTGCGCCTTCAACTGGAGATAATGCCTTTTCTTTTCCGAGTCACTGCCAGCTGTTGCTTTGTCTGTGACATTTTGACATTACCACTTGGTGCCAATTAGGTCCTCAGGCCACTTGGCTTGACCCTCTTAACATTTGCGTATGGAAGCAGAGCTGCCCAGGCCCCATTGCCTGGCTTCCCAAGATGCCAGCTGCTCTCTGAAGGTCCCCTTGAGAAAGTCCTGCCCGGGCTGTTGGGCCCTCAGAGCCCAGCAGGCCCCACTGCACAGTGAACAGGATCTCAGGTTCCAGCTGGTAGCTTGAGAATAGGCTTTAGGGGACAGCAGGGCCTTGTTTGCACCAAGGACGCACTTCACACTAAAGTCACAGCACACAGGAGGAAACTGTGCTGCCTATTCAGAACCCAAAGCTGTGTTTGTCCTGAGCTGTCCAAATGTTTATCCCTGCATCGCTGGGACCAGAGCAAGAGTAGGCATCTGGCTGTTCAGAGTTTTCCTTTTTTCAATTTTTAATTTGTTTTCCTTGACGCACTCTCAGGAGCATGGTGCCCACATCCGGGCCCCTTTCTCACCTGTCTGATTACCACAGGTGAGAGAGTCTTGAAGCTGGGACATTGTGGGTAAGGCCCAGCTGGGAAAGGATTTGCCAGAATAACTCCAGGATATCCACAACGTCTCTCAGACAGGCATGTCATTCATTTGATGAATGTGGACTCCTGACCTGCACTGGACTCTGTGCTAGGCACAGAGCATGAAGTAGTGAGCACTGGGCAACAGGCTGTGGACTATTCAAGTTGCTGAACTAGATGTAAAGTTGTGGAGCTCCATTTAAAAAATGACAAATGATCGTTGCCATTCACCAGGGCTTTTTATAGTCAACACCTGGAGCCTCATCACCAAAGTGATGAGATTCCTTGACCTCCCTAACCTCAGGTCTCAGAATAGCCTCTCTGCCTCTTCTCACCCTGGCACCAGCTTAGCTGCACAGAAACAGCCAGCCTGGGATGGATGGAGCCTGCTCTTGGTGCAGGTGACTGAGAGATTCTACATCGCAGCAGTACCAGACTGTCAAGGATTATTGCTTCCATTATTTTTTTTTAAATTAAAGAATATTTGGGGCTGGGGATATAGCTCAGTTGGTAGAGTGCTTGCCTCTCAAGCATGAGGTTCTGGGTTCAAATCCCCAGCACCACACACCAAAAAAAGAAAAAAAGAATATTTGTTTTCTGATTCTAAAAGTTCTTTTGATCCTCCACATCCATAAGTTCCACATCCATGGATTCAAGCAAGCATGTATGGAAAATACTGAGGAAGGCTGGGCACGGTGGTGCACGTCTGTAATCCCAGCAGCTGGGGAGGCTGAGGCAGGAGGATCATAAGTTCAAAGCCAGCCTCAGCAACTCAGTGAGGCCTTAAGCAACTCAGTGAGACCATGTCTCTAAATAAATATAAAAAGGGCTGGGGATGTGACTCAGTGACTGAGTGCCCCTAGGTTCAATCCCTGGTACCCCCCAAAATTAATGATAATAATAATTACACACCCACACACACACAAATACACACACACACAAATACACACACACACACACACTGAGGAAGAAGACTGCACCTGTACTGAATATGTGCTATCTTTTTCTTGTCATCATTTCCCAAATACTACTGTACAGTGATCGTATCACATGTATCTAGCAATGATTGAAAGCATGCGGGGGTGGATATTTGGGGGTCCTGTGCAAGAGCTACACCATTTAAACCAGGGGCTTGAGCAGCTGTGGAGTTAGGTATATCCATGGGGGCTCCTGGAACCAGTCTCCAGCAGTTACTGGTGGACACCTTAAGCATAGTACGTGCTTACTTTGGAACTTTGGAACGTGGTAGAATTGTTGGTAAATTCCACTTTAGGATATGAAGTTGGCCCACAATGGGAGACTTGGAATCCAAGAGTCAATGTCATCAGAGTTCCTCCGTGGAGGTTGTTGAGGACTTGCTTCAGTACGTCTCACCTGATGCATTTTGCACAAATGCCCATAGAATAAATAGTTCTTTGCATTAGAGATCATCATGGTCCTCCTGGTGAACATACAGTGAACATTCTAAATTAGATTAAGGACTATGTCTCTTCCTGTGGTGGTTGCTGGGAGCCAAGTTGGCAGCCCATGGAAGACTCAGAGCATCTTGGGGTTTTCATTCTATGCATCCATATCACCCTGGGCTTCTTTTGTCTCTTATCTTCCCCTTGCCCTGATTTCCTTACTCTCCTATTTGAAATTTACATGTGTGTCGTTATGTGCTCTATATAGTTCTGAGCCAAATCAAACCTTTCTAAGAATAAGGTGGCACAGAGGGCAAGAAACACATGGAGTAGGCTTTTGTGCAGTTTGTACTTTTATTTATTTTTATTTTTTTTTATTTTTACAGACTGCATTTTGATTTATTGTGCACAAATAGGGTACATCATTTTGTTGCTATGATTGTGCACGATGTAGATTCATCCCATTCATGTAATCATACGTGTACATAGGGTAATGATGTCTGTCTCATTCCACCATCTTTCATACCCTGCCCCTGTCTCATTTCCCTCTGCATAATCTAAAGTTCCTCTATTCTTCTCTCACCCCACCCTCCCACACCCATTATATATCATCACCCACTTTCAGGGAAAACATTTGGCCTTTGATTTTTGGGGGATTGGCTTATTTGACTTAGCATGATATTCTCCAATTCTATCCATTTATCTGCAAATGCCATAATATTATTCTTCTTTATGGCTGTATTGTATATATATGCCACAGTTTCTTTATCCATTCATCTGTTGAAGGGCATCTAGGTTGGTTCCACAATCTAGCTATTGTGAATTGAGCTGCTATAAACATTGATGTGGCTTTTCCACATGCACTTCAGATAGAGCACTAATCTCCAAAATTTATAAAATACTTAACAAAACTTTACACCAAAAATACAAAGAACCCAATCAATAAATGGGCCAAGGAACTGGACAGACACTTTACTGAAGAAGATATATAGGCAATTAATAAATATATGAAAAAGTGTTCAACATCTCTAGTAATTAAAGAAATGCAAATTAAAACAACTCTAAGATTTCATCTTACTTCAATTAGAATGGCTATTATCAAGAACACAAACAAGTGTGGCATGGATGTGGGGAAAAAGGCACACTACTCTTCCGTTGCTGGTAGAGTTGGAAATTGGTGCAGCCACTCTGCAACGCAATATGGAGATTTCTCAGAAAACTTGGAATGGACCTACATTTTGACCCAGTTATCCCACTACTTGGTTTATACCCAAAGGACTTAAAATTAGCATACTACAGTAACACAGTTTGTACTTTGGTGACTCAAAAACCAAAAATCAGTATGATATTTTCATTTCATTTTCATTTTCATTAACTTTTTCTGTAGCAAATAGCTTAGGCTTCCTGGATCATGTGACTCTCTAATGACTACAAAACTCTGCCATGGTGATTTGAAAGCAGCCACAAAAAGCCACAGTGTAACAGTGTTCTAATAAAACTTTATTTACAGAAACAGGTGGTGGGCCAGATTTGTTTCATAAGCCATAGTTTGCAGACTCTTGGTTTAGTTCTTCCCCTTAATTTAGAAAGAAATTAAGGTAGAGACTGAGAGAGAGAGAAGGGATTTTTCTAAGATTATCTATCACAAGAATGATAGCACTAGAGAACCTGCTGGTAAAGGGGAAAGTTATGGACACACACACACACACACACAGATAAACACAAGCACAAATACACCATCTCCATCAGCACCTGGTTTCTGAATATTCATGTTTCCTTTCCATGTTGATCTCAGAGGCACTATCTCCCTCGGGAGACGGTCTTGTGATCAAGGACCACCTTACTGAAGGTGTGAGCCATATCTGTTCTGCTTAGACTCTGCCTCAACCCCTTGGCAGACTAGTTGTTTTATATTTCTCTTCAAAGACTGGTCTCATCCACTGGCTCCTTGAGCAAAGATGAAGCCTTTAGAATCACCCTTTTTAGTTACTTTCCTGTGCTACATTTGAATATTGCTCCAAGAAACATACACGCCTAATTTCATCAACTGAAAACATTTGCTACTTGCTTTAATGTTTGGGGGATGATTTATCAACCTAAGGAGAAGGAAAACACCAGTCTCTCCCTTTATCTTTCCAAATATGTCACAGGGTGGCATTTTACATCAATCCTATGTGCATAGTCTGGACCATTTTATTCTTCTCTCCCAGGATCCTAAAGGAAATATGTATCAAATACATCTTTCAAATAGAAATAATCTTATTGGTGTAATAGTGTTAAGTAGATGTGCATTCACTGTTGTGCTGTTTGCACTTGAAATTGGACCAGTTGAGCCATATGGAGGTGCATGTAGGCACATGCTTAATCAGATATTGACATTCACTGCAGTCATTTCTCCTGTTAGGTGGCTCCTGTGCTGGTGGCATTTCTCGTTAGCATCGGTTCCTTTTTGTTTTTTCAGTGGTGCCTGGTAGTAAATTGACACACGACTCACATTCCCACCTCACTGTCTTTTTCTCATGTGAGATTTTTTTTTTTATGGTTTTGGCAAATCTATGTACGTTTCTTATATTATCTGCAAATCCTCTATGTAACAGAAAGAGGAGAGGCTTAACAGGATTGTATTTTTTTGCCCTAGTCATGAGCAGGTGTGTCCTGATCTTTGTGCCGT
Organism: Sciurus carolinensis; assembly: GCF_902686445.1. Taxonomy (NCBI): domain Eukaryota; kingdom Metazoa; phylum Chordata; class Mammalia; order Rodentia; family Sciuridae; genus Sciurus; species Sciurus carolinensis. The sequence continues at coordinate 127,988,162 of NC_062217.1, read as the reverse complement.
TTGGGAGTTAATTAAGGTTTTATTTGAGTTAACATTCTAAAGGGAGGCATTGATTCAAATAAGCCACTTGGTAGTTGGCCATCAGGACTTAAAAATGGCTCTTCATTTTATCCTGAGCATAGATACAGAGTTCATACTTTGGGTATTAGTCAAAAAGTCAAAGAAGGTATATTATATTTTATATTATTAAACATAAAATTTTGCTTACATCTGATGAAAGATGCACTAAGATTTGCAATAAATTGGTTATTCATGGCCCAGCATCATTTACTCAGATGGGATCACATGAGTCAGGGATAGGATTGCTTTGAGCCTGCCCTGGACAGGTAGCAAGTAGCTGGTTACTTGGAAATGTTCAAAAAGAGGCAGGGTCGTGTCCGGTGATGTGATTGCTGACAGTTGGTCAGACTTTATCCTCATTGCTTTAATTAGGCTGCAGTGAACACCATCAGGAGATGCTCCAGAGTATGGTTCCCTGGGAACTTGGACAGACTTTGGTTCTTGTCACCTCCTCTCCATTGCCCATTGCCCCTGGCCCATGCATATCAGTATGTAGGTGCTCACACAAGTCCTGAAGTAGGACAGCATAAAGGTTTTGTTTTGCCCAGTAGTTCCCCATTCTCATTTCTCCGGGGGGTTCTTTTCCCGGGGAACAGCTGTGGGGAGCATTTAACTAGCTCAGGAATCAGCTGGGTGCAGCCCAGAGGCCCGTGTGGCTCACTGCCTCTTTTGTACGATTATGACTAAAAATATTTTTTAAATTTTTGAGTGGTTTAAAAAAATCAAAAGAAGAATATTTGATGACATGTGAAAATTATTTGAAATTCAAATTTCAGTGTCCATAAACAAAATTTTACTGGATTCCAGCCATGCTCGCTCATTTGCATATTGTCCCTGGCTGCTTGCGTAACACACTACAACGCAAGTTGAGTAGTATGCACAGCCCAGGACACCCACCAGCCTAAAATAATTACCATCTGGCCCCATAGAGAAAAAGCTTGCCACCCCCTCTGTGACTGGATGCTCTTCCCTAAGTGGTGGATGGAGCCTGCTCCCCAAGATACCCAGGTTCAAGGAGAATGACCTCTCGCCCCTTCTCACAGGGGTAGGCCTGCATTCACTTCCTCAAGCTCGACTAAGTCCTGTGGTAGAGATGAGGAGACAGGCTAGAGCCAGCAAGATCCCCAGGTTTACAGCAGATTTCCAGGTGGCCTCAGCATATGGACTGAGCACATTCACTTCCCAATATTGAGGTACTGTTTCTCAGCATTTTGAAACAGGGTCAAGTCTTCTCGTCCACCTGCCTGCCCTCCTTCAGTCCCCAAACCGCAGGTCCCAGCAACTCAGAGAACCTAGCCTTTGCCTCGTAGAGCACCCCTGCCCAGGCCAGTAGGGCAGCCCCTCAGCCCACGTTGCTGCTGGTTGCAAGTCACACACTTGTGCATGCATTGCCCAGTGCTTTCTGTGGAGAGCAGTTATTAATATTTCTAGCTGGTATGTTGGTTCCCCCAGCCTTCCCATGGCTGTTGAAAAAAATGAAGTTTCAAAGATCAGTCCTCAGGGAGCTGTGGAGAGAGGAAGAGCTTCCTGGACTAGGAGTAGCCTGCTCCATACTGGCCATTGCTATCTGGCTTATCAGGCCTTTGGGCAAGGCCTGGCAAGGGCCTGTGCTACTGTCATCCCTCTCCCCTGGGGTGTCCAGTTGAGGGTGTGTCCCTTTGTCCTTCCATCTCATCTGTTCATCTATCCATTTCTATCCATTTATCCATCAGTCCAGTCCATGTCTGTCTGTTTCCCAATGGAGCACACAATCAGCGGTGCCTAATAAATGAGACAGAACATCGCCAGGGTCTTTGCAGTGAGCAGGCCAGGCAGCCTTCCTCTGTTGGATTGGGAGGCAGGGAAGAGCCCTGCCCTTTGTCACACATTATCTGGCCTTGGGCTCCTGCTCACATCTGGCTCCTTGTCTCTCTTAATTAAATGGAACCCATGAGGAAGCTTGGTGAAGCCCTCTGCACCCCCAAGTCCTGCTTCTCCTCTCCCCTGGGACAACCATCCTTGGGAAGAAGCAGCTTCTTGGATCACGCAGGCTGCAACAGCGCAGCACCGCCAACTGCATCCTCCCCGCTCCAAGCTCACTCCAGGACTTTCGCCCTGCCAAGTTCCTTCGGTACTTCAGGTTCCTCATCTGCAAAACAGGGATAATAAGAGGCGCTGCCTCTTAACGTTATGGTGAGGAGTTAATGAGTTGGCGAGACGTTTAGAATGGTGCCTGTGGGCTGGTTAGTGCTTAAGAAGTGTTGGCTACTAGGAGTTTTCTCATGTCTGTGTGGGCCCAGGTGCCATGCTGTGGAGGAAGTGGGCTCCTGTGGAGACCCATAAGCGAAACGCCTAGAGAAGAAATGCTTTCCTGGGCAGAGATGGAGCAGCCCTCAGACCTCACCGAGCCTGATTTCCTCCCAGTGTGCTGAGGAGCTCTGTGCATGGCCATTTGAAAGACTCTGGGTGGCCTGGGCAGGTCTGATTGGGGTCCAGCCAGTTGGTGATGTTTGCTCTGTGCCTGCCCTTCAGCAGGCTCATCCGGACTCCGTCCCCTCTGTGGCAGGCCATGCCGGTCTGACTCACCATTGTCAAGTGGGCCAGGAAATTCTTGCCTCATGTAGCCTCTCTGAGCTGGCCAGGGCCAGAGGCGGGCTGGGGTCTCCCTAGAGTTGTACATTGTGGGTGCATGTGTCACAGGAAACACTTTGCCAGGATGACAGATGAGTCTTGTGGAAAGAGGGTCAACTGACCTCGCCATGGTCCCCGTACCCGCCCAGTCCTCCCTGGAAGTGGAGTGAGGCTGACAGGGCAGAGACAGGCTGGCTTCAGAGGGCATGCGGCCACTGCTGTATGAGGAGGTGTGTCTGACATCCCTTTTGGTAGGTAACGAGCACAGAGCCGTTGAAAGGAGATGGCGGAGGGTGCGCTACCACCAGAAGACAAAGGCTCAGATTGGACTGTGCATTTGAGACGTCCCCATTGAGCCCATCAGACACCTGTTGGTTCTTACTGCAAACTCTGCAAAGTGCAGTCATGCAAAGTGTTCAAAGTGAAAATGTCACACTTGCATTTGCTAGAATGCTTTTAGGTGGTGAGGTTTTTGAAATAGAGGTTAGTGATAAATCAGAGCCTATGACCTATCCATCAGTGCTTTGAACAGGTCTGGAGTCTCCTAATCCTGGTCTCATATCCTGTGCATCCCTGCTGCTGGATCCCAGGGGCCTGAGTAAATTATGTGTATGTGATTAATGTTAACCAGCCTTCCCTCCTCCAGCCTTTGCTTCCCAACGGTAAAAATTGGCTCCCCCTGGAGGAAATGGACTGTATTTGGGGCTTACCACCTTGGGCTGGTATTTTCTTACACACCTAGCTTTCTCTGCAAGGTCTCCTGAGGATGCTAATGGCTTAGCACTGTCTGTTTTTCAGAAAAACATCTTGGTGGGCTGAGACTCTTCAAGAACCTCCGTTTCAACTGTGATAAAGTTTGTTTAGCAGGGAGACTCAAAAATAGCGACAAAGATGATGACAGCCATCAGCTTCTGTTGTTGCCGGGAAGCACGTGCCTGGAAAGTCACACTCAGGACCACACGCGGGCTGATGCTGCCAAGTTTAGTTTTCTAGGCTATGTTTAGGAGGAGGCAGACGGACTCGTGCCTGAGGGCCCTGAACATCCCAATTTGGTGCACTAGAAGCCCCATTTTTAGGGTCTGGGTCCAGAATAAGGCTTTTTCCAGAAAAACAACAATTTCAGGGAAACAACCAAAAGAAAGCCACCATTTGCCCTAAAAATTTTGTAAGACGTGTTCTCTCCTGTTTGAGTAGTGAGGGAACTGGGACATGACAGGCACTGCTCTGTCTTAGGGAATTAGGGCACTCGAAAACTCAATTAAATGTACCCAAGCCTCTTAAGCACCAGGGCTATCGTTTTGCTCATCCAGTTAATTTTAGTTCATAAAATTGGCCTTGTGCTGACATGGAAGGAAAGGTGAAGGTGGTAGCCAGGAGTCTCTGAGGGCAGCTTGACTTCCAGCGCACCAGCCTGCAAGGGCATTGAAGGTCACCTTTAAACCTGTGTGTGCCTCCCCCTGGGGCCAACAGACCCCTGGGCCTCCCTTGCTTATTGGAGGTGGGTTCATCCTGACAGTAGATGGACAGGGCATACTGGCTGCTCTGCAGGGGTGAGAAACCCAGGACCCAGCAGATTAGTCAGAAAGAAAAACCATCCCTTTCCCCAAACTAGAAGCCTAAATTAGCAAAAAGACTGAATTCTTACCTTTTCTCATTCCCTTTTGATGTGCCCCAACCCTTTTTGTGATTGTGGGTGAAGCCACTGCCCTAAGGGAAGAGCTCATTGAAAAGGGGAGAGAATGAGCAGACTCCAGAGTACCCATCTTCGAATTGTTTTCTTTCATACTAACAATAGCTTGAAACAGGTAGAATCTCAAAAAGGTGGCATTTCAGGGGACTGAGGCTGCTGGGTCCCTGGCAGTTGCTGAATCCTGCTGGGTTTGCTAGCCTCTGAGTTCTGTCTTTCCCAGGAAGTGTGGAGTTGGGAAGCCCACCAGGAGGGGCCCAGTCCATTCCCCTTGTTTCTAGAGCAAGGACCTGGGTGTGCCTACATTGATTGAAGACTCCATCCAGGGCTAATTATATCAGCTTGGCACTTAGAGAGCCACCTGCCTAGGTTTATGCCTCAGGAGAAGATAAGTTTTCCTGCAAAGGAAAGAAGCTGTTTTCAGGAGCTGCTTCCTCCCCAGGCACCTGCGTGGGCTCCAGGAGATCAGCCATGATGTTATCATCTCCCAGTGAACTAGGAGCTGGGCAACTTGATTTCTCAGGCACCTCAGATCTCTCCAGGAAGAGCCTCAGATCAGAAGGACAGAAAATCATTTCCTCCTGGAGGGTCATGCTGTGTGCCTCTCTGGGCCTGAGAGATTGGTGACAGCGTGTGAGATCATTGCAGGACATGAGAGTAGAGATGAGAATCACTCATATCTGAGGAACTGTGGTCAGCAGGAAACTGTTCTAATCCCAGCTCTGCTGTCACCTTTCTGGTGACCTTTCAGTTCCCTCTTTAAGGCCTTGGTATCCCCACAGACAAGGGTGCTTGCAGTTTGTTCTTGTGGAGCCCCAAATGTCTTCTCATTCCTTTTATTGTGTTTTGAGAAGAAAAAGTAGTAAGTTTTATCTCAGGCTTTTCTGCACTTGGCCTGGTGCCAGGCATGAGCAGCGCTGCAGGAGGAAGGACAGTTCTTCCTTTTCTCAGATGCTAGGGCAGCTGGAGAGCAGAAGGATGATCCCCGAGCTGTCCCCTCATGGCGTCCACTGGGGTTGCAGTTCATTCAAACTAAAGTCTAATGCTCTTTCCATGGCGCACGAGGCCCTGTGAGATATGGCCACTGCCTCTGGCTCACCATCTAGGATCCCTTTGATTCCTTCCACAAAGATCTTAACATAAAGAGGAGAAGGGAAGCATCTAGGTAGAACCTTCTAGAGAGAACTGTGGCCATGGATTTGGCAAGAGAAAGGGACCATACCCCAAGGGACTGTTCCTCCTCAGAGGAATTGACTTCTTTGCCATCACTTCAACCTTGGAGTCCCTTCTTGGGTCACGTTCGGTCCATTACCTCTGAAGGAATTACGTTCCAACTTAGTGTGGTTGCCCCATCGCTCCCACATTGACTTGAAGGTCTTGCAATTGAGCAGCCTCTGCTTCAGGGGACCCTGGATAAGACATGCCTTTGTCTTTGACTGTGACCACCATTACTGTGGAAGCAAATGAGTCATCGTGGTCCTGAAAGTCCATTTCTCTTCCTCTTCCAGAGATAGAAGCAGGTCCATCTCCTGGTACCTGTGAACATTTTAACAAAAGGCATGTTTATTTAAAATAATGACTGTCATAGACACCCAGGAGGAACTGATGGACTGAGGGAACATTATTGTGGACATAGTCGTTTTTAATTTCTGGAACAAGATAACAGACTCAGAGGGATAGCCAGAGGTAACCCCCAGCCAGGCTAACCCCCAAATTTATAGCAAGGGTACAGAATGCTGTGGGTGATCAGTGGATTTTATATTGCAGGAATTTCCCAAATGAAGCTTCATTTTAGGTTAACTTCTTAGATGAGCTTAGAAAACAACTGCACACAACCTCAGTGGACTATTTCAAGTGTTTCCAATTTAATTAACATGATTTAAGGAAAGGCTGTCCATATCCTTACGAGGAAGGACTGAGCCCTTCCCTGTGGGCAAAATTGCAAAAATCACTATTTCTCTGCCCTTGTGCTCAGTTTGCAAAGGACTGGGTTTGTCTGGTTGTTTGTCCCAGAGTCTTTGAATGCTGGAACTGGTTTCTATGTCCCCTAACCCCCTGCCACTGTCACCCAGGGTTTTGTGTGCAAGGGCTCAAGAGCTCTCTTACTGAGCAGACCTTGCAGAGGTAATTTGGAAAGACACCCTTCCAGCACCAAGATATACAATGTTTCCTCCCTGAGCTGAGATGGAGAGATCACGATAGAACAGAAATAAATAAGTAACCAGTTTCTTTCATTTAGCTTTCTTTCAGAAACGGCCGCTGGTGCTAATTATTTCTGCTGTAGATTTTGTCAGACTTTGAATCCGCCGCATGCTTTTGCTATAGGTGGTATATTTTAAAGATGCAAAGTGACACGAAAAACAATCCGTTTTCCAGAGAGATAATTTTGTGTACATTAAACAGACACATTAAGCCATTTAGAAGATAGCTGTTTGTTCTCAGGAGCCTGGAGGAAATCTGAATTTCTAATTCTGAGCTCTTTAATAATTTTCAAAAGAACGGAGGGTAATAATTAAATGTCTTTGAACTTCCCCAGGCTGCCTTCTATTCCATGATCTCAAAGTATTTGAAAAGGAATAGAATTCTCTACCTTGATGAAATCTGTAAGAGGGTACAACGGACGTCAGTCCCAAGAGGAGTTTGCAGAATGGGGACCCTGAGGTAAAGAGGCTCAAGAAGAAAAAAATGCAGAAAGTCTCTTTCAAAGCTTTAGGCACAGAGTTGAGTGAAGAGCCTCTATAACAGCTTTTATCTCACAGCCTTGGCTAAGTCTTGGAAAGAAGGCCAACGAGAAAACAGAGGTAGAACTTAGTGAAGGATGTCTGTAATGACCTGTAATTATACAGGACATAACTCTATTTTCTAGTTCTAGTCTTTAAGGATTAGAGGAGATTTAGTCCAGGGATGGTGAACAGGTTATGTCGTGGGACCATCCTGATTGATGGGTGGTGCCTATAACAAAGAACCATCAAGACCCTGCTCTGAAGAGTGCTGTGATTGATTAGTGATGTCTGCCATGAGCAAAGGCTCGGGAGGTAGCAGAATCAATATTATGGCTTAGCTACATCATGTTCCTCACAGTGTAAGTGTGACTAGAGTGGGGCTTCTTCAAAGTCAAAAGGTCAGTCCCAGACAGCATATGGACTAGAACCCATGTCTCTTGATTGTCTAGGATTCCATATCCATAGTTTAGACCAAAGAGGAACAGTAGCGTGATTAGTGTCTGGCATGAGCTTTTTTTTTTCTTTTTCTTTTATTTTCTTCTATTTCTCTCTTTCTTTCCTTTCTTTCTTTTTTCATATTGCAGCCTGAATTCAGATTTTTCCATCTGGAGTCTTTAGTGTTTGGAGAAGCAGAGGGGGTGGATTTTGGAGCCACCGTGATTTCACAGACAAATAGAAAGGCAAGCGTAATTTTCCTGTTTGTTATGTCCACTCTCAAAATTTTCTTAGCACACAGCACACACTGATCTCGGCCCTCCTACTGCAAAACGTTCCCCCAGCCCACTCCTGGGATTCCATTTTCTCCATCTCTGCAGATGCCTTTCCCCCTCCCCAGGCACCGTAAAAAGCTTCTGGTGGGGGTTGATGTGTCATCATCTCCTTCCTTCACCACCTCACCTCCTATTTCTTCCTGTGTTTCCCCTTAATGCTGTATCTCTTCAGCTGTTCCTGCTCACATCTTAATGGCTGTACTTACAAAGATAAATACATTTTGCCTCTGACCAAAAGTGGTTTCTGCCCTGACTTGAATTTAAAAGTCTGCCAGAGTTGCAGGGGGGAAAGCAGGGCCAGAGTCCTCAGTTTTGTCCTGGGAATCATAAAAGTTTGCTAAGAGTTTATCATCTCCATCAAGATGAAAATGGGATCCCAAGGCTTCAAAGATGAAAGATAAATAACAAGGTGAACTCCGGCTTCTGTCAAAGCCAAGTTCTCTTTCACAGTTTTATGAGTCTACCTGCTGTGCTTCACCCTGGCATCTATCTCATTGTGATGTCAGACAGAACCTTCTCCAGGAATTTATGCAAAGCCAGGACAGGATAGAGGATTTCAGGCAATTGGTAGAGCTTGGGAGAAGGCGGACAAATGTGTTCTTGTGCCATAAGTCACTCTGCAAACCCTCATCCGTCCCTCAATTCCTATCTCTCCCTTTCCGACATAATAGGATGGAATAGAAAGCTAGATAGCTAGAAAGCTCAGGCTGACCTTCCATTCTGAAGCTGTGATTTACACAGCACTATAACAAACAGGACTGGGGTTCCATGTCCCAGGCTGTGCTTCATGTTTGAGGGGAAAGGGATTCTTTGTCAATATTGAATTTGCCCTGCTGACTTTTGTAACCAGCACATGCTAGTGGGAAAGGCTTGGCGTGTGTTTCCATGGCCTGTTGAAGAGAACCCTATGTTGCATCTTCTTTGGAAACCAGGGCTGCAGGGAGGCCAACCTGCCACTCTGGGTGGCCAAGAAAGTGCCCAGTGAATGCTCCCTGGAACTTGTTTTTTTTTTTTTTTTTTTTTTGGTACCGGGGATTGAATCCAGGGGCACTCAACCACTGAGCCACATCCCCAGCCCTATTTTGTATTTTATCTAGAGACAGGGCTCACTCAGTTGCTTAGTGCTTTGCTTTTGCTGAGTCTGGCTCTGAACTCACGATTCCCCTGTCTCAACCTCCAGAACTGCTGGGATTACAGGCATGTAACACTGGCCCAGCTAGAACTTGTTTTGATCTGAATGATTGGTGGGAAGCTGATGCAGACATCTTCTGTCCTGACAGTAACCAAGTCCCAGGGATTTTCCCCTCTTTCTCCTTCATTGTCCCAACTTAAGCCCTGGACCTCCTCCTTCCCTCACTCTGACAGCTTCTACCTGACTCTCACTTGTCCCATCTCCTCCATTGAGTTCATCTTGCCTGGCATTACCAGATGAATTTTTTCCCCCAAGTCAGCTTTGCTTAGGTTTCTTCATGCTTTCTGGAAACTTCAGTGGTTCCCATGGGCTTAAACTCAAATTCCTTATGCAGATGGTCAGGGCTCACTCTCCTTCAGTCCTTACTGTATGCACTCTGTGGGTTCGAATCCTGCCTCGTCTTTAGGACCAGTGTAGTCTTGCACTCCTTTGAAATCCTCCAGTCTTTTTTTTTTTTTTTTTTTTTTTTTTTTTTTGCGGTGCTCGGGATCGAACCCAGGGCCTTGTGCATGCAAGGCAAGCACTCTACTGACTGAGCTATCTCCCCAACCCAGTCTTGTATACCATTCCTATGCACTTGTTTTAGAGGCAGTGCAGCCCAGTGGTTGAGAGCACAGGCTATAGCACCCGATTGGCTGAGTTTGACCTTGGCTCTGCTATGTGCAAGTTGAGCCAGTCCCAGAGAACAACAACAGTACCTACCTCATTGGGTTATTATGAGGATTAACTGACCTAATATTTGTAAAGTGCTTAGAACAGTAACTGGCACAGACCGAGTATTATATAATCTTGTTTGTTAATCAAACACAGTAAACTATAAGTTCCATGAGAATAGGGAAACATGTATTTAGTTTTATAATCCTTTTTATCTTGTCCTGGGGGTGAAATAATCCTGAACCAGATTGCTGTGAAAGAGGGGGAGAGAGACAAAGAGAGAGATAGATGAGAATCCATGGGAAAGCATTCTGTCATCTCTTTATTCAACTGGTATTATTGAGCATCTGGAAGTACCAAGCTCTCTGCTTAGCAGTTGTTGACCTCAGGGATTGAGACACGATCTTCACGCTCAAGGGAAGTCAGTGTTTAAGCACGTCAACTTTAACTGTATGGAGGACAAGAAATCCAGCACTCTTTTGTTCCTGTCCCTGTGTTACAGATGAGGAAACCAAGACACAGGGAGTTTTAATAACTTAGGTAAATCAGACGTCCCCTAAACACCAGAGCTGAGATTTTTGTGACTCAGTGGCCTTGGGCTCTTTCTGCTGTCCTATGTGCTTCCTATTCAAGAATAAGTAAAGGACTGAATGAGTGTGTGAATGATTTGGAAGAGACACCCGGCTCCCTGAAGAAATCAAGCCAGAGACTTGCCATGGAGAATGAGTACAACTTCGGACTGGGGAGGAGCCAAGACCCCGACACCATGGCCATTTGTCGGGTCAGACATTGACTATGGTGGACAGATGGGTAGTTTCAGAGCTTCTCTTTTGAAAGGAAACCACCTGACCTTTACTGTTCTACCCAGAAGCCTCTGCCTCACCCCTATTCTCCTTCCTGAATGTCGTTTCTTTCTGTGGCAAAGGTGGTTTGATTTCCTTCTCCTTTGGGTAATACCCAGGACAGAGGTGGAGACTAATGTGGATGGAAAAGGTGTGTAACCATTCCTTCCTTGATCTGCTTTCATCATAATAGACCATTTGGGAAGTTTCCAGAGGGACAGAGACAATGCCCCTCTGCTGGGCTTCATGAGCCAGTGAATGATCCAGGCGTCAGGGAAGAGTCTGGAGTGAGGCTGACTGGTTTCCACGGCAACCACTGCTTACCTCAACCCAGCAACGCACACTTCCCTCTTCCCACGTAGGTGTGTTTATTTATTAATGGCTCAACCCATGAGCATCTGAGTGGCTACCCAGGTGCTGTTTCCACCTCCAGCACTGAGGTCACTCAGGAGAGGGACTCTCAGCTGGGTGGCAGAGGCACAAGATGTGCTCTTCTAGGAGAAGCTCTCCTTTAGGCCCAGCTCTGTGCTGTCTGTCGGCATGATGACGGCGATCTCTGTGGGGCCGGAGGTGCCCAGCTGGAGGCCGGACTCAGAAACCATCCAGCCTCCCACGTGAATCACAGGCTGTCCTGGAGAGCTCACAGTGATGCACAGCCCTTCATAAACAGAGCCTCTTGCAGTCCCCTGGGGATGTCCACGATCTGGCTGAGCATCCATGGACCTGAAAAGCCCTCCACCTGGCTCATTCAACACAGGGGTTACTGAGCATCTGAGAGATGGCTGTTGGATTTCAGATGTGCCGTGCTTGGGAAATTTATTATGAAATAAACCTTAAATACCTTATTCATAATTTTTATATAGAGTACATCTTAACACAATAATATCTCAGTTAGATTAGTTCAATAAACTGTTCTTAAAATGAATTTTGGGGGCTTGGGTTGTGACTCAGTGGTAGGGCGCCTGCCTAGCACGTGTGAGGCTCTGGGTTCAATTCTCAGCACCACATAAATATAAATAAATAAAGATTAAATAAACAAGACCATGCATGGCTTTAAAAAATGAATTTTGCCTTTTCCTTTTTAAAAACGTGGCTCTTAGGTGGTTGGGCTGATGGTTCTACAACATGGTAAATGTTGAGGGAATGAGTGGGAAAGAAAAGATCTAAAAAAGAGGGAATCCTCTGCTGGGTGCCACCTCATCAGGACAAGAAGGAATTAGCCGAGGTCCAGCCTGCTGTAAGTACTTGCATGGCTTCAGGGTAAATGGCATTAGATGCTGGGTTTCCCAGTGTCCTTGTCCCCAGAGTCCCACTTTATGACACCTTTTAGGGGTTAGGGCCCTTCTAGGGGGTGTTTTTTATGTTATTGAACCTTAGACTAAAATTACTGGATCACAACAAACTCTGGTGCCAATTCATATTGCTTCCTGTAGTTTAGAGAGAGAGAATTTCAGTTCTAGAAGGCTCCATAGAGAGAACTAGTTCTGCCTTATCCTGTCGAGAAGTAACAGTCTCAGAGGAACAGGTGACGTGTCCATGTTTACACAGAGAATTAGTTTCAAGTGTCATGTTTTTCAGAAGGAGTTTTCTTATATTTTCTGTAACTTTCAATTGTTTGGGTTAATTGCCCCCTCTTTCAAATTATTCTCCTATCACCCGTATCTTACATTTTTCTTCATAGCACTCAAATTATCTGATGTACTAGACTTTTAAAATTTATTTTATTCCCCAGCTCTCTTCTTCTGTCTCCATGAAAATCCAAACTAGCTCCATAAATTTAGGGATTTTTATCTGCTTGGGTCACTGCTGTGGGGCCAGTGCCCAGTTCCAGGAACATAGTTGGTGCTGGGTGAATGGATCTGTTGGATGAATGGATCCACAGATTCATCTGGGTGGAAGTAAGTCCTCCTTTGGTCATTTAATTCAGAGATCCCTGGGGAGAAGAAAAAAAGTCATTTCTACCCCAAATGGGACTCTGAGGTCAGAATGGCAGAGTTGCCCAGGGCTAAGCTATAAACACTGACTTTCTAAGATAGAAGTTGTAAGTTTGGGGACTTGATGCTTTCTCATTTGAAGTGGAAGTCATTTCATTTAACCATGGGCCCTAGACTGCTTAAAGTAAGGAGCAGGTGGGATGAATCCTTGGGGAATCGTTCCTGTGAAACTGAAGGCCTCATATCAAGAACCAGGAGGGCTTTACTAGTTAATGTTTCAGGGGAGGAACAGGTAGGCAGTTGAAGGTGGAGGCTCCTCCCCTCAGCAGACATTCATCTGAGCCCTGCCATGTGCTGACTTTGAACTAACTCCTGGGCACAAGAGAACCTCCTGCCTCAGCCTCCCTAGAAGTTGAGACCACAGGTGCATGCCACTGTATATTTTTAATTGACGCATAATAATTATATATATTTATGAGGTATAAAAAAAGTGTGACATTTCAATACACGTATATGTTGTGGGATGATCAAATCAGGCTAGTTAACATATCCGTCATCTCAAACATTTGTCAATTCTTTGTGGGGAGATCATTTAAAATGAGAGGGTTTTAAATGCCTTTATTGTGACTGACTTCTGGGTGCATTTGAGGAAGAAGGAGGATTAACATTTTCTGCCAGGTTCTTGAAATGGGTCTTAATTCCTTGGTAAGGAAGGCCAAGCTAGAAAGTACTGCAAGAAGAGAGTCTCTTCGAAGGACCCCTGCTGGGGGCTCAGTTAAAGGATTCCTTTGTGAGGGAAATGAAGGAAGGAATCTGATTTAGAGTGGGAACCTGGGGCTGAATGAAGAACTGGGATGAAGGAGATGCTTCCTGACATTAGAGTCCCCGCTGCAATTCCTAAAGAAGACTCCAGGGCAGCAGCCCACTGAGCTGGACAGCTCAATGTGGAAACCCAGGCAGGAATGAGATATCTTAGGTCGAAACTGAAGGATGCCCTTCATGTGGGCACCCAAAACATGGCGCCCAACACAGTGCCTTTCACCTAATATAGAAGAGCCTTCAGATTCACATTTCCAAAATACTTCCCTTTAATCTAGACACACGTTTGCTAATTTATTTTTTTCTTGTTGAGAGTGACTGTGTGCAACCCCCAGCTAATAACAGATGCTGGTATCTACTGAGGATGTACTAAGTACCATGTTCAATGCCTCATGATTTCCCTGTGCTGACTGTTTAATCCTCTCAACCCCACTATGGGGACAGGTGCCATGTTGCTCCCCATTCAATGGCACCTGCAGGTGAGGGGACCTGCATAGGGAGACCAGCTAGCTTGCCTTGGGAAGTGGAAATGCTTACCCAAGAAGGCAGCAGATGTTTTATATTGAAAAATGACACTGTGTGACATTATCTAAGGGACAGGGATGGAGATATGCTGGCCAAGAGCTGGGTGTAGCTTGTTGTGATTTTATCTCAAAGGAAGCGGTTATGGAATCACACTCTTCACTCTTGTAGTTGTAAATCTGTAATATAACTTTAAAATCTTTCACTGATAAGCTTTCAACATAGAGGTTTGTTTGGTGAAATTTATCTGTTTCTCATTTTATCTTTGTTATTTAAATGTTTTCTTTCCTCCTCCCCATACCCGATTTTCTCTTTACAACTGAATCTGGGTGGCTTTGTTCATCTCTTCTGTTTCTTTGTTTTCTTCCCCTATTTATTTGACTCTTTTCTTTACTGTTTCTCTCTGTACCTGTTAGTGTCCCTTCAGTGTCTGTGCAAGAGAATTTGAGTTCTTATTGCTTATTGGGTAGAAGAGAGTTTAGTGGCCGTTGATTTTATAATACTTTGTCTTTAAAATATAATAACATAAATTTGATTTTTTTTTTTACTTTATTAATATTAAGAGAGCCAGATGCACATTTGCTGGTAAATGGATGAGCTGAAGAATATCATGCTAAGGGAGAGAAGCCAATTCAAAAAAATCTAAAGCTGAATGTTTTCTCTGATATGCTCATGCTAATTCACAATGGGGGTGGGGGGAGTGACTAGGGAAGAATAGAATTACTTTAGGGGGTTGAAAGGGGAGGGGGCATGGGGATAAGAATGATAGTAGAATGAATCTGACATTATTACCCTGTGTATGTATATAACTATATGACGGATGGAATTCTACATCATGTATAACCAGGATGAGAAATTATACTCCATTATATATGATGTATCAAAGTGCGTTCTACTGTCATGTATAACTAATTAGAACAAATAAAAAATTTAAGGGAGGGAGGGAGGGAGGCAGGGAGGGAGAGAGAGAGAGAGAGAGAGAGAGAGAGAGAGAGAGAGAGGAGAGAGAGGAGTACCAGGCAGTTGCAGAGGTACCCACCTGCAACCCCAGCTACTTGGGAGGCTAAGACAGGAGGATTGCAAGTTGAAGTCCAGTCTGGACCACTTAACAAGACCCTGTCACAAAATTGAAAAATAAAAAGGGCTGGGCATGTAGCTCAGTATAGAGTACCCCTGGTTCAATTCCCAGCACACCCCAACAAAAAATTAAAAGAATATTCTGATTCCAAATTGGGTAGCGGTTTTGATGGAGATAGTGGAAAGACTTGGAATTCTGTTAGCTAGTTGTGCCCACCAGTTCCTATTTGGTCTGTTCCCTTTCTTGGTTATTTATTACTCAGTTTAACAGAGAAATCACTAAACACGCACTGTTTTCTGTAGTGTCAGGGGAAGGCCTTGTTATCCCCCAAACATCAAAGGGAAAATGGGCTTCTGCTTGTGAACCAAGAACTTCTGATTAGAAACCAGACAATTACATGAGTGTCAGAGCATTTCATCTTGGTGTTGGTAATTGAACAATAAAAACGAACAGGTAGGGGCCTTGGAATGAGACTTTTCATTTGAACCCGAGGAAGGGTCGAAGAGCTGGCATTTACAACTTTACACAGAGAGTCTGCGTAGCTCTCTACCTCTGTCCTGAAATCACATCCTTCCTGCCAAGGCATCACCTTAGATTGGTTGGCTTATGATGAGGACCATCGTCTTCATCTTTGCATGAAGTTTCTCACACTGTCCCCGTGCTTGTCTGAAGCTATCTCATTTGGCATCTGAATGCCCCAGATACTTGTGAGATGGGAATGGGACAATGAGGAGGAGGCACAAACACTTGGTGACAGGAAAGCTGCACCCTCTCCCATGTACCTGAGTCCCTAGCAAACGGTTCCACCTGGAGGAGGGAGCTGGCGAATTTTCTATTCTGGGCTTGCTGGCTCGGTGGCACCTGGGGGCTTCCATGACCAGGGTAGCTGCAGGTGGATGAGTTCACAGAACATTGTCAGAACCATGACTGATTTTCTCAAGTGGTAAGCTCTTTAAACACTGGGGACTTCTTTGAACTTAGTCAAAGAAATAAACGCCTCCGTGTTTGCATCCCCAGAGTTGGAAGCTCATCTTTTGCCCCTGGTGCTGGAAGGGGCATATAGTCCTTTGAAGAAAATGCCTCACATTTATGGTAGACGATAAGCCGGGCAGGGAGTGAGGGCCTTCCCTTGCTTGACCTTCCCAGTGAGCTAGGAGCGAGGCACTGCTGTGACTGCCATCTAACACAAGAGGGAACACAAGATCAGAATGGTTGAGTGACTTGTGGAGGGCTGCACAGCAGGTAAATGGTCTGACTCCATGACCTCTGCTCCTCAGGATCTCCAGCAAGAGACATCTTCTGAAGCATTGGCTTTCACACTCGTAAAGGCCTGGAGCTCTCTGTTAACTGACAAAACCCTAGCAGCTTCAGCTAAAGGATTGGGGTTAGGGGCGCACTGCCCCACAGGCCTTACAGGAGCTCTGTGAAACCCCAGGAGTTCACATAGTGCAGTGTGCCCACCATGCTGGTGCCAGCCTTCTCTGAAGAAGAGGCATTTCTGGGTTGGGGATATAGCTCAGTTGGTAGAGTGCTTGCCTCGCAAGCACAGGCCCTGGGTTCAAATTCCCAGCACCACACACACACACATACACACACACACACACACAAAAGAAGAGACATTTCCAGCACCCAGGAGGGACCCCTCTAGACCATGTCTGCCTATGAGACGGCCGATTCCCTACTGCAACCTGACACGTTCCCATTTTCTAGGTGAGGAAAGACGCAGCAGCCCTTTCTCCTTGGCCCACCCCTTCCTGACATGAGCCAGCCACAAGGGACCTTGGGAGTCCTGTTGGTCCTGGATGTGGAAAAGGGAGCCACCCCGTGTGCAAGAGGACTGGATGTGTGTGCTGTTGAAAGGCCTGTAAACCAGAGAAGGTGCAGGGGGAGGGCAAGGCAGGAGATGCAGCTCCTGCTGTGGCTGGAGCCTAGGGAGAGGTGAGCAGGGACCTCCTGGGTGGAAGCAGCCACTGTGAACCGTGCGTGGCATGGAGTGGGCAGAGCTGCTTTGGCACACGCAGCGCCCCTGCTTTCCAGCTGTCACCCATCAGTGAAAGGCCTCTGGCTCTTGTGGTGTTGGTAGGAGCCTCCTCCTCTCCCAAGATGACTTCCCTCATGATCTCCCGAGTAACTGCCCTTCATCATTGATTTCCATCTGAGCCATTCAGGGCTGCCCATGCTCCTGGGATAGAATAAATGGAGGTGCACCCTGTCCCATTGCAGGGTTCCCTCTTGGTACAACCCATGGCTTCATTATCTCCCTGTCCAGGAATTATTCAGCTATGCGGGGCAATTACCAACGTGGGGGCTTCTGTGGTAGAGAACCAATCTTTGCTTGAAATTCCCCAGTCCCTGTTGGAAGACGACTTGGTGACTAGTTGTTCTGGGTAGGATGGCCTCTGGCCGTGGTACTGATACACACCATTTTGTTTACTGTGGTCCCTTGGCCTTGCCAATAGAAGACCACCGTGGAGCTGACTGGACTTAGCAGGCAGCTGTCTTGTTTTAGACATGTATCCAACCAACAGACACTGACCAGGTGTGTTGTAGCACTCTTGGGAATCAGCCTGAGTGTGAAGGATGTCCCTTAGGTCCCAGGTTCACTGCTCATGATGGAGCCAAGAGGCAAGGCTGCTCAGCCTCAGACAAGCTCATGGAGAGTTCTGGGCTAAGAGGACCAACGGATGGGCCAGCATGGCCTACATTCCCTCACCCCCCCTTCAGCCACAGGAGATGGTCTGTCCCACAGGGTGTGACCTTGTCCAGGCAGCTCTCTGCCACTGAGAAAGCCCTGAAGAGGCTGCCAAGAGCCCTTTCAGCAGCTGGGAACCAAGTCCTCTCCTGGAAGAGGCCTCTGTCCATTAGAAGCTTCCCTCAATGACCAGACTGGAAGGGGGCTGAGAAGGTGTGGTCTCTGTGCGGTGCCTGCAGAGCTGTGACTGAGTCTCCAGCATGCTGGATGCTGTCACGGAGGGCCCCACGTAGTGGCTGCCCGGTGACCCAGGCAGGTTTCAGCTCCTCCACTATGAAATCACGAGTCCCCTGAGGGTCATGCCAGTATTCTCATTTTACTGCAGAAGAGAGGGAGGTTCCCAGGGATCGCACAGCCAGTCGCAGAAGATCCCAGGATTCACACGCAGGTCCCATGCTGAAGGACATGCTGAAGGCAGTGTCCTTTCCTTCGTTCCTAATCACCTTTACTGTTGGAAGACTAACCAGCAGGGAGGAGGCGATTCTTGGAGTCCAGCAGCCTCCCCTCTGCCAGCCCTCGTGTCCCCAGCCTTCCCTCTGTGCCTTGGCTCAGCGGTCCCTGCCTGTGATGCCATATCTCCACACCTCCTCCACGGAGCCTCCGCCACGTCCCCAGCCCATGTGTCTCCCTCCTCTTCTTCACTTTCCCAGCACTTCTGTGTGGGCCAAATTGTGTCCCGATTGCCGCGTTGCATAAGTCTCACCAGCCCTTGGAGACTGCACACTCCCAAAGGGCAGGGGTGTTAGGCACACTGATTTAGGCTTGGGTGAGATTCCTGTGCTCATAGCCCAGGAAGTCGCGTGTGGGCAGCTTCTTTCCCCTAATAGAGACACTGCTGTCAGCCTCCTCCTTGAGACATGTTGGCACCCACCCAGGCCAGAGGGGTCATGGGGAAACCCACCAGCTTTCCCACTAAGCCCAACCAGTAACAGGACCACATGTCTGGGCTTTTTTAGGGTCTGTATTCTGCCTACCTCAGTCCTGTAAGAGGAGGTAGGGCGTGGACCAAATCCCAGGAATCTAGTAATCCTTGTAGTTATCAAGCGGGGAGGCTGGCATTGGACCCTGTAAAGGCAGGTTTGGAAAACACCCCCAAAGGTGGCTTCGGACGCCTCCTGACTTTCCACCCCTGTGACCTCCCACTTAATCAAATGGTCAAGGATGTGCTAAGAGGGAGAAATATGTAAATGTTTAGAGAGCAATGAGTTGTGAGCTGTAAATGACTCTGGTGTGTTTATAAGAAATGAAACCCCCAAAGCTTGCTTGCTTTCTTTCTTTCTTTCTTTTTTTTTTTTGGTGGCTAGAATTACCAAACTGATGGATGGAGGGAGTGTTCTTGTTGTTAAATATTTGGGCCTTGGGAGTCTTTTGATGTAGCGCCTTGTGACAACTGCCTGCAAAGTGAGCTCAGACAAGCTTAAATTAGCTCAGGGCCACATGTTCAGAAAGGGAGGCTAGAGGCTGGAGCAGGCTTCCTCCATGGTTGTTAGCAACCCTACCTCGGAAGAGTTCAGGGCTCCAGTAGCTCAGGACAGCTGGGGAATGCTTAGTCTCTGCTTTGTACTAACCATGAAAGGTTCTCAAGGTCTGGCTGACTGTGGGGTGGAGAAGGCTTTAGATCAAGGAAGTTTATGATTCTCGGTTAGCTGCTGACATACACTGAGACCAATCTCTCTGCATTTCCCTTTCCTGTTGCCCCATGGAACTTCCCACAGCCTTCTCAATGGAGGGCCGCACAGCCGACCAGCCACTCTCTGTGTCTCCTCCTCCTCCTGCAGGCCTTTCTGGTTCATTCATCTCTAAATGGTCCTGCTTGAACCTTCAAGGGCAGGCTCCAGATGGCATCTCTCCCACAAAGTCTTTCAGGGTCCACCAGCTGGATGCAGTCACTTCCTCTTCTACATGTCATGTGGGTCCATTAGATAGAAGTGGGAGCCATCTTTGTTTTCTGCTAGCTGACTGGAAACCTGGATGAGTAGAAGGTGAAAAGAAGTGTGGAAGGAAACACAGGTGGACAGACACATGGGTGTCCCTGGTTCAAAAGCATCATGTTTCAGCTTTCTTAACTCATCAGTAAATGTCTTAAATGTCTTTTTTTTTTTTTTTTTTTGGTACTAGGGAGCAAACCTAGGGTCTCCTTTCCACTGAGCTACATCCTCAGTTCTTCTTATTTTTTTTAATTTTGAGGCAAGGTCTCACTAAGTTGCTGAGGCTGGCCTCAAACTTGCAATCCTCCTGCCTCAGACTTCTAGTTACAGGCACACACCACTGCATCAGGTTGAAGAACCTGTCTTAAAGTCAAAGATTTCTGATTCCTAGAGCTTATATTTTCCCATCTAACCCCATTTTCCTCATGTTACCCATGAGGAAACTTTAATATAGGAGAGAGGGACTTTATCATGTTCTCAGAGTTGGCAGCAGGATGGGTATCCAACTATAATTTTCAAAGACTTGTAATGTGACTTAAACAAATACAGAATGTGAACATGTCAAATACTGCCTGAGTCCATTAATGAGGAAACCAGCAGGAAGGCAATGTGGGGTTATATAGGCATCGGAGAAGAAATGTTGGGGTGAGATTTCTAGAGTGGAGACAAAACTAGCTAATGTCTTACAGAGCCATTAAATTATAATCTTTGAGATATTACTTTCTGTCAAACAGAAATCTTTTGCCTTTCTGCTTAGGCAAAACCTCTCACGTTAACATGTAACTTCACAGAATCTGGGCATTTTAATTGATAATAAATAAGAAGTCAAAGGTACTTTCCCCTGGGTAATGGAATATTCCAGACGCATTGTTAATCAGGGCTCCAGATAGGACATTGCAAGGACATGCTGCCCTTCTGTTGCCTTAATTCTGCTAACAGAATCAAGTCTTCCCATGTTAGTTCTATTAACAGGGAACCTGCTCCTCTTCTTTCTGCTTTCCCCTCTCCCCTTTTGTGCAGGGACCCTGCCACCTTGCTTCCCTCCCCTCACTGGAAAAATGGGGATTGTCATATCTCCCCCTCCACCAGACCTGTCATGCTCATTTATGACTCGGAACTGGGCAGGCCCTTGGAAGAAGGTCACAGAGTCCTGGACGTGGAAGAGTTTGACTTCCAAGGCAGAGACAGACTTGAGCAAATAATTGCACTGCCATTTGGCAGTGAGTTTAAGGCCAGAACAAAGTGCTGCAGGGGCATAGAGAGAGGGGTGACCTGGATGAATAAGGGGAAAGAAAAGAACCAAGGGAGGAACTTTAAACCTGGATGCAGACTCCAAACACAAATGTGTTCGGTGGAAAGGAAGGGAGTGCTCAACCAGGTAAGCTGCCTATGTAAGGTGGAGAGAGTGAAGAGTCAGGTACTTTTCATTCAGTGAGCATCTGGTGAGCAGCTGTCTCATGCCAGGTTCTGTGTTTGACCCCTGGGGTGTGTATAGGCAGTCATGGGGGTGGGGACCCATCTACAAAGCATAAAGCAAGTCCTAGTCCTTCTGGAGTGGTTCCAGGGGACCTGGGCCTTGGGTGCATTTGGGAGCAGGGGACGAAGGGAGGTGGAGTGGAGAGGCAGGGAGAGCCCAGTCTTTTGCAGGGAGATGATACAGATGGTAACCCCGCCTCTTTTTTATTTTTTTTTTAATATACCTGACAGTAAAGTGTACTTTGGCATTGGACACACATGGAGTATAACATATTAATTAGGATCCTGTTCTTGTGCTTGTACATGATGTGGAGTTAGCATGGTCATGTATTCAAATACAAGGATAGGAAAGTCATTCTACTGTCTTTCCTATTCCCATCCCCCTCACTCCCCTCCGTCTAATCCAGTGAACTTCTGTTCTTCCCCTCCTCTCCCTCCCTTGTTGTGGGATAGCATCCACATATCAGAGAGAATATTTGGACTTTGGTTTTTCGGGAATGGTTTATTTCACTCTAGTGGCATTTATTTACCAGCAAAAGCCATGATTTCATTCTTCTTTGAGGCTGAGTAATATTACATTGTGTATATATACTGTATTTTCTTTATCCATTCATCTGTTGAAAGATACCTAGGTTGGTTCCATAGCTTGGTATTGTAAATTGAGCTGCTATAAATATTGATGTGACTGTGTCACTGTAGTGTGCTGATTTTAGGTCCTCTGGGTATAGACCAAGGAGTGGGATAACTGGGTCAAATGGTGGTTCCATCCCAAGTTTTCTGAGGAATCTCCATGCTGCTTTCCAGAGTGGTTGCACTAATTTGCAGTCCCACAGCAACGTATGAGTGTACCTTTTTCCCCACATCCTCGCCATTTATTGTTACTTGCGGTCTTCATAATTGCCATTCTGACTGGAGTAAGATGGAATCTCAGTGTAGTTTTAATTTGCATTTCTCTAATTGCTAAAGATGTTGAAATTTTTTCATACGTTTGTTGACCATTTGTATTTCTCTGTGGAGTACCTGTTCAATTCCATTGCACATTTATTGATTGGGTTATTTGTTTTTATTTTTTTTGTATTATGTTATCTGATTTCCTTATATATTCTGGAGATTATGTTCTCTCTGAGGTGCTTGTGGTAAAGATTTTCTCCCATTCTGTAGGCTCTGTCTTCACATTCTTTTTTTTTTTTTTTTTCTTTTTTCTTTTTATTGTAAACAAATGGGATACATGTTGTTTCTCTATTTGTACATGGCGTAAAGGCATACCATTTGTGTAATCATAAATTTACATAGGGTAATGTTGTTTGATTCATTCTGCCATTTTTTCCCTTCCCCCCCTCCCCTCCCACCCTTCCCCTCCATCTATACAGTCCTTCCTTCCTCCATTCCTGCCCCCCTCCCTAAACCCAACTCCAACCCCAACACTAACCCTTCCCACCCCCATTATGTGTCATCATCCACTTATTAGCGATATCATTCTTCCTTTGGTTTTTTGAGATTGGCTTATCTCACTTAGCATGATATTCTCCAGTTTCATCCATTTGCCTGCAAATGCCATAATTTTATCATTCTTTATGGCTGAGTAATATTCCATTGTATATATATACCACATTTTCTTTATCCATTCATCAATTGAAGGACATCTAGGTTGGTTCCACAATCTGGCTATTGTGAACTGAGCAGCTATGAACATTGATGTGGCTATATCTCTGTAATATGCTGATTTTAAGTCCTTTGGGTATAGGCCAAGGAGTGGGATAGCTGGGTCAAATGGTGTTTCCATTCCAAGTTTTCTAAGGAATCTCCACACTGCTTTCCAGAGTGGCTGCACTAATTTGCAGCCCCACCAGCAATGTAAGAGTGTACCTTTCTCCCCACATCCTCGCCAACACCTGTTGTTGGTTGTATTCTTGATAATTGCCATTCTAATTGGGGTGAGATGGAATCTTAGGGTGGTTTCTTGATTGTTTACTTACTGAGGAGAAGTTTTTTAGTTTGATACCATCCCATTTATTGATTCTTGATTTAACTTCTTGTGCTTTAGGAGTCTTGTTGAGGAAGTCAGTTCCTAAGCTGGTATGATGGAGACTTGGTCCTACGGTTTTCTTCTAGTAGGTGTAGGGTCTCTGGGATGGTAACTCTTGACTAAACCATTCCTCCTTGCTCAGAACCTTCTCTTTGAAAGCCTATGGTGGCTCTCTGGGGAAGGCAAACACATGTCAGGATCTGGTAAAGTCCTTAAGAGGTTGACGATTTAGTTGAGGAAGCAGGGCAGGCATGCTCACAGGAAGGGCAGCAGTGTGTGATGGTGGCTGGAATAACTGCTTGCTCCAGGCATTGAGGGAATGAGAGCTCTTCATGACTTGGGTGTCAGCAAGAATTTCTTGAGAGGAGGCATTCTTAATTGAGTTGGGTAGACAAAAGATCAGGGAGAGGCACTGCTCTAAGGAGAGTCTGAAAGTGGAGAGGTTTCCTATGATTCTCTTGAGGAGAATTTGAATGGGTGCAGTAGCCATGTGGTGAGTGTCAAGGAAATGGGAGTCCATCTGGTATGGGAGTGGGGGTGGTTCTCAGATCCTGATAGAGGCTAGGAAGGTGATGCATCTGGGGGACTGCTGGAGGCTTGACCTGTAGAGTGGGAGTCTCCCCAGATGAAGGGAGCAGCTCCATTAGAGAGTTGTCCAACAGTGACCATTTGGCCACTTTGTGATTTTTTTTCCAAGGGAAGTCAGAATTCTGCATTTCTGTGGAACCTCCTGACTTGTTTATATGTTGTCCACTAAGTAAAAAAAAAAAAAAAAATTAAAATCACTGTATGCATCAAGATATAGATCTTTGACCTGTGGATTTCCAGCCTGTGACTTCTCTGTGACCACTACTGTCACTGAAGTTCAGTACAGATGGTGCTACAGCAGCAGGTGGAAGAGGGACAGTGTGGATCTGGAGAACTGAGCAAAGAGCTGGCAGCAACTGGGGCAGGGCCATGTGCAGTCATGGCTAGGGGTCACATATCACACCAAGCAGAGCTCACCCTGGCTCAAAACCCTGAACCCAGAACAAACAGAAGGGAAAATAAAAGAAAAGGAGCTGAGGTGTCTGGTTCAGGTTTGGGAGAAGAGTACAAATTCAGTTTCTTTTCCTCACTGTTTTTAAGGAAGCCTGGGCAGCACTGTCCTGAATTTGTGGAGAGGGAAGGGGTATTTAATCCTTATCCCAGGTGTGCTTATCTGAATGGCTCAAGGTTTTCTTAGTGGAACTATGACAAGAGAACTGGACTGGGAGTAAGGAGATCTGGGCTGTAGGAGTTACTGGTGTTGCTTAAGTACCCCCTGGGTATCAAGCATTTTGTGCACATTTTCAGTAATTCTCCAAATTCCCCTGTGAAGTAGAGAGCACTGTGACTCTGCTCTTTCAAGGTCAAAGTCATAGAGCTGGTCAATGGCCATGCTGGGATTAGAACCAGATTATGAAGGTCACATGATTTCCTGTACACCCCACTATTACACTGGCTGAGTCTTCCTGATGCTCTATGTCTAACTTATCATGTGACCTTGGAAAAGTCACCTCCTCTTTCCTATAGAAGAGAGAAGGAGGAAACTCAAAGGATTCCCTAGTCCAACCTTAGTGTTCTGTGTTTCTGCAATTGAGGAGTTTATATGTTGGGATTTTATGACTCTAAAGGCCTTTGAATGTTTAGCTTCCAAACAAAAAGCTAGGAAGAAAAGATGTGTCAGCCCCTGATGGGCAGCAGTGTTGAGAATGAACTTGGCAGTCCTGCAGGAATTCTCATCATATGTGGAAAGGGCTTTTTGTAGGAAATAGGTACATGGCTGTTAAAAACACGCCCGTCAAAAAACAAGCATCCCAGCATGACTGTCACTGATGTCCTATTCTGGAGGCCTAGAGTGAAGTTTTTGCTGTTTTTATCTTTCTTTCCTTCTATTCTCTCTGAATGCTCCCCCCCACCCCTCCAAGGACCTGCAGCTTCAAAGAGAAATATTATTGATGCAGTTAAGTCTATTTTTAGCTTGCTGGGGTTGGTGCACATCCAGAGCAGAAGCATTAAATTTTATATCTATTTTATCTACATCAGCTCCTCTTTCCCTAAAATCCATTAAAAGATAACAGAAACAGAGCTATCTTCAGACAGCATTCAACTGGTTTATATTTTGGGGGTAAATATGTCATGTCCCACGTTATTGGAGCTGAGACATTCATTTAAATTTCCAAGGAGCTACAAGAAAGACAAGAAAAACTTTGATTGCCCATAGAGATTAGAGGAGGGTTTTCCTCTTATATATGCAGCTGTTCCTTTGACTTAGCAGTTGAGGGAGGTCAAAATGAAAGTAAAAGATGTTCTCATGTCATGAAGCAAGTGTTTTGGACTGCAAATATTATTGATCAGACTAATGCAACTGGATATTTCTCACATATGAGTACATGTTCTATCTTTCCTCCATCTCTAGCTACCTCATTGACTTCCAGAGAGACTTCTTCCAAATAAATAGGAGGCAACCAGTGAATGGACTTCTGGAATGTTATCCCAATTCTGATGTTGGGCAGGGAAAGGCAATCCTCAAGAATAGGAGATATATTGGACCATAAAGGGTGTTTGGTTAATCTATCAACCAGAATCACTACTTAAAACTTCTCAGTGAGACTATCCCTGGGGATCCTCAGGGGATCCTACAGTATCCAGAATTGAGAAACTATGAACTGATGTCCTTAATTTGATGAGCATAAGGCCAGAGCCATAGGAGCCCAGATTCTCATAAATCATCATCTGGCTCTTGAGTAGAGGTTTCCTGGTTAACCAGTTAGAATAACTTAGAGAACTTAGAAAAAATCCAGTATCTAGTCCACCTTCAGAGATTCTTATTCAGGTAGTCTGGGAGGGACTTAGGCAAATCTTCTCTGGTGACTTTACTGTTATTTCCACTCTAGAAAAGTGCTTCTCAAATTCTACTATACAAAGGAGTTATCTAGGGGTCTTATTAAGGTGTAGATTCTGATTTAGATAGAAAGGCATACCATGTTCATGGACTAAAAGACTCATCATAATTAAATACATCAGTTCTCTGAAAATTTTCCTGTAGATTTAACACAATCTCAATGAAAACCTAAAGCAGACTTTTTGTAGATATAAACAAATCGACCTCTGAAAGTGTTTTTGGAAGTCAAAGAAACTAGTATAGCTAAAATTATCTTGAAATAGAAGAATATATTTGGAAGAATCACACTATCTGATTTTAAGAATCATTGTAACCCTATTGTAATCAAGACAGTGTGGGATTGGCAAAGGGATAAGACACATGGATCAGTGGAATAGACTGAAGAGTTCAGAAATAGCCCCACAATAAATATGGCCAATTGCTTTGGCAGAGATGTAAGGGCATTTCACTGGAGAAGAACAGTTTCTTCCTCAAAGGGTGTTGAAACAATTGGACATCCAAATGAGAGGGGGAAGAAACCCAATCTAAATTTCACACCTTATACAAAAATTTACTCAAAATGACTCACAGATATAAATGTAAAACTATAAAAGCTTTTTTAAGACAATGTAGGAGAAAATATCTGTGATCTGAAATTAGTAAAGTTAGTTTTTAGACATGACACCAAAATGATGAACCATAAAAGAAAAAAGTGAATCAATTAGACATCATCAGAGTTAGTGTTAAAAACTTTTATTGTGTGAAAGATACTAGTATGAGAATGAAGAGACAAACTACGTACTATGAGAAAATACTTGAAAGTCACATATATCACAGAGCACCTCATATAGTCAGGATATAGAAAGAATTCCCAAAATTTGATAGGAAAAACCCAAACAACCCAATTAAAAAATGGGCAAAAGATTGAACAGATACATCATTAAACAGGATATATGGGTAGGCATAGGAGAAGATCATTAGCATCTTTAGCCACTGGGGAAATCAAAACCAGGATGAAATACCACCACACCTATTAAAAAGACTGAAATAAAAAAATACTAATACTACCAAGTAGTGGTGGAGATGAAGAACAACTGGGCTTTTGTTGCTGGAATGAATTTAGAATGGTATTGCCATTCAGGAAAATATCTTGGAAGTTTTCTATATAAAGTTAAACATAACCCTTCCATACAATCAGGAATCCCATTCCTGAGGTTTTAACCCTAGGGAAATGAAAAGTTAGATTTATACAAAAACATTCATACACATGTTTATAGCAACTGTCGTCATAATCACCCCAAACTGGAAACAACCCCAACATCCCTTGGTGGGCATACCAACTGTGATACAGATTCATGCTGAATACTACTAGGAACTATTGATAATGCATTGAGATGGATGACTGTGAGACGTTTTGCTAAGTTAAAGAAGCTGGTGTCCAAAGATTATATGTTGTACAATTTCATTTGTGCGACTTTCTTGGAGAGATAAAATTGCAGTGATAGAGAACAGTTGAGTGGTTTTCAGGGACTAGGAATTGGAGGAGAGTGTAACTCTAAGGATAGTACAGGATGGTTTTGGGTGATGAAACTGTTCTGTATCCTGACTGTGATGGTGGTCACACAAATCAATACATGCATTAAAATTTGTAGAATGGTACACTAAAAGTAAAAAGCTAATTTTACCATACAATGATTTTTAAAATGGAAATTTAAAAAATGCAGATTCTGATTCAAGAAGTCTGGCAACAGGGCCTGGGATTCTGCATTCCTAACAAGTTCCTGGGTGCTGCTGGGGCTGTTGGTACAGGTGGAATGGCCAGGCTCTATAGAATGAAGCTTATACATCCAACTTCAGTCTACTTTGTTGTTCTGCTGAGAACTTCAGTGGCTCCCTAGTCCTTCCAGGATGAAACTCTCACATTTTAATACTGCACAAACTAAAGAAAAGCTTTCCCCACAAAAGTCCTATCCCACAGTAACCTGTACGCTCTGCTTTTCTTATAGCCTGGAGTGCTCTTTCTCTCTATCCTTTCTGGAATGCATTACCTCTTAGTCACTAGCCGGACTGAAAAGCCCCTTCCCAGTGAAGGCATTCTTGCCCCTAGGCCTGTTGACACCCACGCAGGATCAGTCATCAGTGCCTCCCTCCACTTGGAAGCCCTTCCAGTGCAGGCTGCCTTACATTCCACTCTTGTGTTGGTTTTGTTTCTCAATGCTTTCTCTCCTGAGGAGAACACAAGTCACTCAGGGGTGGGGCCGGTGTCCTATAGGCCCAGTGCCCAGCATCATGGTTGGCACACAGTGAGGGTCACTGGGGCTCAGAGGATACAGACAAAACTGACTCTGTAGAAATGGTGGGTGTTTCAGGAACCAGAGGATATCCTGGTGGGATTCATGGGAAATGAATTCAGGATATTCATGTTTCCCAATGTCAGGGAAGGAAAAGAGCCCCCTCCCGCAGCATACCCCTTAACGCGAGACCCTGAGTGAAACAAACGCTGTAGCTGTGATTCTTTGGGGAGCTGGAGGTGCGTTTCTTCCTCACCCCCTAACCTTCCATCAACTCCAGACCCAGCTGCTGGACTGCTCATAACCACTCCACTTCCCCACAGGTGGTGCTGATTGGAATTCCGGACGTGTCACTGACTCCTTTGTAGCTACCTGCTCTTGTTGGCCTGCCCATCAGCTACTGTGACCTGGTGGTTCTTAAAGTGGTTCTCAGACCTTGCCCAAGTCTCACCCAATGAGAATGCTGTTCTGGGCTCCTGGGAATGAGTTCGCTAACTCCCACATGATTCTGAGGCTTGCTGAAGTGGAGAACCACTAGTGTAGACACAAGAGGTTCAGAAGGATAGCATTTCCTTCTAGCACCATCTCTGACAACAGAGAACTTGGCCAAGTCACCTCCTCTCTGGACCTCTTCATTTCCTCACTTTTAGAGATTAAATGTGCTTTTAAACTGTGGCAGACTGTGCAGAGGTGCGGGCAGGGACTGGGTCAGGGGCACCATGGCTCAGTTGCATGCTGGGCTCCAGAGGCAGGCTCTGCAAATATTGACTGAGGGCCACATGTGGCAGCTATAGCCCCTTCCTTTGCGGCTACTGTGCTCTTTTGTCCCAGATGTTGGTTTCCAGTTCTTACAAGTAAGGCTGGTACTTGTGTGTGCTTACTCAGTGTGCATTGAAACTTTCACATGATTTAGCTTATTTAATCTCCACACAACCATATCAGGTAGGCACCATTATAACCCCCCATTTATAGATTGGACAACCGAGACAGAGAAGAGGTAAATAACTTGGTCAAAGTCACCCAAACTTTCTGGCATATGGCCTTTCTGTGGGTCCACCAGCTCAGCGCCAGGGACTCTGGGCTCAGTCCAGTAGGAGTGTCCCACTCTGTGTAGGAGATTGGGTCCACCTGTATAGGTAAGGATGTGTATGTGTAGAGGACCCCTGTGTTGGTGTCATCTCTGTCACCAACCCTGTCATTAGTGTCACCTCTGTCTTCACCACCATCATTTCCATCAGCTGCACTACTGCCACCGTCTTCACAGTCCTTGCCACTCTACCATCCGGATCAGCCAGCATCAAGCAGTCTTTTAGGGTTACTGCAGTTTGTGTGATATACCACAGGTAGCAAACAAGGACTCCAATAATGAAATACTAATAATTTTAAAACACACAGACACAGTGCCTGACAATTTGCAAAGTGCTTCCTTGGAACTAACTCCAGCTGTATAAGGAAGATGCCCTGAATTATTCATCTCACCATGGTCTGAGTTTTATTTCTTCTCCAAACTTATTTATTATTCTCTTGGAAAAACTCTACATTTGTGTGGGAGCTTGGGCAGGGAGTATTACCCCCATTTTGCAAGTAATGTAACAAAGACCTTGGAGAGTTAAGGTTAGAGAGCTTATTAGTAAAAGAGCAAGGAAGAGACTGGTTTCCTGTTGGTGCCTTCAGGAACCCATGAGAGGTAGTGGCCTGACATCATGTAGCACAAGACACGGGGAACAGGTGCTCAGGACTTGTCTGGGAAACCAGCTGCAAGTTCTCGTGCCAGGCCCAGGGTCCAGTATTTTAGATAGATGAACTGAGGCACAGTAAGAGCAAGGGGAAGAGAAGGAAGAGAGGAAACAAAATGTGGCTGTAAAATGTGGTTTTTCTACATAGTGGCAGATTGGAACCTGCATCTGTGTCCAATGGCTGATCCACAGGGAGCCAGCCTGTCCTTCCTCCAGCTTTCCTGTCTTCCACCTCAAGGCAAAGAAGGTTGTGCAGGGAAGTCCTGCTATGGAATCAGAGGTTCTTTCGGTTGAGTGCTGCTTCAGCCAGCAGCTACCTTTTTGAATGACCTTGAGTCAATGAAAGCCTTGTCTCTAAGGTTCCTGGGAAGGACCTCCAGGCTGCTCAAGGTTTGGGAACGGCAGATGCCTGTAAATTACCACTGGAGTAAGTTGGAGTGCCTTTGAGGGAGGCAGTGACAGGGTACCCTGTCTCCCAGGTTGGGATGCTGGGGTGCAGGGTTGTGGGGCCTCTGTCACGAGGTCCAATTACCACTGCCTTCGGTCCTGCTTCAGTGAGTGACCTTAGCTGACCCTTCTGTGAAGACTCAGCAGTTCCTTCCCGACAACACCCTCCTTGCTGCATAAAACCTCAATTAATCCTTCATTAAAATACCACAGAATCAAAAAGCCTTCCCCTCCCTCATTCCCCCTTTCCCCCCTGAGGAGATTGGATTTGCTGCGGTTCCATTGGAAGAAGAGTCAGGTTGGAAAGCAGGTTCAGATTCTAACCCGACTCCTGTTTACTCAGAGTCCAAGTGATTTCAGAAACGGCTGTCAACTAAAAACTCTTGTTTAATCAGAGGCCGGTGAACATGCTGATTCCGTCTCACTCCCCTGCCGCCCTCTCTGCTGGGCTAGAGAAAGATGCCACTCTGGGGACCAACACAGCAAAGGTGCACCCTTTCAGGCTGGGGCGCTCAGGTTAGAGTCGCTCATGTCATCAGCAAGAAGCAAGAAGTTATGAGCCCAAGGCGCTGATTCTCATTTTACTGCACGCTGACTCCGTGACCTAAGCAGGTCACTTAGCTTCCGAGGGTCAGGATTGACTTTTTTTATGATGGCCACACTGCTAACTACAAACATCAGTGAACTCGCTATGCTCAGTAACAGGGTTCTTCATTCTTAGTTCATGGAAACCATAAAAATTGACATTTTAATTTTCAGTGACTGAATGAAGTCTGACATTGGAGAATTGAAAGACTGAAGGAATACTTTTATTCAACCAAGATTGTTGAGAATCAGCAACGTATCAGGCATCATTGCAAAATCATAGAGAAAATTGATAGTATCCCTGGCTTCATAGAACTTCTCTGGTGGCAAGGAAGAGGACAGTGATATCAAGAATATACATTCGGGCATGTAGATAAGTCTATTTTTAAAAAGATGAGGAAACTTTTTGTTGTTTTTGTTATAAATGACGGTCAAGTGTCATTTGACATTATATATGCATGGAGTATAACTTGTTCTAATTAGGATCCCATTCTTGTGGTTGTACATGATGTGGTTTCACTGGTCATGTATTCATATGAACACAGGAAAGTTGTCTGATACATTCTATAGTCTTTCCTGTTCCCATTCCTCCTCCCTTCCCTTCATTCCCCTTTGGCTAATCAAGTGAACTTCTATTCCCACTCCCCTTGTTGTATGTTAGCATTGGCATTTCAGAGAGAACATTTGGCCTTTGACTTTTTGGGATTGGCTTATTTCACTTAGCATGATAGTCCCCAGTTCTATCCCTTGACCGGCAGATGCCATCAATTTCACTCTTCTTTGTGGCTGAGGAATATTCCATTGTGTACATGTCATTTATCCATTCAAGATCAAGAAACTTTAAGCAATAAAGAGTTGGGAAGGACTGGGGCATGGTTGGGGGAATTGTCCTTAAGAGACAACCCTTGAGAATGAAAGGGAAATTGGACAGAGAAGGAAAAGTGGGTGTCTAGCTCTGGGGCAAGAAGAGCTGGGGAGAGTCCCAAATGAACTGTCCTGCAAGGCCAGAGGGTGCTGCCCTGGGTACCAGGCCAGCTCCTGGCAGGAAGGAGACTGGAGAGGAAGACGGGGCTGGGGGGCATCTGTTGGCTTTGTGGGCCAGAGGAAGTATTTTGTATTTTAGCATAGGCACCATGGAGAACCTTGGAAGGGCTGTAAGCAAGGAAGTAATATAGCAATTCTGTTGATTTAGTAATGCTGTTTATTAGGACCAGATGAAGTTGAATTGAATAAAAGGTTTCTAAGAGTACAGATGCTGCTTTTATGCGAAGAGCTCACGCTCTCACCCTGAGGGCTGGAGGAAGGCAAGGGTGGCCATGGTGTCTTTGGCTCTTCCTGGCTCTGGTCCTTGCCGCAGAGCTGGAGACTTGCTCTTAGATGCTCCGGCCTCTCAGGTTGGGCGGTGTGGAGGGGGTCTGCCTGCCTGAAGACATACACTTCCCCATGTCCAGGGACAGTTATGCCTTTGGGTCTGAGAGTCCCCAGGGGTTGGAATACAGATGATGTCAGCTGTCGGGCCTGACCTGGAATTCCAACTGCATGCTTTGATTCCACTATCGATTGGAAGAGGAGCAGTGAAACCGGGGGGGTCAGCAGGAATCAAGTGGGGTGTGGAAGCTCACTATGTCATTTGCAGAAAAACAGTTCTTTAGAGCTAAACTGCTTTCTGTGTGATCGGTGAGTCACCTTGATGGCACCGGATTCAAATTGCTTGCCTTGAGGTCTCATGATCTTGGTGCTTTGGGGCACCAGTTCTCATTGGGAGGCTGTTCAAGCCGTCCTTGCATCTCTCCTGTAACAGGAGAACCATAAACACGGTGCCCCCCTCACCGCTTCAGCGTGATGGGTGGCATGGCGTGGCCAGAGGGCAGCGGGGGGTCCCTCTCTTCACAATGCTCCCTCTGAGCCCAACACGTGGTCCAGAGGGCAGCGGGGGGTCCCTCTCTTCACAATGCTCCCTCTGAGCCCAACACGTGGTCCAGAGAGACTTGTCAGAGGCCTGTTTGAATGACACCCGTCTTTCCATGAGCTGAGCATCTGGGGAGAGCCCCTGGATGAAGAGGGGCAATGCAGAGAAAATGAACCCTGTGGCTCCTCTTGTGAGCTGGGGCCAGAGGGGGCCGGACATCAGGCAAGGCCCCTCTTTGGAGCGTCCCACATTTATCAAGAGTCCACTCCTCCCAGGCACTGTGTTTTCCTCCTGCCATCCCATTTAAACTTCCCGGTAATGCTCCATTACATAGATGGAGCAGCTGAGGGCCAAAGTGATCACGCAGAGTACGCAAAGGACGTTGGGCGGAAGGGATGGAACCTGGATGTAAGTGGTTTGTTTTGTAGCCCATCTGCCTCCTGTGTGCCTGTGGGAGTGTGTTGGGATGCTGGCGGTAATGCCGTCCCCCCAAGTGTATGTCCCGGTACTGTCTTTGTCCTTGGGAAATGAGGTCTTGTCCCCACGGGGAGCAGTGAGGAGGCTCTAGGTTGGGAGGGTCCAGATTGCTTCTGGCCTTCAGCAAGCAGGTCATCCTTCTCCTCTGCCATTCAGGGTCAGCCTGGCCTGTCCTCTGCCAGCCTGCCATTGCTTGTGTGGGATAATGGATCTGAATGGTCTTTAGGGAGGAGAGCACACAGGAGAGGCGCCCAGGTGCTAATGGGCAGCCTGATGGCCAGCAGCCTGCAGAGGGAGACCCTGGGCCTGGCTCAGCGACAGATGGGCTGGGCTCCAAGGCAATGGAGAGTTTGGCCGAGGTTTGCCTGGGCTGGGTCACTGTTCTGTGAGCCCATGTCATGTCACCAGCTTCTGTTTTCTTGGTGGAGGTGCCTAGGTGAGCTGCTGCCTGCCTGGTTCTGGCTGCACCCATGGGCCCTCTCAGTTCCAGCATCAGCTAGGGGCTGCTCTTGGGCCTCCGAATGGACCACGGGGAGCTAGCTGTGGGTGTGGCTGCCCTGTCCTGCCTGGTCACAGAAAGTCCCTTGGGCCATTCCTACCTGAAGCCAGTGCTGCTGCTCCTGCACCTCCCCCTCCTCCTGGCCTGGCCTCAGCCTTGCCATCGCTCTGGAGAGCGGAGCGATTAGGGGAAACTCCCTTCGCATGGCCTCTCATCTTTGAGCTCTGGGAATCTCAGTTCCCATGCTCCCTGCTCTGCCTTCCTGTTCTTTGCTAGCACCAAATCCAGGGGCAGTCCTGTTCCTGGGAGGACAGTATTCCAGGAAAGTGGCACGGTGGCCTCCCTGGGAGGAAAACCTTGCATTTGGGAGCACAACACTGAGGAGTCCTCTAGTTCTGTTCTGTAGAGGAGCCTATCTCCTCATCCTGGCCTGCCAGAGCAGAAAGCTTAGAATTCAGAGTTGGGAAGCCTGGGGCCTGGCCTGAGATGTGTCTGATGATGATGGTGGTGATGATGATAATAGCTCTCAGTTACCAATTGTTTATTTTGCAATTTAGACCTCATCCTGTTTAATTCTAGTAACATCCCTGCAGGCCAAGCTTGATAGTCATGTTAGAAATGAGAACATAAATGGTCAGAGAGGTTAAGTGACTTTCCCAGGGTTAAACAGCTGCAAAGCTACTGAGCTAAGGTTTGCACCCATATCCTAGTAATTCCAAAACCCAGTTCTGTCCACCAAGTCATCTTAACATGTGACTTCTGAGAGTTCCAACATCCCTCAGTCAGAGGCTCCCAGAGCTGATGGGGCCCCCAATCATTCCAACTCCCTCACTGTGATGGTGACGAGGCTCAGGGTCCTGATGGTGCCAGTGCCAGGGCTTCTTTGTTTTCTTTTCCATCTCCCTCCCTCGCTCTGTGTGACCTGCAGAGGTTCCATCTGCTGCTTTGCTTCTCAGCGTGTCTCAGCGGGTCTGGGTGCCTTGGAAAGTGCCAGGCCGTAATGCAGACTGAAGCGCCTGACTCAGCATGTCCCTTTTGGAGACCCTATACATGGACACAGCTGGGAAATGAATGGGAAGCTGAGAGGTCAGCGGAGTTGGACCGAAGGTCTTGATGAGCAGTGGCTGCCTGTCCCCAGGTGCCCTGGGGAGTGTTCATCTTCACCTCATGGGAGTGTCCTTCCATGGTGCTGCGGAGGCCGAGGCAGAGAGAAGTCCTGCTAGACTCTCTCTACTTCTCCGAGAGATCCGAGACTGAAACAAGGACTGCTTTACCAGGATGGCCACCATCTGGGAGGACTGGAAGCCCAGCAGCCCTCTGGCCCTTGGGCCCACAGAAGGAGCAGTTCTCTGCAGTCACCCTGTGTGCAACGGCTGTCCTGTGGCTCTCCAGGCCCAGCCCTTCCTTAAGACCCACTCATCTGCTAGGCACAGTGGCACACGCCTGTAATCCCAGTGAATCTGGAGGCTGAGACAAGAGGATCACAAGTTCAAGGCCACCCTCAGCAATTTAGCAAGGCCCTGAGCAATTTAGCAATACCCTGTCTCAAAATAATAAAAAAAAAAGGGCTGAAGATATAGCTCAGTGGCAAAATGCCCCTGGGTTATATCTCTAGTACCGAGGGGGAAAAATAAAACAAAACCCTGCTTATCTTCAGTTCCTAGGAAGTCCCTAGAATTACAGCCCCAGGCTTTTGTCCTAGAACATCTATTGCATAGTATTGTACCTAGTGGTTTAATGTCATTTTTCTTGTTTTTCTCCAGAACAGGACCATGCTTTCCTTTAGGCCCAGGGTGTCCTCTTTTTCTGTATATAGTCAGTTCTAAGAAACACTTAACATTGCTGGCAGAATTCAGCATTCATAATCAGTTTATGCTCTTGTGTATTTAGAACAGATTATTTTCCCTGTCTTTGTAGTTGATGTCATTAATTATTCTCCTTATCAGGTTGTTCTGCTTAGTTGTTTCTCTTTCACATCTTTGCTTTCCACCCCCATTCACTTTCTTGCATTCATTTGTTCAGGCGACAAAAGTCCATTTTGCACCTATTATGTGCCAGATGTGGTTTTAGGTGGTGGGGATACAGAGTGAAACCCCCCTCCCCAATGAACTGGTTCATTTAATCAAGCAGAACAGAATTGGGAGTGGCTTGGGACAAAGTTTGATCCACTGGCTCCACAACTGAAATCCCCCTGGGATCACCGTAGTTAACTGAGTATCTGGGGGGACCTCTTCCTGGACCCGCCTCACGTCTTTCTTGAATGAGCAGATCATCTGGTGCTGAATGAGGCCACCCAGGCTTACATACACTTGTTCCTGAAGTTGGAGCCACCTTCTCCGGTTTCATAATGAGAACATGCTTTTTTTAGGGGAGCAGGTGTGGTAGACTCTGGACTCCTACGCTGCTCTCTTCTGATTATTCCCGGAGATCTGCACCTCGCTCTCTGGTTTGGCTGCGGCTGTTTTTGTCACCCCCACGGGGCTGTGTTGTTTGTTCCTGGAGCAGAGAGACATCTGTCATCCTCACTGAGCCTTGACAGCTGCCACATTCAAAGAACCAGCACCAGTTTGAACACACGCAGCAACGGCGCTGTCATTGCCACGCTCACTCAGACACGGGCACCCACAATGCCTCCTCCTGGGGGAGCAGAGCTTCCTGCACCCACCCACCAGTCCATGCTCTTGTGTGGCAGGTATGGAACCAATGGTTCCTGTGTGTGCAGTGATGTCCAGCAGATCTGAGCTAAAGGGTGTGAGCCCGTATAATGCAAAGGAGGGTCTAACGGGAGATGCAGGCTCTAGCGGCCTGGACAGTGAGCACAGCACCACCTCTCTGAGCTGGACACAGTCAGAGGGTGGATCCCCAGCACAGTGGGAAGAGCATGCAGGAGATCACCTTCTTGCAGATAGGAATGTGTCTTCTTTGTTTTGCTCCAGAAAGTACCTTACCTTGCCCCTGCTATCCTCAGAAGCCAGGTCTTGCAGAAACAGTGTGGGTAGACACAGACCATTGGGCTTACATTTAGTTCTAAGTGCGCAGCCCATTCTATAAGAGAGAGCAGGCCTGACTGAGCATGCTTTCAAAGGCACGATTAGAGAGATGGAGATAAGGATGCATGCAGCAGGACGATAAGGAAGAACCAGACACAAATTCACTTATGCTTGTAGGAACTCCTTGGGAATGTGTTATATGACATTGACTGTTTTCCTTATTTTGTGAAATCATCTTGATTTTTGATGTTTTATCCTTCCTTCCCTATGGTCCCAGCTGGAAAAAATCCTGAATGGGGTTTATGAACTTGCTTCAGAGGAGGATGGCTTGAAGGTAGAGTGGTAGG
Source organism: Sciurus carolinensis (assembly GCF_902686445.1). Classification (NCBI taxonomy): domain Eukaryota; kingdom Metazoa; phylum Chordata; class Mammalia; order Rodentia; family Sciuridae; genus Sciurus; species Sciurus carolinensis. The sequence goes on along the minus strand of NC_062217.1, from coordinate 127,950,903 downwards.
ACTCGCAATCTTGTTCAGGCTCCTGCAGATGAACTTGACCTAGAAAAGATGCTGGAAGGCCAGGTCCTTGGAGCCTAGAAAGGGAAAAGGAAGAGCTGAATTCACCGGTGTCCTGGGAAAGAGAATGGGCCTTTCTTTTGTTAGGTCCTGGGCAGTATCCTGGTGTTATGTTTCTTCAGATCGCACTCTGCTGATGTTTGGGAAACGGGATGGTGGGAAAGGAGACTGTGAAGTATATTTAACTGGATCTGCTACTGACAAGCCAAGAAGATAAGTCTTGCATTTCACCATTGTGTTTATAAAGCACACTGGTAGAAAAGACTGGTGTGATCAGGAAAGCTTCCTTGGAGGATTTCCATGTGGTGCAGGCCACCTAAACAGGAGATGTTCATCCTAGGATGCTAGGAACACCATGCAGGAAGATCAGTGATGGCTGTCAGCTGGACTGCTGGAGGTCCTGGGGGTTCTCAGGGGATCCTCATTGTTCTTTCTTAGCATCTTCTCCTCTAAAGGGCCGTTCCATTTTATCTTTCCCCTATATGGTGCTTATGCTTAAATATTTTATTTAGAGAATGGCTTCAGGAGCTGAAATGTTTCCTTATATCCTGAATCAGATCATCTGCAAACTCCCTCCCACTCTGTGATGGCTTTGTGACTTGGTGTCCCTGAGACCCCCACCCCCCTGACCCAGCCTACTTCACCTCATCTTGCTTTTTATTTTTAAGTTCTTCTTTTCTTTCTGAAGCTGACATTTGCATTCCTGGGTTGTTCTTTCTCATTTCCCCAGATTGTGTCTGTGACTCATCCTCCTCATGTTGTTTTAAGTCATGAAGAGAATCTGAATCCAGCAGTAAAACAGAGCCATCCTCAGAACGGCGAAAGTTTCTGGAATCTATAAAACATCAATTCGAATACAGGAAACTTAAGTTTAAGGAAGACAAGCTTTCCCCTTAATTTAAATTACTGCATCTCATGGGAAAGTTAATTTTTTTAAATAAATCACATATTCCAATAAAGCAGACAGCTCTGCTAGATAAACAATGAAGATGTTTGCTTAAAAAAATAATTCTTTATTCAGCTAGTGAAGAACCAGGGGAATAGAGACAGACAAAAAGTGCTGAATGGAATACGCAAGACTGGATTTTGACATGAAGATTAAACTCATCATCTCCGACCCTCCGTGCTTCTGTCATCCTCCACCAGAGGATGCCACCAGAATGACTCCCAAAATCCATGGGTGTCAGGGTGTGAAGCCAGGACCTACTGACGGGTGGAAAGCCTCACCAGGATGAGTGCAAAAGCACCATCTGGGATTTTTGCAAGTGAGAGAACTATGGTTCAAGTTGCTTCAGGAAAGCAAAAAGGGAATTTATGGCTCTGGTAATGGATGTAGGGACATTTTAAATTTGTTCCTTTCCCTTTGAAAATGTGATAATTTTAGTCTTTGAAACTAAACTGACAATAGGCAGATAACAGGGAAAGGAGCATACAAATTTGATGACGTGCCTAAGGGAAGGGAGTGTGAGATTCAAAGCAAGACACATGGCTGAACCTTTGGTACAGCTTAAGGGGATGGGGTGGGCTTCCTGTGGGGGGACAGGTGGTGCAGACTCTGGAAGGTCTCAGGGAGGTTGTGCACAAGCAAGAGTTGACTCAGTTGATGTTCTGGAGTCTCTTACTGTCTTTGATTCCCTCCGTTCTCATTGCCTCTCACACCTCTGCTTTCTTCCACGTTGGTTTTATACTCAGGCAGGCTTCCTCCACGTGGGGTCCCACAATAGAATCAGATGCGTGTCATAGTCACTTTGTCTCTCAGTGGAAAATCCCTCAGTGGAAAGACAGCTTCTTTTTTACATACAGTGATTTCAGTAAAAGACTCAGAACTGACTCTCATTGGAGAAGGCTGACGTGCTCATTCCTGAACCAATCACTGTGATTGGGAAGATTGCTAGCTGGTGGGTTTTACTGGTCTGGCAAACCTGGATGGAGCTTGAGGGTGTAAGTGGGGTCATTCCTGAAGCAGAGGGATTGAGAGCAAGGGATAGGGTTGTTTTGTTTCCAGACGTGGCGATGGATGCAGTTGAAGGTGAGCTCTCCATGGTGATTTGATTTGGTCAGGTGCATTTGAAGGGCCAGCCCTGGGATGACCCATGTTTGCCACCTGATCCTTCCTGCTTGGTTCCTTGTAATATACCTCAGTTATTGGCAGGATCCTCCAGCCATCTTGCTTCTAGATGTTGGAAGGGCATCCAGAACCTAATTTACCAATATGGACTTGATCTTCTAAAAGGCAAAGACAAGCTCTAAACCAGCACTCTTTCCCATCCACAGAGTTGAGAGATCACTTCCACCCTCTAGGCTTAATAGTAATTTTTGGCCACCAATATTGAACTGTTAACTGTTGATTTTAAAAATTACTTACCTGTCAATTTAGTTTTAGTATTATTTCATCCTATTTTAATGAAGTTCTTAGAGCTGCCTTTTATGTGAAGTTGTTTCTTAATAATAATCCTCTGAGATATGTAATTGTCCCTATTTGATTGAAAAGGAAAGGGTCAAAATCCGTGCCCTGTGGTGTCTCCAGCATCCATGTGCTTATGCTGGGTTCCATTCATGAATGGAATGAATAAAACAAGTTGTCTGCTCTTGAGCTAATTGTAATTACTTTGTGTTTATATTTGCATCAAAGAATAGTGTGTTTCTATGAGAATAAAACAGGAGGAAATAATACATTTTGCCTGAGTGTAGTCTAGGAAATAGAAATGAGCTGGGTCTTAAGGAGTGAATAGTAGTTTTCTGTGCATATATGGTGCAAAAGGGACCTGTTCTTTAACTATTTAATGCACATGTTTTGTATTGAGATGGAGCTTCCAGGTTCAGGGAACAGAATATTGCCCTTGACTCTGCCTTTTCCCTTCATTAGTGGTATGACCAAAGATATTAGTTTAGGTACTTTCATTTGCAAAGAACTGAAATTATAAGTGATTTAAATAATAAGGATTTAATGTCTCATATAATTGAAAAGCACAGGATTAGGACTCACTTGAGGTGAAGTTTGATCCATTGGTTCAGCAATATCGTAAAGACTCTGGTTTCTTTCCATTCCTCTGTTCCTTCTTATGCTATGGTGGCTTCATCAAAGGCTGCCTTCTTTTTGAGCCCCAAAATGACTGACAGAGCTCTTGGGGTTTTTTTTATATACCTCCTTTATTATGCCCAACGGGAAGGAAATAGTGTCTTTGTCCCAGCAAAAACCTGAGAGTCACTCTGATTGGACTGCCTTAGGTCACATGCCCATTCCTGAACCAACATTGTTGTTGCGGGAGAACAGGGGTGGAGTCCATTTCCCTGGAATCACATGGATCCCAGTGGAACTTTGGGGACTGACAGAAGGAGCAAGTGGACAGTGGATACTGGGAAGACATTCCCTGATGGGAAGGCATCAAAGACATGTTTACCCAGCATTTGAGTTTACATAGTCTCTCATGTTGGGACATTGAAGGTGGTTTGTATCTCTGGTCCATAACCTTTGATCCTTAGTCCATGGCACTTCAAACTCTAGGCTCTACCTTGGGTATCGCCATTGAACTATTGCTTTATCTCTCTGTATTCTCTACAAACATGCTTTGATCAAGACTACCCATTCATTGTTAGTTCGAGTCCTGGCTCTACCATTACTAGACCTGGGTTAGGACACAGCCATAGCTACCATGTTCTAATCTTCCATTCAAGGGATTAGTTTTTGGTGTATTCTCTTGTTCTTTGACCTTCTAACTTAGTTGGAAGGATAGTCTCTGTCATTTTTTTTTGCCTCAGGTGTTTCATCTGTAAAATATGAGAACTACTCATATCTACATCTTTGTTGTGGAGATTAAATGAGTGAATTCTTATGTAATTAATTTACAAGTGTTACAGATGCATAATTATAATTATTTAATCACTAAAAGGGATCAATGCACATACACATATATAATCATATGCATACTTATTTAGTTTGTAAATGTATATTTCAATACACATATATAATGTATGGAAAAGCATTTGGAACAGCATCCAATCGGCACTGTAGGGGTAGACAAAGAGATATATCTTGTAGGAATGCTATTAGCCTTAAAGACATTGCATATATTTTGTCTGGCGTATTGTAGACACTTGATAAATGTTAGCATTATTAATAATAATTATGTTGATTGAACTGCTTAATAATAATAGGTTTCATCTGAAAAGAACTTTATGGTTCTGGAGTGCTTGTTGCCAATACTGTCCCTGTTGAACCTCACAATTACTCAATGATGGGGCTCCTACTCTGTCCGGTGGATCTCAGGAAGGACTGTAGCCTTCCCAGGGTCTTATGACCACATGGTGGTTCTTAGGACCAAGCGGGAACCAGGGGAGGAGCTCCGAGGCCGGGGCTTGACGCACACCCCTCTGCCCCCATGCCATTTGTCACTCCTCCCCTGAAATGCGTGTGGTTCTCATCTGTAATATCCTGATTGTCCCATTAATCTCCTTTAAGCTTCATGAAAAATACAAAGGGCTGGATCACGAATAGTTACCACTTTCGAGTTTTGCATTCAGAAGATTGTTTTCCATGGACATGAACAGACTGGTGTTCCCTATTTGACAACCGGCTTTCTAACTATGACTGGGAGAGCTGTCGCCTTTTTAATTACCAACTGCTTTACAAAATCTCGTCTATATTTTGCCTCTGATGTGTGTGTACCTTTTGTTGTTTCTGTATCATCATGTGCTTTTGCTAATAGATGTTCTACAATAGTTCCCAGAGCGGGCGGTAAGGAAATTTTTTTCACTAAGACTTTACAGCAGAAAGAACCCTAGAATTTCCAGCCACCCCATGTTTCACAGAAGGAGCAATGATAGTTTAGTCAACAGAAACACATGTGCACACACACACACACACACACACACACACACACACGCACACACACATCGTCCTCCAAGTTCCTGAATTTCAGACTGAGTCCACTATTTAATATGGTAGCTACTAGCCACACGTTGTTTAAATTTAAATGAAATTATAAGTTCAGTTCCTTGCTTGGCATTAGCCACATTTCAAATGCCCAAAACCACATGTGGTTAGTGGCTACCATTTTGGACAGTGCAGATATAGAATATTTCCATGAACACAGAAAACTGCGCTGGACAGTATTAACGTGAAGAAGCAGAAGGAGAACTGGCACATGAGTGTGGAGCATCCAGCTGCGCAGTACCCCAGGCCAACAGCTGGTGAACATTCCTCTTTCTTAACTCTGCATGTGTTTCCCCTGCCATTTTCAGTGGTCCCTTATACAATGAGAAATGAGAGATTATGGTTTCCTGATCCAGCATCTGAATTCAGTGAAAATAGGATTTGTTCCCATCTTCTAGAGGAATGTTGATGCATATATATTTTTCGAACCCCACTTTTGTTTCCATCCATTGATAACTGGCGTGGATGTGGCCAGAAATTGTGTTGGAGAATGTTCAGAACTGGTCAGGCACCTTGCCTGACAAGGTAGCCCTGGTTCAACACATTTAAATATTCCTACTCAATCCAGACTTTAAAATATTTGGTCATGGACCACTCTGGTGGGCCAGTCTACCTTGGTGAACGCAGTCTATTTAATTCATCTCCAAAAAGCATGCACCAGAAATGACTGGAAGAATAGGCTTGCTTTGGATATCAAGTTGCTGTGTTTTGCTGTTAAATATCAACAGATTACTCAATGGTAATGGATTCAAAGAGATGAACATCATTGCATGAATATTGCAAGAAGCCCATGGATCTCTTGGGGCCCCTCCAGACTTAGTTTTGAGAGTGACTCATTAAGTCAGTTTTCAGAGTTAAATCACATACTCAGACAAGGATTATGAATTCTTCTGTCCTTGGGAGAAAGGAAAAGCAGAGGACAGCATTGGAAGCCTGGGCTAACGAAACAAGGGAAGCAGCAGCACATGTACCCCAAGATCAAAGATCTGAGTGACAGAGTCTGGTTCAGGAAAGGACTAGTATGTCTTCCTCTAGTGGACTTGTCCAGCAATGCTCAGAGCCTCTGCCGAGTATCAGGGTCACTGTGTTCCAAGTCATCTGTGGCTGGCTTACCAAACAGGTTGGAGTCTGGCAGAGAATATCTGTGGATTTTTCCAGAGACCAGAATCTCAGAACAAGAATATAATCTTCCCCAAATATCCTGGTAGATTTGAGTTTATGGTGACATCTGGGAATTTCAAGCCGTGTCAAGGTGTCATACTTTTTTGATGTCCTTTGACCTTTACTCCTCTTGGAGTTGACTGGTATCACAAAGATGGGAATTTCTTCACTATTGTCTCTGAGAAAACTCTTCAAAAATTTACAAAACTTTTAACATATCTCAGAAATAGATGTAATATCTCTTTACATTTTTGCGACCTTTTGAATAAAGTCTTTCAGAAGCACTGTCCCCAGGGTTTTCCAGCTCTTTTCTTTGGTCCTTCAGAATCTTTATTCAAATGAAATCTTAGCTAGATGGAGCATATAGCATAGATAAAAGTGGAGCTGTGACTAAAGAGGGAGAAAGGGGGAGCTCAGCCCACTGGACCTCTGTCCCCTCCCTCACATGCCTCCCGGCAGCTGAGTCAGCCCCTGAGTCACCAATGAGCAATCCCTGCGTGGCCCACAGCAGCATCCCACTAAGTCCTTACAATCACCAGGTATGACTGTGAGGTCACCATAGTGCCCTGAGGGGATGGGACACAGCTGAAGGGGGCTGAAGGGGGGTGGTAGCCCTACACTGCTGAAGCCCATTCAAGGAGTGGGCTTGCAGTGACAGAAATGCAGGGGAAGGTTCTCGTCCAGGGTCACCACTGGGACAGGGATTGGAATCTTGGTAGGAACTTTCCTAGAAAACAGCATATTTCTTAACAGAACTTGAATCTATTAAAGTTTCCTGGGAAAAAGTTAGAATCACTGAGCACCACCCTAGGTAGCCTGCCTTCAATGTGGCCACTCAGGGATTCTGCTACCAAGACCCCCAGGAGATTGTTCAGCCCACCCCAAACTCCAGACTTCTATAGTTAGTTCCTCTTGCTTTGTCAACTTAGGCACAAGTACCCGGAAGCCCCTCTTCCAGTTTGCACCCATGGCTTGAGATCTATCCTGTTCACTTAGCCTCTCACACCGTGGCCAGGATTAGAACCACAGCCATAGAGTGGGCAGGTGCACTTGGTTCTTGAACAAGGTTGAGCAGTTGCCCTTTGAAGACTTATTCATTCTTATCCCTGTATGTGTCATGTGCCAGATGCTTCAGTATTCAGGCCTCTGAAATGGGTATATGCATCACCTATGTAAAATTCATTGGAAGATAAAAAATCTCTTTTAAAAAATTGGGCAGCAAAAAGATTTCCTAAATATATGTTGATCTTAAACCCAGAGAGTTGGAATGGCTGGCCTCCCACCTCAGAGGCAGTACCACCATGCTCCATGAAATGCCATTGCTGCTCCTATTCTGAACCCAAAATGAAGGAAACCAAAGCCCTGACATCTTGTCTGACCTTGACTAATGATTTTCAGATTGACTGTGGATGCAACAGGGCTTCGGGATGTTTTCTTATGAAGTCGGGGGATGAGAAGCAAAGAAACTGAGTTCATTTTCTAACCTTGATTTCCCTGATGACTCACCCAGTGGGTTGGGGGCAACTTGCTGAGTTCCAGAGCCTCCACATCTGTCATAGAAGTGGGTGATAGTACTCTTGCCCAATCAATGGGAGGATGGGAGAGTGTCTTAGTCCTTAAGATCTGCTATAATAAAATACCATAGACTTGGTGGTCTATGAATAGAAATTCATTTCTCATAGTTCTGGAGACTGAAAGTTCAAGATCAGGGCTCTGGAAGCCTCAGGGTCTGAGGAAGGCTCACTTTCCAGTTCACAAATGTGAATCAGAACTTTCTGGTTCTTACTGGGCTAGCTAGTCCTTTGGGGCCTCTTTTATATGGGCACTCATGCCACGTGGAGTCTCTGTGCCTGTGACCCGATCACTTCCCAAAGGTCCACATTGCCTAACATCATCACACTGGTGATTAAGTTTCACCATATGAATTTTGGTAGTGAAGACACAAACATTGAGAGCACAGCAGGGAGAATTCCAAGAACCACATTAAGGAAGTGACTGCACAGGAAAGGAACTCATCCTCCAAGGCCAAGGCAATATTTTTTTAAATAGATTTTTGAGTTTTATTGAAATCTTACATGAATAAGAAATTGCAATCTTAATAATCTTTTGAAAAGGTTTCCTGGTTTTAGAATTAACTCCAAGAACTTTAAATTCACTCAGAGAGACAATAAGAGGAAAAGGGATGTTGCCTTTGTCTGGAATTTCAGTACTTTCTTTGCAAGACCAGTAATGCAAAGATATGGCCCCAAAGAACAGTGGCAGCCTATCCTTGCAATGGAAACATTTAAATTTCATCTAACTGTGGCAATTTCTAGGAGTCATTGGAAATACAGCAGCTAATGAACATGGCCCTGTTCTGTCAGACCCCTATTGGAATATTCAGTATTCTCTTTAGTGTACTTATCAACTGAAGGAGTTACAGAAATATGTTTCAGGACCCTGTTGGTAATAAGAGTAGAGATATAAAAATTTTCTTTTTCTGCTGGATGAATCCCATCAGTCCAAATGTGTGCCATCCCTGGGTTAAAAGGGCTACTAATTCCCAGCAGGGTCTGACCTGGGACTCAGCTCTGCAGGACTGTGCAAGGCTTTCTTTCCCAAGTCCCACCCCTCCTGGGACCTCCGTGGCCTCTATTCAGCATGTGGTTTACAGGTGTTCAGGTCTGCAGGCAGACACACATCTTCGGATCTGAACCAGAGGACCAAAGACATAGGGTAAAGGCCAGTGGCTGCTCACCCCTCCCTTCTCTTTCCTTTTATACTTAGTGTTTCTCAGAAGTGATGAGGGGTTGTTCCAGCTGGAGTAAAGGGCTCAGGTATGCTATTTCTCAAACCATATTTTGGGGCATTCTGTTCCATTCTCCTGAAGGTTTCCATTTATGTTGACATATCGAAGACCCTGAATATCCCCAAGTAAAGAGCCTGCTTGTCTGTTTATCCCAGTGGTTTCCAGGGAAACTAGAGTGCTAGTATTCTGAAGGGCACAGTATACAATGTTGCCCACCTGGATCGACCTGGATGTTTTGAGTAAAGTTAGCTTGCAGCCAGGTAAGGAACTTGGTGCAAGTTTTCAACTTCTAGTTTTGTGACCTTGAGCAAGTTACCTAACCATTATATGCCTCTGTTTCCTCACCTGGAAAAGGGGATAATAGAAAGAATTTACTTCATAGGGTTGTCATGAAGACAAACTGCTTTAATTACACTCTTAGCACAGTTTCTGAAACACAATACATTCTATATGTGTTAGCTATTATTAGTGGAAGCATCAATTATTTGTTGAAAGCTTTTACCAGCATGCTAAATGTTCCTGTTCTCTTCCTCTTGTGTTGTAGACTTGATAGGATAAGAATCCTACCTTGGGTGAAAGATCACAAGAGCAGCTTTGTTTTATTTAATCCTCACAATAGTCTTACAAAAGTGTGATTGTCCCTGATTTATGGAGGAGGAAGATGAAGCCTACCTGGTAAAGAGACCCACCTGTACACAACAAGTACAATAGTCAGACCCAGGCCTGCTGCTTCAAGCCCGCTGTCCCTGGGTGTCTTTGTAGAGCTGCCTGTGAACCAGACCCTGATGGGGACCCAAAGACATAAACCTGGTAGGGCACTTTGCAAATGGATTCTCCTTATGTGGTCAAGGAAATCTACCAGGTTCTAATTCCACCCTTCCCTGGGTCCTTTTTGCAGGTTACTTCTCTGGCCTTTAGTTTTCTCTGTTGTTATATGCATTTCTTGTGAGGAGAGTGAGGCTTAATGACGTAAACATGCAATGTTCAAGTGTAAGGCCTGGCATAGATTAATACTCCATAAATCATTGCTCACAGTAACATTGTGCATCAGGCTTTGTGCTAGGGTGCTTTCTAGGGGTGACATCCTATAATCTTCATATCATCACTGGGTGGGTACTCTTCATTTTTAAGATGAGGAAACAGAGACTCTGTGGGATTAAGTAACTTGCCCCAGGTCATATAATTATAGATTATGGGACACTGAGATTCAAATGCTGGCAGCTTTACCCCATGGAAACACCTTGTGCCTTGCTCTTCTGTAGAGCCACATGGTCAGATACATGCAGAATTTGTATGTGGTCACTTTCTGTGGTCAGCAGGGCCCTCCAGCGTTGGACATGTTAGTCATATCTATGTTGGGCAGTGCTGTCATTTGGCTTGTCGACAGTGTTTCTGACTCAGGAGAATATAGCAGAAACTGAGTTCTGTTTTGCCAGGAAGGATGCACCACTGCACTGTTGGGTCTGGTGACTCCAAACACATGCTGGTCCATTACTGTGTGCATGCTTGGCTGGGGTAGGGTCTGCCCACACACAGGACCCACCTCCCTCAATGAGTCTGTTTATCAAAGTGATGAGAAGAGACACTTTTCTGCAAGATGAACTGAAAAAGCTCCCCACCAGTCTTCCAGCTGACTGGAGGAAGAAACCCGGTGCATTATGGGGCAAAGGGAGAGCACATCTGAATGCATTCTTCATCTGAATTTTCTGAAGAAACTCTATTTAACAGTTTTGAAACTCTGCCTGCCCTTCAATATGAGGGACAAGAACAAAGCAAATGACCCAAAAATACCAGTTGCAGGACACTGAAACAAGAAGGAGGAGAGGAAAAGGAGAGTCCAAGATTACTAACATGCTTTGCCTACTAAATTGGCCTTCAGAATCAAGGGCAAGAACTAAGGTGGCTTAATCAGGGTATATTGATTGGATGTGCTGAGAAGTTGGAATGTGTTTTCCCTGTCATGAAAGTGCACTTGCCTAGGCTTGATTGGGTTTGAACTTGCTCAGTGGTGCATCACTTGGTGCTGCTGGCCTGTGTCTGTGAAGTCCCTCAGTTCAGTAACAAGGGTTGAGGCAGCCCTCTTCATTTGAAGGATCTTCCTGGGGGAATAGTAGGTTTCACTGTTCAATTAAAGTACTTTTCCCCATGATTTCCCTGTTTTACCTTCCTTGGCTCAGGATCTGGGGCAGCATCCCTGTGGGGGAGGGGTTTGTAGCTAAGGTCACCAGCATAAGAATGTGTCCAAAATTTGGGTGACCTACAGGGATGGACAGGTGCCACCTGGAAGCCAGAGGGGTGGGGTTGAAGGCAGAGCCATGGTAAGTAGGAGAATGGGGATCCCTCATTCCTTCCTCCACTCAGCATATTGAGCGCTGACTGTATGCCAGGAGATTCAAGGGAGATTCAAGGAGATTCAAGAGATCAACAAGGTCAACTAAAAACACAGTCACGTCACAGACACTGAGGTGTGGGAGCAGCAGGTGCACTGAGATGATTGGGAGCCTCAGACCCGCATTGACGACAGTGTTCCTGTGATTGCCCGCTCTGCCAAGTTAGTAGGAAAAGCCCTTTCTTTTCCTCCTCCCCACAACCTAGCATCTATCAACTGAGACTCCAGGAAATTTATTTTACCTTTGTCCCTTGGGTGCAAGGGTGAACACAAGAAACCCATTACTTCATATCTCTTCAGTTTCTGTATGGAAGGAGGGAGACCAGGTCTTCTGGACCCATTCAACCGGAAACCGCTCTTTCTACATCTTTGGTTGGCTTTTTCCTTCAAAGGTGCAAAGCCCATGATTTCAGGGCTGATGGCACCTGGCAAAGGTTGATATGGATAGTGAGGTGCTCGACAGGACAAGTCCCACAGAGAGCAGGGTAGGCTGAAGGGTTCAGATGTGTAAAGAGCCCTCCCAGGTACATCATGTTTCAATAAAAAGGAAAAAAAAATTACCCCGAGCAGCAAGGCAGGAAATCCAAGGCAGCCATTCATTCATTATTCACTCAGTTAGTCTCCAAATTCTTCTTATATACCTCAATCCAGAAACCATGGATTCTGGAGCCAGACTGTCTGATTTTAAGTCATGGCTATTTTATTTACTATCTGTGTAACCTTGAGCAAGTTACTGAATTATACTCAGTGTCTTAGCTTCTTAATTTATGAAATGGGGATAATTAGTTGTAATAAAAAGAGGTTGTCATGAAGACTTAAAGAGACCAAGTTATTAGTATCTCATTACTAGTATCTTTTTGTTCATTTACTCCTTTTTGTCCTTATTCTTTGGGGTGGCATGGGCTGGTGTTGAACTGGTGTACAGCCAGAGAAGGCTAGGCAAAGCCCCTGAGGTTACCGAAATGATGTTCCAGCAGAAGAGCCAGGTTATAAAAAACAAGTATGTGAGTAGGTTATAGACTTTAAGGTAGCAATAAGCGCTGTGTAGGTAACAAAAGGAAGCAAGGGATTGTACTGAAGACCCATACCTAGAGAGGACAAGGGAGGAGGGACAACCAGTAATCCACATGAAGATTGTTCTGTCTTGAAACAATCTGTCAAGTCTTTGGAATTCACAAAAATAAAAGGAAAATGGAGAAAATACTCCTTGAGTTTTTAAGAGAGGCCAACAGAATGAGCAGCCCCAAAATAAATATAGTTAAATCAAGATGGATTCTGGGGCCAAATAAGCTTCAAGATAATTACTTCTCCAGGTAGTGAATCATTATGGCTCACAAATGAATTCATCTTTTCATGTTTTCAGTCACAAATGTCCTTGCTAGATGGATGAATCCTCCTCTGCATCTCACTTCCTTTACCTGATCCCTGCACCTCTCCTTGAATTGAAATTAAGGGCCATTCATTTGGAAAAACCTATTAACTCCCTGCTTGTAGATGGCTTACTTTCCACTCAGCCTGGATGGGTTTCCCCTCCTCCTGAGTCTCTGCTGTCTCCATTAGGGTCCTTTGGGCCCATGGTGGAGGCAGAAAGGCTCAGGGAATATTCCATTGGCTCCTGTACTCTTCCCAGTTCCTGTGGTTAGGCAGGACATGGGTACCTGAGAGACGTGCATCCCTGCTGGGCTGAAGCAGAGGATCCCCGTGTGTGTTGGTTCAGTCTTCTGAGGGTGCAGTACAAGATGGCGGAGCTTCTGTCCACCTGGGCTGTGGAGTGGGCGGTGGAGTGGAGGTCTCCCTATTCCTTCATGGGTCCCTACCTTCCTGATTCCTCAGTGGCCTCATGACTGGCTCTTCCTATATTCTATAGGAGACTGTAAAACCTCTTAACAAATAAATTATTCAGTCTTAGATAGGTCTGTTCACAAACAGTTTTCTCTGTTTTTTGTAAAGTTAATATTTTTCCCCTTTCCAAAAGAACTTCTGTAACCTCTCACTGCCTTGGTCACTCTTTTGGTTTTTTTCAATGGATTTGCCATTCCCTGAAATTGTCATACTCATGTATTTTTATATAATTTGTGTCTCCTTTACACTCCACTGAATCCTCTTGCCTAGAACAGGTTCTGGCCAAAAAAATAAGGTGCCTGATAAAGTGTACAATGAATGAGCAAATGGCTACAAGTCACCAGGGAGGACCTCCTGGCCACCATTACTTCTCCTTTCCCTTCCCAGTGTTTGGGGCTGGACTGTGTCAATGCATTGAGGCAATGGAGTGTGTCATTAAGATGATGGGCTTCAGAGCCAGACTCCCCAGGCTCACATACCACTTACTACCTGAGTGACCTTGAATACACAAATTTGTGTGTCTCAGTTTCCTCATCTGTCAAATCATGACAGCTGCAGAATTTATTGCCTGGACAGGTTAAATTCTCAGAAAAGGGGGCTGAGTTTGTGGCTCAATGGTAGAGTGCTCACCTAGTACGTGTGAGACCCTGGGTTTCATCCTCAGCATCCCATAAAAATAAAATAAAGGTATTGAGATACTGTGTCCATCTACAACTAAAATGTGTATATTTTTAAAAAAATTCTCAGAAAAGTGTTTCATTGATAGTAAGAGCCATTACCATTTCTACCAAGTGTTGGGAAAGGACACTGTCCTGTCCCCTCTCTGGACCTTCAGTGACCTGGGTGCCTGAGCTCACTGCTCACCTGAGGTTCACTGAGGTCCACTCAGCAGGAGGGCATGACCACACCATCTCCAGCCCTTAAGCCCAGTAGGCATGAACCCCCAAGCCTACAGGAGGGGTCTCAAGAGAGTGGCCACCCAGGCTTGGGACAGAAGGTCTTTCCTCAAGGTTGATGTTCTCTGGGGAGGCCTGACCCCTCAAGCTTCTGTCTTCACCACAGCCCTTCAGCAATAATATTTCCATATTTTTATTAAACACCAATCTATGCTGGCCAGATGAGTGGCACTTCCAGTGATGGGGCTTTGCTCTGCTTCCCGGGCATAGAGAACTTGTTCAATTATGTGTCACCCTTGTGATGGGCCCAATCACAGACACACACGTTAGCTTCTGATTATAGCCTTGTTGTTCTTCCCTTGACAGGAAGGAAATGAATTTACCTCATGTCACCCCTGTAGTTTGCAAGCAGCCTTGGCTTTGGATAATAGCACCTTTCATGTTTCCGCGTTTTTCTATGGAGGAAACGTGCCTGTGGTGGCCAGTCCGGGGGATCTGCACATCCGAGCCTGGAGGTGAACTCCAGCTGATTCCTTATGATGGGGCTTGTGGGGAACTGACTGGGGCTGTGGAACTCATCCTGTAAGGATGGGAGGCCTTGACTGCTGCAGAGAGCAGAGCCCTGGATCCACAGTCTATGGGTCTTGCCTCATGAAGTTCCTGCGCAAATCACTGAATCTGTTCAGCCTCCCCTTCTGTGTGTGGAACGGTGTTATAAGGCAGTTATTGCACGGGCGGGTTGGGGCGTTGAGATTAAAAGAGTTCATGTGCAAAGCACTCAGCACAGTGCCTGGAATATAGTGAGTACTACCTATGGGCTTTCTAATTATCAAAATAATTTAAAAAATAGTTTTGCTATTGTTATGAAAGGGGCAGAGTTCATATGTGGACTCTGGAGTTCAAATGTGTCTTTGTCATCTAGTAGCCATGTGATCTTGGACATATCACTTCAGCCCTGTGGGCCATTTGTAAGATGAGAGAAGAGCAGACTGTCCCTCAGGGTGGCTGTGAGGGTCTCAGTGAGTCAGCCCTGGAAAAGCTTCTAGACAGCTGGGCAGGGAGGGAGATTGTTGCTGGTGAGTTTCCCTCCCACACCCAAGGGGGAGGTGGGTTGTTGGGAGCCCCGAGAGGCCGAGGTAGAGTGAGTGGAGTGTCCATGGTGGTTGATTTGAAGTCTTGCTTTCCATTTGGGACAGTGAGCTTCTTTAGTGGAGTTACCTCTGACCTTACCAAATTCCATGGAATCCTGGGACTGGCTAGGAAGGGAGGTAGTAATGATACTGGTGGGGTCCTGGACAACTTTCAAACTTTCAGACTGGGCTGATAAATTCAGGCAGCAGGAAGGGATGAGATTCCTGAGGTGGGCAGCATCCTCTCTCTGGTGGACTCATCCGCTCTGCAAGGACCCCCCATGCTCTGCATCTTCTCCCACAGGAAGTCACCCTGCCCTTCCCCCTGTCAGTTGCAATCACTCCTTCAAGCCAAGGAGTCTTGGCGGACCCTGTCCAAAAAACCGTGACCACAAGTCCAGGGAGGACTTTTCTCTTGACCTGGAAAGGACGAGATTCCACAGACCTTTTCTGAAAAATAAACAAACCAGCCTCTCCAACCTTTCTCCAATCAATTCCTTGAAGTTATTTGTTGTTTTCTTTTTTGTGTGATTAAGTGTTCTTTTTTAAATTTTTTTCCATTTGTTCCAATTAGTTGTACATGACAGTAGAATGCATTTATACATTTTAATAGATACTACATAAATGGAGTGTAATTTCTCATTTTCCTGATTGTACATATTGTAGGATCATGTTGGTCATGCGGTCATACCTGCCAATGAGGTGATAATGTCTGTTTCACTCTACTGTCTACTGTTTGATTTTTGAAGTCAACACAATTTCTTTCTGTACCCACTTATTTCCTAGTGGCAATGTCAGTTCACTTGGGAAAGCCCCTGGAAAGAAGGGGCAGGGAGGTTCTGGAAAGCTCTGGACTCTTGATCTGAGTGGGGTGCCACCTCTGGCCCTGCAGGGACGTGAGACGTATGTGGGAAACTTCTCTCCGAGGAGCCCTCCAGGCCTCTTTGAGGTTTGGGCGCTCAAGGTTGATGGACCACTCTTGGCCCTCTGAGATGACAGCCTCAGCCCAACCCAGTGGCTACAGTAAGGGCCCTTTTTTCCAAGCCTGCTGTGTTTGGGAGACCTGGTGCTTGCCCTGTGAGGGACGTGCCCTTCAGAAATTTGGACAAACTAGGCAAATGACTGAGTCTCTCCACTGAAAGAGAGTGGGAGTGGGGTGGCGAGAGAGAGCCAGATAGGGACAGAGGCACAGGCAGACAGATGGAGAAACAGAGAGAGGAAGAAGAGTCCGGAAATGAGACAGACAGATTCACAGAAGGGAAAGTAGAAAACCATCATGACATATCTCAGTCAATCCTTGTGACAACCTGTGAAGTAAGTTCAACTCTGAACTTCATTTTATGGTTAAAAAAAAAAAAAGACCTGGGCATTTGGAAAGTTCTAGAATCTTATCTAAGGTCACGCAGCAGCTGGGTGTGGTGTCACACACCTGTGATCCCAGCAACTGGAGTGACTGAAACAGGAGGTTCACAAAATTGAGTCCAGCCTCAGCAATTTAATGAGGATCTAAGCAACTTAGTGAGACCCTGTCTCAAAATTTAAAAGATAAAATAAAAAGTAAAAAGTGCTGGGGATGTAGCTCAGTGGTAAAGCATCCCTGGTTCAACCCCCAGTTTCAAAAAATAAGGTCACACAGCTTTTGCTGGGGAGTCAGGTTGAAACCCACTTAACCTGACCTGCAAAGCTCCTGTGCATAACCCTTTGCATATCCTTAGACACCACAACCCTGAGTCCCCGAGCATAGTCTTAGTCCCCTGCATGCTGATGTTAGAGGCACAAGGTGCATTTGTGGAGAGACCTCAGGGAAGGCAGGTGGGTGAGTATCAGGCCTTTCTCTCTTGACTTCTGTTAGGATGCTCTAATCTGCGGGTTGCACAAAAGTTTTTTCCACACAACAAGAAGCTCAGGAGCTGCTGGTGCAAGTGTAGCTGCTGTGTCACGTCAGAGCTGATATCTCTAGTCTAGACTCTCTCAACTCTTTGACAGATGGGCAACTTTAGACTGTGGGTGCACTTCAAGGCAGGAAAAAATGGGGAAGGACTGCATCAGGGTAAGCTCTTCCCTCCCCCATTCTTACTAGACTTCTCTCCCTGCAGAGTGTGTGGCATGGCCATGCAGATTCACAGCTGCAGGGGGAGCTGGAAGGTGACCTTTGAGCTTTCCAGCCTCTAGGATAGGCAAACAGGGTTCCCCAAGGACTAGCCAGATAGCCGTGTCTGCCATATTCCAACAAACTAGCTGAAGCCAAAATCTAAAAGTAACCCTGGTGGAGGGGAGCATCCCATTCTCTTGGATGTTGTAGGCATGCCCTTGATTTTAGACCTGAGTCCAGGGAGATGGGGGAAGGCGGAGCACTCAGCTCTGTCCCCTCCTCGCGTTGCTGGATGGGGAATGAATGCAGTCCCATCTGTCATGTCTAGAAACCAAGGCTGGCGTCTCCGGGCTCACATCCTGCTTTCCCTGCCACTGACTGCTCTGCTCCTCTCCCAGGGGAGGCAGCAGATCAGATCAGCAAAGGAGCAGAGAGGTTGGGAAGCCGGTGGAGGAGGAATGAATGCAGATTTGATGGAATTTTAAAAAAATATATCATTTTATTGATTTGGAAGAGACACGAGGGATTAAATGGAAGAGAGGGGTTTTGATAAGAGACTCAGCTGAGATGGGCATCGAGTCTGCCTCTGCTTTGATTGGGAGCATCTATGGATCAGAGTTTCCTTAGCTGGTTTTCATTATTGCTCACATACGGGGTCTTTGTAAACATTTATTTCCTAATCATCCCCCAATGAGGTTTTACTGTTCTATGTTTACATATGTCATGTGTATTTGTGCTTCAACATAAAAACAGAAAGATTTTTTTTTTCATTCCCCAAATACCTGTGTTGAGGTATTTTCATTCCTTGCCTGTGTTGAGGAGAATGTGTGCATTAGACACAGCCCTGGGGTCATGTCTGGTCTTACTGGGGGAGGATGAGAGCCCTCTGCATCCTCTCAGCTCAGCCTTCCATGGAGAAGCAGGGCCGGGAGATGTCTGGCACTTCTTGAGCACCTACTATGTGCCAGACACCAAGCCTGGAGCTGTAGACTTATGTGCTCACCTGCTGTTCATGGCCAATGAGACATCAGAGCTGGGGTCCCATTTCATAAATAAGGTCATGGAGATTCAGAGATTTGTCCCCCCTTGAAGAGCCCCACCTCATCCAGATGAATGAGCTAACACTCTTCCTAGGATGGGGTGGCCAAGTGTCAGAGCTGGTGACCTGAGGAGAAGCAAATGGGCTGGGGTCCACAGGGACACTTCTTGGAGGAGGTTGGGATGTGAACTGGGCCTTAAAGGAAACTCAGGCACAGATGCGAGAAGGGGTTACTCCAAGCAAAGGACACAGCAGGAGCAAAAACATAGGGCCTATAGGGGTCTTTGGCTGCAGATGAGAACTCTCATTTCAGAACTGAGAGAGGCTAAGGCAGAGCCAACTCAAGGTGGAGCAGAGATCTCCATTGGCTTGTTCATACTCCTGGCCATGTTGACCTGGGGATCCAACTGAGTATACTTAGCATCATTTCCATGAGAAACAAAAGGAGGCAATCTGGGGCTCCTAACTTAGCAACTCCTAGAAACTGAAAGATCTTTTCAGAGTATCCTGGTAGAGGAAATCTTTGAAAGAAAGCAGAGTGTATCACCAAAAAGAGACAAGAATCATTCCCAAGACCTTTCTGGCTCACTCACCCTTCTCTTCTAGATCCTTTGCAACCACTCTTAACTGATGAGATTGTATCAGTAAGGACAGGCTTCAGTAACACAAGGCCCCCAGGTATCAGAGGTTACCACCACACACCTGTATTCCCCACTCATGCTTCACACTCTGCTCAACTGGTACTGAAACCCGGCTTCTGAAGTCTACTCTTCCCACTCGGAACCCTTCATTTCCACACATTCTTCCATGCTCACTCTCATAAGGAAAGAAAACACAGGGAGTCTGCATAGCCCTTGAAATTTCTGCTGAGGTGTGGCACTTGCCCCTTCTGTTGACATTTCATTAGCCGACATTGATCACATGGCTCAGTGTGGCTTCAGGGGAAGCAGGGAAATGTCATCCTCCTGTGGGCCCAGAATGTGAAAAGCAGGAAATACTTGTCAGTACCACTAAGAATGGCCATAATGATGATAATAAGCAAAGACAATATTAAATTGATTTCTCAAAATC
Organism: Sciurus carolinensis; assembly: GCF_902686445.1. Classification (NCBI taxonomy): domain Eukaryota; kingdom Metazoa; phylum Chordata; class Mammalia; order Rodentia; family Sciuridae; genus Sciurus; species Sciurus carolinensis. The sequence continues at coordinate 127,931,505 of NC_062217.1, read as the reverse complement.
AAGTTGAAATGATTTGTTCCTCTGTTTCTCTCTGAAGCACTTCGGTGATCTCTCCACTATAGCACCTAATGTTATGCCACTTGGTAAATATGTATTGGTTAACCCACCTGAAGTCAAAACTCCTAAGGGCAAGGCAAGGACTCTGTTGAGGGAGAGAACTACAAATATTTATTGAGGATCTACTTTCTTTACCAGGTATGATGGTAGGTAGACAGTAAAATTCCAGTGTCCCAAGGTGGTTGGTGGGTCTAGTTTAAGGTGCTGGATGACTTGCATCTGAATCCTGGAATATCCTGAGCAACCTTCCACTGACTCATTCCACTGCTTGTCAGTGGACTCTCTAAGTTAGAAGACAATGTGGGAGAAGCTTCCAGAAAGAGATTGGCTGTGAACCAGTGGCCTAGCACAGGCCCCACAAATAGCAGGTGCACAAAGCAGACTTGACCTTCCTAGTGCTTTGTTTTTTGACAATGGTTCATTCATCCTCTATCCCATGTGCTCCTTTAAGTAGGGCAGATATTGTTAGCTCAGTTCGACAGATGGGACAAGAGTCTCAGAGCTGGCCCACCAGCCTGGTCTGCTTGGTTCTTGGAGGATGAGCTCTTAGCTCCTCTCCAAACGTGTCAGCTGCACTGGACCTGCCACGTTCAGCCTCCCCATCACTCAGCTCCCAACACCATCAATCAAGTGTTCTCGAATTGGTGGAGCTTAAAAATGACAGCCGTTTGAAATGGAGTAGAATTCGGTATTATTAAAATAGCATTCTAAATTTTAATCTTGCGCGTTGACTTTTTAATAGCTTCTACTTTCACTAAAAATTATGGGCCGTGCTCACAGACATTCAATTTAAATCCTGTCGGGCAAGACTGATTTATCTTCCAGCATTGCCAGATTTTCTTTTTTCTTTTTTTTCTTGCTTCTTCCTTTCCCGAAGAAAGTTTTTTTTTTGAAGACCCAAGTTATATCTTTTTAAAGAATTAAGTTAATTGGGGATTTTACAGGGTATGAAATTTAAGAAAGAGAGCATATCTTTGTTTATGGTCCTTTTATTCTTTGTCTTCAACTCTCTAGTCCCCTTCCCTACCACCCAACCTCTTCATTGGTGGGTAGAGCAGGCACCTCTCTGGGAGCTAGGTAATATATTTGTCCCCCAGTAGCATCTTTTATCATTACTACATCATTGTCAGGAAACCAGACAGTTTAGTGGTCAGTATTGGTACCCCTCTCCCCATATTCTCTTTTAACACCCGATCACTCCAGGCCTTGCTGAAGTCTCACAGGAGCTGTCTGTGAGGAATGCCCGTCCCCTGCTGCTGTCCCCATGACAATTTGTTTTCCAAACTCCCTTCTGTACCCTGGCTATCTTCATCCTCTCATTTCCATTCCAGTTCCTTACCTTGAACTAAGATGGAGAGAGCAGAGATGGAGGGCAGGATTGATAATATGGACCCTGACAGTGGGTGATGAGGGGGTTGAGCCTGGGTCTCGTAGTCAGACTTGACCTGGCTCAAATTTCTTATTTTGCCAATTGTAATTGGAAAAAGTGCTGAATCTATCAGAATCTTGGTTTTCTCATGTGTAAAATGGGCTGGGTAGAAGTCAAATGTGGTGGCACGTGCCTGTAATCCTAGCAACTTGGGAGACTGAGGCAGGAGGATTGCAAGTTTAAGGCCAGCTTCACCAAAGTAGAGAGGCCCTCAGCAACTTTGTGAGACTCTGTCTCAAAATAACAAAATAAAGAAATGAAAAAGGACTGGGGATGTAGCTCAGTGGTAAAGTGCCTGTGGGTTAAATCTCCAGTACCAAAACGGAAAAGCCTGAGTGAACCTGTCTCACAGGGTTATATAGTGTGAATCCAATGAGAATGTGTACTTGAAGTTCATTGTTTAACATGACAGCTAAGAGCATCTGTTGCTACCTGGCCACTTTCCTTTACACCCCAGCCCAGCAGTTCTCAGTCCTAGATACACGTTAGAATCACCTAAGTGCCTTCAAAAGGAGCCCAGGTCCCCAGCCCTCACTCTGAACCAATTAAACCAAATCTGGGGGCATACCCTTGCAGCATCTTTACTTTCAAAATTCTCTCCAGATAAATCTGCTGCATGCAAGTGTGGAGAGCAACACTAAGTCCCTAGGGTTGCCTAAAGCCTGAATATGCTTTTCTTTTGAGATCAGAGGAATCTTATTTTAGTGCTTATGGGCAAAGACCCAGATCTCTCATTAGTGCTGGATGGGATTTTACCTTTCCTGACTGACTAAGAGAATCAAGAGAGAGATGGGGTGGGACAGAGGCTCCCAGCGGGTGGGACCTGGCATTATCTTTGTTTTCTTCTTGGGACACCCATGTATCCCAGAAGTCACCACCCTTGCTTCAGTAGGGGCAGGGTTGATGGGAGGGGGAAGATGGGAAAGGAGAGAGGAAAAAGAAAGGAAGGAGGAGGAGAGCTTTCCTCCTGGGATCTTCTGCCTATTGAGATACTTCCCTTTTCTGTTCTCTACAAACAGTTTGACCCAACCTGGAGCCTACGAGCATGGTCCAATATGTGGCCCCAACCCATGTTTGATTACACTTTAAATATGACTGGTCTGAGTTGAGATGTACTTTCATTTGCATATTCTGAAACTAAGTGCAAAATATGAATACCTTATTAGTTTTATAAAATGTTGGGTATATTTAGTAATGCTAATATGTAGATATGTTGGGTTAGGTAAGATATTAGTAAAATTAATTTCACCCATTTATTTTTACTTTTTAATGTAATACTAGAAAAATTTTAAATTACTTATATAACTCTATTGTATTTCTTTTGGACAGTGCTGATTGAACCTCACATTCAATACTTAGCACATGATTCATTTGTGTGTCTTAATGCTGCCATTAGATGAGCAGTTGAGGACAGGGACCTCAGCATCCCGTTCATTTTATGTCCCCCAAACACCTATCATCCAAGTGCATTTTACCTATTGTGTAGCGGGGTCAGTGATTTCTCTAGCTATAGATGGTGATGGTGGTGGTGGTAAAGAGGGAGATGATGTAATAAAGCTCGCGGTGTATTAGGATATATGTATTAAGATTTTTAAAAAGCCATGCAAGATGAAATGATTACCTTTTTTAGAATAAACATCCTCAAATACATGTTCTTATTTTGATTAATTTACATATAGAAAGATCCTTGGTACACAGAATAGAAATATCTTCAAAAAATTTCTATTTAGAGGTGGAGAAGTTTTTGAAGAAAACTGAATATTTTCCTTAAGTGGAAATTCTCCTACAATGTTCAGTAAACTCTTGCTGTGGGCCTGCACTTAGCGAGCAGTGAATGAAGGAAACAAAAATTACGAACTTTGGACCTTACATGGTATGTGACAATTAGCCTATTTTCAAGTAAAATATTTACATGTCACCTGGAAAAGTAAGCATCCTAGAGAAAAATAAAGCAAAACAAGGCAAAGCAAAGAGGGTGTGGGGGGAATAAATGGGTGTCTTGTGAATCTTGCACAGGGAAGTCATGGAGTAAGTGACTGTGGACTGAGTGTCTGCAGAAGGTGAGCAAATCTCTTGGGGGCTCACTTGAATTTATTGTCCTTTATTCATTCAACAAACACATACATTGAAATCCTACTATGAGCTTCAGGCAGTGGTGAGAGGAGGATGTCCAACCCCTAAGGGGTCACAACTTAGTCTCAGAAGCGTGGACGTGTGCCAGGAAGAAATCACACTCACAGCCTCTTTAAAGTACATCCTCAATTAGGCAACACTTGGCAGCTATAACATCATTCTGTCCTATTCTAGGGTAGCGTGAGTGCATCTCGTCTGAACTATTCTGGAATACAGAATGTCCTGGAGCTGTTGCCTGGGGAGACACTTCTCAAGGAGCCCGGGTCCTCAAGCAAAGGCTGTGAGGCTCTGGTTATCACAGTGAGCAGTGAGCTCAGAGTGAATCAAGGCCTGGGAATGCTGCATTGTCATTACAGTGTGGCAGTCTGCATTTAGGCACCGAGGTTACTTTTTAATTATAAGTGTGCGGCTGGTTTGTAATGATGTCATTTGAGAGAATGGTGGGCTGTTTGCCAGGCCATTCTTGATATGAGCTGTCTCACCCACTGAGTCCCTCAAAAGGGGCTCCAGGGGTCCTCTGTGCAGCGCTGCTCAAGGCAACAGGACTCTTGCTCTCTACCATGTCTACTATTGTTGCTTCACCTCTGGGAAGTGACTGGCAGAATCAAGATCCTCTGTGATCAGATGAGGCTGTCCCTGGGTTCCAGGCAGGAAGCAGAGTGAAAATGTGTGCTTGTTTTACATATGGCTGATGAGGGTGTTTCCTTTGTACAGCACATCTCCCCACAACTTGGTTAAAGAGGGCCTGTTCTTTTTTTATTTCATCTTTGAAACTAGGAAAGTCACCTTTAACTAGATTAACACACAGGCCTGTTGCGTTAGACTGAATTTTGGAAGCCGGGATCAGGCTGATGAACCGCCTTTCTTCTGAGAGCTCTGTGCCTCTATGGTTTCCATTTCCCTTCTTTTAATCCCCCTGAGGGTTTCCTTGCTGCCATCCCATGGATGTGTGCAAGCATGCTGCTGGTCCCCCGTCACTCCAGAACTCTCCCAGCTCTGCCTGGTGACCCCCACACATCCCCTGTGTCCTGTGCCTGATGCTCTGAGGGAGAGAGGCAGAAGGCAGAGCTTCCCATTCTGCCACCCAGGGAGGCAGGTGGAAGCAGCCAGAGTAGCAGCAACAGGTGGGGGTGGGGTGTCTGAACTGAGCCTACAAGAGACACTAAGTTGTTAACAACCCCTAGGCACAACAACCCACCTGCAAACAGCACTGCTGGCAGGAGGTGGCAGCAGCTGGGGCTGCCTCAGCTGTTGACCGAGCTAAGAATGATGTTGGGTGCCCGGGTGGTGCTGTGTTGATGGCTTATCACTCAGCGGTGCACTGAGGTGCCCACCTGCTACGTGTGAATTTTTGCCCAAGTGTTTCTTTGACCCAGAGCAACTTCTTTTTATCCCCTCTCCCTTGTTTTACACAGTTTTGCATCACAGTGACCAAAATATCTGATAAGAACAACTTAGAGGAAGCAAAGTTTATCTGGGGTTTATAGTTTCAGAGATCTCAGTTTATTTCTCTGGGCCCTGGGTGAGACAGGACCTCATGGCCAACAGGCAGAGCAGAGGCAAGCAGTTCACCTCATAGTGATAACAAAGCAGAAAACGAAGGGGGCAGGGGCCCAGTAGGGAAGAACCACCCTTCCGGTGCTTTTCCCCAGAGACCCACCTCCCCCAGGCAAACCCCAGCTGCCGACAGTTACCACCCAGTCAGTCCCTTCAAATAGGATGCACTGATTAGGTTATGGCTCTCACAATCCAGTCGTTTTACCTCCAAACTTTTCTGCATTAACACAGGAGCTTTGCAGGGGACACTTTATACCCAAACCCTAACACCCTTCTCCTCTTTTAGAACTCCTGCGCATCCTTTGGGTCCCAGTTCTGAGTTCCAGATTCAGGAACAGTTCTACTTCTGTGTTCCCCCAGCCCCAGGGACCCGGCCCATCACCCTGTTTTAGACCTGCCTCTGTAAACCGTCTCCCACACTGGGCTCTGCTTTCCCTGAGAGCAGGGACCGTGTCTTGTTCCTCATTATTTTCCCAGGGACCAGAAAAGTGCGTTGATGCTGTGGATATGTATAGACTTGAATGGATCTTATCTATGTGCACAGCATCATTTAATTAATTGTCAACACCTCTTGATTATCCACTAAATGAAGGGAAGTGGCAGCTTGGATAAGTCAAGTGAGCAGATAATCTGAAATTTATTTCTTTAAGACTTTGCAGCCCTCCCCAGGGCCCTTTAGGAGAGGGGACAGATTATCTGTCTTCTTGATCACTGCCGTCTTTATTAAATAAGAATGAAGGCTTGAGTGGGATTTGAATATCGATAATTATAAAATGCCTTTCACTGCTCCCTCTTTAGCATCATTCACGTGCTACGTGTAGATTTTTGCCCAACCAAGTGTTTCTTTGATCGCCCATACACTTCTTGCAAGTTCCACCTAATCGTTACTTAATGGAGATGAATATTCCATTGACCCACTATCACGATGCCCCACGTCATGAAGCAGTGTTATATACATTAAACATAAGGCAGGCAAGTTCTGCTCACCGTTAGCTACTGTAGTCCTTGTGCTCAGACCTGCTGCCAGTCAGCATCAGAGGCCTGGGAGAATGCCAAGGGTGTACAGGCCAGCACGGGATTTAAAAGTGTTCCAGATAAACCACACTCTGTAACAGAGCTCTCTGGCTCAAGTGGAGACTGGCAGGTCTGTAAGGGGAGTTGGAGTGTGGTTGAAGCCAGTGTATGTTGCTGCCTTCTTTAGTTTGGGTTCCACATGACTTTGTGCATTAGAGAGAATAGGGTTGACCTGACAGCAGCATCCTTAGATTATCAGTATTATCCATCTGTGTGCTGAACAGTCGACTCCTTCTCTTTCTCTGTTATTGTTCGTCCTCCAGCATCCTGAATAGAAGGTACTGTGTCCATTTGACAGATGAGAAAACTGAGTCCTCCTAGGATAAGTTACTTTCTTGAAGTCCTAGAGGCAATCAGTGGTGGAACTGGGATCCAATAAAGTTCTCCTTGACTGCTTTTCCTGCTAATCCAAAATGCCTGAACATCCAGCTTGGTCCATCCTGTATTTGTCATTCACTGGGGGCCATGTGATTTTATCAAGTCACAGCAGCCTTTGCCATGCACTACCTTCTCTGTACAATGAGGATGCTACTAACTGCCCACTTCTGAGGAGTCCTAAGAACACCCAAGGAACTGAGGTGCCTACCAGTGTTTAGGAGTGCGTGGGTGAGTTCAGGATAAGGCCGTTATCATTGGTTGTCTTCCATGCCATCTCCTTGAGTTTCTAGGTCCTGGCTGGGAATGATGAGTTGACATTGGACATTCTTAAAAGGAGTGAATAATGGAGAATGGAAGCTTTGGCTTTGGTGATCTTCACAGCTGGTGTGTGTCCCGGGTCTGCAGAGCTCCTGAGGAGGTTGCAGAGGGATGGGGAAGCAGGTGGAGGTGGCCCCCAAGCCTGGCTAGGCAGGTGGAGAGCTACTCTGCTGTGGTGTGGGTGGAGGGTGTGTCAACATGCCACAGCTTCTAGGGGGCTTGTGCCTCCATGGTTTTTACCCTTTCCTGTTTTAAGAAATTTCTCAATTCTTCTTACATTGGATGAGCGGGTAGATGACGAAGCAAACTTCTCTCTGCCCTTACATGATCTGTCTGCAATTTACTGAAACAAGAGATAGAGGGGTAGATGTTAGGAATAGAGAGAGGGGGGCATCCTTGAAAAACAGGGTCAGGGAGGGGAGAGAAAATTTCTTCTTTAAGTCTAATTTGGGGCAATAACAACAACAAAAACAAACACAGTCATTTCTTGGTTTCCATGGGGGATTTGTTCCAAGACTCCCTGAAGGTATTGCAGTTGCTCAAATTCCTTATATAAAATAGTATATTTGTATATAACCTATGATATCCTCCCATACACTTTAAATCATCTCTGGATTATTGATACTACCTAATACAATGTAAATGCTATGCAAATAGTTGTGATAGTATATTGCTTGGGGAATAATGACCCCAAAAAGTCTGTACATGTTCAGTACAGACAAATTTGTTTTGAGTATTTTGGTCTGTGGTTGTTGAATCTGTGGATGAAGAACATTTGAGTTTTGGGGACAAATTGTATAATAATACATATCCTTCCTGGGTTATTATTATGTGGCAGGCACTTTCTAAACTCTTTAGGTTCATTATCTTATTTAAGATTTTAAATAATCTTATGAACTAAGTCTATTTTTATGATTATTTTTATAGGTGAATGCATCAAGACACAAAGAGGCGAAGAAACTCTCCCATGGTCACTCTGATTAGTGATGAAGTTAGGAATAGTTGCGATGAAGTCTCAATAGTGATTTTTTTCGCAGTGCTGGGGATTGAATTCAGAACTTCATACATGCTGGGCAAGCACTCTAACACTGAACTACCCCCCCAGTCCTGTGATGGAGTTAGAATCCAGGAGTTAGGATTGAAATTCTAAAACCATACTTTTAATATTCTGTTACCTCTTTGCAGCACATGAGAGAAGAGAAGAATTAACTCCTTTGGGATAGGAGATCCATAATGTTCAATTTATTATCCAAACCAACAGAGGGGAGCTGTCTTAGTCCATTTAGCTGCTATAACAAAACTAGAATAGTCTGGGAAGCTTAAGCAACAAACATTTATTTAACATAGTTCTGGTAACTGGGAAGTCCAAGAACAAGGTGCTAGTAGATTCTGTGTCTGGTAAGGGTCTGCTTCCTGGGTCACAGACAGACATCTTCTTGGCTATGTCCTCTCATGGCAGAAGAGTGAGCACGCACTTTGGCATCCCATGTTAGTGATTTCAACCCACTTACAAGGGCTCCTGCTCAGACCTGCTTCTGTCTTCCAGAAGCTCCATCTCCTAATATCATCACATTGGGAGTTAGGGTTTCTGGTCCTGAGTTTTGGAGTGACACAAACATTCCATGCATAGCAGGAGCCAATAATTTTCTAAGTGATTCACATTAGCTCTGGTATGGATTATGAAGCAATTTTTTGAATAAGTTTAGAACCAGGGTGAAAAAGGGATGGAGAAACCCGATTCCTGAGCCAAAATGATACCAAAGAATCATTTTCCTCAGGAAGCTTGAACTTTCCTCAAGATATGTACTTTCCTCTATTACCTTTTTCCTGATAGATTTCATCAATAAAAATCTTTATCTAATTGCAAAAGAAAAAAAAAATGTTATGATCTTCCAACCGGCTTTGTCCACTTGTCTGTTTCAGGACCATGGACAGGGTAAGAGTAAGCATTCATACATTTTTTAGTTTCAGTTTGTCTCTCTTAGGACATTTTTTCTAAGCCTTGTAGGAAGTCACAGTAGCATTGTCAGAGTGCACACCTGCTAATATCAGAATGAATGATGCTTTAACATTTTCTAAGAATAATTTCCAGAGGGGGTAACTGGCCCTTTATTTATTTATTTATTTATTTATTTATTTTTGCTTTCTGTGTCTTTATTGGTACTGATCATAACAACCTGTTGCCTTATATGTAACCTACCTGAGATTTTGATCCATCAGTGTAGTTGATATCAAAAATTAAAGCAAGTAATAAGCATGCATCTGTTCTTTAGATCATTTAAAGGTGGTAGTGGTAATGATGTCACAGGTGGTATGTATTTATTGAGTGCTTACAGTAAACCAGGCACTACTGTGAGTGATTTGCATGCATTTTTATTTTTAATCTCCATAACATTAGATAAAGAAATTAAAACCCAGAGAGACTAAATAAACTGTAGAAGATGACCCAGTTAAATCATAAACAGTGGAGCAGCATCCCCGCACTGAACCTCAAGGTCATCCCATATGCACTCCTATGGGGCCTTTGGGGTAGAAAGCAGGGGGCTAACCTTTTTCAAGCACCTGCTGTTTTTGTCAGCTTTTTTACCAATGTGACCAAAAAGATCTAACACAAACAGTTTTAGAGGAGGAAAAAATTATTTGGGGCTCACAATTCCAGAGGTCTCAATCCATAGACTGCCAATTCCATTCCTTGGGAACTGAGGTGAGGCAGACATCATGGTGGAAGTGTTTGTTGGAGGAAAGCAGCCCAGGTCTTGGAAATCAGGAAGCAGAGAGAGAGAGAACTCTGCTCAACAAGGACAAAATACAAGCCCCAAAGGCACAGCCCTCTTCCTCTAGCCACGTCCTACCTGCCTACATTCATCACCTAGTTAATCCATTCAAGTGAATTGACACACTGATTAGGTAAAGGCACTCATCATCCAATCATTTTGCCTCTAAACTTTCTTTCATTGTCTCATACATGAGCTTTTAGGGGACACCTCACATCCAAACTATAGCACCTGCCTGCATGTGTGCTTCATCCATGTCATTGTGCTGGGTACCTATCCTGTGGGGCTGTGTTGAGACTAGAACTCCCACTGTACAGAGAGGAAACTGAGAGAGTAGTTGAGTGACTTACCCGATCTCACAGATTATAGAGAAGCCAGGATTGTGTGTCTTGGAACCCTTTACAGTAGGCTGTGCTTTTCTCCACACTGTTCTTTACTCAGTTACAGACAATCCTAACTTACCATGAAGTCTGGTTCTCCTTCTATAGGAAGATGTGGCAGATGTGGTCAGAACATGATAGGATTTGATATTCAGCCCTCTATTCAGCTTAGGATATGGGCTTGTCCAGATAAGAAGGTGTGGTGATCCTCTAGAAGCCAAGGATAACAGGGGAAGTTGTCTTAGGAGTTGTACAGCGTGAGCCCAGAAGCAAAAATGGGTGTACCGTGAAGAAGGGTTAGTAAGCACCTTCAGTCCCGATGGCTTCACTGAACCTTCTGTTACTCACCTGCTGTAGGGGAGGGAATGTCAACCACCGTGCTACCTGGAGGAACTTTAAAACAAAAACAAATTTGCCTCTTGCATCAAGAACTGGAGCTCCACTCATTGGATGACACGAATTCCATTTTCTACCGGGTGCTTGCATTTGTGCATCCAGGTTTGACCTGTACGAATGGAGGGCAGTCTCACTTTGCTGTGGACTAGTGTTAGTGACTACCACAGAATGATATCATCACTAGATGGGTCCTCAGATCACTCTAGAGAACTCCCATATTTATGACAGAGGAAGCTGAGGCCCAGCCTGGGAAAGCAGGATTAAAAGTCATTGGCTGACCTCTAAGCTAATGATCTTTTTTTTTCGAATTTTTAAATTTGTTTTAATTAGTTATACATGACAGTAGAATGCACTTTGATACATTATATATAATGGAGTATAATTTATCATTCTTCTGGTTATACACGATGTAGAATCCCACCGGTCGTGTAGTTATATATGTACACAGGGTAGTAATGTCTGATTCATCCTATCCTTCTTATTCCTATACCCCCTCCCCTCCCTTTTAACTCTGTTCTTCCCTAGCCACCCCCATTGTTAATTAGCATCCACATGTCACAGAAAATGTTTGTAAGCTAATGATCTTTTGACACCAACATGACAATATGAAACTATTGTCAAGACTATTAATATTATCAATAAAGCTTGCCCCACAGATCAGACATTGGACTGTGTGCTTTGAAGTTTGTCAGGACAAAGTAAGCAGTAGTTTCCCTCAAAGAAAATACAATACCAAGAGATATCACCAACACTGATTCCACCTCTGGCACCATCATCGAACATAACCCATTGTGAGCACTTACTATGCACCAGACTCTGTACTACCTACTTCATTTACATTGTGCCTTCATTTAAACTTTATGGCAAGTTCATTGTCAACCATGTTAAGTAACTATTACAAAGCCCCCATTATGAAAACACATGGGAGATGAGTTAATCCAGTAAAATAGAAGCTTAGCAAAGACAGGACGGTGTAGATGCTTCCAAGCTGCAAAGAGTGATAAAGACGTTGAAAGCAGATGGATGAAGAGGACACCCCAGACAGTAGGGAGCTCCCTGAAGGAAGAACGTGGGGCAAGCCCTCTTCAGATGGCAACTGAGCACATTCCTGTCCCAGGCCCTGAGCAGGGCTCAGAGTGTGCAAATGAGACAGTCCTTGCACTCTGAAATGGGGGAGAAGACTCCAAAAGCAGACATCCACCATCTTGGATAGTAAGGGCTGGACAAGGGGCACCTCAAGGGAGAATGTGAGTTCAGATGAACAAGGCAGAAAGCAGCAATGGTAAGCATCAGTGGCTAGGGCTTGATGGTAAAGACTTGTAGATGGGCACCCACAGGCCTTCAGAGCAGATGAATTTGGACTCAGCTGGTGCCTGGCCTTGTGGGTCATTCTTTCTCCTTGCCTGATTATTTTCAACCTGTGAGCAGGTATAAGGGAACTTGCTGGTGCCACTCCTTGATTGAGTCAGCTGCCCAAACTGCAGCCCCAAGCACAGAGCTCTACAAAACCAGAGCTGGGGACTGTCAAGGGAAGTCATTCCATTCACAGGCTGTTTCTCCTCTGCCGTTGGACTGGCTCTGTTTGCACTGACCGTGCCAGCCACGCCTGCTCCCTCAATCCCCAGTGCTGAGCTGTGTGGTTGCTGAAGGACAGGCTTCCGGGAGCCTGGGCTCCCTGTGGCAGGGAAGGAGGGAAGAGACGCAGCTGGAGCCAAGAGAAATATTAACTTGACATTTAGCAAAAGGGTGAATCCACTTATTGTGCTGCAACAATGAGGCGTTTGCATCCTGAGTTGGCTTCTGTTTTCCTATTCTCTTTCCTCCTCAGTGGTCTGGTCAGGATGCAATCTTGATGGTATAAATCAGTATGGTAATGAAGGGAGGGCTCCTAGTTGCTTCAGAGTCAATCTCTCCCTCCCCCTCCTCCTCCTCTCTCTCTCTCTCTCTCTCACACACACACACACACACACACACACACACACACACACACACATACACACACACGTACACCACAGTCCCCAGAGCTATACTAATTATTCAGAAATACTTTTCTCCCCATCTGCATCTTGGTGTTCCTGAAGTTGCAGTCCCAGCCCAAATAATGTGGACACTTGGGCATGTGTATTTTAATGGGATTTCTTGTATTCCACACTGACCTGGCTTTCTGGCTACCAACAAAACCCACTGCAGGCTGGAAGGGACGTGGATTGAACTCCTAATGTGTATATCAGTAATGCTGAGAACGTGACAAAAATCTTCTCCATAGCTGCACAAGGACTTTTTAGCATTTAGGGGGTTTCTGCTCCTTTATTATCTCACAGTGGTTCAGGGAGATGGACAAGAGAGAGGTGGCCTTTTAGGGAGGAAGCAAAGCCCTAGACTTTGGGATATTTATAATGGGTTAGGCTTGATACTAGGTACTTCAATGCATGACACCATTCAGTTCTCATCAGGAAGAAACGGGGTGGGTCTGGTTATTCCATATCTAGATGAAGAAACTGGACAAATGTAAGAATTTTCTCGGCAGGGAAGTGGCAGGTGCACTGCCACAAGTGGAGTGGATGAGTCTGGAAAGTGGGCACAGTCTCTGGTAGGAACCGTGCTGTCTGATTCTCATTCAGTCCCATAGCCAGTAGGGACTCATGATGGAGCAGGATGTTCTAGAGATGTAAGAAACACTCCTTTTTGCCTCAGTGTCCACCTTCACCCCACAAGCCCCAGGTAAGACATTGCTCCCTATCCTCCGGTCTTGCCCAAATTGGACCTGGCAACTGAATACTCCTGTATCGACATCAGAGCCATTCAAAAAGAAATTCATGGGCTCTTCTTTCTAGAAATTGCCTTCAGGAAGACCCCAACCATGACAGCCTGGCCATGGCTGACTCTACTGCTTCAATCCGAGTTCAACACTAACACCTCTACCCCTGAGCCCCTTACCCCAGCCCCCTCCCTCCACCATGGGAGGGAGATCTAACAGGTGTGACATGGTACTGGACCTCTAGGGCTTACAGAAATAGATGAGGCAGGAGAGAGAGGTAGAAGACACATATTAATACATTTACTATATGTTATATAACTTTTTCAATTTCTAAATGAGCACTCTTAGTTCTCCCAAGCTGTCTACACATTGCTATCACCCAGCCCACAGTTTAGTAGGAACATGTGAATCCCTATCATAAAATTACCTTTTCATAGGGTGATGGGCCTGTGAGATTCAGAAGTACAGTTCTGGGATTTAGAGAGATCCACAACTAAGTCCTATTCTATACTCCATCCATGAGCCTCTGTGTTTCCCTACTGGACTCCAAGCTGTCATGGAAAGAAAGGGCCATTGGCAAAGTCATTGCTCATTAGAATTTGTCTCCTTCCTCAAACCTGTTCTTCCATGCCTGTGAACATCCTTCCAGACAGTTCAATTTGTCACTGACAGGAAAACTCAACTCCTGGGAATCTTGGTTTCCAAATGAGGGGACCAGTTGCTTCTTTGACAAACCACTCTGTTCTCAGTATGAAGACCAGCTTCAGCCCCTCGGGCCTGCATTAGGTATTGATGGGAGCCCAGTGTCTGCTGAGCTAAAGGAAGCAATCTGGAGTTGATGAGCAAGTGTGCATCAAGTGGTCTATGGAAATGCCAAGGCCACATTCCCATTCTTAAAGTGGACAGCTGTATGTTGGAGTCAAGTTGATCTGAGGATCAGCTCTGGGGTTGTGAATTCTGATCTTGGTTTTATTCAAATTATTTTAATGCTAAGGCAGTCCTCAGGGTTATACTCCTTTGAAGTGCCCGGGTTACGAAACCTTAGCACAGTTGATGACCTTGGGTGTTCCTCTAGTAAAAAGGCTGTAAAATATGGTTGTGCATCAGGATTACCTGGGACTGCTCCTGCCTAGTCTGACTGAATTAGAATTTATAGAGATGGTATTTTATTTTTTAACAGTCACTCCTCCTTCCAGCATTTGGGAACAATGACCTGCTTTATCTACCAGCTCTCAGGCAAAGAAAAATTTACAATGAAATTCTCCCAGTGTGAGTACTCTTGGCCAATCCTCACTTCCTTTCTCACGTTGACATCTTTCATGCTGCTTCTGAGGAGCAAGGCTCTTATGAGAAGCTCAAGGTGACCCTCCCCTGGTCTGCTTTTCTCTTCCCAAAACACAAGGAGTAGTTTCCTATGGTGCTCTTGGGATACCCACAGGACAGACAGAAGAGAGGAAACTTTCAGTTTCTCATAAGAAAATCTGTAGCACACATCTGGAGAGATGCTCAGTGTTCTTTATTCCCCTGTCAGCTGTGGAGATTATTTGATGATAAGCTTGGAACCCAGATTGCAAGGGCTGGAATGCAAGAGTTGCACTTAGCAGAATAACAGTATCATAAAGTCTCTTGGCACTGCAAAGTGATAACCAGTGTGGAGAGACACTTAGTAACCATCAAACAGTCATGGACTCTCCCATGCTTCCAAGCCCCTGGAAGTTGGGTGTTTTGTAAGAGAAATGATGTGTATCATTTCCCTGTCCATTTTTCTGTACTCTCATTTGACCTCTCATGGCTATTATAAAGGTCCTGGGTTGAACTAGTAGTGCCAGAAGATAAAACCAGCCTGGATTACTGAGTAAATTCTTTAAAGAAGCTACTGTGGAACTCTACCAGACTCAAAGTGACTTTGAATGAATAAGAAATAATAGTTAAGTGTTTTGCCTTTTAAAATTTCAGGGTCATTTGTTACTGCAGCATAACCTTGTCCATCCTGATTATATGGTTGGTACCATCCTGTGGATAATCTTTGTGGATGAAACATCGAGTTCTTGGTATTTGCAGGTTCCTAAAAACTGAATGGAATTAGAACTTTCTAGGAACCCTCTGAAGCTGCAGTAATGATTTACTGAAGCAGAAAGAACATGGTTATTTTGAGCCACAGAAGAAGAAAACCCAAAACAAACTTAGGATTGTTGTCTTCCCCCTAAAAGTAATTAAAAATAGAAGCATATGGACAGGGTGGAAAACCCAACAACATTGCCTGATCTGATGTGGACATGTTCTTTGAAAGTATTAATTACATGCTCATGCCATTTAAAAATATTAATTTAAATGCACACAGCTTGCAATTCTCTTCTTGTTCTGTCTGCTGGATGGCTCAGGACAAAGCTAGCTGGGAATTAATTGATTAAGAACAAGCTGTGGCTGTGTATGTTTTTGCTGACAATGTCCTCAGAACCTGCTTCATGGAGCCGTGCTTCCATCTCTGGGTGCCGTGGCTCCCTCTTCAGGGAAATTTAACCACTCAGCCAAATTATCTCATCAGATCCTCCCTCCTCTGACAATGGCAAGGGCCACTTATTGTAGGTGGTTACATATGTGTTACTCTGGGAATGGTGCTTAGGAGGTTTATCTGGCATGTGTGACTTCTAGAATGACAAGTGGGGTGAGCTGCGGCTGTCCACAGTGATCTGTCACATGCTAAAACATTCCAGCACGACTGACACCTGTCTTTACATTAAAAAATAGGTCATTCCCAGAAGTGGTTTCATTAAATATAAGTACCTTGCCTAAGGAGGAGAAAATATTTGAGCATTACTGGCAGAAGTTTGAAATTTCCTCAGAATGTTTCTTAGAGAGTGGGACATAGTCAGATACCTGGGGTCATGTATGGGGAGTGAGCCACTTAAGGCAGAGTCTTACTGAGCGAGCAGGAGCCAAATGGAATAGCTGCTCCCCCCAACAACACTGATTCCTGACAATACCGTGGGTTCCAGTGATGGAAGATGTAGATTTGCTCAGGGTAAGTTGCGAGTGTCTGCCCTGGTGTGCTGTAAAGGTCCTGTGGGTTCATTACTTTTATAAGAAACACAGGGTTCCTGAATACGTCAGAGCAGTGTTCAGGTTTCCCTGTAACCCTCGGCTGAGGTTATGTCATATCATATGAAGGTCAAGTGCTTTGCCAGCCTGAAGTGTGCTGGGGCTGGCAGGTGAGCAGGAGGGAAGCAGGGTCCAGATCAGGAGATTCACACCTGTGTGCATCCCAGCCCAGGGTGTGGGGAGGTTGGAGGGCAGGAATGGGTAGGCCAGCCCAGCCTCTGATGCTTGTACGGTGAGAAGGGTTTGGACCAGAGATGCAGAGCAGAATGCATCCAGGGCTCCTCTTTCCCTTTTCAAGTTTGCCTGAAGTCTCTGCCTCAGCTTTAGCATCTAGAGTCACATTCAGATTGGATTCTTCAGGAACAACAGCCTTCCTCACGGATATGCTTGCATGAAAGGTTGAATGGGGCATCTCGAGCATCTTATAGTCCGGGTTAACCCTACCATCTCCTGGGTCCTTGCTTTGCCAATACCCACCTTTTCTCATGACTGTTAACAGAGCAGGTTTCTTCTGTGCCATTAGAAACTCCTTCTCTAGGATTCCTTGGGAGGCCTTGACCATTTTTAGAAACAACATATTAATGAGTTTCTTGGGGTGAAGGGCGAAACCAGGAGGAGAATGCACAACTGTCAAAATATGACATGAATTGCCTTTAACAAAGTATAGATTCTGTTGCCTGGAGGACCTTTTGTTTGGTGAGTGCCCAAATCGGTGGAGTGTGAAGGTCTGCCTGTAGATAGAGGTAGAGCTGAATTGTTCTGTATGAGAGACTGCTGCATCAGTCAGGTTAGGCCCTGCTCTGCTATGGTAACGAGCAATCCCAACAGTGGCATAAGAAAGGTTTATTTCTTGTTAGATACAGGCATATATCAGTCTTGAATTTGGTGGGTGGTGAGAAGAGTGGAGTCTCTTCCTTACAGTCACTGAGCTCACCAGACAGACGGAAACTCTCTCTTGGCACTTACTTCCAACATCATCCTGGCAAGAGATGGTGGCAGACCACTCTGGCTAAGAACTGCCATGCATAAGTGACGTACACCACATTACTTTCATTACATTGGCCAGGAAAACCACTTGGTCATACTTAACTTCAATGGAGACTGAAGAGCCCAGAGAAGGAAAAGAATAGGAATATTTGTGAATATCTCTGATGATTTCCCTGATGAGGAAAGGTGAGGGGGGCCAGCAGGCTTTTGTGGAGGGAGAGTGAGGGACTTCTTGGGGTCATGTTTCTACCTGGTGGGGCTATGTGGAGAAGGATCAGGGAAGGGAATCTTTCATTGCGCCTCAGCCCAGAAGGAATTGAACTCCAAATCTATGAGAGCCACTTGCCATGAGCCATGTGGTTCACATCCCTTCTCCACCTTTCCTGTGAAATCTTCAATAGCCTGTGCTCTTCCCAAGTCTGGGAGTATATAGTGACAGTTTGGGGCCAGGAAACAGGAGGGAGCATCTCAAAGAGGTGCCATGTTCAGGGCACAAGTCATTAGAGCAAATCAAGAAGCTGTACAGTTGGGCCCAGACACTGGATTCACCAGAGACAGCTGACATCTGGGTTAATATGCCTGTAGTTTTCCTCCTAGATCAAGGTGAAGGATTTTTTTTTTTTCTTATTTATATGTTGGTCTCCTGCAGAGCCCAAAACTGCTTTGGAGGAAGTAGATGCTTAATTACTTGAGGCACGTTTGTGGGTGTGGGAGGACCACTGGAGCTCAGAAGTCAAGGTTGGCTGCAGAGGGGGAGAGCTGCTTCTGAACAGAGAGCTCCTGCCCCCTCCCCAGCCCTGCCCACAGCCTGGCCGTGGGCTGGCAGCCAGCAGAGGATTGGAGTGGGCCAGAGCTCTCTGTTCAGAAGCAGCTGACCCCCTCTACAGCCAAACTTGACTTCTGAGCTCCAGTGGTCCTCAGAGTGGACCTTCCTGGACCCTCATCACCTGTGCTGATGAGCATTTTTCCCTTAGAGGGAAGCCCCGCCCATGTGCCAAGGGGCAGTGGAAGTGTAGAAAACCTGGGTCAGGAGCTTGTGGGGAGCATTGATGCCCGCCAAATGAGTGCGGAGTGGGTGAGTGGGTGGTGGTCAGAGCTGTTCTGGGGATCTCTGCCTTCCCTGCCCGCTGGTTCCCTCGATCATTCTGCACTCATTCGAACACTACTTCATTCCTTCCTTCTCCCACCCACACTGATAAAGGAGGCCCATAATGAGGGTCATGGAAATGCGTTTTCTTGGTCTTTCATTTGCAACATTTTCGGCCTGCTTGTTTTGTGCCAGGCTCTCCACCAGACTCCGGGGATGGAGCTAAGAGTAAGCACCAGAAACAGCCTCTGTTCTCATGAAGCCAACCTGCAGGGAGCAACCGGAGTTAATGTTGTGACTCTGAGGTGAAGTCATCCCCCTTTATCCATGGTTTCACTTCCTAGAAATATTTTCAACTGCAGCCCAAAAATATTAAATGGAAAATTTCAGAAATAAACAATTCATGTTTTAAATAACGTTTATGGAAGTCCATTGTTATACTTGTTCTACTTGATTATTAGTCATCATTGTCAGTCTCTTACCGTGCCTAGTTTATATTCAAATTTTATTGTAGTGTGTTTGTACAGGGGCAAGCACAGTGTGCTCTGTGGAGTTTGGTACTCCCCAGGGCTTCAGGCATCCTGGGGTGTTGGAATGCATCTGCTATGGACCAGGGGACAAATGCATTTTTGATGTTCCGGGGATTATAGAAATTGACCACAGGGTGTGGTTCAGTAGGGAGACTAAATACAAGTGGGAGACAGAACAGTTACCCTTGGAATATGAAAAACAAGGTAGCCTATGTCAGGTCCCTAGGGTCCTGGGGTTGTGGCCGTCAGACACCGGCGAGTGAGCCGTCACAGAGGGCTTCAGAGTCTGGCAGCAAGGGAGGCAGGGAAGTTCTCTCAGTCGGGGAGGGATGGATTGTCACTCAGGCTTCTGCGCCCTGCTAGCTTTGCAGCTGTGGGCAAGTCATCCCAGCCCCGGTGCCCCTCCTCCATCCCTGCAAAACCTCATCAGGCTGGTGTGAATTAATGTTTTGTGCAATTCCCGGAGCAACACTGGGTACAAATGACCATGCCATACATCAACACATGAACAGTAGAAGTGGGTAAAGGATCTGCATGGGAAGGAACAATGGCCAGGTGACAGGACCATGCTCATAAAAAAAAAAAAAAAGACTGTGGACAAGCGAGAGTCTGCTGGCCTGCGCATCTCCATGGAGACATTCACGTTCCTCCATTTGTTCCCCCCTTTTCACTTTCTCCTCAGCTCTGTGCAGTATCTGGTTCACCTTTACATTCCTGGTGCCCAACACAGTGCCAGGAGAGACAGAGGGCGTGC
The DNA here is from genome assembly GCF_902686445.1 of Sciurus carolinensis. Classification (NCBI taxonomy): domain Eukaryota; kingdom Metazoa; phylum Chordata; class Mammalia; order Rodentia; family Sciuridae; genus Sciurus; species Sciurus carolinensis. The sequence goes on along the minus strand of NC_062217.1, from coordinate 127,911,794 downwards.
AAATATTGTGAAATGGACACATGGATATTTTTTCATCATATCTTGCTGGATTTGTGCACACTATTCACATTGTTTTATGCAAGCACTAGCTTTGAACTTCCAGGTCTCCAGACTCTTACACGGAATCTTGAGATTGCAGCCTAGAAATCCTTATATCCCTCCCTCAGGTCCCCGACCTATGGAATACCATCCCACCACTGGTCATCAGCTTCTGGGCTTCCCTAGGACAGAGAAGGGAGGCAGGTTTGTCCTTGACAGGGCTTCCCCTTGTCATTACAGGCTGTGAGTAGGAAGTGGGGCTGAGCTCCTAGGATTAGGTTGGCTTTCCAACAGATATTGTCTTCCATATCCTTAGGATAGTTCCAGTTTTCCTTTTTGCCCTTCTGAGACCAGGAATTGTAATAGTAATCACCATCACCACCATCACCATCTTCATCATCATCATCATCATGTCCGACAGCAGATAGCACTTAGGGTGTATGTTCCCTGGTTACTAGGCACTTTACCTGCATTGAAACCCAAGTGCCAGAGAGTTACACCCCAACCCCTGCATTAACCTTTGTTATGGTTTGGATGTGAGGTGTCCCCCAAAAGCTCACATGTGAGACAATGCAGGAAGGTTCAGAGGAGAAATGATTGGGTTGTAAGAGTCTTAACGCAATCAGCGAATTAATCCCTGATGGGATTAATTGAAGTGGTGGGGTGTGACTGAAGGAGGTGGGAATTGGGGCGTGGCTATGGGGTGTATATCTTGTATCTGGACAGTAGCATCTCTGTTTCCTGATCACCATGATGTGAACTGCTTCCTTCTGCCCCTTTCTCCCATCATGATGTTCAGCCTCGCCTTGAGCCCCAAGAAATGGAACTGGCCTTCTATGGACTATGAAACTGTGAGCCCTCAAATAAACACTTCCTCCTCTGCAGTTGTGCTGCTTGGGTCCTTTTAGTCACAGTAGTGAAAAAGTTGACTTAAGCAACCTTGCACTCCTCATAGGTAGAGCAGTAGACAGATAATATCCTCACCCTCCCTGGGACACCACCAGGCTCCCCCACCACTTCTTGGAAGGCCTCCAGCAGAATAGAGCCCCAGTGGCCTGTGCCACTGGGGGTTGCAGGAACAACCTTCACGTCAGTGCATGCTCCCAGCTTCCTGCTCGCCAGGTCTTGCTTCCCGACCCCTCAGAGGGGCAACATACATGACTTGGAGGCAACTCCTTGCCTTTGGATCTGCCTTTACAGGGATCTGAACAAAAGATTCATATTATCCCCATTTTATAGATGTAGTAAGGTAAGTCTCTTGTTGAAGGGACATACCTGGGAGGTGGTGCATCCAGGACTGAGCTCACCAGAGGTCCCGGGCACCCACTCTAGGACGCCTGTGCCCCCTCCCACCATGATCTTTGTCTTGTGCACTGCAGGTCCTTTGCTTGAAGGCTTGAGGCTCTTACAGCTGGCCCAAATCACCCACATTCTTGGTATCCTTGGGGACTGTCCAGGCAGTAACCCTCTGCTTGGTCCAGGCAGAAGCTCTGTTCCCTTATTTTCTGTCGAGTAGCTGCCAACCCATTCCCCCTTAGTATTTGTTGGCAAGACAGTAAAAGCGTTCCTGAATTAAAGACACAGTGAAATGACACTTGAATTCTCTGGGGAACAATTCTGCTATGATGGATAAACATGTTAATTACTCAGAATTTAACCTCCAGCTGCTGCCTTTGCACAGCTCGCTCCTTGCAGCCTGAGCTTGAGGCCTGGAGTGGCGGATTCTCAGGGAGCTCTCGTGTCCTGGGAGAGCCTCCCCATCCCTGGATTCTAGAGTACATGCTCATGGGGTTCCCGGGAGCACACACCCAGCCAACACCCCAGAGACTGTGAGTGGATGGGCAGAGCGCGTGGGTTCTCTTCCTCTGTTGCATGAGTTATGTGTGTCACTCACCATGCCTCCGTTTTTCTGTCTGTTAAATGGAATCTGAAGATTACATGTTAATAACTGTAAAGGACTCAAGAACTTAGAGTGTACTTGCTGTGTAAGAAAGCATTTACTGTTGTGGGAGTTACATCCCCCACACAGATGGCCACTTGGGTGCCCTGATCTCCCCTCTGCAGGGTTTACTAGTTTTTTTGTTTTATCTAGTATCCCCATCACCTTGCTTCTACTCTCCTAGATAACTTTATAACTCACATTTTTCTCTGAGTCTAATTTCAATTCTCCCAAAGGAGAGGAGCGAAGCATTTTCGAATGACCTTCTGGGGTGTGGGTTATAGACTGCTTATCAGTCACTTCTTCATCAAGCATTGAAAGAGCGTCTATAAGGTGCTAGGTCCCATGCCAAGAGCTGGGCCACAACCCCCAACAGGTGTGACCTGTGACTGCAAGCAGCTTTCCCAGGGGAAGTCAGAATGATAGGTGAGCTGTGTTGTACACTGTGGAGCAGTGAACCAAGACAGGGCCAGAGGGTGGTCCATGACAGGGCCAGATGGTCCTCTCTGATCAGTCTTCATAGCATCTTTGTAACAAGAGCAGCTCATGGGGCACAAGCTGCAGAATCCAGCAGACATGGGTTCCCATACCAGCTATGCATCTTGTGTGACCTTGAATGACATATTCAATCTGAGTCTAAATTTTCAGCTCTGTAAAATGGGGATAATAAGTGCTTAACTATTAAAGACTTGTTGTGAATATCCAAAGCGAAAATGCGGGTAAAACCCTAAATTCAGTCACATAGAAAGCACTTAGTGTCAGCCCATAAGGTGACATCCAAATTGCTAATGATAACCTTCCCTGCGGCCCTCTCTGAACTTGTGATAATTGAAGGGGATCCTCACTGTAAGGCACTTAGCAGTCTCTGGGTATGAAACAATAATGGCTAATGTACCCAAAACTTTTCTGTCACTGCCCCCTGCCCATCAGCTTCTGGTTCACCTGGGGCACTTGCAGAAGCCTACAGTGGAGGTGTCAGCTCAAGATTCCCCAAGAATCTGATCCAGGAGTTTCCAGCCTCCAGGTTGCATTCCACAGAAGTGTGAACTTCCGGGCTCCCCAGACTGGAATGGCTCATGGCTGATGGCATAGTTAAGAGTACCAGCCAGATCCAATCGGTGTGTTCAGAGGTTTATTAATATCACCTCAGATTTATCTCCTCTGATGCCAGCATCTGATAAAAGTGAAATATACAATGGCCTTGTGCCAACAGGCGCCCTTTGCCTGTCATCGGCTGTTAGAAAGCTAGTGCAGCCGACGGCGACGAGGGGAATGTAAATACAAAGAGGAAAATGGGGTTTGTATCTTCGTTAGAGAATTTGGGCATCAAACTTCCTTCTAAACCGCCCCCCACTGCTCCAAACTGAACTGTGAAAATAAGTTTGAGAGGCTCTTCTCCCTCTGAGCATGTGGATTCTCTCCCCTACTCATCTGCCAGGACCTATCTGACCTCAGCACTCCCAAGATACCACACTTGGAGGAGTCCTGCTTGTCTCCCAGTCTATGTAGGCACAAAAGAATATCAAGGAGAGCATGAGGGAAAACCCTGGTAGAGTGCCCTAAGGCTTTGACTGAATGGCGTCAGAAAGGGAAGACTGAGGTGGAAGGGACACTCTGGGACGACACACTGATATGTGGTTTTGTGTAGTCGAGTCAGAAATAGGGAGCTGTGGAAGCTTCTAGTTCGAAGGCACCCTGTGCTCGTTCTTAAATGCCCAATGTCTTTATCTTACTAATGAGGACATGAACCTGGAGAGGGAAAGTTGCTTGCCCAGGATCACATAGCAAGTCGGTGCTGGCAGGGCTAGAATTAGAATGATGGTCTAATCTTTCTATCAGACCACACTCCTGCCTTTCTTCCCTAGGTTAACTTCATTCAAGTCCCTTCTACCTGCTGAGTGCCCTCCCAAGCAATGGATGTACTTCTTTGACCCTCACAACAACCTTGTGGGAAAGGTGTCCCCTGTACTATGGTTTGACACTTGGCGTAGAGTTATATGATTATACACTTTAGTGGAGTCAGGATTCCAACCTAGATTGCTGACTCTGGGGTCTTGCTTGTAATTGGCAGTCTTAACCAGTACTTCTCAAAGTGGGGTGCCTGGAGGAGCAGCTTCACCTGGAACTTGTTAGAGATGCAGATTCATGAATCTTAAACTCTAGGTGGGTTCAGCCATCTGTGTTTGATTAAGCCCTCCAGGTGATTCTGATCACTGTTCAAGTTTGTGTTGTTCTAATTTTGCAAGCTGATATACCATCCAGTTTTACAGTAAACCTTCCTTTCTATGCTTTGTGTACCAAATTACTGGGTTCTGATACCTGAAGACATTTCTAAGGTCCCTGTTACCTCTCAGTAGCCTGATTTCTAGTGGCCTCTTTTAACCACGGGACTCTTCAGGAAGCCTGAGATAGTATAGATTCTCTGCTACCCAGTAGGGTCTCTGGCAAAATTGGTGTGGAACCTTCTGTTGGCCAGAGCAGGTTTTGAGAGTCCTGTCTGCTTTCACACCGACTTCGGCAATTTGATCCAGTCAAGTGGAAAATTAACAAACCAGAAAGGAAAGAGGTGCGATTGGAGACACCAAATGTTCATTGCAACCAGAACACTTCCAGACTTGTAAGCATTGCATCTGTGACTGCATGAGGAATCCTGCACTGAGGGTGTTTTCCTCTTGGTTCAATAGATATTTGTCCCATACTCACCAGATGTCAGGCACTTTCCTCAGCACAGGGGATATAAAGCTGAAGGGATGTGAGCCCTACCCACAGGGAACACACAGTCCAGCGTGATTATCTGGTGATGAGATTCTCCATCAGAGAAAATGCAGTGGCTTTTAATTGATGCAGTCCATGATGTCTGCTTAATAGAGTGTCACATAAAAATAAATCCCCCGATTATCCCCTCGGCGATGGGTGGCCTGGCATACTAATGAAGGCAGCACATCCTTCGTGGTTTGGGGAAGAAGAGTTACAGCCCAGCAAAGGGAAAGTCTGATGAAGACTTTATTATTTAATGAACCATGTCGTTGTGAACAGCTGTGGGGTAACCCAGCCAGGACAATTATGCACGTTGGATTATGTCTCGAGCAAATTGATTCTACTTCATTTGATTAGGTTGGTTCTCCAAAGACAAATTCTTCCAAGTTGGGTTGGGGATAAAAATAAATAAACAAACAAACAAACAAACAAACAACATTCCAACTTTGCTTCTAACTTTTAATCCTTGAATGCTTTTTGTTTTCAAGTCTTTAGAGGAAGCACAGGATGGCTGCTATGTTGTTATCAGCCAGAGGACCAAGAATAATCGTGTATCTGTAATAGCTATTAGTGTGCTGTGTATAAGACTCATACTGTCTTTGCTGGATGAGCTTGCCCGGGGGGCCAATGAGAGACAGGCGGGAGACCGTGACCATTCCTTTGTGAACCAAGCTGTTATCTTCCCTTACACGCCACCAAATGCAGGCACACAGCTGAACATCATGAAAAGAAGTGGGCTCAGTGTGACATTTTCCCCAGATCCCCATCCTTGCCATTTTCAAACTAGTAGACACCATGTAGTCCAGTCCCATTGTGGGGTCCATGCTGCATCAGGAGCTTATGAAATCTCTTGGGTCATCACAAATGCTGTAAAAATGAATTAGAATAGAGTAAAATACTGTAGTACATCTCATTGTACCTAGCAAGGAAAATACTGATTCTGGAAGCTATTTTCATTTGTGTGTGTTCTTACATGTATGTGTGTATTTGTATGATGTGGCAGGCTTTGAACTATGTTGTAAAATGAGCTTCTTTCTGAAGGTTGTGCTCCAAAAGCATTTGAAAAATACCATTAGCTCAAGCTTGTTGTTCACAGACAAGGAGGCAGGACTACCATGTTTAGCTGTGTTGTGGATGCAGGCTTTTCGACAAATGCGTTAAGGACATTTTAGGAAGAGTTGGAACCAGACTGGGATCACTGAGATTACTTTCCAGACCAGTTGTGGACTAGAGTCAGACTGATGCTTCCAGGGTTCTCCATGCTGAACTCCAAGGACTGTTGACAAGCTTGAACTTGGGTCAACACAACCAACCTGGATAATGAGCAGTCAACTCTTAATGAGGAATTCTTGAAAACTGGCTGGGACTGTTCCTGCTCTTCTCCGAGCCTTTCACTAAGGTACTACTGACATTTTAAATCTTTGAATGTCTGTCATGTTCGAAAAGCACCTGATTTTATCTCTATGGCTTCTGCATATGGGTATTTGTTACAATCTAGGAAACTTGTTTATTTCTTTCTGTAGCATCTCATATTGCCCCTAATTCCACAGGCCTGTAGTCTGTAAGTGAAATAGGCTGTTTCCTGTAACAGGATGGGCCCCCAAAGTCTGGGGAACTCACTTTTCTGAGATGTGGGTGCTGAGGGCAGTGAAGTCACTGGATGAAGTTTGGGTTCATCTGTGGCTTTCAGTCTTGTTGAGATACTGTACCCCCAGTAAATACAGACCCTCCTTGTTATCCACTAGTACAAGTCTGGCCTACCTATTCTCATCCTTACTACATGTGATAGCTTCTCTTTTAGAATATTCTATTCTGTTCCATTCCACCCCACTATGCTCCCTTCCCATTTCATTTATAAAATGATGGTCATGGCTCACCAAATCAATTTCATGATCCATTATGGAATTGCAACTTGTGATTTAAAAAAAAAACAACAACAGTTTAAGTTACATTAAAATTCTCTTTCATTTCCCAAAACCTGTGAACCCAATGTAAATCAACACTATAATATTTAGGGTATAAAGTTCTATATGCAGCAGCCTCCCAGATAAAGTGGTTGACTGGTGGAAAATCATGTGCTATTAATTCACTCACCCACGGACTTAGTCCTTCTTTCTTTTTATTCATTACTTACTATGTGCCAGGTGCTAGACAAGGTCACAGCGATATCGAGTAAATAAAACAGCCCCTGCCCTCAAAGAGCTCTAGTTAAAGGTCAGCTTTCCTGGGATTGCAGCAATTTGCCCTGGGTTTCCTTGGTGGGAGGACCTTTCAACATCATGTCCATCACATCTTCCCCACTGTTCTTTGGTGAAATATTTAACCCCAAGTTCTGGTCCAGTAGCAGAGAACTTCACATCCTGCAGCTAATAAAACTCAAACTGAAAATGAACATAAGCTAGAGAACAAAGACTGGCAGTACTGTGAAGGTGCTGTCCCTCTTTGGATCCTGTTCCAAGTGGCTTAAGGGGAAGAGAAGTGCTCCTCCGGCAGGTATCAGGAGCCCTAATTACTCGTTGTGTATTGATTCATCTCCTCCACAGACCACTAATCCTGCAGACCAACTTGCAGGGCCTAATAAATGAGATTGCTCAGTGTTGGGAGCTAATCAGATTTCTCATGTTTAGACCAGCTTTATGCTAGGGTTTGAGGAAGCTCCTGACTCAAGCCCTGGAAAAGCCCTGTTTAACCATTTCCCATCCACAGACCAGCCACCGAAGACAGACCTAGAGTCCGATGGATTAAGTGGGATTTGGGCTGGTGTGTTAGTCAGCTTTGTGTTGCTGTGACCAAAATACCTGAGAAGAAGAATGTGGAAGAGGAAAAGTTTATTTTGGCTTATGGTTTCAGAGGCTCAGTCCATGGTCAATTGACCCCATTGCTTTGGGCCCAAGGTGAAGCAGAACATCATGAGGAAGAGTGTGGCAGAGGGGAGCTGCTCAGGACATGGCTGCTGGGAAACAGAGAGGGGAAGTGTCTCCTGGGAAGATGATCCCTTCCAGGACACACCCCCAGTGACCCACCTCTTCCAGCCACACCCCGCCTTCCTCTAGTTACCATCCAGTCAGTACATTCAAACTAGGATGGACGGATTAGGTCACAGCTTTCATAATCTAATCATGTGATCATTTCTGAATTAACATAGTAGCTTTTTGGGGGGACACCTCACATCCAAACCATACCAGTTGGGAAGATCGGACCTTCCTCAAGGCTCACCAGCCACAAGAAGCTCTGCCAAAGACACCACTTTCTCCTCTTCCTCCAGCCCTGGGAGCACCTCCATAGCATTGGACCTCTTGGCATTCTTTGTCATCTTCTGTCTTTTCTCTCTACCCTCATCTTATGCTGTACCCCTCTTTCACTTTTTGTCAATCACCCAGAATTTCAAGTACTTGCCCAACCCTGGGGTCTGTAGTATCTGTAGTACCTGACTCTGCACATGGCTTCCCCTTTGCTTGGGAAGCATCCCTCCATTCCCTGCCCTCACCTCATCCTAGCACTCTGCACACCAGTGACCTCTTAGGGTACTCTTCTCCCCTGAGTCCCTCTCTTTGAGTTGTCATAACCAATTGCTACCTGGTGGGATATGCTCGTCTGAATTGGGGATTGAATCCAATGATGTCAGCAAGCAGGGAGGCAAGGGGCTCAGTTGGTCCTATGACACTCTGTTTCACCTGTGGTACCATATGAGCCCAAGAAACCTGTGTGCCCTCAGGTATGTGTTTGATGGGTCTGGACTGTTGAGATGATCTCACTGAAATGAGAGCCAGTCATTGTCAGGGAGGAGGATGACCAGGGGCATCAGCAGGACTCAGTTGTCTGAGTGAGGCAGTCAGGCTCCAGTCTTGCAGAGGGCCATGCTTATTTATGCCTTATGGTGAAATGAGCCATTGGCTCCCGGGATGCAGGAGCTGGGCTGGTCTTGCTGGATCATCTCTATCCAGCCCTCTTCTTTTTCAGTTGAACAGCTGAGGTCCCTGCTGGGGCATGACTTGTCCAAGGTCACTGAGAGTTGTAACCACCGACATGGTGGAGGTTGGTAGCTGCCTAGGCTTAGAGGAAAGGGGGCCTGTTATCACTTCTCCTTGTTCTCATTTCTGCCATCTTCTCTTGGGTGTCTTGTCCTTCTTTGGAACTGAGAAACAGGGAGGAAGGAGCATCTGTTACCATGGAAACCAGCATTACAGCACTGGCAGCTGACTGCTCTCTCCATGGTTGGGGTTCGTCTGATGCTGTTTGGGGCCTTGATGGGGATTCTGGGACCAGTCGCCATGTCCACTGGGAGACAAGACTTTAGGGACAGTAGACATCTAACACAAATCATCCAGGTTCAGCAAAGTGGGGCTGGGTGTGCACTGTGTGACTCTTCTTGCTTTCCCAAGTCAGTTTTCTCTCTGCCAGAGACTCCTAACAGAGTTTAAGAATCTTTGTAGAAGGAGATCAGCCTTGAGCAGACTCTGGTCTTTAGACACCAGAACCAAACATTTGAATGGACAGTAGTAGCTGTGGCTGAAAAGATTCTGTTTGTCATCCCTGCCAGAAGAAAATCTAAAATGAAGGGTTGGAGCTAGGGGAAAGAGGAAAAGGATGAAACTTATTTTGCTTTCAGACATATATCTCCTAAATCCTCCAGGAGTTAAGTTGGGGCTTTAAAAATAAATAACCTTTCCTGTTCACACAGGGCTGAGGATGGAGAGTTCAAGGGTTGAGAAGGACCTTATTAGGTCATCTCATCCATCCCTTGGCCTCCGGGCCTATCTTAATCCCTCTTGTTTATACAACTCTCTGGAGAAGGTGATTTCATAAGCTCCCACAATAATTTCTTCCATAGTCTAACAATGCTTGCTCTTAAGGCCATTTTCTTCAAAGTGAAGCCAGATTCCTCCTGCCGCTTCCAGCACTTGTCTGTCTCTGTGCCCATGCTGCTCAGAGGCAGCTGGGATTTATGCAGTGAGCACTGAACTTGGACTTAACCATCTGCGTTCAAATCCTTCCATGTCTGTTCCCAGACCTAGTGACATTGGACACATTTCTTACTGCTCCATGCCTCAAGTTCTTAAGCTGAAGAGGTTAGTGTGAAGGTTATGTAGGGGGTGATATAGGTAGAGGTGCCCAATGTGATACCTGACATCTAGAGAGGTTCAATAATATGTGGTGCTGCTCTGAGTTGGCCTGGGGGTACCATGGTAGGGGTACTTTTTTCTATGGTAGTGGGGATGGAACCGAGGCCTGGCACATGCTAGGTAAGTGCTCTACCATCGAGCTACATCCCCGGCCCTTTTTTTTTTTTTTTTTTTTTTTGAGAGGGATTACACTAAATTGCCCTGGTAGGCCTCAAACTTCCTGGTATTACAGGTGTCAGTTGCCATGCCCATCATGGTATGAAGGTATGAGTACCTTTTGAATCAAAACCTCAGGGGGACTAGGGTTGTGTCTCAGTGGTAGAGCACTTGCCTAGCATGTGTGAGGCACTAGGTATGATTCTCATCACCATATATAAATACAAAACGATAAAATAAAAGTCTATTGACAGCTAAAAAAATATTGAAAAATAAAAAACCTCAGGCATTAACCCTTTGGTTGTTAAGGGATCAGGGTGTGGGCCAAGGTCTGCAGCAGCAGGGACAACTGAGGGACACTCATGGGACTTGGTCATTGGACTTTTACTAACCAGTACAAAAGGTTTCTCAGTATTTTACCTTTTTTTTTTTTTTTTCCCGGGTACTGGAGAATCAAACCGAGGACCTCACGCATGCCAGGCAAGCACTTTACCACTGAGCCACATCCCCAGCCAGTTTCAATATTTTAGAGCCCAGTTTGGCTAAGATACCAAGCAGATTCCTGTCTCCTAGTCTTTGTGCCATTTACATGCCCCTGCTTTTCCTTCCTTGGAATCCCACCTCCGGCAGAGACCGGATTTAGATTCAGCCTCATAGGGGAATGTGATTCAGTGCCAAACTCCTGAACCTCATTCCCTACGTGCTTTCTCCAGGAAGGAAAGAAGAGGAAAGGTTGTTCCTGGGTGGCTGAGCAGTTGGCTTACTCAGGTAATCACAGAGCCTCAGACCCCATCCAGCCTGCAGATGGTAGATAAGGAACTGAGGCCAGAGAGGGTGAGGACTGCCCCCCACAACCTGGTTATCAACAGCAGGTGCAGAACCTCAGTCTTCTGGCTTCTTCTCCATAACTGTCCCAGGACTGAGGCTGCTCTTGGAGCCTGGAATTAGAACAGAGTCAGTCCCCACCCTGCCAGCACCCTCCTACCCTGCACATGCTTGCTGAGTCACACGGAGGAGAGGCTGGTGGGGGAAATGTATATTTGCCTGGAGAACACACCAGTCTGGAGAAATGAAGGTGGGCAGAGTCAGTGTGGGTGGAGTCTCCCGTCCAGGTCCCCACCCCAGCACTAACACCAGGTTTGGGGTGCTGAGGGAAATGGAAAGCACTAGTGTCTTTCTTACTTACCTGCAGGGAAGGGTGGCTAAATTTAGGCCACATGTTGGGAAAGTAACACTTTCACTGAATCTAATGACTCTAAGTGACAATTTTACTGAATCTTATAGGACTGGGTTCCTAAGTGGAAATTCCTTGTACAGACTTGTTCTTCTCTTGTGGAGGTGCAAGCCAGCCTTAAAGCACCTGGGTTATAGAAACATCTGCAGGGGGTTATTCAGGCTCAGAGGCTAGGAGATAGATTCGTGTGGGTATGAATCCCCTTTGCTGGCTGCAAATTCTGTCATCGCATCATGGAAAAATCCTTCCTAAGACAAGTAGCAGGTGCAAAGATGCTGATGTTGGATCCACTGAGGAAATACAGTTTTGACCACAAAAAAAAAAAAAAAAATGGTATTTATGCACTCAGTTAGCACGTGTTTGGCCCAGATGGGGAAAATACTGTTGATGGCCAGGCTGCTTTGGGTTAGGGAGAGGAAGTGGCTTTCAGAGAAGTAAGGAAGCATGGTGCTTTGGTTGCCCACAAGACCAGAGTTCAAATCTTGGTCTTGCTGCCTCTTCCCTATATGGCCTTGGCCTTGGGCAGCCCTCCAACAGCTTAAGCCCACCTCGTGGGTGGCACTCAGTGTTTATTAAGGCTGCTTCTTAAGGGTCTTTCAGGGATAAGGGTAACTGGATATCTTGGGGGATTAGGCCCACTGCTTTGAGTCTTCCAGCCTTAGACATCAGAGTGGACTTAAGATAGGTAAAGGCATAAATGTCTGCAGAGATGCCCATGAAAGTGACCCCTTGGGCTCCTATTTTGGCCACATCTTGGTGTTAGGAAACTGCCAGCTGGCTTGCTTCATTTCCTGAGTTTCGACAAGGCAGCAGCCGGAGTCAGCGTCTTTGCTGCTATCTGGAACAGCTGCTGGGATTTAATAGTGCACTTAGAGGAATTACCTGGAATCACAGCAGGCATTACAAAATGGGAATGCATTTCCGTAAGCCAAGCTAATGTTGCAGGGTAAGAGAGCAGGGGCTTTCCTTTCCTAGTGGGTGAGACATAAAAAGGACGGAGCTGTCTCTGACGGTGCCCTAAATAGGTGCAATAACTTCATCCCGGTTGTGCTTAGCGTGGGACTCAGGTTGGGGAGTGTGGGAAAAGGAATGACTGGATCTGGCTGGCAACCTATTTTCAGATAAAAAGCTCAAAGAAGCTGCCACCTCTAGGCATCTGGTGTGTGACAGCTGTCTTGGCCAGGACTTGAGGTCAACTCTGGACAGTACATGCTGAGCCAGCTTCCCTCCGGCTCCTCCCTGTTAATCTGCCTCACAGTAGTTCTGTTCCCCTCTCTTCCAAGCCCAGGGGACCCCATTCTCTGATGTCTTGTAGGTCCTCACCTGTGGTGCCTCATGGGTGGGCACTCTGAGCTTATCTTCTGGGGACTCAGTCTCCTTGGGGAAAATATGAATAGTGAACAATTATTAGACAACAATAAAGACCATAGAATTGTAGTTATAAGTTGAATCTAAGAAAGATAGATCTATAGAGGGCTGAGGTGAGTGCCCTTGGAGTTTCCAAGGAGAAGTGCCTGAAGGCAGTAAGAAATTGGCTTTGGAGGAGCTGGGGACCATGATTTCCACACATGTGTAACATTCTAGATCCAAACTAAATCAGATGGATAGTAAACATATCTGGTAACGGTGATGCTGGGAAGGGCACCTGACTGGAATCCATGCCCCATGGCTGACCCTGAAGTAGAAGTTAGAGCCTGAGGCTGAAGTGGAGCCTGGCTTCAAAGGAAGAAACAGGTTTTGCCTCCTTTGTCGTTTCACAAGCCCAGAGTGCCATTAGGTCTGGGGGCCACTTGGGGCTGTGTGTGCTGTGTTGACTTGGCTAGGCAGTCACTTGACTTAGTACCAACACTGGCTTCTCAGTGGCTTCCAGTGTGGTCTCAGTTTATGAGACTGGATTCAAAGTATTTTGCATGTGCTAATCAATCCTCTGCCCACCACTGTTTGTTCACCTCCTAAGTGCACTGCCCTCTTCGAATAAACTGAGGCCAACCTCCTGGACGTCACTGCAGCCCGTCGCTTTCTTACTTGAGGCCGCCATCGCTCCTCGCATGGACAACTGCAGCAGTATCCAAAACCTACCAACGTTCCCTCTTTGACCCCTCCTTCCCACCCAGATCATTCTTCCCACAGTAGCTGGCAGAACCTTTTAAAAATGATTTTCTGACCATGTTAATTCCCTTCTTAAAACTCCAGTTGTCCCTATGGTACTTAGAAGAAAATCCTTATCACGTGAATCCTTAGAAAGGAAAATCCTTAGAAGAAAATCTTATAATGTCGGACACGGGTTGTCTGATCCTGAATTTCTTCATTGTTTATGAGTCATATTGTGACTCAAAACAATGAAAATAACAACAACAGTGGGCTCTTCCCACGTGGTTGCTCCACTTGGAGTCCCTCTTCCCCCCATTTTCCCCACCTTTCACATATCTCCCTCCTATCCATCTTTCATGGGCATTGCACTTACCAGATCAGGTTGACAGCTGCTGTTCTCTGGCTCAGAACTTCCTGAACTTTTCCTTTGTGGTACTTAATGAATCATCATGTGTTATCTGTGTACAAGTTTTTTGTTGAATGTTTCATATCTATCTGGTGTAGTTTAGATCTGGAATGTTCCCCATGTGTTGCAAACTTGGTCCCCAGCCCATGGTATTTTTGGGAGGTGGTGGACCCTTTAAGATGTAGGCCCTGGTGGGAGGTCTTAGATCCTGGGGGGCCTGCTCCAGAAAGGAATTGTGGGATCCTTGTCTCTTGTTCTTTTTCACTTCCTGGTCACCATATGATGAGTAGTTTGCTTCACCCTGCCTCACAACAGGTCCAAAAGCAACAGAACCACTACTATGTATTATCTCTAAAACTATGAGCCAAAATAAGCCTTTCCTTTTGTTAAGTTGATTCACTCAGGTCTTTTGTTAGAAGGCTGAGTAACAGACTCTCTCCTCCTTCCGTCTGCTTATTAGGTCCTCAAGGGCAGGACCTACCCCCATCCTTGGCTGCTACTCAAGACCCAGCACAAAATCCTACAACCCAGCAGGATCAGAGCAAGTCCTTAGAAGTAGTGGACTCTGAGTTTCCAGAACTTGCATGACTGGTTTCCACTGTGTGTCCCACTGACCTGAAAGCCACAAGGATATGGTGATCACCGAACAACTCAGCCAGATGTTTCCATCTTTAGATGAGCTTTATGCCTAGGCACGTAGTGGCAGAAATAATTTCTGCTCATAAACCCAGCAAATTTATAGTGGAAATCAGTGGGAGGGAATAAATATGAATCCCCATGATGTCATTTTATGGGCTGCTTTATAGATTGTAATCACCCATTTAGAGTTTGCAGGCTATTAATTTTGTTTGTGGAGTCTCAGGACTCTTGGGGACAGAATTTACAGGCTTGTAGTGTCAGACTGGTGGATCTAGGCTTGAAACCTCTGAGAGATTTGGAAAGAGATTGACAAGTGGCCTCTGGGGGAGTTGGGACTTAGAGCCTTTCCTTGGGTTTCCTCCTGGACATGGTTTTAAAAATATTTGCTCACTACTTTGTGGTCTTAATTTTACCCTGGTCTTCTGGCTCCTCCTTCCTGTGAGCTAAGTGGCCTTGGAGTTCTGCTTTCAGCACTTGTTAGAGAGAGAGAGCCCCCTCGGAGAACCTGAGGAGACCTATGGTGGGGTCAGATGGAGCTGGCTTGACGCCTGGCCTTGTGATCTCAAGCCAGTTTTCTTCTTGTTGTTCATTAATTGAACCTCCCTTTCTTCCTCTATAAATTGAGACCCATGCCCCCAATCTCTAAGGGTGATTGTAAAGATAAAGGAGATGAAATAGGAAAAGCACTTGGTACTCCAAAAGAATTATAGTTCATAAAATGATGGTGATGATTGCTGTTTTCAAGTAAGCCTTGTACAGTGGGAACAAAGTGGAAAAAAAGAGTGAGAACACCTGGTCCCAGCTGTCACTGATGTGCTGGGTGACCTTGGACATAAAAATTAGCCTCGCTGGTCCCACATTGTGCAATAGTGAAATGAAAGGTTTGGCCCAGATAACTTCTCAGGCAGTTTACTCAAAGTGGGGCCTGTGAAGCAGCATCACCTGGAGACCTGTGAGGAATGCAGATCCCCAGGCTCTGCCCCACCTTCTGCCTCCGAAATGCTGGAAGTGGAGCTCAGCTCTCTGCATTTTACACGTCCTCTGGGTGATTGGAGGACACATAAAAGTCTAGCAGCAAGACTCTGTGATAAGTTGTGGCTCTAATGCCCCTGTCTGAATTTAGTTTCCAAGCAGCAGTCATCTCTGGGCCCTTTTCCTTGGGATCTTGAAACACAAGAGCCTTTGGGATCTTGGACCACAGAGTTGAGGAGAATGAGCACAGGATTCTCACAGTTCAGCTGAGTTCGACCTCATGCAGCCTGATGCAAGGTCTGTATATGCAGCTCCTACTTTGGGGCCTCTCAGTGATATGGTCTCTGACTCTTCTTTGCCTACTGACCTTGCCCAAGTTATTCAAACTCACTGAGCCCCATTTTCCTGCTCTGTAATGCGGAGCAGATACTAGCACTTGTATTATAGGGTTGTCATGAGGATTACATAAGTTACATGAGCAAAGTACGTATGCAGCCTGCACATCACCTGCGCAGTGTGTGCTGACTGTTGGTCTTGCCATTAGTGTCCTTGACCTCCTTGTGGCCCCAGGCATGCATCTACACGAGGCTGGAAGAAGAAGAGGAATGAAATCTTAGGTGTCATAACTTGCTCTGTGACCTTGGGCGACTCACTTAAGCTTAGAGAGTCTGTGACCTTTCCTTGTTTCTAATATATATATATATATATATTTTTTTTTTTTTTTTTTTTTTCTGCTGTATTTATTGAATGCCTTTTGGGTGCTGACCCTAGTCCGGGCCCTGAGAAGGCAGCATGAGGAAGACAGATCCTTCCTTCCTTCTGTCTGCTTTCTCTGGGACCTGGGTTTGCTATGGGCTTTGATTAGATAATAGATAATTAAAACCACTGTGCTTGTTAATAATCAACATTTAATAAACACAGACTCTAAGCATGTTGAGGAACTAAACAGTATTGTCCATTCATGTGCTGAGTGTTTTGGGGACTGAGTCTGAGGAGTCAGACCCTGTAGGCCTGTTGGAGTCAGGAGGAGGACACCACCAGGCTTCTGTGGGTAGCTATGCCTTCTAGATACACCTGCTTCTAGATACAGCTTGAACCACGACTGTACCATCGAGCTGGAGGGGCCCCTCTCTGTGCTTTGGGCTGTCATGGTGGAGGTATCCCTCAAAAACCTGATGCAAAAATATAGCTAGCTTGATGGTGAGGGCCCTTCTTGTGGTTCACTCAGTTGGAGTTCGTGGAAGAGGTGGGTGTTTGAGACTACCTCTGGGACAACCTGTAGAGGAAAAGAGTAGCTCTTAGGGAGCCACAGTCCATCCTGCCTTTTGGGCAAGGTTAGCTAGTTTCTTGGGGCTGTCCTGGGCCCAAGTATCTAATCACTCAGGGGCCATGTTCAACCAGGATCAGGCAACTTTCAACTAGAGATCTGTTTCCAGGTGGACTTTAAGCAAAAGCACATGTTTTTTGTTTGTTCACACCCAATGCCGTCCCCATCAGTTCCTCATCAGAGCACGTGTTGGCCCTTCCTGGAAGCTGCATTCTCCAGAGCCAAGCAAACAGGCAAGAGAGTCCTTTTCTTGTCTGGGCTGTCCTTTAGAGTTCCCTGCTCTGTGACCTCAGGCCCTGGTTGCTGCTGAGATCTGAGGGCCCAGGTTTGAGGAGGTATGAAGATAGTGATGCTGGGGTCCCTTTGCCATGGAGGTGAACCGGAGGTGTGTGACTCAGAGTAGACTGGGGGACCTCAGTGGGGGTATCCTCAGAAACCTTGGAGCCTCTAAGACACCTGTGTTGGCTCTCCCTAAGCAAGAGAAGATGGCGTGACAAGATTTTAAAAATCCCTGTGCTTAAAAAAAAAAAAAAAAAAAAAAAATCAGTCATTTTTTCAAAGAGCTCCCTAGTTAAGAAGATGCCTGCAGGGAGAAGAGGGTCCTCATTCCCCCTCAGTCCCCTTTCCCTCCTACCATTTCTCCTTTCACTTATTTCCATCTTTATAGGGCTGGGGAGATAGCTCAGTCGGTAGAGTGCTTGCCTTGCAAGCACAAAGCCCTGGGTTCGATCCCCAGCACCACAAAAAAAAAAAAATAATAATAATAATAATAATATTTCCATCTTTATGTATAGGAAAACAGGGTCATTGAGGTGTGACTTAAGGGCACCATCATGGCCCTGTGGCCCACTGACATGCCCGTTGACTCCTTAGGATTGCCCCTCGGTGTCCATGTGAAAATGCCATTCCCGTCCCTGATGTCAAACATAGCATCCAAGAATGGTGATGAACTTAATTCAGTGTGAAAACTGATAATATTTTAAAGTCATGAAAGGGTTGGAGCTGATGATGGGTATGTTGCAATGAGTCTCATTTTATTGCAGATAGGGACAGAACTGTATAGTGTGGATCCTGGAATAAGATTTCAGGGGCTCAGATTCTGAGTTTATGAGTCTGGGGACCAGTAATTTGTGTGTATAACTGCTGATCTTCAGGCCACACTCAGGGGACAAGGTCAGAGTACAGGGCAAGAGGGGTTTGCTGCCTGCCTGTGGTCCACAGAACAGGCCCAGGGATGGTTAGGGGTTTAGATTGACTGGTGTCAGATATCACCTATGGGTTTTTCTAGAATAGATGGGTTAAGTTGAAGTCTGTCTGAGTCCTCCTCCATTTAGGAGGAGCCTTCAGTGTCCACTAGACAATGTTCTCAAGAGGCTTCGGTATCCACCTAAACAATGCTCATTAAGGGCATGGGCCCTGGAGGGAATTAGAGAGAAACAGGACCCACCCTGAAGGCAGACACTGCAGCCCCTGAGAGAGACAGGTCTGTCAGAATCCATGCTAATAATAGGAGAAAGAACAGCCATTTCTGTTCATGCTTCTAAACATCCCAGAAGTGGACTTATTTAATGTTCACAGTAGAGTAGGTATTATTATTTCCATCTCAAAGTTGGGAAATGGAGGCCAGAGGGGTTAGGCAATTTACCTGACACTACATAGCTGGTCAATGGCAGAATGTGTTTGACCTCAGGACTGGTCACAAGAGAGCATTGGTCCAGTGCTTAAGGGACAGATTAGAAGGAAGTGGGGAGAAGGAGAGAGAGGGAGAGATAGAATTTGCAACCAAGAGCTTCTAGAATTCAGAGAATTCATAGACTGGGAGGAAGTTGTCCCACCTTTTAGTATAAGGTGCTTGGAAATCAGAGGACCTAGGGCTGTGTTGTTTATTGTCCTTGTAGCCCTTGAAGGAGCCAGAATAAAATCCCTGCCTCCCTGCTTACTGTGATAAGATGGTTAAATGAGATTGCACACATAAAGGACGGATTCGACACCTGGGCACACCTGTGATACCTCTTCTCCCCCTGACCCACTGCAACTCTGCTCCCAAGCCTGGGAGTAGGACAGCACTTCACCCTACTTGGATTTAATTGGCTTTGTTTTGCCACCATGCCTCCACCATCAGGCTTTCCCAGACTCTGCTTTCTGATGGGCCAGAGCCATTAAGCTGTTGTAAGATGCTCCATTACTGAGATTTAAAAGCATCTCGGTGTCTAGTGTAGCTTTCTCCCTGGTTTGCCAATTTCTCAGAGAATTAAACATTTAGTGCCCAATCAGATATCTCCCTATGCAGAATTCACGTGAAAAATATATGCTCACCCCTCTAGGGGGTCAATTAAAGTGCTGTTGGAGCCAACTCACACTAATTCTCCAAGGCAGGGTACTATCTTTGTGGTTGGTGAAATGAGCTATGTTTATGATTTGCTAGAGTAGATCTTCAAAAGTGGAAGATAGAGGGAAATCAGGGTCTGCCATAAAGAGAAAAACCTGGTGTGCATGCAAGAGAAAAAAGAAGGGGCAGAATAATCCCTCCAAAGTGGATCTCCTATGCTTGGAACATATTTACCCAAAATGTTGGAAAAAATTTTTTTCTTCTGATGATGATCCTCAGCGTTTACCATTTCTTATGGAATCAAACCTGCATAAAAGTTATCTCACATTCTCAGCAGGGTTGGTTTAGAGAACTGTACTATTTGTAAGTCAAATATTTCAACAGAATTCAAAATAGGTAAATTTCCTGGAGTCTGGGCTTAGCTGCTTAGGAAGAAGGTTTCCGTTGAAGGCAGGTTTCTTCATTTTCCAGCTTAGAGCTGCCTTCCAGGTCTTATCCCTATCTCACAACAATAAAGGCGCTGCCTGAGGAAGAACTCAATTTTTTTTTTTTTTTAATGAGTTAGAGCAATTTTGAATCTCCTGGAATTCAAAATGGCGGCTGGCCAGCTGTGCTAGCTGTGGGGCTGTGGGGAATTCAGGTCTTGAAGGGATATGGGACTGACTAGGGTCAGAGTTCTTGACCCTGGCTATAGAAACAATCATGTGAGGACCTTTACAATATTCCAATGCCCAAGTCCTACCAATTATGTCTGAACCTCTGGAATGACCAAGCTCCCAAGGAGCCCAGACAAGAGCCAAGTCAGGGAACCACTGGAGTGAGGCTCCGTAAGGTCTTCCAGCAAAGAGCTCGGGGAGTCACTATCTGAGAGAACACAGAGGAGCCTAGAGGGACTGAGGTAGAAAGGACATGCTGACTGGGCTGGCACCTGTACCCCGGGGGGGTGTTAATAGAGACAAGGACTGTAAAATCTTCAAGAGGAAGGATATCATTAATGTTGTGTTTGTTACTGTACATGGACTAGTAATTTAAAAACCTTATTTCCTTGATTCCAAAATGCATGGATTAGTAATATGCATCAGTGACTTAATTGGGGTGGGAGAAAACTCTATTAAATATGTATTAAAATATGTACTGATTGTGAGCTAGACATCAACTTCACAATCATCGTATGGTAGAAAATGTAACCCTTGGAATTAATCTAATAATATAATGATATGGTGTTTTACATAAATTAGCTCATTTAATCCTCACAACTCCACCCCCTGTGAATCAGGTGCTACCGCTGTCACAGGAAAAGAGATGTCTCTGAAGAAGGGTTGCAGGAGCTCCCAGCGGGAAAGGGCATCTTGAACGTGGACCAGCGGGGTTCTTAGCATGCATGGTGAAAAAGAATGTCAGCACATGCCAGTCAAAGACACAGAGATTTATTTAGGAACGTAGGTACATATTTAAGGAGGATTGGGACACCTCAAGAAGAGACTTTCAAGATATTTTCTCTTGAATATGCCTTCAAGAGAGAATTCAGGCTGTCTCCAGCAACCTGTTGGAATTATAGCAGGCTGGTTGGTGCTGGGGTTGGCCTAGAAGTGGAACCAGGGCAAAGTGGCATAATTTTGTGCTAGTTTTTTGTAAAATGAGCATTTTCCTCATTTTACAAGGGTGCGGGCCAAGGGTATGTTGTCCAGGAGTCCCAATTATCCCTGAGTGCTTTGGGCATCCCAGTCTCTCACAGGCATTTCCTGTGAGACTTAGTATTCCTCTCTTTATTCCCAAATTCCTGTCTCACCAGCATCCCCTTTTTACAGGAGAGGGAGCTAAGGTTCACATAGTCCAGAGCAGTTAGTAATGGGACTGGGACTGCACATCGTGTTTTCAGATGTAGCCCAGAAACAGATATGAGAGCCAAAGCCATGCTTTCTCAGGCACCTTTCCTTCCTCAGGGAGGTGGTGTTCCCTTAATTAGGGCCCTGGATCCCCAAATGCAAAGACATTCTTTGCAGTTGCTTCTGTCGTGCACTGCATCAAGGTTCTTGGCTTAGGGAATGGATGGGAATGAAATCTAGCTTGAGGTCCCTCATGGGACCTGAGCCAAAAGATTGTTTCTGATTCCACAAAGACTGAGCATGAGCTGATGGAGCCCGTCTCAAGGGAGAGAAGACATTGGGCTGAGTAGAGAGCATCCTGCAGGGAGTAGCATCCTCCCCACCACTTCTTGCTGGCTCTTTTGCCTTTCCGGGTAGAGCTTCTTGAAAGAATGACCCAAGTGAATCTGTTTCATGTGTGGAACTGAGGGGAAGGCATTTGGGGGTCTTAGCTCTGGGGCTCTTGAAGTTATGTCACCAGGACAAGAGACCCCACTTTCCATGCCAGTTTGCTCCAGGAAACCTGGTGATAATGAACAGGAGAGAAAAAGCTGAACAGAACTCATGGAATCCAATAGCTTCTGGGGTCCTGGAACCCAGTCCTTCTTCTTTGCACAGATTTTTCTCTTTATTTTTCCCTTGCAAACTTCTTGATGGGAGGGCAAGCTGAACCTCTTAGGAACTGCATTCCAGAACAACCTGGGTAATGGAAAGTACAAAACCAACTTAAACTTGTTTCCAAAGCTTGATGGGTTACAATGACTTCTCAGAAAGCATCCATTTGGACCCAGAAAATAAAATAACATTTTGAGGCTTGCTGGAAAGAGGCCAGAGGGTTACGCAGCAGCAGGCGTGGGCCGGATGGGAAATCCAGATGCTGGGCTCGGGAGAGAGGTTCTTTCTGCTATGGACTTGAGCCTTCAAAGCAGCAGGTACTTCAGGACCTGCCCCAAAGCTTTAGTATGTTGTTCCCTGGAGAGACTTTCACATGGGAGGAAAGTCTAATGAATACATACAGCATTTAGCTGGCCTCAGAATGATGGTTTATTTATTTATTTTGAAGAGGGAGATGAGGGATGGCCGGAAGGCAAGGGGTGGGGGGTGTCACTCAGTGGGATCTACAGCTCTCCTATCTCTATCACATTCCAGGAGTCCATGCAGTCTGAATTAAAATAGCCAGCTTCCTCCAAGTTGTTCTTGTCAGGTATTTTGGTCACAGCCACACAAAACCTGACTAAAACAAGGGTTTTTTGTGGCCATCACATCCTCTCTGGTGAGCTCTCCCTGGTTTAGCAGAGCACAGCAAGTTACAGTTATTTTTCATTCTTATGACACAGTTCAGGATTCTGATTTGGATGAATAGTGTAGGTTGCTAGTTCCTGGACAACTTCTAGGGCCCTCCTTAGGAGGAGGGGCAAGCTAAAGGCCTTTGGGGTGGTACCAGTCGCTGTCGTCAAGTTTGTGTGCCATTTGAGGTTGCTACTGGAACTGATGTGGGTCAGTGCCCGGATCTCTTCCCTGGGTCTCCCTCATGGGATGTGGGAGGAGAGGTGAACCAGGGAGGGAAGTGCCTCTTCCGTCCTCCACCCTGTCACGTTCAGACCTTGGTAACCAAGAGGCCGAGCTGGGGGAGAACAGACAACCCCGCTGAAGAAGGAGGTGTGTTTTATTTTAATTTCCCCACCTTGGTCTCACAGGTAGAGGCTGTCTCCTTTCCACCATCTATCTGCCTTCGAGAGCAGCCAAATTAATACTGAGTGTATTTAGAGCTTTGTCAGCCTGGCCTCTAGACGCGGGTAGCACCTTGCAGTTTACAAACTAGGTTCACTTACTAATCTCTTTTGACTTAATGAGATGATGATTTAACTGGTTATAAATCACTAAAGCAGCAACATGTGCCATGCATGACAACCACGGAACTGGGACGAAGCTGTCACTTCAATGAAAGAAAATGATAAAGACTTGTGTTCCCCAAGCAGCAAAAGAAAATTGCTGTAAAGTTTCCATTGAGGTTCCTGCTATTGTGTCTTCAGGTCTTTAATAATCTCATTGTTGAAGATGTCTAAAAAAGGGTGACTGTAGTGTCCTGCAGGTGAAATGTGCATAGAGACAATAAAGTAGGGCTCCAAGTTGTGTCATGCTGGGTAAGATAGGGCCACCTGGTTTGATTCTATTCTTGAGACAAGAGGCAGAGGGAATGTGTTCTGGCTTTAACTCTTCAGAAGCCAGAGGACAGGCGATGATCCTACACCTTGCCCCTCAGTCTCCTCTGAATCTCCCCAAGGAATGTGAGCCTTGGTTCCCTCTACTGGGGGTGGTCTTTGTTGAATGTCCCAGGCACAACTAGGTGTGTGATTCAGAGGCAGTGGGTCACTCACAAAGAGCTTTATTCCTCCCCACATGAGGCCCCTAAATATTTCTGTCACATTTTCTAGCCCCATTTGCCAGATTGACAGGTAGATCTTCTCATCTGTTTCCTTCATAGGGTCACTTCACCAGCTTGACAAGTGGGACTGACAGGTGCTGGGCCAGAGACGCCATTCTGTTAAGACAGTAGAGATTAGGCCACATGGATGCTGAGTTCACCCCCGTGGGCAGGACTGGAAACTGAGAGTCTGCTGCCATCAGACTGTCTCAGGGAGATGTTTGTCATTTATCCAGACTCATTTTGTAACTGATAGTGTTATTGAAAACCTGTCATATCTCCAGCAAGCTGATGGAGCAGGACTGAGAAACTGCCACTTGGGGCAGGCCTGACTGACTCACTGCCTCCTGACACATGAGTTACACTTTTTTAAAAGGGGACACTTTTGTATTAGATTCCTATTGCTGCTATAACAAATTACCATAAACTTATTGGTCTGAAAGAACCTAAACTTGTCTTACAGTTTTTGGGGACCAGAAGTCCAAAATAAGTCCCTTTGGGTTAGATGTGTGGTGTCAGCAGGCCTCAAACACTGGAGAAATCTATTTCCTTGTCTTTTCCATCTTCTAGAAGCTGCCTGCATTTCTGTTCATGACTGACCCTCTTTTCATGTCACCCTCAATTCTGTCATCACATCTCCTTCTCTGATTTTGACCTTCCTGCCTCCCTCTGAAAAAGACCCCTCTGGTTTCCTGGGCCCCCTGGAAATCCAGGGTGGTCTCCCCATCTTAGAAACTTTAACTTAATCATACCAGCAAAACCCCTTTGCCAGATAGGGTGATATAGTCACAGGTGTTCAGGATTAAGATGTGGACAACTTTTATTATACTTTTGTAGAGGAACAATGTTTCTACACATTTAAGATTGAGCTAACTTTTATTAGCAAATCATGAACTGGGCAGCTTCCTGTCTTTGAAATAGAAAGGGCCTCTGATGAGCTGAGCAGAAGAGGTGGGCTTCATAGACAGAAAAGGACTGAAAGAGCAGAACTGGATCACAAACCAAATCAGTCTTCCAAAGTCTACTTTCCTTCAAGGGGTGAAACAGACGAGAATTTCTTATCTTACTGGCTCAAGTTGACCAGGTCTCTTCTGATTGACTACTTTGAATCTCCTGGGTTTTGTTGTTGTTGTTTTAAAACTGGCCCATGTTCAAGTTCAGTTTGATTTTATGGCACCTGGAAGGAGTGACTCCGTTCTGGTTGCATCTGGTCTGTTGGGGTCTAATGGAGGAGCTTAATTCAAAACAGTGACCTCTTATACATTTTGACTTTCTGTCAGTGATTTCACTAGGGATTCACCAACATTGAATTTGGTGTTTATGAAAAAAATAAACTTTTTAAATTTTTAAAAACTTTTCATTTTTTCATTTTATTTCTTCTAATTAGTTGTACATGACAGTAGAATGCATTTATATATTTTTAAAAATTATTTATTTTTAAACTTTTTACAGACTGCATTTTGATTCATTGTACACAAATGGGTTACATGATTTCATTTCTGTGGTTGTACACGATATAGATTCATACCATTCATGTGATCATACATGTACATAGGGTAATGAGATCTGTCTCATTCTACCATTTTTCATACCCACCTCCCTCTCATTTCCTTCTACATAATCTAAAGTTCCTCCATTCTTCTCTCACTCCCCACACCCCCACCCTCATTATATATCATTCTCCACTTATCAGGGAAAACATTCGGCCTTTGGTTTTTTGGGTTTGGCTTCTTAGATCATAAAAAATGGAGTATAATCTCTCATTTTTCTGATCATACATATTGTAGGATCACATCAGTCATGCAGTCATACATGTACATGAGGTAATAATGTCTGTTGCTCTCTACTGTCATTCCTTCCTCCATACCCCTTGCCCTTCTATTTTTAAGAGATAAAATTCATGCTTGCAAAATGAAGAAGAAACAATAAAAAAGCTTATACTTAAAAATCTTTCTTCATCTCTGATTTCTAGTGCTCCAGGTTCTCCTTCCTAGAAACTGTGTTCATTAACAATTTTTAGTGTATCCTTATAGTGAGCATGCATGCATCATATACAAGCCTATGTGCATGCCTGTGTGTCTATGTGTGACTTGCCTAAAAAACAAAACAAATGGCAGCTCGTTTCTGTGCTGCTATATTTCTCAGTGATCTGTTAATATCACCATCAATTTACTTATCCTTTCTAACAGCTGCATAGTGTTACATTGCATCCAGGTCTCATAAAATAGATGCTCCTCTACTACAGCATCCAGACAAACTCATCATCAATTGAAAATATGTAAGTCGAAAATCTGCTCCATACACCTGCCTGGCAACACTCCTACTTAGCCTCACAGCACATTGTGGAGTGTTGGTGGTTTCTCCTCACGATAATGGGGCGGACTGGGGGCTGCAGCTCAGGGCTGCTGCCCAGCATTGCAAGAGAATGTGATACTGCATGTCAAGTCCCGGACAAGATCCAAATGTAAAATGCAGTGTGTGGTTTTTACTGAATGGAAGGCATACCACTTTGCACCCTTTGAAGGGGAACCAGAGTCATCCTAACTTGGGAACATTTTATATATAATCAGCCCCTTTTTGAGAGACCTTTTTCTCATTTTTCGTAGCTGGAACAAGCAGCACAGCAGCAAATGCCTTCTTACCCTTGTCTTTGCACGCATGTGCTAATGTATCTTTGGGGCAAATTCCTATGAATGACATTGTTGATTCCCAGTCTAGGTGCAACTTAAAATTTTGATAATAATGGTCACATTCCTTCCAAGACATGTATGTGAACACACACTTGGGCACTTTGTCACTTGGGCCTGGCCAAGGTGCATGCTCAGCAGGACTTTGCCGTGGTGCTCCCTGATAGCCTCTGGGGCATCTTGTCATAGCCCTGTGTCTGACATGTCCGCTCTCTAGAAAATAGTTCACAGCTTGAGGGTTGAGTCAGGGATCATGAGTCCTTCCTGCAACCCAGATGAGCCACTGCACTCCTGGACCCAGAGTCACAACCACTATAGATGTGTTCACACCAAGGGATATTCATCAAGCATGGTATGTTAAGATGTGGCCACACAGGCTAATGATAGCACTCTGTGTCTCCTTGGGATCCTCTGATTTCTTTTGTCCCTCCAGCTCTTGGGACCTAGACAGCGTGGAGACTTTGATCTGTGTACTGCAATGACAGGCTATTCTGGGAGGAACAGACCTGACAGAGGCATCCCATTTGCTGGAGACTGCAGTCGCCCTGGCTGGGGCCAGACTGCTTGGATGTGACACAGCTATTGTTTGTGAAAGAGATTTGATGCTTCATTAGAGAAAAACTGTGTACAGAAACCCGGCAGAGATTTCTTAACGGTCTTCTGATTAAAGGAGCAAACAACCTAAATGCCAGATTAGTAGCATTTCAGGGAAGAATGCGCGATGGGGACCGCATTTCTATTTTCTCCTTTCCCTCAGCCTTGCTTGGCAGCATGCATTTGTCACTTGGAGAAAAGGAGAAAGGGGCTGGCTGATGGAGCGGAGAAGGAGCTGGGAAGCCAAGCAAAGCCTGGGAACCTGCTGCTCTCTGGCAGCCCAAGGGGACAGGCCAGAGCTCCTGATAGAGTGTGTCCTGCTTCCAGTCCCAAGATAAAGTCCTGAAGCTCAGTACATTGCCTCAGACTTTGCCCATATGCCTGGGTCTTTCCACCAGAAACCTTCAAGAATGGTTGAGGAGGGGGCCTCTGGGGTCCCAGAGAGATAGGCTGGTCATACACATGAATGGTTTTCCTCCTTTGACCTCAGAACATGTTAGAATGATATGGAGGGAACCAAGGTGTCTCACCAAAACCATGCTTCAACCTCTGGATATAAGGGACTGCAAACACAGGCCTGTAGTTATCCACCCTGTCCCTCTTTGTACAAGCTCATGAGGGATGCTGGTTAGTTTTCTTAGATCTTTAAGACAGTCAGGGAAGCAGTTTGGCCGAGTAGGATTAAGAATCTCTATGGATGATGAGAAAAATTCCCAAATCATTGGCCAAAGGGATTTTTACAATGCAAATCAAATCAATTGCAAATGCCAGACTCCTTGCCACGGCCTTCCCCCACCCCGATGATGGCTCCACACTTTCATTACATGTCTCTCCAGCCTCTTGCTCATATGCACTGCTACACCAGCCTTCTTGTGGCCTTTAAACTCACTAAGCTAGTTCTTGCCTCAGGACCTTGGTTCTGCCCTTTCATCTGCCTGAAATGCTCTTTTGGTCTCTCTTTGGTGGACTCCATTGCATTCCTTGTTATTTAACATTATACACACCTATAATTTGTCTGTTCAGTTGATTGCTTCCTGGTGTATCATGTTTCTCCTCACTAGAATGTGAGTTCTCAGAGGGCTGGTGTCTGGTTAAGTCTCATCCAATATGCTCAAGGTCTGAGTCCAGTCAGGGAAACAGGATGGTTCCAGAGAGGCAATGTCATGTGGGGAACTAGAGAGCCTGCTTTAGGATGAATGGAAAGGCCAAGTAGGCCACCTAGCATTATCATGAGAGGGAACTTGGGTCTTACAGGGCAGCGGGGAGAAGGTGTCATGGAGGAGACCAAGTCACTGCTGAAGAAAAGGGAGAGGGAGCAGGAGGGAGCCGGAGAGAGGTAGGGGGACTCCAGGTCCTCCCTCTCTCCTACCTGCCAGGCTCTCTCCAGCGGGAAGCCACTGGCAATGGTACCTGGGAAACCCAGTTCATGGGGTCGGCCCCTGTGAATGAGAACCAAGCAGGGCAAGGCAGGGTATCCATGTGAGTGCGCTCCAGTGACTGGGTCTTGCTTTGTCCCCAGCTAGAGAGCTAGTCCTTGGCACATAAGAGGTTCTCGATAAGCAGTTGTTGAATAGATGAACAAATGGAGCACTCCTGTGCACAGGAGTCCCTTCCAAAGGCAACTCTAATGGCCCATGTGTCCTGAAATGAAAATGGCAGAGCCCCAGAGGCAGCGCTCCCTGTCACACCTCAGGCACTGAACTTGGGGTGGGGAGGCCTCTTTCTCTGTTGCCCTAGACTGGAGAATGGAGAAGGATTTTTATTTCTGGAAAGAAGTCTCTTTCTTGAGCCTTTGACTCTGAGCCTGCTGACACTTTATATGTGTGGTGTTGTGTTACTTGAGGAATTCCTTTGAAGGCAATTTTAAACTTTCATTCCTTGGTTCAATTTAAAAATCTGTAACATTTGGGACACTTCCCAGAGCCCCAGATTTATTCCTGGCATTGGGGTGTTAGTGGAAGGGAGGAACCATGTCCAAATTCCACATCTCTGGTGATTGATAATTATCTGGGGCTTGGGGGAATGGATTTTACATACTGGAATCTCGTTTTGTCTGCAAGGTGGAGCTAAGACCACCTTAACAGAAATGTGAAATAATGGCATAAAAGACTCAGCTGAAGCACCAGCACATTTGAGGCACTTGAAAATGTTCCTTTTCCCCAGACCTTGGGAAATAGCTCAATGTCCCCCACCCCACATCCCACCCCTGGCTCATCCCAGTCTCTGCATTGATCTCAGACTTCTTTCCACTGATCTTTCTCCATGGAAGGATTTGATTTGAGCAGAGGAGGTGGTTGACCATTTGCTAATACATCTCTTTCTCCTTGTGACACTTTGCTTCTCTAAAGAAGTAATTGTGGATTTTCCACAAATTTTCCTTTAAAGGTTTTTCTACATTAGAAACAAATTCATAATCTGCCTCAACTGATTTATGTGGGTCATTTATGAAATGCTCATTTGTCTTTTTTCTCTTTTCCTCTTTCTTTTTGCTGAGGTGGTTGACTGCCTCTCTGGAATTTTACATGAGGGTTGAATTTTGAGTAGCAATAATTTTTCCTATTTAAATGTTAGGGTTGATTGGTGCTTTCTCAAAGCTGTGTAAGTACCTTTTATTATAGTAAGTCTCAGCAGATTAGAACCCAGGGACTTTTATTTAAACCTCTAATGGAACAGTGACACCAGCCTGAATGTAATTAAGGCATTTCTGGGAAGTTACTTCACTGGAGTTTCAAAAAGGAAGGTACCAACCCAGGGAACTGGTGCTAAATTCATGCAAAAGAGAGACCTGGGAAGCTGAGTTCCATTCTTGTGTGGTTTGAGGCATACATGTCTGTGAACTTTCTTTTATTTGCCTCTGAATAACTAATTAGACCTAAAGCATAGGTCACCTTTTGAAGAGTGCCTTGCATCTTCAAGATATCCTGTATGTTGGTTCTCCAGAACTTTCCACTGCCCCCTCCTGGTCAGCCTTATGAGACATGGATGAGAAACATGCTGTAGCTTCCCAAACACTTAACCTCTTCCCTGTCTATCTATAGTACCAGGCTTAGAATTAAGCTCAGGAGATATTGAATTTCTCTGGCTTCAAAAGAACAGGTTAAACCGGGTGCATGCCTGAAATCTCAGCAACTTGGGAGGCTGAGGCAGGAAGATTGCAAATTCAAGACAAGCCTCAGCAATTTAGGGAGACCTGTCTAAAAAGAAAAAAATCAAAAAGGGCTGAGGATGTAGCTCAGTAGTAAATCACCCCCGGGTTCCATCTCCAGTACTAAAAACAACAACAAATAAAAAATTTTAAAAAAGCTGGTTAAATCTTTTTGTCCCCAGCTCTTCTAAAGCAGAGTCATTGTGTTTTCCTTTATTGGAGGCAACATCAGAGCTGTCCACACAGTGGAATTTCCCACAAGTCCGGAATTTCATCAGCCTCCATTCATGACCTTAGTACTTTCCATTTTGAAGGACAAATTTACCCTATTTTGAGTGTCAAAGGAAAATAGCAAACTCCCAATTATGAGTCTGTGCACTTAAGGAATTGTGTAATGGGATTAAAGGGCAGGAAGACACAACCCTCTCTCACATGTCCCCTTTCCAGAGGAGGACAGCAAAGTCCAAGGGCAACAGCTCCTGGGCAGGAGGGATGGGGAACCCAGGCCTTTGAATGATCATTTAGTGGGAAGTAGTAAAGAGACTGATTGAACTTCTTTTTTCAAGCCCTGCCCATTCCTATGACCTCCTCCTTATCCTTTTTAACCTTAAAAGCACTTTAGTATGTTATTTCTTTAAACCTCCACTGCAACTGTATTCAATTAACATTCTCATTAGGGAATCAATCGTGTTCTCAATATGATCCAATTTGGTATAAGAAATGAAGAACCACCTGTTTGTGGGCCTTTTAAACATCTTTTTTAAAAAAATTATCATACAGTTGAGATGAACTTTTCCTTGTGGTGCACTGGACTCGGGCTGTAGGCATCTGTGTGGATGCACCACCCCCCTGCCCGTGATCAGGCTGCAGAATATTCCTTCACCCATCACACCCGCTCCCTGTACCGAACCCCTGGCAGCGACCAGTCTGTTTCCCGTCCCTATGGTTTTGTCATCTCAGGAATATCAAGTAAGTAGAATTCACAGTATGTGTCTTTTTGAGACTGGCTTCTCTGGTGGGCCTTCTTTCTTTTTCTTTTTCTTTCTTTCTTTTTTTTTTTTTTAGTTAGAACTTTTATTGAACATAAGCAATCAGTTGAACTCACTTGGCTGCCAATCGATGTTTACAGTTAGGAATTTGCAAAGGTGACTTTGAACGAGCATGTGGGGTCCTCTATTTCATCACCAAGGCAACTTTTTATGTAATATTTGTTTTGAAGGTTCTATTTAAAGCTCCTCATGGATATGCATTCAAACTATATCTAGTAACTTAGTGCCATGTTGAAATAACATCCATTAAAACATGACAAAAATGAAATGAAATCTTTTATGTTAGGGGCAAGGCACCTGTTAACTACTCTATTATTCATGCACATATCAATCCTTTGGGATCTTTTGTTTCATGTCCTTGTTTATACCTCTTGTTCAAGCTTGGAGGAGTTGGGAGGACTCCTTAAAAGAGAACTTTCTCAGAAACTTGGTGGCCTGGACTACAGGGTGGTTTTGAGACCTTTGTCTCTGTCCCAGACACTGACACCTAGTGGACCTTGGTGACTTCCTGCTGCCCTCCATTTCCTTTGCATAAGTACAGGTGGCAGTTGTGTGCTTGGAGGGAGGCCAGCTGGAGTTCCAGATGCCTGCTGATGATCAGAATATTACTGACTTAGTGAAGTGTGCTGGAGCCCTGGTGTCCTCTCAGATGCTGGGTGCATGCTGCAGAAGCCATATCTTGGAGGCTGGACCCTGCCAGCAGGATGGGGCTGTCTACACTGGTGGCAGGAGACAGCCTGGGTAAAGGTAGAAACAGAGTGATTTCCGGGTGGTTTGCCTGCCATGGAGGTAATTGGGAGAATGGACTTGGGGATCTCCATCTGACAGCCACCAAGAGACTTCCCAGTCTGCCAGAGGAGATAAACCTGTCAAGCGGCTGTCTGCCGTTTAGGCCCAGGATTGTCACTGCTGCCAGGCAGGGCTTTGGTCCTCCTAAAAGAAGAATGAGCAACTTTTAGCATTCTTTCTCAAAGTGCTGAGGAATCCTAGACTCTGAGGCTATACTGGTAACACCCACTGTGTCATCTGATCTGTGGATGCCAGTCAGCCTTCCTTTTGGCCTGGCAGGTGGCTGGCACTCACTTTTGAGATGCAAGCTCTGGGTTGGGTCGGGAAACTGTTTCTTTATCTGTCAATGAGAGTAAGTTTAGTCTTATATTTTAAGTCTCAGATCTCCTTTAATTGATCCGTCTGTCAATTGAAAGGCTATGACTGATAGCTGTAATTAGCTGTTGATAAGAAAAGGCACTAGATTATTGAGAGCCGAGTAGTTAGGAGCAGTGGTCTGGAGTCAGACCACCTGGTTTCCCACCTTGGCATGTGGCAGGATGATTCTTGGGCAAATTGCTTACTTTTCTGAGCCTTGACATTCCCATCTGTAAAATGGGGATGGCAGTAGTACATCTGTGCTTCATTACATTGCTGTCAGGGCTGAAGTAGTCAACACATGTTGGGCAACTAACAAAGACCACCCCCCTATTATAAGCTAACTTTGAGCCCTCTGTATTTGGCCACCTCTACCAGTGTGTTATCATGTGCAGGCTAAGAACTACCGATCAGTCTGATTCTCACTTCATAGGAAAAAAGCTGACATCTGTTTGCAAAAGCAGTGATGTCCCCAGAGGCAGACCAGAACTTAAGGTGTCCATTGACTCCCAATCCTTTGTTCACACTGCAAAACAGAAATCTGATTCTTGTTACAAATGGTTCAACTGTTGTGTTGGGCATTGGTTGACTGGAAATCTCTGTTAACTTGGGCTCTTGTGCCTTATCAAGACAATAGAAATACGTTTCAGATCAACAACTGCAAGTCACTAGAGAGGGATGTCACTTCAGCAGAGTTTTAGTGTCAAGCATATTTTTGCTGTGCTCATTTACCTAGTGACCATCCACATATGAAGAAGGGGCAGGTCATAGTTAACTGGAACGTGTGCTTAGGAAGAGCTTCTCGAACGCCAACCAGGAGTGATAACGGAACTTATTGTCACTTGATCACCTCGGTCAGCCCATCTGTGTCAACTTGTTTCTCTCTGGTGTTCCTCCTTTCCATCCAATTGTTCCAGCGACTAGCAACCTGGCTTAGTGATGACAAGTTTGTTAATGGGGAAGCTCAAGATAAGGCAGTGGCAACTCCCTTTGCCCTGAGAGTTTTCCGACATCCTGTTGAGTGATCCTGGACTTGTCAGGCCTTTGAGTTGACATGTGCGAGGCGCCGGGAGTGGGGAGGAACACTTGTGTGTCCAGCTTGCACATGTCTGTACTCAGCACTCCTCAGCCCCTGCCAGAAAACCTCCCTCTCTCTCCTTGCAGACAGTCCTCATGCCAACTCCCATCTGAAAAAGAAATGCTTGCGATTTGGAAATGCATTTTCTTATATGCACAGAAGGTGTTTCGAGTTTGGGCTTTTGCCCAGTCCACAAATGAGCTAACTCCCAGTTGTCCATATGAGTGATCTGTAGTCAAGTTGACGATCTCAAATTGGCTCCTCCTGTCACCCATCAAGTTTCTGGGATAGACAGCGCCATCTAACATTGCTAAAGTGAATGTGACAGGTAGGAGAGGTGGAATGAACACAGATCCCGCGCCCGCCTCTCTCTGCAGGTGTGGCGTGTGCTGTCTTGGTGCAGGCTCTGTTCCCTGGGGAACTGTTTGCGGGGCAGGTATGTGCTGCTTCTGATTTACCCTTGCAAGGTCCCCACGTCTTTGTGGAGAAGCAGCAGTTGTTTGCACGTGCAGGGAAGGTCTACACACGCTCGTCTGCATTTCCATTCATCTTATTAGAGCAGGGCAAACCTTGAAGCGTGAATGAGCTGGGAGTGTGGCTGAATGAGTTCAGACTTGCTGAGCAGGCTGATTCAGGAAGCCGTCCTCGATTCCCCTGCTGCTCGCCATGTGCAGACACCCTTCCTAAGTGAATGTGGCATTCGCGTTGGATGACGGCCATAGCTCGGTATGAAATGTGACTATATGTCTACTCTAATCCTCAGCGGGCACCCCTCTCCACTTAGGGTGTTTTAAAGGACATGGGTACTGTTGGACTCACACGATATTTGGGACAAAGGCATTTCAGACAGAGATAGAAGGTATGGTTAGCTTAGAAGCCTTACCCCAAGAGAGAAAGGTCAGAGTGAGGATTTGTGAAGTTTTAGTAAATGTCCTGCAAGACACACACACACACCTCATTCCTAGTCAAGGTGCAAAAATGAGCTAGTAACATCGCCACGTATAGGGGTATTCATGGATCTGTAACTTCCCTGATTTCTAATGACTTACACTGTAGTTTTAAGAATGAATTATCTCAATTTAATTGGGAACCTTCCTTCCAAGGAAGTTTTGGAAGTATCCTTGGACACCATGGAATGCCATCTGTTTATTCATTGATCCCCATGAATTGCAGCAGAAGTCACTCTAGTGGTGGCATTGTAAAAGACAGGCATTACTAGGGGCTTGTGGTAGGCCCCTTGACCCAGCACACTATGACACAGACTCACGTGGCAAGATGGTTGTGGGAACACGCCCATTCTCTTGAGCACAGGGAGAAAGTGCCCCCTGCCCCACTGATTCCCCCATCTTGCACATCTCCCTAGATTTTGTCAATCAGCCTCCAGCCTCAGACTGTGCTTTGGCTGAGGTGAGGCAACAGCATTAAGGTAAAATCTAACTGCTCTGTTTTTTCTTTCTTTTTTTGCTGAATATTTAGGGTTATTTTCTAGCTATCACAAGCAAGAGGGGCTGTGAATTTCTGATAGTAATGTAAATTTCCATTTAAAAACTAATTTGGGAGAATGTTATTTAAAGAAAGAAAAATTAAGCAACTAACTGTTTCCGTGGATTTCGTTACAAACATGCTGTCAGGACAGGTAAAAGGGATTGCTGGCTCTTGGATTCAGCCAGGGCAGGTTCCTCCCGTATCCTCTGTACCACTGCTGGCCAGGCGTGTGGACCGCCACCCTCTGCAGGAGCACATGCTAAGGGAGTGTTCCTTCATCCTGTGTCCTCATCCAAACCACCCCAGGAGATGCATATTGTAACAACTTGCTGTTTTAAAGATGAGAATACTGGAGATGGTAGTTGACTTTTCCAAGGATGCATGGCTGGTGAGAGGCATGGGCCAGTGTGTGGACACAGGCTATTTGAGTCCAGGCCCTAGTGCTTGCCCCTACCTCACCTTGAGTTTAGCACCAGTCATGGCCCCAGGGAATTAGTCACTCCAGTTCACTGCCATTGATGAGCTGAGTTTATAGTGGGGAAAAGAAAAACACATTATTAAAGCAGAGGAGAAAAAGCAAGTGCCCGAACTTGAGACCCATACACAATCCCCCAGTGACTTCCTTAATCTTCACCTCCGTTTCAGTGTCCCTTCTGTCTCCCTTCTGCCACTGCCTACTGAAAATCGGTCCATGTTCTTGAAATCTGTAGCTTGCTCTTTCAGATGGGGTTTTATATTCTTTCTCTTGCTGTCTGGACTAGAGCCTTTTGATTTGAGATGAATTGGGCTTAGACATCAGCCAATATTTATACCTTGATATGAAGTTTTTTTTTTTTTTTTAACAGGCATTCCTTTACAGCTCAGTTTGACTTGAGTTCGTCAGCAATATTCTCGCATATTAATCATGAGTCTTGGAGGATAACATGTGCTTTCTATAAATATACACGTTATTCAGCTCCACTGAATACGTTCATTCCTTTTTTAAAGTTTTCTGGGTAAATTTCATAGCATCAGTATATTACTTAAGTTGGTGGATCTTAGTAAACCTCCAAGAACATAATGAACTCATTTTACAAATTGTTAATGCTTACGGAAACTCCTGATAAATGAGAGCACTTAAGACTGTTTCATGGTTTCATGAGAAAAGAGAAGACAGCCTGTTAGTGCTGGTCCCATTCTCTGATATTGTGGGAAATAAATGAATGTTTATCACTAGCTTTGATGACTTTAATTTGAGAATTCTGTAAAAGCAGTTATGGATATTTATAGAGGTGTAATGCTGACATTTTGTTCCATGTTTTCAGCTAATAGCCTCCCCTAAAAGAGGATCACAAGACTGTGCTGAGCCCGTTGAAGAAAAGTTTAAGTTGACTGCTGTAATTTTAGTATTTTAATATGCATGTGTCACAGCCTAGTCCATTTTAAGAAATTTTTTAAAATTATCAATGGACAGTCTCGACCTCCCATCATTCACATTTTACCTCACTCCCCAAGGGACTTGGAAGGGATTTTAGGTTTTACAATGTTCCTCCTTTCTTCTGATCATGACTGTACCTCAGTCATTGCCCCTGAACTGTTAGTTACCACTCTACTCCTGCCCAGACCTGGCTATCATCTCCTTTCATTGTCTGGATTCTGGTCACGTTGGCTTTTGCCCCATTTTCCAATGAACCAAGTCCTCCTCAGCACTGGGTTTTGCTTGTGTGGTTCTCTCTGCACACACTGTTCTTTCTCCTATCTTCCCCCTCCTCTGGCCCCACCCCACAGTGCATACCTTTTGCCTGAATGCTACCCACTGCTCAGAGGCCAACTCAAGGATGACTTTCAATTGCTTTTTCTTCTCCTTGTTCCTTTGTTAGCAACCCTCCTAGAGTTGCATTTGCATTCCTTTCTTTCATGCTCTTGTCTTAGTTTGGGAAGTCCATTGTGGAGATTATTGGGTGTTCACCTACCTCCCTTGCTTCAGTAAGTTCCCTGAAAGCAGCTACTGTCTGCTTTTTGCTATCATTCTGTCCCTAGCACCTAATGTAGCACCTAGCACATAATAAGCACTCAATTAAGTGTTTTTGGAGTATTGAGTGGATAGAAGCATTTGTCCACATCCATGTGCATGTTCTGCCAATCTTCTTCCCTCAATGCCAGGGAATCCAGCTCTTGACTCTATTTCTTGAATTCTCACAGAAATGGCCTCTGATTTTGAGCCGTGCATGTCAATATGACAAATACATGAAAGGCCCACAGAATTTCCGACATGTACTAGACTTTTTCCAGAATCTGACAGGAAATGTGCTGTCCCTATCAATCTGTCTTGATAGACAGGTGCCATCTTGGTTAGTGGTGAGGCCACTGGGTTTCTTCCAGGCATCAGTTTGTCCAGGCTACCTTGGGCTTACTGATTTGGAAATGAAATCCTGCCTCCTTCACTCTTCTCTTCCAGTCAGAGGGAGATAAGTTCAACCGTGATAGCCCTGATATTGACAGAAGAGAAACTATAAAGATCTTATTGAAATTATTGAAGCAGAAAGGAGAAGTTGCAGATAAAAAAGAAAATGGTCATTTCCTGACTGTATTGCAGGCCCTGTGTTAGTGTGCACACCGTTGTCTCTAATTTGTCCATGAAACAGGAGGAAAAAAAAAATAGGTGAAGGGCCAGTGTGCCTCCAAAGCCTGTGTGTTTTTCATTACAACCTCTTCCAAATAGGAACTGTGGCCCTGGTTGGTCTGACTTGGATGTAGGGAGAGCTCATCCTGCAGATGTAGGAATGTATTTGGCCTCAGTGGCCAGGGGGCGAAGCCAGTTGTGTTCTTTTCAGGTCTTTTAGTTTTTTGCTGTTGCAGGCTGGAGCCTGAGAGTTAGGGGTGAACCTTAGGACCCCTAGAAGGGTGAGTGGATGCATAGTTGTTCCACTGAAGAAACCTGTTCTCTGTTTCCCTGGCCTTCACCTAACCTACTTGTCCCATGGTCTGTGAGATTAGCCTACAGGAGTTCACACACACCTGCCCTGCACACAGGTGAGCTGTGAGGGTATGAGAGACAAGGGGTTACAGACAGCAAAGGCCTGTGAGAACAATGCTTGACTTGAGCTCTGAAGGATGAGTGAGGATCATCTGATGAGGACTTTCTGGAGGAAGGGAGACAGAATGTTCTAGAAAGAGGTCAGAATTTGCCAAGGCCTAGTGGGCACCCAGAGGAAGGTATACCTGAGGTCCCCAAGAAAATCCAGTGTGGGTGGAGCTGCAGAGGGAAGAGAACCTAAGCCCAAACATCAGGGTTGCAGCAGGAACAAAACCTGCCTCTGGACTTTGTTCCCCGCCATGCTGTTGGGTAAAGAATAAAGGAGTGAGGGGTAAGATGAAAGGGATGGGAAGGAAGTTGGGGAGAATTCTCAGTGATGGTAATCAAAAATAAGCATTGCCCAGGGTGTATTTTAAGGTGGCTTAAATGACCCAGCCAGTTCTATGAACTGGGAATATAAAGCATAGTGATGAAGTTGACCTTCCTGTTAAACTACACTGGGGTCTCTCTGCCCTTTACTTTCAGAAGCATCATAACATCCAGGGACACCATTTGGGGCAGCTTGGGGAAAGCTCGTCAGACCTCCCTGAGCCATCCCAACTCCAGGCAACCCCTGTCTATTAACCCATTTATTTTGTATTCTATAGATTTGCTTATTCTAGACATTTAATATAAATTGAACCATACATTGCCACTCAGGTCCTTCAGGACCCACTGAAAAGTGCATACAGTTATGGGGCAATCGCCAATTCTCAGGTGCAGCCACAGCTGAGTACCAGAGTTAGTGATCATCTCCGGCACTGTTGGCCTCAGTGCTAGAGATGCAGGCACCCTGGATGCGGGCCTCTTAGTTTCTCTTTTGCTCTGCATACCTGCTGTGGTTCTGCATTCTGGATCAGGAGTGTTCCTTCTGTCCAGGGCCACTGTGTACTGCATAGGTGGGTAGATTGAGCGTTGCGCACAAGGGCACAGCTAAAGGCATAAGAGGGAGTTCAAACACAGTTGTTACCATTGGGATGTCCAGTTGAATTCCAGGTCCTTGGTGTCCCAAACAAAGAATTGAGCACACAGAATTGAACACACAGAAGTAACAGATAAAGTACAGATTTATTGGAAGTGAAGATAGCTCTGCTAGGTAGAGCAAAGTGGGCCAAGAGAGAAAGTCTCAAGGTCTTAATGTCTGGAAATTAGGGTCTTGAATCTGTGGCATATTCTCTTCCCTATATGGACCTGATTGAAGACCTTACCCCATTTGCTCCCATTGGTTATCTTATGATCCCTGATTTTCCAATTCTGCCCCACCTTCACCATTGGTTACTTTAGAAAACCAAACTAGACTATTGCCCACTTTACCCCAGTGGTTCTTTTAAAATTTGAACCTGTGACAGGTGTTTCATGGTGATTAAGTCCTTCATGGCAGGAGTTGTCAATGGTGATGGAATTTACTGTAAACAGGGACAGGACTCATCTCCTTGTCATGTTCTCCAGCAACTTCTTTCTAATACCCTGTCTCCGCCATCTTGGTGTCCCTGAACTCCTGTCGAACATAATCTGTAATCATTTTTTTTCAGCCGTGAACCCCAGAATGGAGCTATGTCTGTCCAGAGGGGGAGGGCTCCTACTTTTTTTTTCTCGAATAAGCTTTCAACAGGGCCTTTGACATTCTCAGGGCTGAGGTCTTGGTCACAGTTCACCTGGCTTTTATTTGAGTTAAGTTTGAGGTGGCAACAACATAGGAAATGCAATTACAGGTATTTTTGACTTTATGGATTTGTTCCCATAAGAAAAACTTGCCTGATTTGTTTTCAGAGATGTACAGCTCTACCACAAGCAAGAGGAATTTTCAACCTAATTTCTCCCCCAGTTCCCTTCTGAGTTCTAACATCTCTTGCTGTTCCCATCTGTGTTTCTAACTTTGGTGTAGAGCATTTCTGGGGTTGAATTGGTGTTAAGAAATAATTTTCACAAAAGGGTAAAATCATGACTTTCAGATATCTAAATGAATACATGTTAAAGATTTTATTTTCCTCCTTGCTCAATGCAGGAACCAGGCAGTTGTTATAATCTGTAGAAAAGAACTGACACATTGATTGATCAAGAATATTAAAATGGATGTGGAGATGTAGACAAGACACTGTGAGAGGGGAGAAGGCAGTAGAACCCTTCCTGTGCAGGACAG
This sequence comes from Sciurus carolinensis, assembly GCF_902686445.1. Classification (NCBI taxonomy): domain Eukaryota; kingdom Metazoa; phylum Chordata; class Mammalia; order Rodentia; family Sciuridae; genus Sciurus; species Sciurus carolinensis. The sequence continues at coordinate 127,872,113 of NC_062217.1, read as the reverse complement.
AATTTGCGAATGTGTAGATAAGAATTACTTGCACTGCTATTGTTTGTCTACAGTTTACTGAATTGTACAATAACGTCTATAAAGCCAGAATCAGATAATGCATAGAGATGTTCCCTCGGGTGCCTCCTTTTCTATGGATATTTTTTCCCTGCATGAGTGATCTGTGGTATTTTCAGCACATTGGTGAACCTATATACATTTTTGTCCCAGGTGAGATTTCAAGATAAGAACACGATTTCTTTTGAGCTCCAAAGAGTTATTGGTATGTGGTTTTCTCTCTGGAAGGAAGAAGAATCTGGAAGTTTTCAAAGGCACTGTGATTAGTTTAAAGAGCAAGAGTCAGGGGGATGCACAATGGGGTTCCTGGGGAGACACCTGTTACACCAGAGACCAGGAAACAAGGTCTGGATATTATTCCAAAGATCTTCACATACTTCCTCTGTGACCTTTGGTCTGACCATTCCTCAGCTGCCTCTTTTAGAGAGGGAAATAAGTATTTTTTGTTAAATACGTTGAGGTTCCCTGAAGAAAAGTACCAGTTAACTGTAAAGCCTTATTATTAATCCCCTCCGCCTTGCCCTTTGTCTTCCAGTGGGGATTTTGACACCCTGGGTAGATTTGTCTCCCAAATCTTCTGTCTTCCCACCATTAATTTCCACAGGAGCAGGTGGGGAGATTAAGTGTTTTCAAAGGCTGCCTTAGGATTTTTCTGTTTGCCCTTGAAACATCTGTATAAGAAACCTTAAACACCTTCCTGGCCGGTTTCTTTCCTTCCAACTGAAATATTTAAGTTAATAGATGATGGAATGATTCTAAATGTTGTTGAGTTCTCATTGTCTTGAAAGACTTGCTGAAAATTCAAAACTAGCCTTGTCAGACTTAATGGAATTCTTTAGGTCTGCTGGCCCCGCACTGCATGTGGTGGAAAGAAAAATGCCAGAGCTTCAAAAGACAAAAAAAAAAAAAAAAAAAAAGAACCATAAAAAAAATGAAATGAAAGATGTGGGAACACTTCTGAGATCTTCTTGTTGAGAATTGCATGTCCCTATTAATCACAAGGGGCTCTTCAGGTGCATTTCACTCTATGAGAAAAAGCCATTTTTATAAGGAATGTCTATAAAGGATTTGCAATGTAATACGCTGTGTCTACTCAATTTGTTTCACTTCACAAAATCAGCTAGCAGAGGATGGATAATAGTAGCTGGAAGACTATTTTTCCCCTTAGCTGTGACGCATTAATGACTTTGCTATCCCTCAGTGTCCCTCCTGGGCTGAGGTAATATTCTTTAGCAAATGAAGTCATGTGATTCCTAACTTTTATCACACCAAATCCTATATATCTCACTTTAATTGTCAAGTTTTCTTTGGGTGACTCAATATGGCAGAGGAAATGATATTTGGTCTTCACTGTCATTACGAATTTCCATAATACTGAGGCTAGATTTTGGAGAATACTTTGTTCTTTCCCCAAATGCAGGAACCGCAGCCGCAGTTCAATTCAGCACACTAAATATTTGCTGCCTTTTGGGACTCGGTGCCAGCACTCATTTACACTTCACGCATTCATCACTTTAGTTGCTATCGATAGATTATTTCCCTAGCCATCCCAGTCACACTCATGATCTGCTTCTTGATTCCTGGGGTGTTTATTATCTCTCTGGTCGACTGGTGTTTCTCTTTAACCATTCACAGTCTGATAAGGTTGCCTGTGTATTTGTTGGTAATTCATTCTGTCTCCCCATGGGAAACATATATGCTTTAAAGGAAAACACATGTATTTTATATTTCTCTTTGGTCCTCTGTAGTACCTAGTACTACAGAGACACAGTAGGTACCAGGCAAATTCTCTTCCAGTTACCTAAATGGAAATGACATTGGGCAGACTCATGCTAAGTGACACAGATTGTCATAAAGGTCTGCAGCAGAGTGTGCTGATTCTAAACATATCAGCAGCAGGACAGACTTGAAACATTCTCCATGCTCATTTGTGAATGGGGATGGGTGTGCTGTGATTTAGCTGGAGGAACAGCTCTTACTGAGTCATGAAAGGATACACCTGTAATTGTTTGGAGGGAAAGGACACATCCCAGTGCCCTTTTCCTCCATGTAATCTTAGAAATGGAAAGGTATGAATATCTGTGTCCATGAGAATAACTCGTGACTTTAGGTGACTTTGAGAATTGGCATCTTCCCATTGTGGTGCTTGGGATCAAGAACAGAAGCAGGGAGACCAGTTAGGAGACTATTGTAATAACATGGTAAAAGATGATGACCCCTCAGACCTGCTTGGGGACACTTGGAGTGGTGAGAAGGTGGTTCTAAAAGATGTGTGTTAATGATAGTGCCAGTCACATGGATAGTTGATCAAGGTCCTTTTAGTGACTCCAGAAGTCCAGAGAATGAGTCCCAGGAGGAATGCCACTCTCCATTCCCTGGTGGCCAGTTGTTCGGGGCAGAGCTTGAGTGCTGGTGCTGTGATCAGTCCCAGCTTCTCTGACAGGTTGGCATGCAGACCCAGAGTTGGAGAAACAGTTGAGGTCCTCCCAGCAATTCCTCTCCCTGGGGGGAAGGCGTTAATCATTCAGAAGTTTTAAAAATGCATCAGCTTGCAGGACAGTTTCTCCCCTCCTGGCCTAGTTGCATCATGGAAGAGCTCTCCTGGTGCAGCCTCTGCATTTTGCATTAATTGGCCTTTTTACTCCTGAGGGGCCTGAATCTGAGCCCCACGGATTGCTCCTTCCTGTTAGAGTTTGACTTGGAGCACAGGCCTGCAAACATTGTGGGGACACTGTTGGTGAGCCATCACCTCCTCTTCTCCTGTCCTGGAGGAAGGAAAGCTGTATCCCAGGGAGGACAAAACTCCCCATAAGGAAAGAGCAGGTGGCTGAGAGCATCTCAGCAGACTCAGAGTAGAGACAACAGAAAGAAGGGATGAACCCTGCAGCTGGCTGACATCTTGGGAATGACCAGTGGTCTGAAGAATCCCTGCTGCATGCTTTTCCTGGCTGTGGAATGTTGGCAAAATTACCTAGTAGTACTGGGCCTCAGTTTCCCTGGCTATACAGTGGGGATAATGATAATAGGTTCTATTTCCTAATATTTTAAGAGGATTAAAGGAGTTAATATAAGTAAAATATTTATAATAGTGTCTGGTACAAAATATGTACCAAAGTTTGCTTGTTATTAGTATTTTATTTTATTATTAATTGATATTATGACTTATTTATAGTTATTATATTTAGTTATTATGTGTGTATTATGTTATTAGTATATTATCCATCCAGGCCCAGTTACTAGCTTTTTGATACCTACCCGCTATGGATTTAACTCAAGGTATTTACTGATTCAATCTGTGTGAATCCTGACCTTATTCATAGTACAGGACACTTCAAATTGATCGCATTAGTCCTCTTTGCCCAGGGATTTTTCCTTTATGCAGTTTAAATTACCTATGGTCAACCATATTCTGGAAATATTACATGAAAAAATTGTAGAAATCAACAGTTCATACCTTTTACATAGACACCATTCTAGGTAGCATGAAGAACTCTGTGCCTTCCTGCTGTATCCCATCCACAATGTGAATCATTCTTTTGTCCAGAGTATCTGCAGTGTATATGCCACCCACCTGTTACTCACTTAGTAACCATCTTGATTATCAGATTGACTGTTGCTGTATCATAGTGCTTGTGTTTAGATAACCCGTATTTTACTTAATAATGGCTCCAGAGTGTAAAAGTAGTGATACAAGGAGATACCAGGGTATAAAACACAGAAGGACGGATTGACTCTGGTTCCATGTGGAAATGCTGTAGGGAATGTAGAAAAAAACTTAGTATATAGAGAGTTTGATACTATTCAAGGTTTCAGGCATTCCTAGGGGTCTTAAAAGGTATCTTTCTTGAATGAGGTGGGGGGATTTATTTACTGAACTTGAATTTGCATTGGAAACACCACATATGTGATCCACAAAGCAGACGTATCTGCTTCAGAGGTGAAGAAACTGAAGACCAGAGGAATAAGTAAGTTCTGGAGGGCCACTCAGTGGTGGTCCCCTGACTTCAAGTCCAGTTCTTTCTCCATGACCAGTGTTTACTGCATAAGGTCAGCAAGTGGTCCTGATGTCTGCTATTTACCTACTGCTGTGTGAGGTACTCCAGGACAGTTTTTCTCAACCTGGATCCAGATCTGAATGTGCAAGCCTGGGGTTAGGCCGAGACATCTGCATGTCATTTGGCACCTGTGGGAATTTCTAAAGGAAGTGCCCTCAGAGTCATTCTCAAAGCAAGATGGTGGCCTCAGCTCCTGAGGGGTCTTGGTAGAGAGGCATTCATTAACTTAAGTGAAAATGGATACAGACACTGATTCTGTGCACTTCTGTGATGCTCATTCTAAGAAGCAGCCCAGCAGGTGCTGAAGATGTTCACTCTGTACTTGCTCAGAGAAGAAAGACGTGCTGGAGGACAGGAGTGGCCAGGAAAAGTTTCCTGAATAGAGCTCTTCAGCCTGTGGGAATCAGGAATGTGGAGAAGAGGCTGAAGGCAGGGGAGTAGGGACATCCCCTAGAGGCAAAAAGAACCTGGGTGGTTCAGGGAGGGTAAGAACCCCTGCTGGACATTTCCGAGTCTTCCTAGTAGACCCATTCTGCAAAACCAGTGGCTCCTTCACATTGCTTTCTTCATAAGGACAGGTGGAAGGTGATGTAATTTGCCTCTGCCTAATAGCTTAAATGGTTTTGGCCTTGGCGAGGGCTGAGCCTCTGTTGCCTCCATTTTCCCTGATGACAGAGTCCCATGCTTCACTCCTTTGCTGTCCTCCCTCTGCTGAGGGATGATGGTGGACCCTTGCAGCCTGCAGAGAAGTTCCTGGAGAAGGAGTGATGTCCATGTGTTTTGTGAGGTTCGTGTGACTCTGTCTCTCGAGAGTGAGTGGCTAGGATAGGCATGGCCACTCTAGGGGAGCAACCATCAGGCAGGTGGAAGGCAGGCCCCTGAGCTTTGGAGTTCCCTCCTCCCTCATCTGCCTCTCTCTCTGACTCACAGTCAACCCTTGACTTTGGAAAACCAATTTCTCACTGGGTTCCAATTTTCTCCTCTCAAGTGCAAGCCCAGGATGATGTAATCTTGATTCCTTCTCAGAGTACCAGTCAATGACTTGCTAATCCTCCTGGGATCCCTCCTTGGTGGTCAGTTCCCTTGGCTCTGAGGAGACTTCTTCTGTCCCCATTATATCAGTACTGAATTAAGAGCCCAGATTTCCTGGGTTCATTTCTCCTTTGATCCTCCCAACTTGTGTGAAACTGATGTTGCAATCATAAGGGAATCCGGAAGCCCAGGGCCATTCTTCCAACCTTAGCTCATGAGATTTCACAGTTGGCACAGGCTTTCAGAGGCCTCAGCCTTCCAAACAGAAAGGATCTGACTTCTGTGCAGTCAACGCAGTGGTCATTTGTGAGACCCTCGGATGAAAATCCCTTGCACACCCAAGGGTATCACTGCTGGGTGATGTATGGAAGTAGGAATCTGCACGGGGACCTTAGGACTGATTGCTGTGTGTTCGCTACAGAGGATGCAACAGGATACAGCTTTCATCCCTCTCCTTCTCAGCTTCTCTCCCTGCAAAGTTCACCACAAGATGGCTTCTGCAGCAGCGAGGTTTACCATCCACTAGAAAGGAAACCTGTTGGCAGTTGGCTAACGGGCTAAACTGAATCCATTTCCTCTTACAGTAGATAATTATTAATTATCTCCATTCTCCCAAGGTCTGTAAACCTGCCTCCCTTTTGTGTCCATGGGACAGCAAATGAAGTCAGGGCTGGCCAGCCAGGCTCTGCAGCATCCAACTCACTCGTGTTCGTCTTTGGCTTGTCGGTTGCCTTCGCGAGGATGAAATAGCGGTTTCCACCAGGCATGGCTCAGCAACCCTGCTAGTGTCTGTGTTTTACTGGGCAATAAATTATTACTGAGCAATGCCAAGGTAACAGATAAATGGACAGGCAGCAAACACATTTTTAATAAGGAAATGGCTTTGTTTCTCAGTAGCACCATTTAAATGATAAACTCAGTTATTGTGTAGGCTCTTTGGGGAGAGGGGAGGATGCTGATTCAAGGCATCTCTGGGAAGAACAGTGTGGGGCATCCTCACTGCCTCTGGAACTTCGGGGAGAAGGGATCTGTTCAGCATCCTGGTTCCTGAGAGAGAGGCTTGCGTTTTAGTCACTTGTGATATAAATTCTGCCTGGATTTTGAGCCTATAAATAGCACGTGGTTCAAGGCTGGCCACACCTGCAGGCTATAATCAGGATAGTCACACTGGAAAGGAGCTGGAAGAAATCTTTTATGATCTGTAAAGGTCGTTAACTGCCTCCCTGGGGTTGATAATGGGAAGAGGGAAGGAGACTCTGAGAGGTAGCTCCTTGTTTGCAAGGCAAAGCTCATAGAGCCAGGAGAAATTTCTAGCCGTATCATAGAGGAAAACCCTCAAGACAGAAAAGAAGACGAGATGAATCCCTGCCATCCCTGGATGTGCGTGGAGACATGGAACTGTGCATGTCTTTTTATAACCCAGTGCTAGTGGGGTCCTTTCCCACCAGAACATCAGCTGCAGGTCGCTTGTTCTCTGCAGTCTCCCTCATGCTGGGAATGGTGCCCAGCATATGACAAAAGACTAGTAAATACGTTTGGGAAAAATGAAATTATAAGTGGTTTGTTTTCTACCTCCTATCACACCCATCTTCCTTTATAGCTTCACCGGCCTCTGCCAGCTCCTTCCCAGACCCTCCAGCTTGAACCATGAGTCTCTGCCACTCACCTGATTAACTCCTTTTTTTTTTTATTGGAAATCGAGGCCTTGCTTTGGACCATATTTTCTATTGTCTCAATTTGACATGAAAATCTTACAGTATTGATCTTTTTTTATATCTATTCCACAAACCTTTTCAGGTTGCTATAAAAATTTTATCTGTTTCTCTAGGAATAGATGAGTTGTGTGAAAGTGAATTCAATTCATCTTGCAAGTATAATAGCTTATCATAATAGACTCTTCATGTAATGTGATAAGTACTTCAGAAAATAATTTAGCCTTTACTGGACTTGTTTTTTTTTTTTTTTTTTCCACTTCACTTCAAATGATTGGTCTGTATGCTGAATCGCTCAGGAGCTCAGCTTTCTGATAGAAATTGAATTTACACTTGCATGTGACCAACCTACTGATTTCTCTTTTCGAAAGAGAGAAACAAAGGAGGAATGAGCTCTTGCTGGAAGAGAGAGAATAAAAGAGAAAGAACATATGAATGTATATCTATGTTCGTATCTTAATTTACAGTCAATTTTGAGAACTTACTGACAACTCTCTTAGAGAAGATATTTATTTGTGCTCTAGGATCTGAAATCAAAGAAAAGGGTAGAGGGTAAATGCTTCTTTTGCTTTAGAGCATGTGTCCTGGTACTTCTGATAAAGGGAACTTTTCAAGCTCTCTCATCTTTGGTAATTATAATATTTCCATTTTTTTTTTTGTGGTGGTAGGGGGTTTAGAAGAAATGGCAGCTCTTTGCCAAGGGATGCTTTATTGGGAAAAATCATTTGCAATAGAAATGTGTTTAATAAGATAAGTGCCATTTTAAATGTAGAGTGCTGTACCCCTGGCAAGGAATCTTAAAGATGACTCAAAGCTTTTTTGAAACACTGCCATATAATTAAAGAAAACCAACTTAACGATCTCACATTTAGCATTATTCTTTACAGTTCTCCTCTTGGACTGGAAAGCAGTTGCAAAAATAGCTTCATTTAATTAGAAGGAGAAGCATAACAAGCACATATAGATGCATGTGTATATATATTTACTTCATTTTAAAAATTATTATTTGTAGAAATAGTCCACTGTGTGTGACCAAGAAAAGTAATTTAGTGTCTGTGCCTTTTTTTCTTTTTTCACCCTTCCCATTCATTCATCAAGTATTCATTGATGCTAGGAATTAACAGGACTGTAGGAAGAATGTAACATTCAAGACATAACATCGAGGGGATTATAGTCTACTTGAGGAATCAAGACACCCAGAAAAATTGTTCAGTGTAGATGTCAGGTGTATGAGATCAAGTGCTCTCGAAGTGAAAACTGAAAATTGCTTTAGAATATCAAGCAAGGGGAGAGAAATCTGTATGTCAAGGAAGGCAATCATTCATTCACTCATTCCTTCCTTCATTTATTTAATAACTGTATATGAAGCCCCAAATACTACGCTCCAGGTGCTGAACTGGGTACAGGAGATATGGCAAGGACTAAACAGATCAGGCCCCTGTCCTTATAGAGTTCATGTGCTCTTGATGACAGAAGCAGTAAACAAGAAAAGAAGTAAATAATAAAGCCATGCCAAGGGATTACAAGCTGGTGATGGAAATGCAAATGAGGCAAAGGACCGGGGCCATGTGCAAGTTCACGCTCACTCACAACTCATGCACAGCCTTGGGAAGGTCAGTCAGGGAGCTTTTGGGAGGAGCTGGTTTTGGTTCGGGCCCCACCTGGGAGAGGTGGCATGCTCTCATCTTGGAGGACCAGGGAGATATGGCTTGAAGTATGGGAAAGGGCAAACGTTCTAGGACATCTCAGATGATCTGAGCTCTTCCTCCAAGTTGTGCATCAGATTTGCATCAGATTAGAAGTCCAGTGAACCAGGGAATGATAGCAGCGGCCAAAAGGTGGGCAGCTATTTATGGGTGAGAGAGCTTTATTTTGCATTTTCTAGTAAGATCATCTGGAAAAACCCAGTTGGGTTCTTACTGAATGCCCGAGTCATTGGGAGTGTTTCACAAATATATTAACTTATTTCATCCTTATAACTCTTTGAGGTAGATGCTGGTCTTTCTCCCCTCCTAGTGATGTGGGAACTGAAGCACGGAGAGCTGTCAACTCAAGGTCGCCTTTCTGGGAAGTGATCTGGTTACATGGCCCTAGCCCTTAACCACAGTACTTTCTTTCCATGAGAGGAGGGAACACCCACATCACTCTGGATGCTTCTGAGCATCCCCATCATGAACTGGAAGAAAGAGAATAGAAACTTTTATTTACTTATGGGGCCCAAGAGCATCTGTCATGGAAAACTTCTTGATTTGGCTTGTCCGTAGAGTAGCCCTTGGCAGCATGGACCCGCTGAGCACTTGGAATGTAGTAGGGCAACCAAGGAGCTGCATTTCTCCTTTGATTTAACTTTAATTCAAATACAAATCTAAAAACAGAAGCAATGTAAGATATTTTTCCATGAAAAGCAGCTGCGTTGTTTTAGTTAGACTAATTTTCATAGGACATCTGTCACAACCCATCTGACATGTTGTCCTGGGGTGTCAGGTGCACAGGTTATTTCTAATATCTCTAATGATCTTTCATATTAATTACATTGTGAATTATATTAGACGTATTGGGTTAATTCTAAAATACTTTAAACAAGAATATCATCTCTCTTTTCTTTAATATGGCTAACTAGGACATTTAAAATGACAAACATGGCTTGAAATTTTTTTTCTGTTGGAGGGCTCTGATCTACAGCACTCCTGACCTCTCTGCAAGTGGGTTTGAATAAAGGGGAAATCCTCCTCAAGTTTTGGGGGACATTGAGCCATCATCCAAGGACTCCTGGCCTTCACTATGTTCACTCCTGTTCCAGTTCCCAGAGAAGAGCATGTGCTATTGTTCCTTAGGTTTTGCAGATGGAGTGCCACAGAGAGGGACTTTGTATATTGTGCCTGACCCCTATTTTGCTCAAAAAGATGGATTCAGAGTTGCAAAGTTCCCTAACTAGATTACCCTCATACCTTTTCCCCTTGCCATTTTCTTGGCAATAATTGGCATCTGCATTGCCACTGGCAGGAAGCAGCTGTTCACCCACCCTAGTGCTGAGGGCCAAACTATGCACAGGGCCCCAGAGCCCCTAGTAGCAGGAGTAAGAGGGCTCTGCTTGCTCTAGGCATCCTGCAGAGCCTGACAAAACAACTCAGGTCACTGGAATCCAGGTGATTGCAGAGCTCTGTCTTAGCTAGCCTTCAATTTGGTCTGTGTCCTCCTAGATCCAGCTTGAAGCAGCCTTCCTATCACTGTCGTTGCAGGGAGGGGGATGGTGTGTATATGGGGTGACCTGGCTCCTTCATGATTGGGTTAGTTTCTGTTTGGACCACTACTCCAAAGTCATGCAAGTGGGGACCTTAGAGGTCAGGGTGTTCCCCACTGTAGATCCCTGATTCTCCTGCACAGCTAGACTACTGACTGCCCTTGCAAATTCCAATCCACCCTACCTTGTTCTTGTTAAGATCCCTCCCAGGACTGCCCAAATAATCATGGCTTTCAAGCCAATGTAATCAGTGGTTCTCAGCTGACTGCACATTGGAATTATATAGGGAGCTTTCTTTTTCTAATACATCAGGAAAATAACTGATGCCTGGTCCTGCCCCAGAGATGCTGATGTAATTGGTTCTGGAGTATAACTTGAGTTTTATAGACTATCACGTTCTTCCCTAAGAGCATCTGATACATTAAAATGATTTTTTCTCAAAATATGTCAGAATTACAGGGCAAGAGAGTACAAGGTATTTACCAAGAAATGTAGATTTCTGAATTATCAAACTTTGGAAGAAAACTCTTTGGAAAAATACTTTTAACTGTTAATCTAAGTGGATATTTAGTATGCTACAATTTCAACATCACTGTGTTAAATCATTAACATCTTAGCGTGTATCTACTTATTACTCCTTCTGCTTTTTAAGAAGACCAAGAAAGAATTAATATAAAATTCAAAGGAAATAATCCCTAATGGTGAAATGTCAAAATCTTCGATGGGGAGATCTTTTGGGAACAGGGGGTTCTTCCAGAAGTCCCTGAAATGCTCATATGGAAGTGACCATCCATCCTCAAACCAGAGCTGGAACAGTGTTTTAGTTAGTCATTTGAGAGTGGGGGCACTGGAAAGCCATTTATATCTTGGGTTGGCCAAGCCTCCTGGGGTCATTCTCTTCCTCCTTGTCTGTGGGTTGCTGGGAGCTTCTGCAGGAGATGTGAGCATTGCATTTCTTTGCACTGGCATAGTGTCTGCTAGGGATGGCTTTTGTTCAGTCATTGCTGGGGCCCGTGATTAATGAATCACTGTACCTACTCAGATAGCAGTGCAGAGCCGCACTTTCTGCCATAATCTTCCCATCCCATCCTGCATGGTCAACAGCATGGGCTGAACACTTTCCTTAGAATACGAGCCATGAGCCATTCATTCCCACCACTTCCCACTTTGTTTTTAGGTACAAAGAACTTAGGAACAGACCCAAACTCCACCAAAACTGGGGCTCAGTGTGGGATCCAGGCTGGATGGCTCCCTCCCTAAGGAATGAATTTGAAAACATGCTGTATCAGATTTCTCCTTCACATCTGCAGATGTCGCTTCCCATGGTGACCTTAGAAGCTGGGCTTAATGGGTTGATTTTGATCTGAAGTCTTGAGATCCCCATTTTCTTCCTTGTCAGCATCCAGCAACAAGTCTGATATCATCATCTCCAGCAATTCATTCATTCTGTCAATGCCAGACAAGACCTTAAAAAAAAGCCCATTTATCGAAGGACCTTTATTGTCATAGAAAGGCCACAAGCTTCTCAGAGAATCTCCTGTGCCATGCTCGTGTGGGAAGGGGATCACACTTGGGAGTGCGTGTGGGGTGTGTGTTTGTAAGGAACCTGGGGGTGTTAGTCATCAGCATCCACCTGCTGGTATGTAAGGTACATCAGATTATGAAGCAAGAACCAGAAATTCTCCTGGCATGGCTAGAAGAGCACTACATTTTAAACAGAGATCTGGATTTAGCAGCCAGGTGTTAGGATGTATTAGGTCTCTTCGAGGGCCCAAGTGTAACCTAAATTGGATGCCCATATTCTTTACATCCACACAAACACTATGGAGAGTGAAGAGGAGATGCTCTTAATTATTATCTCAGGACATAAGGCAAACATGGAACTCGAACCACTTATGCACACAGACTTGGCACTGTTTGCTCTCAGGAAGCCCCTTTTCTTGGTTTACTAAAATACTGGCAGAAGTCACTCAGCACTCAGATGTTCTTGGCAGGTGGTCTCGTGTGTTGACTTCAGTATTCCCAGGGACAGAAAACTCAGTCCCACATGTGGTGTCCTGTCCTGTTGTTGAATGGACCTCATTGTGAGACTGGGATTCATTAGACCTTTCCAGTCTGAGATTGCAAAATAGGTTAAGAATACGTACAAGAAAAGCAGTTAAGCATGCAGGGTCCTTGGGGAGGAAGAGAGGCTTGCTTATGCTTGGGAGGGTGAGTGGGGTCAATGCCTACCCTTTGTGATCTTATTTTTGTGGAAGACTGCCATCATGGCCATCAGAGAAAGCTGTTCGGTCTTGATGCTCCTTTGCTGAGCTGTTTTATCTTCTGTATGAGACATTTAAGCTCCTGGTGCCTCCATACAGAGCTCCTCAACAGGACTTCGTGCATGGAATCATAGCACCATCTTGGTCTCTATTCACTCAACAAGCTCCCACCAGCGAGTCTTCAATGGGTTTTGCATGCCCTGTGCTCTGTGTGAGAAATGTGCATCTTCATCTGGTCAACTCCACTCATCCTTCTTCCCTGAAAAGCCCCCTAGACCCTGCAGTCTGCAGACCTCATGCCTCCTTCTGGAGTCAGTCAGCTGTGCAGAGCTACTCACCAGTGGGATCATTAATTGAGTGTCCATCCTCCTGTAGACCATGAACTTCAAGAGGGGCGGGAGGCTATGGCTTTTCAGTTCTTGGCTGTATATACAGGTGTGGCACAAAGCTTGGTGTATAGGGGTCACTTAATAAACTGTTCAATGAAAAAAAATAAAGGAGCGTAAGATGGGGTACAGAAATGAATGACATACCTTCTATCCTCAAGGAGGAGATTACAGACAAGAGACTGAGAATAAAACATATGACTGTTAGAGAGTGAAAAACGCTTTGATTGGACTACTCTCAGGGTCTCCATCAGTGGAGTGTCAGGCCAAGGGGTCTCAGGGAAGCCTGGGAGTTGCCATTTTTCTGTGTCTGAATGTATTGATTATTCAGTAGAAGAAGCAAAAAGGAAAGAAAAGAAACAATAAACAAACAAACCAAAAAGAAAAGAAAAAAAAAAAAAACCCAACCCAACCACCATATGCATTTGAAATATCAATTAAAACAAAATCTGGACTGGCAACTTAAAATGACAGATGTGAATGCTGCTCCAGAGGACCTGTCAAGCACACCGGTGTCCTGATGAAGCTGGTCACACAGAGCATGCAAGAGAAGCCAGATTGCCTCCTGTACATTCTTGAAGGGGGTGGAACCCCTTCTCCCCATGTTGTAGGAACATCTGGGAAAGATGGACAGCATCGTGACCTTTGGTTCCCTTGTTTTTGGAAGCTGGGTGAACACCATTCTTCCTCGACATTGTTTCTTTCCAACACTAAAGTAAATAATATACAGGTGCTGCTTGATTTATGATTGGTCAGGTTCCAATAAATCCATTATAAATTGAATATCTCAGGTTGAAAATGCATTTAATACATCCTAGCTGAAACACCCGAGCTTAGTGACATGGCGCACTGTGAGTTGGTTGTTCCATTCTTGATGGTGTGACTGACTGGGAACTGAGGCTCACTACCACTGCCCAGCATCATGAGAGAAGGTCCTATCAAATATCACTACCAGCCCAGGAAAAGATCCAGATACAAAATTCAAATTCCTATTGAATTCATGTTGCTTTCACACCCTTGTAAAGTTGAAATACCCTAGTTGGAGACTGTCAGGACTGATGTATTTTAATTTTCTATTTGTGGCACTTTGTTTACTTGCTTTGGAAGCCAAAGCCTCCTCAGATCCACCTTTACAAATCTTGTAATCCTGGCTGGAAGTGTCTTCCAAGTCCAAGCCCATGGATTTGAAGGGAGGGTTTCAGTGATTTTATTAACATCAGTGCCCATCATTTCTAAATCCATGTAGTACCTTTCTATGGACAAGATGTGTCAAATGAAAAGCAAAACACCTTACTGACATTATCCAGTTCGTCCACCATCAAATCTGAAAATGAGTTTCAATGATATTTCAAAATAAAGCCTTCTGACCAATTTTCTCTCTTTTAGAATGCCATTTAATACATTTTCTCTTCCACCATTAGGCTGGACTTTCAGTGGGAACCACTGGTAGGTGGTGCTAGAGGATGTGATGTCCCCCAATAGGGGACTCATCCTTTAATAGATATTTTAAGGAAATTTTGTCCAAATAGTGCATACTCAAATCTAACCAATTTAAAATGTTTTCATGCCCATATTTAAAGTAAGCAGAACATTTCCAGAGGATAGGCTTTTCTTTTATGATGGTTTAAGGCAGTGACCTGCAAATATAGCCCTTGAATCAGCAGCACCAGTATCACCTGTGACTTGTTGGAAATGCGGATTCCTGGGTCTCCCCAGACCTCCTGAATCTGAGACTCTAGGATGGGCCTTGGCAATTGTGACTTGACAGGTCCCTCCCTCTAGATCATTCTGTTGTACACTTAATGTTTGAGAACCACTGATCTGGGTCATGAATGTCTCAAAGGCATTTGATGGTAGAAACCTCATCTTGGCATCCCTCATCCTGCTGTGCACAGTATGGATGGAATTTGAGTTCAGGTTCATGAAGCAGGGGCATTCTTCTTCCGTTCCATATCCCCTGCCAGCTCAGCCCAGAATCTATGGTGGGCAGACACTCAGCAACTTTGTGCAATGAGTGAATAAGGAAGAACTGTAGAGTGGTGGGAAAGTTCATAGGAATGAATTCTTGTGCCTGGCAATCTTTTAATGGAGCAGACGAGGAGCTGGATTCGGTGATCATGCTGAAATGCACAGACAGATTTGTGACAATAAGAGCCCTTAAGCCCTGCAAAGATGTCAGTTCTTCCCACATATACATTTGAGACCTAGAAAAGCTATGTGGTGAGCTTAAAGAAGCCCATCTCAGTGCTGATTCCTCCCAGACAACAGTGTCAAACTCTTAAAAATGTGAAATAAAAAATCCTTTACACATTTTCTCCTTAACCGGGCACCTGGTCCGCCTGTTGAAGACGCTAAGACATGAAGCAGAGGTGGACATCCCACACATGCTCTCCCTTTGGTAAATGACCTTGAAAAAACAATGAGTGACATTCTCTAGTCTCCTTTTCTCCTTTTTCACGTATAAAAGAAACCCAGAGAGGGCTGGAAGCTTGTGTCATGGTTCATGTAAGTAGCACAGGTGGTTTCCTGATTCTCCACTAAGCCAGAACTCTAGTTACCCTGGGCCAAGTTATTATCATCTGATCCTCACTGACTGACAGGGATATTTGTGAGATGGTTGCAGGAAGCAAGGTGGCAGCTGACGCTGCAGTTCATCCTTTCTCAACTAGCAGCAGTGCAGCGTTTGGGGTACCCACCCTGCTCAGGGTGTCCACTATTGTATGTGTCCAGATTTGTGCCGCTGACCCTGCCTTCTGATTCTCCGGGCTGTGAGAGGAGGAATTTGTGCGCATGAAGGATGCTGTCTTGTGAAACCTCCTGCCTCTTTCAGGAAGGGTAGCTTATCAGTCAGAGTTTAATAGTAAATTCAAAAAATCATTTTGAAGGCAGGAGAGGTGTCAAAAGTAGATAAGGTAGGTGAAGTCTTCTCTTTTAGAATCTTATTCCGTGGTAACCTTAACAAAAATAGCTTGTGAGTTTCCTCAGCTTCCCTGACAGCACTTACCAAGGCTAACCCACTGGTTTTAGCCAGCAGGCAGGTCCACCCAGGAGAAAATAGTGTGGCCCCTGAGGCGCAGAGTGTGTGGGTCACACATTCTTGGTCAAACTCTGCAAGGGCAGCAAAGGATTTTAAAGCCTGTCCAATGTTGGAGTCAGTGTTATCAATGGAATAGCTGCTCATCATTTTTGGCCAGGACCTTTGGTGTCAAAATTGTTGCCACCAAGATGGGGATTTGAGGTCATTTCTAAAGGTTTCTTCAATGTTGTGCTGACCCACTGAGAGGCTGTGACCACATCATTACTACAAATTGGTCTTGAGGCTGAGACTTGGAGACCACCTGCCCTGTGTCTGTTGTGTTATATTCTGGAGGGAATTGCTATGTGTTCATAAAGTGGTTAGAGGATCAAGGGCACGGTCTTTTGAAACTTTCAATCATATCTGGTGTTTTAGTTTCAGTTACCAGAAGACAAAATAGATTCTGGCTCCAGTCAGAGCCCCGATCACTAAGAAATTCAAGGCCAGCTTTGAGCCCTGGTGATAGACCAGGAGGGAGGAGGAGTGTGGAGGAGGGGAAGTGGAAATCCGCATAGGATCTCTCTGGCTATGTGGGGGATAGATTCTGGACACTAAAGAGGTGCCAGCTTTTGTATGATCAAACATCTAGAGAGGCTAGAGTCACTTGTATGTAATAACAAATTTCTGGGTGCTAGCCACTGCTACTGGTGGGAGGGATATAAGTAAACTCGTGGGGGAATGAGTCTGTTGGGGTCCTAAATGTAAAGAGACTTCTGGATTCCACTTAGAGGTGCTCAGAATATCCTGTCCATTAAAAAAAAAAAAATTTGTGCTAAAGTGTATATGTGTGTGTGTGTGTGTGTGTGTGTGTGTGTGTAAAAGTCTTGGCATTTCAGCCATTTGTCAGTCTGTGTTCAGCTCAGTAGCACTAAGTACATTCCTATTATCATGTAGCCATCGCCACCATCTATCCAAACGATTCTTCCTCTTGTAAAACTGAAATTGAAACGCGGGTCCCCCTTCTCCCTTCCCCACGCCCCCTAGTGACCACCATGTTGTTTCTGTCCCTATGAATCTGACTCTTGCAGGGCGCTCACATGAGTGGAATCATTCAATATTGGCCTTTGTCACTGATTTCTTTCACTCAGCATATTATCCTCAGGGTTCATCAGTGATGTGGCATGTGTCAGGATTTCCTTTTTTTTTTTGGTTTTCCCTTTAGAAGCCAAAAAGCACCTGTTGTATGTACCTATCATTTTGTTTATTTGCACATCAGTAGACACCAGGTTGCTACCATCTTTTGTCTGTTGTGGATGGTGCTGCTTTGAATATGGCTGTCCAAGTATATGTTTGAATCCCTGCTTGACTCTAGTTTTGCCTTTATATAATCTAAGAACTGGCAAGATTTGAGAAGTAGGGCAGAGATGGCTATAAATTTAGTCCTCAGTGACAGTGAGTAGCAACTGGTGACCTGACAGTGCTATAGATTTCTCTTCTCATAAACCTAATTAAATTAAAAATCCAGTTGGCCAAGGCACGCACACTTAAGCCAGACAAGGCAGCTCCTGTAAAAGCTCATTAACTGCAAACTTGGGAGCTCCACCAGCAGATGGAACTCCCCCCTCCCCAGATTTTTCAATAGTAAGACGGGAAAGGTCTTTCGAACTTGAGACATCCAACGGAAGATTTATCTTGCTTGTCAGTGCATCAGTTCTGATGTCGTTGTAAAATTATGCAAAATGCAACCTTTTAAGTTTTATGAGGCGATGACGTAAGATTTCAATGTTGTTAAAAAGACATAGGTTTTAGGGAAATTTTTCTGACTTACAGTTACAATGTTTTTTCTTCATTTCCTTATTTCACTTAATTATACTAAATTGGGACCTCAGAAGAGAATGTTTGACTTTTTTTTAGTTTGGGCCAAATGAGATGAGAATTTTCTTTAGTGCATTTGGCAACAAAATCCAGCATGCACAGCCCTATAACAATTGGGGAGCACCACCCTGTAGAAGCTCACCCATCTGACCCTAGAGTTAGGGCAAGATGAACCCTTGGAAAGAAAGGGAGCAGGCAATGAGCTTGTAATTTATGTCCTGGATTCTTCTTTGGGGAACATTAAAAACCAGAAGGAAAGCAGACCCTCCATCTCTTTCTATATTAGGGAAATTCATCTCTGCCCTCCCACCAAAAGCTCATTATTGAGCTTAATTGTGTCTCCATACCAGCAGCCACGTGATTTATAAGACACTTATTCTTTGTAGCTTACACTAAGAGGGAGCCTGATTGTTTTCCAGGGCTTCACTACTATAGATAGAGTCATTTGGAAATGACCTGATTTAAAGAGACCACATGCTGGGCATAGAGGTGGTTAATAACCACTGATAGGATCGAGCATTAGTGGTAATTGATCAGTTTATCTCCATGTCCCTTGCAGTGTGCGTGTGTGTAAATGAATTGGTACGTTCGTTTCTTGTCTGGACGTTGGTATTTGCATTATTTGTCTCCACGCCTCACCTCCTTGTGAAGGGGGCTTTGGTTTGCTTTTGCAGATTCTGAGTCCAAATCTGACTTCTCCACTTCTCACTTAGCGCTGCCGTGTCTACGCCGTGGGTGAATCTATTTTCCTTGGTTTTCCCTAGTGCCTCCCTGTGGAAGTTGCTTGTTTCTTCATAGCCCAGGGACCACTTGACTCTCTGCCATCCCCATGCTCCTCCTTGTTCAAGAGCTTTTCTCCAGAGGCCCCTGCCATCCAAATCCTCCTCTTGTCCCCGCTTTGATGCCTCCCCACCATTCAGCAGTGGTTCTGTCCTGGACTCTCTGCTCTCGACACCAGCTCCCATCATCCCTCCTGGTGGGTCCTGGACTCCTCCACTACCGAGCTCTTCATCCCCACTCAGCTTCAGCCAGGTGTCTCCTCAGTCCTGCCATCACCTGGGACTTCATCTCACCTCTATCAGAGGTTTCAAACTCATATAGTGAAGGCAATCCATGTCCTCCTACTTCTCCTTTGCTTTCATGTTAATCTGCAAACTCACTTTCCAACCTTTGCTTCCAATATTTGGTTATTTAACAAATACTGATGGAAGCACTTTGCAGTTTAGCATTGACTAAAAGCAGACATGCATTCTGCTGTCATAGAATTTGTAACCCAGCAGAGAAGACAGCAAATGATCAAACAATAGCACAGACACATGGTAAATTGCTGTTGTGCTAATTGCAACAAAGAACAGACTGTGTTTATGGGTAACTTCTCACATCAAATGAGCAAGAAATGACAGTAGTGCTGACTTTTGAAGGATAGGTAGCCTAGGAGAAGAGGTAAGTCTTCTAGAAAGAGGTTAATGTTTGTACAAAGGTCCTGTGGTAGGTAGGGGTGTAGGAAGCACATGATGAATGAGAAGAACTAAAAGATCTGTGTAACTGGAGTCTAGACAGGGAAGGAGTGTGAGATAAAGCCAGAGAGGGGAAAAGGACAAGGGTTATCAAGGACTTGTCAACTCTGTCAGTGATTTCTTTTTCCTTCATGCCAAGAGCAATGCAGATCATTTGAAGCTATTCAGGGAGGGGATCCTCTAATTTTTATGTACTACCTAAGAATTCAGTCCATTCTATACTGAATGTGACTTTGTAGTATTGAATTTGGGGGAAACACTGGACCTAACTCACTGTAAAATCATAGACATTTTTGCTAGGCTTCCTTCTGTGTGAATGAATGATGGACTGAGGGTATTACTCAGCAGTGGATCACATCCCTAGCATGTACAAGGCTCAGCATTCAGTCCCCAGCACCGAAAACAACACACACACAACAACAACAAAACCCAAAATCTTACATGTGAATAAACCACAGCTCTCCTCTTTCCTGGGAGCCCCATGCATGTTATTTTAATGCCATGATTCCAAATATCAACTGCTGAAGACAGCTCTTTCCTTCCCTCTTTCACCTGGAATGTATTTCTCCTTACACGGTTGTTTGGTGTCTTGTTTCCAGTGAATGGATTTACAGGGTTTTTGTTTATGCACATCCATAAGTCAAATGTAATATGCCAGAATGTTAGGTGGGGATCTTAGGGGACATTTGAATGTTTAAATGGTGCTGTCAAAATGTTTTATACTTTACAAGTCTTTTAAAATTTATGATAACCGAAGTTCCTTTCTTGGTAGCAACATTACATCTTCTACTAAGAACCATTGATGATTAAGAATGAAAAAAACATATTTCTATACTTGTCATATTATGAAAAAATTCTTCCCTTTTCCTCTAAGAAAACACCCAGACTCAGAAGTAAGGGTTTCTGGGGTAAAACCTGCAGAATCATGAGCTTTTCAGACTCCCAGAGACAGGAGGAGAGGGAACTGGGGCAGACCACCACACAGTTAATCCCTTGTCCTTATAACACAGCTGAGACCCAGACCCAGGAGCAAGCTGACCAGTGGCCTCTCTAAGTCCTTTCGTATTGTGTCTCATGTCAGTTTGTGGACTGACATATGACATGAGCAATTGATTGTACTGTTGGAAACAAAAACTAGGAATTGAAGTATCTGTGGGGAGTGTGCTTTTGATTTTACATAGCAATCCTCTTGGACACAGATTCAGTGACAGACATTATTATCATCATGCTGAATTTTAATTATGCACAAAGGGTATGCAATTGGAAGGAAAGAGTGCTACCTTTTCAAGCTAAGATTCTCAGTTCTTTTCCTGTGTGCAGTTACCTACTAAGGTCCCCACATGTTATGATTTGGATCTTTAATGTCCCCTGAGAAGTTTATGTGTTAGGCAATGCAGGAATGTTCAAGTATGAAATTATTAGATTACACGAACTGTAACGTCATCAGTGTGGGTTAGTCTGTTTGATTGATTAATAGTTTGAATGGGCTCCTGGGTGGCAGGTGGGGGATACCTGGAGGAAGCAGGTCAATGGGAGCATGGCCTTGGACTATATCTAGTCCCTGGCTCCTCTCTCTTTCCTGGCTACCACAGGCCAAGCAGCTTTCCTCTGCCACACCCTTTCACCATGGTGTTCTGCCTCATATCAGGCCCAGAGCAATGGGCCTGACCATGGACTGAGATCTCTGAAACTGTGAGCTAAAATAAACTTGTTCTCCTCTAAGTTGTTCTCATTAGATTTTTTGCTTGTGGTGAAAAAGTTAACTGACATATCATCTAATTCTCTTCTGTTCTAATCCCATCTTTTCACAGATTGGGAAACTGAGTCCCAGATAGATTAAGTGTTACACTTAAAGAGTGAATGCTGTTTACTGGGGCCCTGTGCTTTCCCCCCAAGTCCGTCATACTCTGTGCTTGGTGTCTGTCCTTCGTTAGAACAGGTCCCTTCAGGTGGACCTAGAGTATCAGGAATTCTTTCCCTTTCCTGAATTTTCCACCCTTGTGTTTCTCTTCCCCTTCTGCTTCGTAGTTTGCAGTGAAGGTGATTTTACTTCTACACCTGATCCTTCCTTTGACCATATGAAGCATTTGTGTGTCTCGTTTCTTAAATCTACAAGGTGCTCCTGAGTGATTTAAACTTCTAGATCCCATGCTTCTGAGCCTGATTCAGGAGTATCAGCTTTGTATTCCTCTGGCTCTCAGTCTGGGCCTTGTGCATAGGAGTTCAATAAATGTTTGTTGGAGTTGTTAAACTCACTAGACCAAACATGATAACTTAGATGATAGAATGATGTTATCTCTCAGAAATGAAATGTCCCCGTATTGTTTTATCTTGATAGTTCTCATATCTGTTTTTTCTGTATATAGTAAATTTGCCATCTATAAATTATACCTTAATACTTTGGGGATCACATAGAGAAAATTGTCCATTTTCTGAGAAGGGTCTCTGCTGCCAGTAGCTGGATTCTGCATCAAACATGGAGAATCATTAATTAGGGTCATTTGTTCTACTGTGAGCTGAGGAGACTGTGCATAGCCTGCTCAAGAGAGAATTAATTCATTCTCCTCTCTACTTTCTCAAGTACTCCTAGCAGATCCTCCAAGCCTGCAGGCCTCACGCATATGTTCTAATGGGCTAATTGTTAAGGCGACATTTGTAAATTAATCTCTGACTTGAGCTAAGTGGTTTCCCCTAATGGCTTTCATTCAGCAACTCCCACTCTTGGCCACATGTCAGATTCTCTGGAAGAGCCTGTTAAAGACAGAGGTGCCCAGCCTCTCCTCCTCCGCTGGTGACTCCCTGGTCCAGGGTGGGAAGAGGGCGTCTCTCCTTTTTAAGGAAAGTTCTACCAGGTGGTAGGATTCTGGTGCCAGCCGCCTCTGTGTGGGTCTTGAATCCATCTCTGAAGGCCACATTGTCGCTTCACCTGCTGATTGAAAGCTTTTGGGCCTCAGCCTGGCAACTGGAATCCAGGTTCCAGAATGGGCGAAGTCTCCGAAGAGCCACCTTTCCTGACTCAGTCCCCTTTGTAGTCACATCACTGAATCTGCCTGTTCCTGGAAGCTCCAGGAACTGAGGGGGACTATTCTCTACTTGGGCACACCAGTTTTCATTTCTATGAAATTTCCCAGTCTTTTGGAAGAACTTCATGGTCTGCCAGAGTTTCCATCTTGGAAGATGGATATGAAGCTCCCTGTCTACTCTATAATCATCAGACTCCCTCATGAAAGTGGGACGGATCTTGTGTTGTTGTTATTGTTTTAATACACTGTGCATGTTCATGGGGTTCTTTTTAAAATATTTATTTATTTTATTTTTGCAGACTGCATTGTGATTCTTTGTACACAAATGGGATACAACTTTTAGTTTCTGTGGTTGTACACTATGTAAAGTCACAGCATTCATGTAATCATACATGTACATACATGTACGTAGGGTAAGATGTGTGTCTCATTCCACCATCATTCCTTCTCATGCCCCCTCTCCTCTCATTTCCCTCTACACACTCCAACCGTTCTTCTCTACCACCCCACCCCATTATGTATCATTATCCTCTTATCAGAGAAAACATTTGCCCTTTGCTTTTTGGGGATTGACTTATCTCACTTAGCATGATATTCTCCCACTCCATCTATTTACCTGCAAATGCCATAGTTTTATTCTTCCTTATGGCTGAATAATATTCCATTGTGTGTGTATATCACAGTTTCTTAATCCTTTCATCTATAGAAGGGCATCTAGGTTGGTTCCACAATCTAGCTATTGTGAATTGGGCTGCTATAAACATTGATGTGGATGCGTTACTGTAGTATGCTAATTTTAAGTCCTTTGGGTATAGGCCGAGGAGTGGGATAGCTGGGTCAAATGGTGGGTCCATTCCAAGTGTTCTAAGGAATTTCCACACTGCTTTCCAGAGTGGCCGCACCAATGTGCAACTCCACCAGCAGTGAATGAGCGTACCTTTTCCCCAAAATTCATGCCATTGTAATAGCCATTCTAATTGGGGTAAGATGAAATCTTAGGGTGATTTTCATGGGGTTCTTCTGTGCATGTCATGTTTCATCGTAGAGTTAGGAAAACCAATGACTCACTTTATGTGCTACTATCCGATTAGCAGTAAATTGTACAGTACAGGTATACTCGTGTATAGTAATATTGTCAATGTTTCAATGACATTTATCAAGTGGCTTTTGTTTCTTGGCATCTCATACTCTGGAAATATCACCCAGGAATTCGTCATCACCAAGTAGCGGTATGGCATTAGTACCAACAAAGAAAGTCAAGGTGATTTGGAACCTCCAGTCTACAAGAAGTGGGAAAAAGCTAGATAGGCTCTGGTGAAAGTAGAAGTTTGTATTGTGGGCACTATTGTTAGGTGATCTTCTGTGTGAGGCTCCTGCCTACAGATCTCAATCTGGGACTTGTTTCAACAAAGTGCTTGGTCTTCGTGAGGATTTTTCTGACTCTCAGCAGTTGGAGGCCACGTGTGTTTTGCTGTCTTGGCTACCGTGCTTTCATTGGCCTCATTTTACCATGTCCCTTGGGTTTCAATCCTTCCTATCCCTGGGACTATAGGAAAACACAGAGGGATCTCCAATGGCCCTACCCTTATTGAAGGCATGTTAGAGTAACCATAACTTGTTCAAAAAAAGGATACTTTAAGAATGAAGAGCTATTAGTCTCTTGTGGTGGTACAGGTCTGTGTTGCCGCCCGCAGCAACAATCCCGCGGATATTTGTTACCGCCTGCAGCAACAATCTCGCGGGTATTTATCGGAGGTGGACTGGAAATAAACTACTTCTATTCCTGTGCTGCTTCCTTGCTGCCTTGCTTGTTCTCTAGCTTATAGAGGAAGAAAGGCTTTGCTTACTTTTAGTTTTAGAGGAAGAGAAGCTTTGAGAGGAAGAAAGACTTTGCTTAGAGGAAGAGAGACTTTGCTTAGAGGAAATGGGACTTTGCTTAGAGGAAGAGACTTCGCTTAATTTTAAAGAATGCTACTCTTTCAGAGAGGCTATGCTTATCAAAGGTCTACTGCTTCTTAAAGGTGGGTCGCTTCTTGGAGGTGCGGCATGCGGCCTATGTCCTACAACCTGCGACCCCCGGGTGTGTTCTTAGTTCTCCGTCCTGCGATCTAGAGGTGTGGCTTAGTCCCGAGTTCTACGATCTGCAACCTGCGTTCTGTGATCTATCGGAGGTGCTGCTTATTCGAGGTGCTTCCTATAGGTGTGTATATACCTAAGGCAGCCAGTCAGCTTAGGATTAGCACAATTGAGGCATGCCCCTCGGTACCAATCAAGAAAGAATGAGGAATTCTGTTGACCACTAGCACAAAGGAGACATTAACTAATCAGGCAAAAGTAGATCATGCCGTGTTAACACTAACTATGCGCCACCTCTTGGCTCAATGCCAGCTGCCATCTTAGGGTTACCCAAACATGTCTTCTGCAGGTCTGTGATCCCTGTGACTCAGGAAGCTGAGGCAGGAGGAGGATTGCAAGTTTAAGGTCAGCCAGGGCAACTTACAGAAAACTTGTCTCAAAATAAAAAGAAAAGAAGGAAGGAAAGAAGGAAGTAGCTGAGTCTTAAAGTGACCCTGGGTTCAATCCCCAGTACCTAATAAAGAAAAAGAAAGAGAGCTGGGGAGATAGCTCAGTCAGTAGAGTGCTTGCCTTGCAAGTACAAGGCCCTGGGTTCGATCCCCAGCACTGCAAAAGAAAAAAAAAAAAAAAAAAGAAAGAAAGAAAAAAAGAATAAAGAGATATCAAGACAAGAAACCCTGTTGGTCTTACACTTCTCTGACTCCATGTTTTAATGATCCACATAGTTAATAGCTTACTATAAATTGACTATACTTGTACTGCACAATTTACCACTAATTGGATAATAGCATAGAATGTATCTGTGTAAGGACTACTCTGTAAAAGAGTATGTTTTATAACTCCAAGTGGACTTCAATCTTTTGTTTCTCTTGGGCCTATGCATGGAATATGTCAAATAAGTACTTATATGATTATTTGGAGGCCCCATGTAGCATAACTATAATTAAGAATAAGATCTAATCACTTTGTGTTCTTCAATTTGTTTTTTTGTTTGTTTGTTTGTTTGTTTTTTAATTTACAGTAGGGTTCTCAAACAATGAGGATTTGTTAAAGGGAGAGAAAGAAAATAAACCAGACCTTCTGTGTAGCTTTGCTAAAACCATGTGGAAGTCCAGTCTCTTCTTAGTTCTTGTTTCCTGAACAAATTCAAAGAGTTGATGTCTTCCTGAAGCACCTGGAACCAGATTGACAATGTCATTAATGACATAAAAATGAGGTATTGAGAGAGTTAAAAGAGGCCATGCACATTTACCTTTATTGGTCAGTTCATGCACAAAGAGGCAGGTGATGATGGATCATGGTGGATGGGACAGTTTGACTTCCCTGCACCACACCTGCAAGGCTTCTGGCTAAACACATGTCCCCCAACATAGTCCCATGGAACAGAAGGTTCAACCTGGGAGCTATGGAGGTCATTTCCATCCTGGTTTTTTTTCTGCTCTTATTCTCTCTTAGAGATGCTGATACTTGAGAGCAGCAGGATTTCCCCCTGCACTCTCTCGTCACTGGCTGATATGCTTAAAGAAGCAATACAGTACTTCCCATCACAGACACCATGTGAAGGCAGCTGGTGTTACTTTGGCCGTCCTGATGCTGGGAAAGAGCTATTGCAGGAGGGTTAGATTTTAATTCCTTACAGAGCCATGTAGATGCTATGTGCAAGGACTTTGCTTTCCTTTCCTGCAACTGTGGCTTTTAGTGGCATGGGACCGTCTAGCCTGCTCTGATAGAAGCACAGCATTCACAGACACACACAGGGAGCCAGATCAACAGGGATTAGTCTGGGATTTGGTTGTTTATGAATGAAGAGGCCCTTCCCCTTTGTTTTGGCCACACCCCTTCCCTTTGCAGCTTTTTGAGGAATGAGGTCAGGGCCAGGATCTAAGTGCTTATGTCACAGAAATAGCAACACAGCTCCAAATTAATCTTCAGCTATGTATTTTGCTGCCTCCTTCAGATAATACAGGATAAAGCGGAGGCCTGTGTGTGTTTTGTTTTCGCATCTACCTTTGCAAGGAGTATATGAATGAATGTGTGTGAGGGGAAAGAGGAGGCCAGCCAGAGAGATTCTGCTGGGTAGCTGGTAATTACTGACAGACTGCAAGAGTTTGCTTGGATTCAACTGGAGCATGCTTTGGTTTTCAAAACAAAATGGAAGAATAAAGTAAACCCCAGTAGTGTATTGTTTTAAAGCTTCCTTTCATAAGGAAATTTTAGCAGTTGTTATGAAACTGCATGTTCCCTTTACAGTGACCAGTTATTTTGACTGTCATTTTTCATAGTGTGTAGACCACCATGCCGCCCCCAGTAGCTCCTTGGAGGTGTGCAATGTTTCAAATGAGTATCTCATGCAGATTTCATTTTCCATCACCAGTCAATTTTGGTATGCACACAAAAGGCGGGTACTTGTGATTTTTCTCTCTTACATACATTTGTGCACGCACACACACACACACACACATGCACATGTGTACACAAAGAGCTTGATCATGGCTAGATTTTACATGAATTGGGATTCATCTCTGTCCATCAGCCAGTGCCAGCAGATGTCCTTATAGGGTGGTCCCAGGAGACTGGCACTTCTAAGGCTCTTCAGCCTGCTTCTCTTTAGGATATTAGCATATCTAAAAGGCATTTGTGATTGGCAGGCAGGAATCCTGTGCTGGTGATGGTGTTTACTTTTTGTTCTCAGGCTCAATTGTTGGCCCTTGGCCTCTTTTTCATTTTTGACCCTTCCTTTATTTGCTTGAATTGCCTCCTCTGTGAAAGATTAAATAAACACACTGGAATGTTGAGTAAAGACTGAAGTATCAGTATCAGCCTAATCTGCTACATATTCACTTGATGGACTTTGGTGTGACAGGTTTGAAGGAGATGCCAAAACTGTCTTTTATATCAAGGGTGATTAATTTGAGTGAGGTGTGTAAAGAAGGATGAAGTTTGTCATTTAGTGGGATAATGTACTACCTAATTTGGCTTTCTGCACCTAAACTGCTTCCTGAGTACTTGAGAAGTGTTATAACTACACACATGTGGTCTATACACAGTGGGTATGTCTACCACTCTGTATACATGTGCATACACACATGCCCATATGGACATTTGTACTTGCAAATCTGTGCTTTTCAAATGGATCTTTCTTGTGTGGAGACAGAAAGCAGATTAGTGATTGTCTGGGGCCAGGGGATGGGAACAGGGATTAATTTAACAGGCACAAAGGACCTTACTGGGATAATGAAGATGTTCTGAAAGTGGATTATGGTGATGGTCACACACATGGTAAATTTACTAAAAGCCATTGATGAATTGCATGCTTAAAATGGGTGAGTGTTGTGGGATATAAATCATGCCTTAACAAAGCTGTTAAAAATTGGCATTCTGTATTTGAGTCCCTTTAGGTTCTAAGTTACGTATAAAACAAGAAATCGTCTCACCCTAGATTTCTACCTGCTCTTTCCCCCATGAAGTGTGTTGGTTTCAGTTGCAGAGAAGATGGACCTTAAGATAATAGGGTCAGATAAAACCCTAGTGCCCAAGGATGTAAAAGTCTGCCCTGACCCCTATTGGCAAGGAGCAAGGGTGCTGCCACTGCCCAATGAGGAGGTGACATCAGGTGGCCTATGGGGGCAGGCAGGGCACATGATTCTGACCAGGTTCCTGAACATAGTTGATACCATGTTCAG
This sequence comes from Sciurus carolinensis, assembly GCF_902686445.1. NCBI lineage: Eukaryota > Metazoa > Chordata > Mammalia > Rodentia > Sciuridae > Sciurus > Sciurus carolinensis. The sequence goes on along the minus strand of NC_062217.1, from coordinate 127,844,176 downwards.
AAATGCTGCTTAGTGTGTCAAAAACAAAAAAACAAAAAAAATCCCCATGTCCAGCTCTAAAGTGATGGCATTTTTCTCTTCTTTGCAGGTTGTGTTGGTCTTTGCTCTCAGCATTGGTGCACTTGTGATATACTTCATAGATTCGTCAAAGTGAGTATTCATACACGTTGTCCTGCCCTCTCTTTCTAAAACAACACATGGCCCTTTACATCGATGAATTTATTTCCCTTAACACCAACCCTTGCAAGAACCTCCTGAGTGCAGAAGACTTTTGGAGGAAGGCAGGGCTGTTCTGTGCTAATTTTCTGAGTGGGAGAGAGAGCTCTCAGAAGGAAGGCTGCTTTGATTCGGCTGGCATGGGGAGGGTGGGCGTCTGGGGTCAAGTCTTCTTGCTGGGTATTATTTATTTTTAAGTAGCTATTTCCTCATGAAGTATTTGTGCTGAAGATGTCAAGAAATTAAGAGGGCTTTGATGGGCCATTGCAGTCTCTGGGAGGGTGACGGTGTCCAGCAGGTGAGCGGCTGGGCCATTCTTGCTGTGGTCGTAGGAGCCTTTTCTCATCTGGGTTTCCCGTGCTTTGATCCTGTTGGAGGGCAGATTAGAAAACATGGTGCAGTTCTTTCAGCTGTCAACCCAATATTTAGCTGAAGCATCATATGCTGTTGTTTCTTGACCTGTGAAGGTAAGAACGTGTGATGAAAGAGTTCAAGATGACTCTCAGAGGTGGAGGTGGCCATGGCCACCTGAGAACTCCTGAGTGGACACTCTTGCAGACCCCTGGGGTGCCTGCTGAGGGAACTGGTGCTCCAGGGTGACCTGGGTCCCTGATGGCGAGCAGCCTTCAGAGGCTGAAGGGAGCACCTGCTGGAGCTGCCAGGTGGTAGCTGCTCCCTGTCTGGTTCCTGTAGGAGCCTGCCCTGGGTGTCTCATTTGTTCCAGCTGTTCTAGTGCCATCTTGAAATTGATGGAATCTGGGAAGTGAGCAGAGATGGAGTCTTAACTTGTTTTTCTGTTGTGAGGTGAACTTGACAACTCTGGCCAGGGGACAGTGACCTTGAGCTTCTCTTGCCCTCATTATCTGTGGTGAGAGTGCTTTTTAATACTTTTAACTCCATTCCTCATGCTGTTGATGCTAGATTTTGATTCTAGGAAACCTGCCTCTTTGGCCTGTTGGTTTTGGACTTGGCTGTGCCTAAATTCTGAGCTCAGTGCTCATTTTCTGAGACTCTGGTTGGTGGTGATTTCATGCACACCTAAACTCTGAATGTCTCAGAGCCATCTGGTCACCAGTCAGAAGATCTTGGGCATTGGGGTGCAGAGGCCAAAAAGTCGTATTAGGAAAAATAAAGAAGACATCTCCTCTGATCACCTGTCCCTGGGAGTCAGCCAAGGCTGACTATTGGAGTGCCTCAGCCCATGCCCACATACCAGGCCTGCTGCCCTCACCCTCTCGAATCAGGGATGAGGATGCAGACTCACTCCTTTCATCAAAAGTCCCTAGCCAAGAAAAGAAGAGCATTTTTAAATTTGGAAGATTCAAATTGGCATGTCGCGGAAGGTAAGCCCTCTTTGAAAATTTACACTCAGTGTTTCTGGACCCTATTTGAATTAAACTGGAGTTCTTCTAAATCCCTTGGTCTTATTTCTCAAATCTCTCCCCAGGAGTATTCTCATATGTTGTGGGGTGCATACCCAGCCAACTCCCATGCTGGGGCTCAGGAAAGAGGTTCGGACACATAGTCTGTGTGCCCCAGAGAGAGCACACCTTCTGTGAAGGTGAGTATCATGCCCTGTTGGAAGGACAGATGCCTCAGCTGCACATTCCCTCCCTTTTTACTCCTCTGTATTGCTTAGAAATAAAGTGCTCTTTGTTGGATGGATTTGGATGGTGTCCTTTTTTCTAGTGTCTACTAGAAGACAATCTTTGGTTCTGTAGATTCTGATATTCTCACCTGCATGGGAAAGGATGGAAAAGGATGAAATTCCCCAAGGCAGAGCCTTTTCCCTGAATGCTCTGCCTGCCTCCACATCCTTTGGATTTAATTCTGACACTGCAGAGCTTTGTGGAAGCTGGCATTGGAAGTTCTCTCTGATTCTTTTATGGACATGTAGGGAATCTCTACCAAGGCTGGTCTTAGAGAAGAGACTGTCCTTGGGGACTGCCCTAGTCTTGTCCTATCTTCAGCCCTTCTCTCTTCTATATCACTAAATTGCGTGGTTTATCCTAGCAAGATTCTGTTTATAAAAAGACCTTGTGGCTCTTTATGTAGCCTAATCCACTTGTCATTCACATGATTTCATTTGGTCCTGAGACCATATTTCCAAGATTTTGACCCATGAGAGGCCCAATCATCTGTCAGCACAAGGGAATCTTACATCTTCTTGGGGAAAGCCAACAAGTGTGCTCAGCTTAAGTAAGGGGAAGAATTAAAGTAGAATCTATAAAGTTAACCTTTGGGATGAGCCAGCGAATTCCCAGGAATAAAATGAAATGAAACCCCTCGAACAAATCATAATCAAGCTTAGTGAATAAGACAAACTGAAATTTAACCCACATATAAGATGCAAATGGAAAGAAGGCAAGAAAACAGAATATAAATCCTTAAACTCCATCTTTTTCATTCAAAACTATTACTAGCTTAACAGTCATGGTTTGGCTGGCCTTCTGGGCATCTTGCAAAGTAGCTTAAAACTTCTCTTGGAAATTATTCTGAGTCATCACCCTGGAAAAAAGTACCTAATATTCTTGAGATGAGTTTTAGTTAGCATTTATCCTCTTCAAATAAATAAATCTGGAGTGAACCTAATTAATTAGACTGACATTGTCCATGAGATGGCTTGTCCCAGTGTATTTTAACCAGACCTGACCCCATTAAAATGGTTAGGAACATTCTAGTTGTACTAACTCAAGATTTGAGACTCTCCGCATCCTGCCTCTTGAGATGTGCAAGGAATGCAGATAAATACATGAAGAAGGCTCTCATGTCGACTCTACCAGCTTGGTCTCAGAGTAGGCCATGTTTAGTTGTACTCTGAACACACTGGCCAGGTTGTTACTCTACCTCTGTGCATCAGCAGATGGATAAGGAAGCTCAGGTAAATGTCCAGTTAGTGGGTTTATGATCTTTTTAACCTTCCAAAAGCTCATTTTACTATCAAGGAGTGCAAGATAGGTTGTTCATAAATCTATCTTCACCTATACATCTTTCTTTTGAGTTATTAAGCCAAGATAGATAGATTCCTGAGTTGGTCGTTTTCATCTAAGAGTTCAAGAAGCAGTTCTTTGGGTCCTAATTTTCCTGGCGTGATCACCAGGGAAGAATCATTCGTGTGGCCTCCAGTGATTACTATTTAGCTGAGATAGATTGCCCTTGGAGCTCCTGAAGTTGAAAGCCAAGGAGAATTACATTAAACTGTGTTAAATGTAGGCTTCATCACCCCAGCAGTCAACTTTCTGGAAAGACCCAAGCAGAGGGAAGTGTTCTAGCAAGTCTTTGGATAGACATAAATGTCAGTGCCTTCACAATTGCATGAAGCTCATGATGCTCACCCCTCCCAAATATCTCCTCTGATTAGCCATCCAAGGGGGACATTATGCAAAGGAACTCTATTTCTTCTTTATTCTTTACAAAAAAGCTTCTTACCTAATGTCTGCCCCACGTTATCACTCAAACTCCTTTTTTTTTTTGGTACTGACAACTGAACCCAGGGCTTCCAGCATGCTAGGCAAGCACTCTATCATGGAGCTACATCCCCAGCCCCCCAGTTCCTAATTCTGATGTCTCCCAATGCCTGAGACCTTTTCTCCCACACACTCTGATCCTTGCACAGGAAAGATTTTTTTTTTTTTTTTTACTTATACAACCAAGTGGAGAGTTTCCTTTGATGGCCTATGAGTGCTAATGTCACTGTTGCTGGTTCCCTTTGAGACAAGAACATTAATTCTTATTTAACAGACAAGGGATGGAGGGAAGAAAAGAAAGACCTGTGGATGTCAACCTGAGAGCAGGATTCATGGGTTGCATAATGCAGCAGTCCTGTCATTTCCAGAATTTCAAGAGAAATTTGGAAGAGACAGCAACTCAGAGCTCTGGGTATCTGCATTTTTTTCCCCAGAGGCATTCTGGGAAAGAATGACTCACACATGTGCAGATTTTCATTCCTTTGATTCATGTTTAAATGTTGCTACCTCTTATACTTTGGTTACGTGGATTATGAATATTTAATGCTGCATAGACTGAAAATGAAGGTCAAGTCCTGCTCACTGGCGACTTCAAGGCAGGCTCTTGTCTCTGAAAGGCAAGCTACCTGCTGTTAGCAGAGTAAAGCTGAAAGGTTATACATTGTTAAAATTTTCCTTAATGACTTTATCTGTTCTAAAATGACTGATACCAGTGAGGGTGCCTGCTGATTTTGCCAGTCTTTGCTCTTGGCTTCTGGTCTCAGCACTGTTGTTTTGGGGATATGGACATTAGGAAGGAGGAGAGAATCAGCCCAGATTTTGTAGAGCTTCTAATCCAAACACTCAATTGCTAAGGTAACAGTGGTGTTACAACTAGAAAATGGCCTCTTCCCGATCTTTATAAATTTTGCTTTGGTATTGATTGATTGATTCATTCATTCACTCATTCATTCATTTGTGCTCATTCATTCATTTTGTATTTTTTCATTCATTTGAAGCATTCTCAGTTTAATAATGCTGAATAATTTCCAGGTGATAAACTCATTTATGGTTAGATCTGGTTATGGAGAACCATCTTTAAGGTTATGATAGAAATTGATCAGATTTCTGTAGTCTCTGAAAATAAAACTGGTGCCACTGATGTAATGAAATGAGGACACTCAGAGTTTTAGTGGAACATGTTAGTCACTCAACAGCTTTACCACTTGTCTCCACATTGCCTGGCCTCTCATTTCTTGGCCATGAAATTCTCTTTCAAAGGGATGGAGAGGGCAGGTGGGTGGAGGGAGCTCACACTCATTGATGATGATGTGTGAGCTACTGTGCAAGATGCTTTAAAATAAATAACACCTGCCATCACATTGAATTGTCCTAATAACCTCCTGAGGTAAGTATTACTGTCCCCACTTTATAGGTGAGGAGGCGAAGCTGCAAGATTTGCAACAAACCACGTGTCTAATGAGAAGTGGAGCTGGAATTTGATTCAGTGTGTCTCACTCTCTTCCAGTTGTCAAGAAGTGAAATTCCAGATTGTGGAAGAAACAGAAGGGATTTAGTGTGATGTTGCAAGGTTGGGAGGTGGCTCCATCTCATCCTGCCAGGTCATCTGTCCTGTTTTTCTTTTGTTCTCCATGTCTCCACCCTAGGGACCAGCTCTGCAATGGACAGTGCTTAGGAGGGCCTGTCACAGGCTTCCCCCTAAGATGCTGCCAAGCATCCTGTTCTGTTTTGAAGTCTTATTTGAGGCCTGATCTGTTTCATCCTAATAATAATACCTCTAGAAGATCCCATGGGAACTTTACCACTAAGCCACACCCCCAGCCCTTTTCTGTTATTTATTTATTTATTTATTTTGGATAAGGTTTTTGCTTATTTGCTGAGGGTCTTGCTAAATTGCTGAAGCTGGCCTTGAACTTACAATCCTCTTGCCTCAGCCTCCAGAGTCACTGGGATTACAGGTGTGCTTCCCTTGTGCCCAGAGAGCCTTTTCCTTTTTCTTCTCATTTTTTAATCGGTGCTTTATAATTATACATAATGGTGGGATTCATTGTTTCATATTTGTACATGCACACAATATTTATTTCTAATTTTAGAAATGTTTTATTAGTGCATTATAGCTGTACATAATAGTGGGGTTCATTTTGACATAATACATGCATGGGATTCTTTTAATCTCAGAAGAGTGGCAGCATTTTGTGACAGAACAGGGTCAAGTTAGCAAAGAACAAGGAAAGCTGATTTTTTCTCAGGAGCTTTTCCCACCAAGGGAATTCCTTCCAAGTAGAGGAACCTTTGACTTCTGCGTCTTTTCCTCAATCTCTCTGCCTCTTACTTGGTACACTGAAGTAGATAATGAGAGGTGCCTCGTTTCCCCACTCAGCAGATTTTCTGTTCACTTTAGAGAGCTACAGGATTCAGTTAATGTGTCATAGTTTTGTATTATGTTGTAGGATATTCTATGCCTAGGAAATTAGTATTACCAAACTAAAGGGATTTCTATGGAGCACTGGAAATGTTATAACTGATTTTCTTCTCTGGTCTTGTTCTGAGTACGTGAAGGTGTTGACCCATTGTCTCCCCAAGTGCCCAACCTCACGGCTGGCACTTGGCAGACCCAAGAGGGAGCCTAGGTAGCATCGTGGGATTGGCCGTCAGTGTGAAGTACTGTGTATATTAGCTTTCACTGTCACTACTAGCACACCCGCCCTGGAGGGTGGCCAGCCAGGCAGCCCAGGGCATAGGGAAGGAAGGGTCTCCCTCGCTTGCTTTTGGTTCTCAGTTCCTTTATGGAATAGGGCCTTTCCAGGTGGTGTTCGGAAAAACGAGCTTCAGCCCTCTGCCTCTGTGCCTTTTTTGAGAAGTCGTGGCCTGTGTTTAACCTTTGTTGAAGAAGTCAACTCAAATCACCATGTGTGCAAAGCACCTCCCTATTCTTCTTATTTCTTTTTAAAAATACTACCCCTACTACTCCCCCCGCCCCGCCCCATTTTCTCCATCCTCACTGACATTTTTATTGCCAGGCTTTGGTTTGGAAAATTATGGGCAAGGAAAGTTCAAGGGCAGGATGTTCAGAACAGCACTGCACATCTGTGAAGGGAACACACCAGGAGAGCCAGCAGCTGTTCAAAGAATAGAATGTCAGAGGGTGCAGGAGCCCAGCCCACTGAGGGAGGGGGAGAGGGCCGCCTGGGGGTAAAGAGGCTGTAAATAACTCCCAGTGGGAAGTCCTTGTCCCCTTTCAGAATTTAACCATTCATGCCCCCACTGGGTTCTTTGACAAGGGAGTAAGCCTAAGGTTGAACTTTCTACCTTATCCAGTTTTCAAGGTTCTCTCTAACTGGTCATAAATCTGGTGGTGAAGACAGGGAGGGTCTCCCTGGGAGCAGAGTTTACTTCCCTCTCTGTCTGAGTCTCCCTCCACGTGGATGGGACTGGGGGTCACTGACTATTCTTCAGCTGTCTCATGGATGGGCTTTGTCTGTCTCAGAGTTGTTCCCTTCCACCTTCTGCTTTGGAGAGGCAGTCTCCCACCTTGGGGACGCAAAAGTAATACAATGTCAATGCTATTGACTTGGCCCCCCCCACCCGCCACCTACTTGCTTCTCATTGCACATGGCCCGAGACACCATATGCAATAGCATTTTAAATGTCAAGGGAATACCTACTTATTAGGGGTATTTCATGGGGAAAAAAAGTGTTAAGAGTGGGAAAAAGAACTGAGCTACGCCTTCCAGATTTACTACAAAGAATACGGTTGACCCTCTGTACCAGCACCATCGGTATCAAAACAATTATAATCCAGACTGGACTCATTATTTTTGTTACTCATTATTCATTATTATTTTTTCTTCTGATTTTAAGTAAACCAATATTAAGACATTTTTGTGGGTCTATAGAAATAAGGTTGCCCCTAAGCTGTATGCCTGCCTTACCCAGTAGAAAAAATCGACTCTGTTGATTTCAACCAACACAGATAGAAATATATGAAAAAATCTGCATCTGTATTGAATGTGTACTGATTTTTTTCTCGTGGTTGTTTGCTAAAAAATATGGTATAAAAACTTTTCATACCATTGACATTGTATTATGTGTTATACTTCATGAGAGGTGATTTAAGATGTGTGGGAAGATGTGCCCAGATCACATGCAAACACTTTGCCATTTATATAAAGAACTTCAATATCCATGGATTTTTGTGTCTTTGGGGGGGTCCTAGAACCAACCCTCCATACAAGGGATGACATATACTGTGAGTGCTTAAAGAGGCTTCAGAAGTGGCTTTTGTCTCCTGTGCCTCAGCGTTCTTTCCTGAGGAGTAAAGTTTAGGTGGAATAATCAAATCCAGCCAGGTGTGTTCATGGGATTAGTTTCTTCATGGCCACCGGCGATATTGGCCTTGGATTCCTTGATTTTATGATCCTGCTTTTCTCTCCCTCCTCTTTCAGCACGGGGGGTGAGTAGGAGGTCATTTCTGTTGTGGATGGTGGATAAGGCTGGAAGCGGTGGCCTGGCCAGTTTGGAATTTATTACGCATTACTTTTGAGGACATCTGCCCAATTGCTCATTTATTTTTCCTATGAAAACCCTATTTGATAACTATGTCTATAAATCCATGTTTGCTCTATCCTCCAGAATTAGAATGAATTATTTCTGCCCTTTTCATCACTCTCCAGAATTAAAAGGAGCGTCTTGGATGATCTGACACTCTCCAAGCCCTCTTCTCGCTTCTTTCGTAGGAATGGTTTTTGGCACGTGTAAGAACCTTTCCACTATGAGGAGGTGGTAGATTATTGATGAGATAGATGCTGCACCTGATTCAAACATTACATAATTAATGCATATATAAGAACATTGGATGGTACCCCACTAATATGTACAAAATTTGTGTTTTTATGTGCCAGTGAAAGTTCTTTTAAAAATAAAATGAGTTTTACAATTTTTTTTTTAAAAAAAGAATGTTTTTTGGGTCAAGTGCAAGAAACACATTCTTTTCTAGGCCCAATAATTCCACATGCCTTCTGCAATTAGCACTAGTTTTTACCCTAAGAATCCTGGGTCTTCTCCCCACATGGCACCCCACCAACGGTAGTCTCCCTAAGGTCACAGGCAAAGGCATTCAGAAACTGCCCAGAGGTAGGGGTAGGAGCCAGCTGGAGGAAAATGCTTCAGCTCAGAGCAGTTTAATCCAAACACAAGGGCAGAGCTCCTGCTTAGCACAACTGTAGTGGCACTGGGTGTGGTAGCAGCTGCTGAGTACAGCTTTATCATGGGGTTTATGGAGCTGCAAGAAGTGTGACCTCATTTTTTTCTTTTGCCCCTCGCCCTGACAGCCTGACAACTTTGGGAAGACCCTGATCAGTGATGAGTCATTTGTGTTTTAAAAATAGATTCCTTTGCAGCAAGGATGCCCTTGGGACTTTTTGATGCATGTGTCATTGTGCAAGAAATTTGGGAGAGGATTGCGGGTGTATGTCTGTGTGTGTGTGTGTGGTGTGTGTGTGTGTTGTGTGTGTGTGTGTGACATTTATGTCTTACCTCTAAAATGAGTCAGAAAGCAGAGGATACAGGAATTGGCCAACAGCCTCATTATAGTAACAGGCTGAGATCTGTGCACCTCTGGCCTTAAAGGTAGATTTTGATTGAGTACTTACTGTGTGTAAGACATTTTGCCTGATAGTAGAAAATTTTGGAATACTATTTATAAGACTGGATCCTTTCCATTAAGGTGTTGGATAATATATATTTTACAAGAGTCAGGAAGTCTAGCCATAAGCACGGGGAAATTGAGGTAACAAAACAAGGATAACAAGATATCAGGAGGCAATATATTATCCACTACTAACACAAGCATTGTAGACACTAAGTGTGGAAGACTGAGGAGCTGAAATGATAGCTCTGTATCGAATGTTTTGTCTTAGGGCAAGATTTTGAATTGAGGAGTCGGAAAATCCAGTCTCCTCCCAACTCCAGGAATACACAAGCAAAGATCCTCACTGAGGCCTGAATTTTGACCTTTTTGGTTTTTATTTTCAGTAAAATTAAGCAAAGTCATGCCTCGAAATCAGCCACTACGAACAGGGGTGGAGAAAGGTTTCTGGACAGCATAACACCATCTCTTCAGTGGCCATAATACTTATTCTCCAACTACACATGATTAAAATCTTTGGAAATTTCTATTGGGAAGTTTCTAGAAGTGTCTAAAAGGCATCCTCTCCACCTTTTGAAATGAAGGGCTTTGTAAAATGGGACATATGAAAGCTGCTTCTGCGAACTGGCCACATGCAGAGTGTCACAGGAATGAGACAGGGAAGAAGTTGGGAGCACAACAAATCTGTGCTCTTGACAAACAGACCATGCAGGGACCCAGGATGCTTGTCTGGAAGCCAGCATTTGGCCCCCAGGGTCCCACTGTGAGTTCGTGTCTCTTGGTACTTTGGCTTTCTTGGGCATATTAGGACTTGTTATATTTTACAACATCATTTGTATAAAAACAAATATAGTCCAGACTGGACTTGTTATTCATATATTTTTAAAAAACATTTTTTTAGTTGTCAGTGGACCTTTATTTTATTTATATATTTATGTGTGGTGCTGAGAATTGAACCCAGTGCCTCATACATGCCAGGCAAGCGCTGTACCACTGAGCCATAACCCCAGCCCAAGCCACAACCCCAGCCTGATATTCATATTTTTAATACTTGTTATTCATTGTTATTATTTTTTTTCTGATTTTAAATAAATCAATATTAAGACATTTTTCTGGATCTATAGAAATAAGGTTGCCCCTAAGCTGTGTGTCTGCCTTGCCTGATGGAGAAGTTGGCTGTTTCCCCCAACCTTCTGGAAGTTTTCAGAGATAGGAAAACATGCTCAGAGACAGATGCCTTTTACCATCCCCCCCCCATGTCCTCTGATTATTTCAGATGCACAAATAAAAATAAACATTCCATTTTGAGCCCAGCTTTATCACTTGACTTTGGAAAATATTAATTTCAGCAGTCCAGAATTTAAAAGAAAATGGCACCTGGAGATGTATCAAAAATTTTAAGAAAACCTTAGAAATCTTGCTTTTCTGCAGAGTTTTGGAAAACATGTGCCTTTTTCCATCTCTGTATTTAAAAATGAATCTTTCTAGTTTAAGAAGTCTATGCTGCTGTTTAAAAAAAATAGCATTTGCTTTATAGGAGGTTTAAAAGCTCAAGTAGACAGGGGAGGGATGATGTCAGACATCAGTGGGGCAGATCTAGGGAGGACCACGATGAGCTGAGAGCTCTGGCTGCCCTTAAAGTGGTTTCCCCACCCCTGCTGCTTGCTCCCAAACAGGAATGCAGGCTCATGTGACACATCTTCAGATGTTCAAAGAGGGAGAAAAAACTGGGCTTGTAAATCGCATCTTCAATTTTAAAATATTGGCCACTAACTCGAAACTTTTTAAGTACTCTGCAGGCCAAGCAAAACACCCCTGCACGCCAGATCTGGGTCTCCTGTTTTTGACCTCTATTCTAAACCGTCTCTCTCTGGTCTTGAATTAGCTCTGCTAGAAAGTGCCAGGAAATGTTCTTAACTCTTGCCCTTCCACATCCCTATAAGGATGGCTTCTTCTTCCAAGGGGGGGAATTCCTGGTCTCTGAATGCTCCAGGTTGTTTCCCATTTAACACATTTTCAAATACTGCTTCATTAAATTTCCACTTTTCTCTAGACAAATACTGTATGTCACAGCAATAAATCAGCCACAACTTACTGTAAAGCCCCAAAGCTACATGTCACTATCTCTACGTCATCTCTGAAAATAACGTCGTTAGAACCTCATAAACACACACTCTGTTTGTTTAAGAACTGCCAGAGCTTTTTAAACATGGTTGCTAAGTCACAAGGGCGTATTTTCCAGGACTTAAATGGAAGAGAACATATCCCCCCTTAAATTGTCAGATTCTTTATAGGAAGAGAAGCCCAAATCTGTCTGTTCTGCCAACCTATTAACTTGACCAAAATAGTTGATTATAATAAATGTGTTAATGTTGATAATCTTTGGAGACAATCTTCTGACCAATTTAGCTCAGTGTGCACATTTTGTAAAATTTGGTTCAATGTCTAGCATATGTTGGATATAAAGCATAGGTTGGCATAGATAAATCCTGGCTGTCATTTTCATCGTCATTAAAGTTCAGTTTTCTGAGCATTGTGTTTAACATTTGCTGATGAAATTCTTATTCTTTGGTCCCTTCAAAGCAAATTTGGAAGTGTATCTAGGCCTTTCTCCCAGATGCCGTCCCAAGTCTGGGCTTAAGCTCCGTCACTGACCTTTCACTTTTTGTATGGAAACTTGGCAACTCATATTAGGGCAGCGTTAGGCTCTGTTGGAAGATGGAGCGTAGAGTGCAGATATTTTCAGAACCAAGAGAAAGATGGTTGTGTTAACCCCGTTTTCAGTAAATCTGCCTCATTAGTCTAGTTTCTGCATGGAAAACACTCAGATCACCCTTCACTTATCAGGACACTCTTAGGAAGAAAACTGTAGGTAGGGCAGTTGGACCTTCCCAGAGTTGGAATCCAATGTGTCCTTCCTAACAAGAACACTCTACCCAGGCCCTATGCATGCCCTGGCAGAATAGGAACTCTGCTTTGGGGTGCTGGTGTTCACCTACACCCCTCCCCCTCACCACATACCAGAAAATGCAGAGGAAGAAACCCCATAACCCAGTTTGAGATGCACTTGATCGTGATGTCCTAGAGGGAGCTTCAGGGGCAGGACGTTGAGAAAGGTGAACAGAACATGGATGCAGTTAGGCCACTCCACCCGGCACGTGCTCCTCCTCCAGCTGCAGGTGGGAGTGTATAATAAGGGGTGCCTTCAGGACTGCGCCCTCTTCGTAACAGCAAGAACAGGAAGAGTAAGGAAGCGCTGTGAAGAGCAGCATTAATAATCGAGACGTGCTCCAGGCCGGCGTGCAGGCTGTCAGTGCCTTCTAGCACAATCTGTCATCAGGCCCAAGAGGAGGCTGGGAGCAGTAAGGAGGGTGTGTTTGGTGGCTGTGTTCCTGTGTGCACGTGTTCATGTGCTTGGAGGAGGCAGGAATGAGCTAGAGTTGGCAGTTCCAGCAAGTAAGATTACAGAAGGCAATGGATGGGGTGGTTCCTTTGTGGGTCATGCACCCCCTCTTGGGAGCTGGATGAACTCTACAGAAGTCTTTGCTTGCCAATGATCCTAATACTGCCCCGTGGAACCCAAACTGTGGATTCCTCCTCTATAAGATTGGTTCATCTGCTTGCTCATCCCTCTTCCTTCCGCCTGGGGTCCACACAGGACCATCCACTTATACAAAGGCTGAGTGGTGACCCACGGGAAACTGTGTCTCCAGACCTGCAGAGCACATCTAAGGGCAGGTCTCTCTGCAGAGTGTTTCTCTTGAGCAGGTACCCTCCCTGCCCTAGTACCCTGGAATCTTGACTATGAAGACACAATGCCCATGATACCAGGGAGGTTTCCCTCGGCTTCCTAGCTCTTCCTCCATACCAAGCAGCACAGAAAGGAGAGGAGGTGGAGAGGGCTAAGGGCTCTTGGTTTGCTGCTTCTGTATTTGAGTTTACCACCTGTTCTTGGAGGGAAAGTTCCTCCTTAGGCTGTGATTCAGGGGTGCAAGCAATCTCCAGCCGGTCACTCGACTGAGGACCCATGCTGTTGTGCCAGGACCCAGGCACCATTGGGCACAACAGACACCAAGCAGACACCAGCAGCTGTCAGCTGGATCTTCCACCCACTACAGGGGAGGAAGAGGGAGGAAGAGGACTCTGCTGGCTCATCCACTGGTCTTCAGACCAATTTGACAGCAAACAGAGAGCAGCTTAGGTGATGAGGGGCCCCTCTTGCTCTCAAATTCCCTGCTTCCTTCAGATTTCTTCTGTCCTCACCTGTCTCCCAGCCAGCCGACTGTGACAGTTTAATTGGTGCAGAGGAAGGCCAGGCAGTAGGGAAGCAGGTAGGGGCGACCAGTGTTCTGGAAGAAGGAGGGCTCCCCTGAGATGATTGAGGGAAACCATGACAGACAGGCCTGAGCACTGCATTCAGGCAGAAGGTCAGGGAGCCCTGTTGGAACAGAGCACCAACTGAAGAGAAAACATTTGCTAATTTCCTCCCCATCAGCTGCTTGGGTCAGTATCGCACATGCATATGAGTTGTCAGAGCCTCCTACACCTATGGGCAGAGAGAACTGCTGAAAGGCTGTGGATGGAGTGCACTTGGAGGAAGGATGCCTAGTGGTTAGCAATGGGGTGTGGGGTGGACCTTCTGGCTTAATTCTGCTGCTTTGTAGCTGTGCATCCTTGATCAAAGCTCATTAACCTTCCCAAACTGTAAGCTCTTTGTACTGTCAAGTGGGCTGAAAGTGGTGAGGAGGGACAGTGATAATATGACCTTATGGTAGTGTGTAGCAAAAATTAGATGGTGCATGGAAAAGCTCATAGTACAGTATTCAGTATGAACATGGTCCCAAATATTATTCTGTTGTCCTTTTGAGGTTTGTTTTGAAGCTTTGAATTGGGTGTTTTAGAGAGGCAATGTGTGAATACAGAAAAGCTAAGAGACAAGTCAAGATTTATTGGAGGGGAGCACTGTGATCAGTTATCAGGGTAGATAGAGGACAAGGCCATTGCTGCTGTGGGAGGGCGACAGAGTGAGCATAGCAGCACCTCCAAAAGATGAGGCTCAGCAGCCTAAGAAAATTCAGCTAGGAAGTTCAGGATGATTTTACAAAATTTCTGTTTCAGTTATACGCATAGAGCCATATAAACAGGTATGTGTCCTGCTTTGTGACATAAAATATATTTTGGACTGTGGAGTTTGTTACAAAATAATTTAAGAAACACTAGCTTTGAGTTCAGCTGAGACCTTGCTTTCTGGGCTGCAGGATTGAGGGAGCCATGGAGGAGGAAGGCTGGCTTGCATTGGGTCCCAGGGCACAGATAGAATAGGGTTGTGCAGAAGCAGCAGATGAGGTGAGCAGCCCCCAGACTATCCTCACTGCTGACACCAAATGCAAGTTCATGGGGAGGGAGGGGGCTGTTCTCAAACTAACCTCAACTTTCATTCACTGGGAAGGGACCACAGAACTTGCAGAAGCAATTTTACTTTTGGTTATGATTTACTACAGGGGAAGAAGCTAGACTGAAATCAGCTGAGAGATGACATGCATAGGGTGGAGTCAAATAAAGTTCCAAACATGGACCTTCCATTATCACCTTCCTGTGGAGTCAGGCATGGTGTGACTTTTCCTTCATCAAGGTGTGCAAGTATTGCCAGTCATGGGAGCCCACCTGAGACTTCAGAGCTCAGAGTTTTTACTGGGCCTGATTGTGTAAACCCGGGGGGCTCCCTCATGGCCCCACTCTTGGTCTCCACCTCTTCTGGAAGTTGATCAGTGCCATGTAACCTAAAACCATATTGGTAGAACCATAAATTAAATTGTTAGAGTTTCTGGTGTGATCAACCCCACCCCAAATCATACTGTTCCTGTCTGGCTGGCCCGAGACCCCGTGGCAAGGATAATTTTATCAGGCATGACATGCCTAGAGCTTAGAGATTGCCTCCCAGAAGCCAGGGCAAAGGCCAGACAAGGCCTCTCCTGGAGAAGACTGTGAGTATGTCCTTCCATCATTTATGTGAATGGGCAGAGAGGAGAGGGAAATGCTACCTCAGAATGTGGGTGCTTCCGGGGTTTTAGTGTCAGTAAAATCGATGCTGAAAACAACATGATATATCTAGTCCCTCAGCCCCTGTACATAGTCAGGCTAAATAACTTACCAGTTGAGCCTTAATAGGGAGGAGGAAAGGGGCCAGTCTGGCTGCACACTCCCCACATGGGTGAGTTACCCACATCATGGACCTTTGGTTCAACCCCAGGTGACGAGGACTTCTCCTGTGCCTTGTTCCTTTGCAGACTTGATAAACCCGAGAGACCTCCAGGTGCTCTCAGCAGCTCTGGTGAGGAGGACGTCTATCTCTCTGCTCTAATTTAACTTCCCTAGTAGAGGACTGGATGAGGTCAAAGCCAGAGAACATTGAGACCTTCAAATGGAGACAGAAAGCAGATCTGCATGTCATTAGGCCATCCTGCCCCCTTGCAACCTGACAAATGAGACAACCTCCAGTCAGGAGCAATTATAATTGTGCAATCAAATTAACTTGGATATCAGCTTAATGAAGTGCTTAATTCCCTAAATGAAGCTGAGCCCTAATATTTAGAGAGGCAAGCTGGACCCAGGAAAGAAATGAACAGGCTTCCGCTAATGCCTGTTAATATTAACTGCATTTGTAAGCCAACCTTTCCTGAAATTGATTCTCTCCTATGAGATGACCCACTAGCTGTATTTTTCCCAGTTCTGCTGGATTTTTGCTAAGGGGCTTTTCTGCTGTGGTTCCTAAGCAGGACATTGGAAAAAAACATTTTATTGAAAAATGTCCATTGGGCTCTGCATTCTGGAACACTTCTCTTAACATCACAGGATCTTAGCTTTCTCAATTGAACATAAGGAAATTCTTCCTCTCTTTTTCTGAAGTTTCTGTTTTTGTTTTTCTTTTCTTTTTCCCTAGAAGTGTTTTATTGTAGTTAAAAACATGCTCTGGAGGCAGGAAGGTCGGTTTATAAATCCTGATTCTCATTACTTGCTGTGTAACTATGGGTAAGAAATTAACTTCTCTGAGTCTTTGTTTCCTCAACTGTAAATATGGACAATAATCATTTCTGCCCCTTAGTACTGAGAACATTGAATGAGATACTGCACGTAAAGCACTTAATAAAAGACATAGGACGCATTGGTGTTTATTAAACCCAATGACAATGATGACAGCATAAACATGAAATTATTTTCAGTATGAATTACATGTCACTGGTTTGGTATCAGTAGTCTCTATTTCCATTAAACTGGTGACTTAGCTCTTGTTTGGAAATGACTGATGATTCAGTAATTAATTCAGTATTTATTGTATGGTTATTAAGTGTCAGGTTCTGTTTTAAGTCCTAGGCCCTTACATCTGGTATCAGAGAGAGACTGACAATAAACAAGTTGGCAAATAAATAAATGAGATAGCATCAGTTGGCGATAATTCTGGTAATAAAATTGGTAACAGGAAAGACAGAGTTTATGTGTTGTCCTCAGAACTCCTTTGGGGATCTAATGACTTCTATGACCCCTTTCTCAGAATATTATTTATAAATGCTAACAGAAAAACACTGGATTATAAGAAAATTAATTACATTGAAATTCCTTCATTATAAGAAACAAACTTGTGATATGGTATGTTTACCTCTTGATTAGAACATTTTTATTAAGATGTAGCAATAGTTCTAATACACTATCATAATTTTAAAGTAGGATTAGTGTGTTTTGAGATATCCACAACAATGATAAATTTATATGTAAATATCTGGGATCTCTATGGTTAGCAACATCACAGACATCATTAATAGTTACAAAGTAGCTTTTTAATTTAGTTTGTTGCCTGTATTTATAATGAAAGGAAGTGAAAAATATGAATTAGAGGCTAATGAAAATATAGATTAATTTTTCTCATCTAGGTTTATGAACCCCTAACTGCAACCCAAGGACCACTTGAGATACTGTGGACTCAGGTTCAGAATCCTTAGAACAGAGAGCAACCTGTGCTGGGGTATGAGCTGTGACCTCACAGAGGTGAATCAGGTTATTCCTGTTGTTAGAAAGTCATCTTGGACATATAGATCAGTGGAGTCAAGAGTCCAAAAATAAATCCATATACATCTGTAGTTGATTGACTTTTGACAGGTATGTCAAGATAATTCAGTGAATATTAAAAAATGTTTCAAAAAATAGTGCTGGGAAAACTGGATAACCACATGTAAAAGAATAAATTTGGTGACGCTAGGGTTTGTGGCTCAGTGGTAGAGCACTTGCCTAGCAAGCATGTGTGAGGCACTGGGTTCGATCCTCAGTACCATGTAAAACAATAAATAAACAAAATAGAGTTATAAATATATATATATATAATAAGTATATAGAGAGAAAGAGAGAGAGAGATACGTATAGATATATATAAAAGAATAAATTTGGACCCTTACCTCACACCATACATGAAATGACTCAAAATGGATCAAAGATATAAGAACAAAACTGTTATACTTTCAGGAGAAAATATAGGAGTGGTAAACCTTTGTGGCATTGGATTTGGCAATGAACTCTCAAATGTAATACCAAAAGCATAAGCAACAAAGGATAAAGTAGATAAATTTGACCTTGTAAAATTAAAACCTTTTTGTTTCAAAGTGCCTTACAAAATACAATTCACAGAATAAGAGAAAATGTTTGCCTATCATATCAGATACAGGACTTATATCTAGTCTATGAAAAGAACTCTTACAACTCAATAATAAGATAAAGGTTAAAGATAACCCAGGGCAAAGGTAATGTGTAGATCTGTCTCCAGAGGATACATACAAGTGGCCAACAAGCACATCAGAAAACACTCAGCACATCAGTCTTCAGGAAAATGCAGATCAAAACCACAATGAGATTCCACTTCATACTTACTTGGATGTTCACAATAAAAATAGCAGATCATAACAAATATTGGCAAAGATGTGGCCAATGTCAACCTTTGTGTGTTGCTACTGGAAATGTAAGATGATGCAAAACCTTTGGAAAATTGCAAAAGTAATCGGAAAACTGGGAAATTCTCAGAACGTTAAACGCAGATTTACCATATGACATAACCATTCAGCCCCTTGGTATTTATCCAAAAGGAATGAAAACATGCACCTGAATGTTTTTAGCAGCATTTTTCATAATAGCTAAAAGTAGAAGCCATCTAAATGCCTATGGGTGGGTGATTAATGTGATATATCCTTGCAATCAATGTAATATCATTTGGCTACAAGCAGGAATGAAGTATTCATACATGTATTCATACATAACATGGATGAACCTGAAGACATTATACTAAAAGAAGGTAATTACAAAAGATCACCTATTACATGACTCCATTGTATGAAATGTCAATTATAGACAAATAGAGAGAGACAGAAAGGAGATGAGTGGTTGCTTAGGGCTCATAGGAGTGGGAAGATGAGGAGTTGACAGCTGAAGGTTCCCAGGTTTCTTTGTGAAGTGATGAAAATGTTCTATAGTTGGTTGTAGGAATCCCACAACCATGTGACTCAACTAAAAACAATGGAACCCTTCACTTTAAACAGGGGAATTGAATGGCATAGGAATTATAGCTCAATAAAGCTGGGACCAGGGTTGTGGCTCAGTGGTAGAGCACTTGCCTAGATGTGTGAGGCACTGGGTTTGATTCTCATCACCACATAAAAAAATAAATAAAATAAAGGCATTGTGTCCATCTACAACTAAAAAAAAATATTTAAAATATCTTAAAAAATATAACTCAATAAACCTGTTTCAGAATGAAGTCATTCTAACTAGGATGAGAAATATAAGACTGTAGGGTAAATGTGGTGGCAGGTTGAGGAGCAGGAAGAATATTTGAAAGACCATTTCATTAGTCTTAGCTCAGAGAGCAATGCCTTGGGTTAGGATGTTCATCATGAACAGAAAGGCTATTTAGTTTAAAATAGGGAGGAACCAAGAGTGGCTGCCAGGTCGTTGATAGCGTTCACCCTCTAGAAGCCCTGAGTGTAGTTATAATTTGTAGAAGTATTGGGAAGTGCTATAGTTTGGATCTGGGATGTCCCCTTAGGTCTTTGTTTTAAAAGTTTGTCTACTACTAGCCTGTGGCTCTACTGGGAGGTGATGAAACCTTTAGGACATGGGGTCTAGTGGAAGAAAGCAAGGTCATTTGGGGAAATGTCCTTGAAGAGGACATTGGGACACTGACTCTTTTCTCTCTATTTTCTTCCTGGCTGCCAAGAGGTAGAGTGCTAAGCGCTCTTGCCATGATGTACTGTGCTGCTACAGGCCCCAAGGGACCAAACCAAGCTACCCATGGACTGAAACTTCTGAAATCATGAGTCAAAATAAGCATTTCATCCTTTGAAATTATTATCTCGGGTATTTTATCACAGTAAAGAATTCTGACTATTGCCAGAGGATTGGAGGCACTTAAACACTCAGTTCTTGCGAGTGTTGGTTTGCAAGATGTTAAGATCATCTATTTCATTGTACCTTTTCATAGGGAAAAATGTGCTTCACACACACACATACGCATCCCACATTCACACACATCTTCACATGCACACTCATGCATGCCAAACAGCAGCATAAAATCCGCATGCTTCAGAAAGCCCAGCCAGGGCAGAAAAAAATGAACTCCAACTTTGTGACTTCTCACATCAATGCTCAATTTGTTCAGTGGATACAGATCACTGATTAGAGTGAGTTGGAAAGAATTGCCTCAAGAACTTATGTTTCTTAAACATGTCCATCAAGCATAATTTTCTCTCAGTTACAAATAAATGGTAAAAGAGAGGAACATGTCATATCAGGGCATTGGGTACTACAGAATTTTGATAATGTCAACAAAATTATGATAAAATAACCATGTTTTCTCTATCTCTTGGTTCCAAGGAAAGCCAAGCTCAGTCACTTATCAGGCTAGGTGTGTTAAAATCTGAGTTACTCAAGGTACTTCTCTAGAGATAGCCAGACTTCAATAATGAATGAGCTCTGGAAATTAAAGAAATGATTAGATTGTTAATTGAGGTTTTCTTCTTCACCTCAAATAGAGGCAGACTTCCCGGAAACCTGAGCCTGGAGCCAAAAAGGCAAGAGTTGGGCGACTCTTAGTGAGACTTGAATAAGATTTATTTCCTTCAACATTGTTCTCCTTCTCTTCCAGGGCCCCATTGGGACCTTGGGTGCCAACTCTGTTAAATTAATTGACAGAGGATTGATTTCTAACTCTGACTCTGCCAACAGAACTTTTGCTGGATAATTCCAAGCCAGACAGACTTATATGACTCATTTTCTTCATCTGCAGATGATATAGTGCAACAGAGAACTTCTGAAATATCTTCTATACTTTACCGCTGTTTGAATAAATGTTCTTCTTCCTCAGTTGTGGGCAGTAGAGAAGAAGAGATAGGTTTCAAGAAATCTGCTTTGAAATTACCATTTTTATTGTTGGACCTCATCGTAAGAATGTACACTTTGCAGTGGGTTACCTTACTGAATAATGTTTGATTGAGTTAATGTTAATTTTTTAATGTTTATTCTCTGGATCAATCAATGGAGGTGGGGAAGATGGATCTGCATGACAATTGAGAAGATAAGCTGAAGGAACTGATCTTCCCATGCCTAGATGGCAAGTAAACCTTTGCTTACTTTCCATGGGCATTGTTTCAGGATGGAGTCCAAGTGCTCATTGCTCTTCAAGTCCCTTCAAGAACATGGCCTTATTCATCCCCAAACACAAAAAGTTCTTGACCATAACTACTTGAACTTTGGAGGAG
Source organism: Sciurus carolinensis (assembly GCF_902686445.1). Classification (NCBI taxonomy): domain Eukaryota; kingdom Metazoa; phylum Chordata; class Mammalia; order Rodentia; family Sciuridae; genus Sciurus; species Sciurus carolinensis. Next base: position 127,823,054 of record NC_062217.1, on the reverse strand, counting down.
TCACCAGTATTTATATTCCTGTGATGTCCACACACATCCCTGTAGAAGTTTCAACTGCATCTCCCAAATAATAATACCCACTAGCAAGTCCCAGTGATGTTCTCATGGGGAACTTGATATTCTTTCCATGTTTATTAAAATTTTTTAGCAGAGAATAAGCTTTACGCTGGGGAAGAGAAGGAAATGTTCTTCAGAAGCTCTGACCAGTCTCTGTAGCAGTTCAGAGACTCTGCTGGTCTTTGACTTGTCCTTCTGGTGGGGTCTTCAGTTCTTACAAGTGGCCCTTCCAAGTATTCTTCCTGATCGCATGTTCCAAGAACTGTCTCTTGCTGCAAATCCCTTTTTTTCCATCTTGTTACTTTTTCAGTGATCTCTTGGGTCCTTTATAGCTTGACTGCCAGAAAACTCTGACTTGTTGGCAAAAGAGCATGTGCCTGATCCATTTGTGGCAGAGTTTTCTAAAATAATTTTTAATTAAGTTCTTTCTTTGTGGCAGCGACTGTGCTAAAAGGCTTCTGTAAATCTCACCTCGTTTAATTCTCATAAAACCCTAGAAGATGAATACTAGTGTTATCGCCATATTACAGATGAGGAAACCAAGGCACAGAGAAGTTAAAGTGGCTTGCTTAAAGTGACTGCTAGGAAGTAACAGAAGTAAGATTCAAACACAAACCTTTCATTTTAGTCTCTTCATTTGGCATGAGCAAATCACCTAATTTTTTTTTCAAAGTCATGATTTCAGACCCCTGATAATGAAAACAAAATGAAAGCAGTTTGAGGACAGTTTCATCCTTATAACATCACAGGTACCAAACCTGTTATTTATTCGTGAATCAAGACGAGTGTAATAATGGAGTACAAGTAGCCATAATATAAATCTTTCTGAGAACTGGTAGAGCTTCTATCTGGTGCAGGGAGTGCCCATCTCCCAAGACAATTCTCCTTTAATTTGGTTCCAGGAGATCTAGCCTTTATGATACGGTGTGTACCTCCTAAGTCACTGACTGATGGGGAAACTTTAAAACCATGGACCCTAAAATTCACCAACATCTTCTGGGGCCTTGGGAACCTCCAAACCAGATCTGGTTAATCAGTGACTGAGATCTTAAACTGGGGAAGGAAAAGGATTGATTACTTTTCCTATTTGTAACTAATTATAAAAGGAAACAAAACAAAACAAAACAAAACAAAACTTAATGGGGAAAACTTTCTTCTGCTTTTCTCCATGGAGCTCACATTGCTTGATGTTCTGTTTCCAGGGTGTTGACGTCAGTGGAAACAGCATGTATAGAATAATTATCTAATATGCCATAAATGCCATGCTACGGTCTGGCAAAGGAAATAATGCCCCAGGCAAAGGGGAAGTTGAATTATATAAAAAGCAATGAGCCTTTTCTTAATTACTCCCTAAGAAGGAGAATTGAGATGAACTGAAAATACAAAAAGGGCATATTTTTTAATGAGGGAGGGACAGACCTCTCTGTGGCTTCTGCCTTTCCTCTTCTGATCTTTCGCGGTTAGTGAAGTGGAGGCCAGGGACTGCCTTCCCTCCATGCTGAGGAGTCTGTGGTTTACTGGGAGCCCCTCTCCTTCCACCCAAAGCCCCTCAGAGCAGCTATGACTGCTTCTTCTTCTCTCCTGAAGGTGTCCAGTCCTGGACCAGGCAAGGGAAAGATAAATGACTCCTGGTGGCCACGTTGTAGATTACTTAGTGCCAGTTGTCAGTTCTCTTCTCCCAGGGAAGGGTTTGAAATGAGATTGTTTTCGACAGACTGTCCATGATAAATGATTTTCCGAGTAAGAAATTGCTTTCAGTGCTGGACCTCACCAAATCACTCTGACAAATGTTTGTGGCCGTAGGGAGTCTTCCCACTGCTGTCTCATGCTAGTGGGGTGGGAGGCTGGGATTTCAACCAGGATGGGTCAAATAGAATGTCTCCTGGGTGAAGACAAGAAGAGACGGGGAATTTTGTTTCTGAAATGTGCATTTGGTCAACTCTTATCAGCTGTTGCCAAAAGTCAGCAAGCGAGGTTCAGAATGTTCGAGATCCAAGAGAAGTAGATAGGCTAAAAGGATGTATGCCTCTCTGAGCTCAGGATTGTGATGTTTCCATGTCTTAACTGTTAGGAGGCGGCTCTTGTCGGCTATAAATAGATCCGGGACATGTACACACAGTGAGGGCAAGAACCTCCAGGCAATGTTCTCAACCTGTCATTGGTCCATGACCCTTCCTGAAAAATCATAAAAATAGCATGCCCTGCTTTAATATTATTTGGAATTTCAAAAGATCAAACAGCATGTTGAAAATCACAAAGGAGTCTTAGAAATCTGCCTTTTCCAGCTTTAGAGTCCCCCTTCCTAGATCCTGGGAGAGAAGGGGCCTCCTGTAGGGACAGTCACATATGGCTTGGCAACAGAGGCTCCAAGGCACCAACAAGAAGATATCATTAGACCCAGAATCCAGGATCTTGGTGGCATCATGGGGTTCCTGGGGTTGTTTTGTCAGGACCCAGGTGATATAACCATCCTGTAGGAAGGGCCCTCAGCACTGTCAGAAAGGACCTGGCAGTTCTCCATTTGGACATGTGGCCTCCATGGCCCCTTGGTGCCTGTCATGTCCCAGTCCCTGACTTCTTCTGAAATCATGGAGAAGGCCACAAATCCCTTTCCCTTGATGGTCACGCCATGGCCAACAACCCAGGCCAGCCTGTGAGTTGCCTTTGGTGAGCTGAAGGAGTGCTAGCTGCTCATAGATTCAGAGATAGGGTCCTCTCTGAAGGTCTTGTGCTGGGGAAGCTCCCAGGTGGAAGAGGAGGCTCACTAGAATGCTCTGGAGAATTACTGGGGATGCCAGAATTGACTTTTTCTGTGATTTCAGAAGCAGAGCTTGTTGAGTGCTCCCTGGTTTTTCCCAGGGCAGAGGTCTTGTGAGGTAGGAGGAAAAAGATGGGTCCTGCCCCAACTCCACATCTTCCTAGAAGACACACAACACTCCATGCTTTTAATAGGTTCAGTTTTGTTTAGATGTACAAATGGATGGACTGGGGCATGGGAAGAAGTATATGTGCCAAGACCACCCTTTGGTCAACTTCACTGCCAGTTCACTCTGCCTTGTCCATCATCAGATTTCTCTCTGCCTGTGTGTCTGCCCAGGGACATCCTCCCCTTTCTCAGGACACCATAGGAACAGACACTTTAAGGCAACCATCACCTAGTCAAGCTGGTTATAAATAGTCCAGCACTGCCTAGTGGATCAACTTCACTCATTCCCCCATCAAACATTTACTGAACCTTATTTTGCACCTTGTTCTGTGCTGGTGTTAGGGACACAGAGGGAATAGACAAAGTTCCCTGCTTTCAAGCATCTCATGATCTCACGTGGAGCTTGGCAAGTCGTAGAGGTGATATTATCAACAGCAATGATAGTATTTTGAGTGCTTACTATGTTCTAGGATGTTCTAGTCCACATTCTGATTCCTTATTAACTTATCTAAGCCTCACCATAGGCCTTTGAGGTTGGTGCTGTTCTCATGAACATTTTATAGGAGGAAAGGGGTGCAGAGATGCTAAGTAGCTCCTCCAGAGTCATAAATGGATGGAATGGGTACCCCTCCAAAGTCTGACTCCCATCAACTCTGGCTTCAGGGTCAGGCACTGAGTTGGCACTGTGGTAGGAATGATCCTGGGGAGGGGTGATCAGTACTTCAGAGGGGCAGGATTGGCCATGGAGGAAACCAGAATCTTCCAAGACATTCTGGTGTCCAGTGTTGGTGAGAAGCAGATTGGCTTTCCTGATCCTCTGGGCTCCTTTTCTTGTGTGCTAGAATTTTCCCACAGCCCTTTTCTTGTTGCATAAGCACCTTCACAAAGAGGCCGATTCACCAATGGTCTCCATTTGGATCCAGGAACTTGGAAGCTACACTGCAAAGAGGAGATGTATGAATTCACATGTTCCATTCTCCAGAACTTTTTTGAAAGTTAGTCATGTGAGACTGAAAGTCCCTGAGGAACTGTTTAGAAAGAATGCGACTCCTCTTCAGTCTTGGGCTAATGACCATGTGTCCAGGCCTGTTATGGTTTGGATGTGAAGTATCCCCCAAAAGCTCACATGTGAGACAGTGCAAGGAGGTTCAGAAGAGAAATGATTGGGTTATAAGATTCTTAACCCAATCAATGATTTAATCCCCTGATAGGGATTAACTGTGTGGTAACTGAAGCGGTAGGGTGTGGCTGAAGCAGCTGGGAATTGGAGTGTGACTTTGAGTATATATCTGCATCTGTCAGGTAGAGTCTCTCTCTGTTTCCTGACCACCAAGTTAGCTGTTGCCCTCTCCAACACTCTTTCGCCATGATGTTTTGCCTCACCTGGAGCCCAGAGGAATAGAGCCAGCCTTCTGTGAACTAACACCTCTGAAACCATGGGCCCTCAAATAAACTTTTCTTCCCTAAAATTGTTCTGGTCAGACCTTTAAGTCACAGCAGCAAGAAGCTGACTAAATGAAGGTCAGACCTTGGTGGTCTGAGGAGAAAATGGAACAATGGAATCTCCACATTGGAAGCAGATACACTAACGGGTAATTAGAGCCTCTGTGTCTGGGTCCATGGAACTGTAACATCACATATATTCAGTAAATATGGCAAAATGAAGAAAGAGACAGACAGAGATAGACAGAGGCTGAGGCTGACCCTGAGGATGACTCACAGGCAGCACCCCTCTCCCTGTGTCCCACTGTCAGCATGGACAGATACAGAACTGCAGTGGAAAGAGAGTCCAAAGCCTTCTGCTATGACCACCAGGTTCCTGCCAGGAGAGGCAAGCAGCTTGCTCCAGGACTCTTCTCTTCTAGAACTTTCCTTATGATGGACAGATATTCTGGGTCACGAGAACTATCACACTCTTACTTGACAGATCTCCAGCTATTTGGGCTGTTTGGTTTGGTAAGTGAACCAACACCACCAGGACTTCCCACCTCCCTCTTCACTTTGCCCAGGACCTATGCCACATCCTAGTGCCTCTTCCTTGAAACTGTGCTTTCTGAAACTGCTGGCCAGAGAAGCTGTTCTCCTTCAGGGGACTGCCTCCCAAGTTGAAAAAGGAAAGGAGGCAGGGCATCCAGTCAGAGCAAGGAGAGAGGGTAACACCTGACTTTGAGGAAGGAACTTTTGCCTGTCAGTGTCTCTCTGAGCCTTCGTTCTGACCCTCCTGGCCTCTGAGGTTCCAGTTTCCAGACCTTCATGGAAGAAGGTATCTCAATGGGCCACCACTGTTCTGAGGATCTCACTTTTGTTTGATTCTAGACACTTTTTTCACTCTTCTACTCTTTCATTTCATCTTTTTGGAACAGATAGCCTCTCTAGCTGGGGCTGACTGAGCATAAGAACTTTAAAGATAAAAATACAGATGGTCAGAGATCATCTAGGCAGCACGAATATGAGCAAGTGACCAGCATCACCTGAATAGACAACACATTCTATGTCACAACTTGGTCTGAGGAGGAAAAACTACAACCACTATAAATGGTTTCCTAGTTATAATTCTTTATAGACCAAAGAAATGAAGTAATTATTTCAACGCAGATAAGTGCTATGGAAGCACAGCTCATGATCCAATTCATAATATAAAACCAGATATGTAGAGAATGATGATCAGTTCCAGCCTACCTAGTCTCAGCTAATAAAACTGAAGTTCTTTTTTTCTGGAATTGGGGACAACTTTGCTTTGGGAAATAGAAATGCAGAGAGGGAGTCTTTGTCCCCAGGATTCTCTTGGCCCAGTCTCTCTGGAATCTGACCAATAAAACAGGCACCAACTAATCATGATGTTCCTGGAATCATTGCAGCTGTCTTGGAATCCTAGCAGCCAAAGGATCTAGAATCATCCCATTGATATTAACCCTAGGGTAGCTAATGTGGCCCAGGTAGAGCCAGGCTGCTGCTCGGGTGGGAAGGCTAGGGTTTTGAAGCAGGACCCCTGGCAGCTGGCTATGCAGGCTTTCTTGGGCTATTTCAGTGCCTTATGGTGACACAGCTACACATTTTACATGATTGGAATGTTTAGACTTTGCATATCACATTACGTTGGGATCAGGGGTGGGAAGGTATAGGAAGAGAGAGTTAGAGGTTTATTTTAATTCAGGTTGGGCACTTCACTACAAGAACTATAAAAAGAATTATAGTTAAAGATGATGCTCAAAAAAGACTCCTATCTGATTCTCATAGATTTTCCAGTGGTTTCCCCAATCTGATTGTTCTTGTAGCACAGTGACCTTCATCTTCAACAGAGCCTGAGATCACTTCCCAAGGACAGGAGAGCAGTTTCTCTCCTGCTGAGTCTAGATCTGTCTCCTGTAGAGACGATTTTAATTTCCCCCCTTCTATAGGCAAATGTGACGTACTTTCTTAAATTATTTATATCATTACCCAATAATCCTGTGATGGGGTAGTTCTTATGATTATGATGATATATACGACAAAATTGTGGCTCAGAGAAGTTAAGATACTTGTGTCAATTTACACAGCCCTAAATGACAGACCTAGAATTTGAACCCAGGTCTGTCTAGCTCCAAAGCCTAGACTCTCTCACTTTCCATCATAAATGTCCCTTTGATGCAGTGTTTAGGTGGTCATAATGTCGTTTAATGATTAATGCTCTTTCAGGGAACATGGGTTAGGGGTGAGGAGAATATAGAGAATTTGATGAAAACTGGACCTCTGGGTGGGCAGGGAGGTGGGATGCACACCCATCCCACAATTTTGCATATTCTTTCAGGGAGTTCTTGGGGCCCCTGGAGCCTATTTATGGATTATTTAGGGCCAAATTACAATTTAGGTTAATTATAGTCCTGAAACAATTCATCAGAAAATTTAAAGCAAGAGTGAATTATTAGAAGGCCATATCTAGAAATTTTCTTCTGAATAAAGTCTTTTCAGGAATAAAGACTCAAGAAGGGATGAGAGGAGAGGAGGATGGTAAGGGGAAGAAGCAAGATGGAAGGCACCAAGAAGTTGCAAGCAGTAGAAGCTGTTTGCACCATGAATAAGGTGGACACCCCAGACCTGGCAGAAACACTTGCTTTTCAAGTGTGTGTTAATTGGAGTGTTGGCTTATTTGTCTTTTCCCTTGATGAGGCCAACGACTCATCCTGATTTATAAGCCTTCCCCTGTTCACTCTCTGTTAGGATCAGTGGGGGGTAGTGACACGATTTCATTGAGTTCCACGAGGCCATTGTTGGTAGGAACCACTTGCTGTCAGTGACCCCTGGAGATCTTGTAGAGCCCCAGATTCTCTTGTTTCTATGAATAAAACAGGTGGTCTCATGAGTTTGTGTGTCATTTATGTCTGGAGGAAGGTTTTAGCAGAAACTGGAATATATGGTGAAGGAGGTAAGAGGAATCAGATCGAAGAGCTTGGGGATTTTTAGATTTTAAACTTTTCCATTCACTAGGAAGGAAGGCTATTAACAGGACCTCTACTGCTGTGTCTGGAAAGAGTGGCCCATTTAGATGCACAAAAAAGACCAAGATCTCTTTCAGATCACTTATCTCCTCTGCTAAAGTCTCCTCTCTAATCTCCTGACATTTCAGAAATTAATAAAACAAGGAAACATTTTTTCCCAGCCTAGCTCTAATGAAGGCAGTACCCCTATTTCACACCCTGCTGGCTAATTGGTCTTCAGAGACCTTGCACAGGAGACCTGATCCCATAGAGATCCAGGAGGCAGCAAAGCACATGGCTTCTCTTGAGCCTCTAGATTCTGACCACCTGGCACAGACTCTCAACTCTAGCCTTGACCAGTGTATGACTTACCAAGCCAGTGTAGAGTCAAAAGCACAACTTTGGTGTCAAACTACTGGAGTTCAGATTCTGTCTGATCACTTGCCAACTGTGTAAACTTGGGCATGTTGGTTAATTTCCTCCCTGTATCTAACATACATGTGACAAATCGCAACAAATAAGGTTTTCTGGAGATTAATTGGACTAACATAGAACAGCGTCTGACAGGTTAGCAGGTTAGAACAGTACTGAGCTTAGATTTTAGTTATTATTATTTACACTCTCATTTTCAGGTTCTCCACTTGTAGAATGCAGCTGATGATCATGGGACACTGTGAGAACAGTGAGCGAAGACACGTTCTTAGAACATGCTGGGTAGAACATGGTGCCCGGCTGGGGGTTGGCAGCAGCTGCCTTAATGCTAATGGCAGAAACAAGGCCATGGGGTATCCTGACAGTTCCCTCATAGGCGAAGAGTTTAGGGTGCTCAGAAACTTCACAGCACGTGAGAGCCCTTAAAAACAGGGGTCTTTCTTGACCTTCTGTGTCTTCACATACTCTGGCACTGACTGGAGCTGCAGGGATGGGGCCCCAGCCACAGGCAACACAGATCTGGGAGGCCGGGACATTGTGCTGGCACACGGTTATGAAATTGGCACTTCTCCCCACCACCCTGTCATTTGAGCACAGTGAACCTGATCACCTCTGTCCTGACTCTGCTAGGTTTCTGTTGTCAGCTCCTTGGTGATCAAACTTAGAGGTGACTGAGTGAGGTTCCTTATAATAATGCTACAAGCTTGTGTGATGGGAGGCTGGGATGGGGCTCAGTGGTGGAGTACGTACCCTGATGCACAAGGCCCTGGGTTCCATCCACAGTATGGAAAAAAAAAAAATATATATATATATATATATACATATATATATATATATATATATATGTATATATTGCTGATGGAAAACCGAAAAAAAAAAAATCAGTGTTCCTTTCTGAACTCTAAAAGGGTAAAATTATTAAATATATCTCTAAAGAATATCCAGAGGCATGACTGTGGTGCTGATTCTCACAGAAAGCTGAGATATGGGTAGGTCTAGGAATCCTTTAACAGTTTCTTGGAGAGGGGGCCTTCTTGAGATCTTGTGGTTGCGAGGGTGGGGTTGGATGAAGTGAGCACTGCTGGCTGGAGTCTTGAGCCCTCTGAGTGGGGGGTAGCTCTGAAGGGCCCACATGAACCAGGCTGGACATCAGCAAGCAGTGGCGGGCACTCTGGAGCACCGGGGACACCTGCTCCACTCCAGTGACTGACTCCGCCCGGAGCAAGTCTCAGAGCTTCCAGCTGTTCGAGTGGTTCTGAACATTGGTATTTGGTTGTTGCTTTTGGTTCTTTTTGATTCAACACTTCTGTTTTTAAAAACCATATGGGTGGTCATTTGTCACCCTTTGACTGCAGAAGATGACCAAGGAACTAAAGACTTTGGACGTGCAGGGAGGCCAAAGGGGTCACTTGGGAGCCCCTCCACTATCAAGGGAGAAAGGCTCAGGGCTTTTGGTGACACAAAGGACATGCTCTTCTCCTCCAAGCTTGCCTTCTACTTTCATATCACCTCTCTGGCGAGGGTCCTGGAATTCATACCAGGGCCCCCACTTCTTCATTGTTTTCTGGGAAGCAGCCCATCAGTACTACCCTTGGGTTCAGATACATATTTAAAGTGTTATGGAAATGACTGTTAAAATATGGTAGACAGGCAGAATTGTCAAGGCTTTATGAAATATTCTGGGGTCACACACCAGAGTACCTGGTGACTATGGAACATGTATCCTTAGGTGAGCCCATTTGAGAAGAGGAACAGAGATGTAAGCCCAAACAGAGACTGCAAGTTGATTATCTCAGCAAAAATGAACTTATGAACTTTCCTTTTTCCCTTCTTCCTTTTTCCTCCTCTGGCACTGGGGGTTAAACTCCAGGACACTCTACCACTAAGCTATGTTTTTAATCCCTTTTATTTTCTTATTTTGAGGCAGGGTCCCTCTAAGTCTCCCAGCCTGGCCTCCAACTTCTGATCCTTCTGCCTCAGCCTCCTGATTTCCTATGATTACACACATGCTCCACCACACCTAGCCATAAATGAACTTCTTCATTGCAAAGTTTCCATCACAAGGTTTTCACACAGTATTCCTGTTGAATTTATGATAGAGGTTAGTTAGCAAATCAATTTGGTCTACACATAATTTCCAGGAAAACACCTCTGCCAATTGAAGTGCACCTGCAATTTATTCCACTTTTGTTCTATTTTAATTTTCATCTTCCTCTTTGTTCTCTGTGTTTCCTTGTTTAGTGTTTTCATTCTTACAGCTCTTGAAGAGCAAAATCCACATTTTGAAGATAGGGAATTCAAAGGTGGCCCCAAATAGTCTTACTATAAATAATAAATAAAGACATTTTTAAAACAAGGGACAGTGGCACACACCTGCAGTCCCAGCTACTCAGGAGTTTGAGGCAAGAGATTCTCTTAAGCCTGGGAGTTCCAGGCCAGCCTGGGCAGCATAGCAATGCCCACCTCAAAGAAGGAAATAAGTAAAACTCGTACAGTCAATGAATTCTTGCTATACTTGTCCAAGTTTCTTTCTGTTGGTACATGAAATAGTGGTTTTTCTTTTTATGGATGGCACCTTACATCAGTGAAATTAAATATTTACTTTTTTTGTTTGTTTGTTTGTTTTGGTACTGGGGATTGAACCCAGAGGTGCTTCTTCACTGAGCCACATCCCCTGCCCTTTTTATGTTTTATTTAGAGACAGGGTCTTGCAAAGTTGCTTAGAGTCTTGCTAAGTTGCTGAGGTTGAACTGGTGAGCCTCCTGCCTCAGCCTCCCCAGTCGCTGGGATTCCAGGTGTGCACCACCACATCTGGCTGAATTTCTGCCTTTGTAAGATGAGCCTGTAGTTATGTATGATATGTGTGTGAGTCTTTCTGCATCTCCAAATACTTGACTTGAAGCCATTTCATGGGATATGGAAAACAAAAGAATGGGCATTGTTTCTTTGGTTGCTTTGTGACATTATCACTGGCCCTCCTAGTAGGAAACTCCTGTTTCGAGGCTATAAAACTTAGTAACAGTGACTTTCTCCTAGGGGAGCACGTGCTTTGAAGATTGCATGAATGGGCGTTGGGTTCTGCACTCTCCTCTTCGTCCCCTCCTTAGCAATTCTCTTCCTTTTCTCTGTCCACCTGGGCAGGCCAGTCTGCATTCAGCTCATGACTGAGCGCTGCAAGCCAGTGGCACCTGTAGCCACGGCTCTTTTCTTCCTCCTCCTTCTCCCTTCTCTTCGCTCCCTGCTTCTCCTGCTCCTCCTTTCCTTCTTCATTTCTTTATTGAGATTACTTACAATGCCATAAAATTCACCCATTTAAAGTGGTTTGGGGTGTGTGTGTGTGCGTGCATTCAGAGTTGTGCAACCATCGCCACTATCCAATTTCAGAACATTTTTAACATCTCTAAAAGAAACTCACATCCATTAGCAGTCACTCCCCATTCCCCACTTCCCAGAATCTTCCTGGCCCTAGGCAAAAATTAGTCTACTCACCATCTCTATGGATTTGCCCCCTCTGGACATTTCACATGAATGGAATCTGGGGTATGTGGCCTTTTGCGACTTTCATCTTTCAATGCGCATAAAGCGTTCAAGGTTCATTGTGCTGTCACCTGTATCAGTACTTAGTTCATTCATGACATTCCAGTGTACAGATGCACCACGTTGTTTATCAAGTCTTCAGTGGATTGACACTTAGATTAATTCCACTTTTGTCTATTATGAATAATGCTTCTGTGAACATTTTTGAACAGGTTGCTGCATGGATTTTTAAGTATTCATTTCTCTTGGGTAGATATTGAGGAGTAGAGTTGCTGGGTTATATGATGCCCTAGTCTGCTCAGACTGCCATCACAAAATGTCATAGATTGGGATTTCCCACAGTTTTGGAGGCCAAAAAGTTCAAGATCAAGGTGGCAGCATGGTGGGCTTCTGGCGAGGGCTCTCTTCCTGTCTCTCCAATGGCCACCTTCTGGCTGTGTCCTCACTTGGTGGAGGTGGGTTGAGAGCTCACTGGTGTCTGTTCTCATATGAGCAGCAACCCATCCTGAGGCCCTGCCCTTATTGCCCTCATTTAACCCCAATCTCCCCCAAAACCCTCTCCACATCCCATAACACTGGGGCTTAGGGCTTCAACAGATGAAATCTGGAAGGTCATAATTCACTTCATAGCATATGGTATCTCCATGTTTAACTTTAGAACAACTTTGAACTTCTCTTATTATTCTCTCTTTTCTGACCCCAGCTTCTGTAATGACCCTTACAAATTTACCAGGAGGCCCAGACTCTGGCAGCTTATAGATATCAAAACCATGGTCATTTCTTTATTCATTTAACAGGAAGTTAATTACCTGATCTGTGCTGGGTGCTGTCAACAGGTGAACCAGTAACCATAATTAGGGAATTCTTGTGGACTCCTGGGGGAGATGAGCAAAATAAACCAATGACAAAGCAAAATGAAAAATAGACCAAACAAAAAAAAAATTCCAATGCGTGATCAGACTCTGAAAATAAATGAGGAGACCAGTTCTACAGAAGATGCTCTGGCATGACCCATGAGGGTGGTTAAGGTAGAGAAATTAAAGAGAACATTTGGACAGGACTCACTGACAGATCGGACACAGAGTGAATCAGAGTTCTTCCAAGTTTGCCTCAGATGATGGGTGGATGGTGGAGCCACCTGCCAAGCACGGAAGGGCTGTGCTGGGGGTAAGCTGTTCAGGGAGTCATCGGGATTTCCATCTTAGATATGAGGTGTCTACAAGACCTGAGAGGGCTGATGTCCAATTGGAAGGCAGACCAGCAAGTCTCGAAGTCCTAAGAATTATATTGACCTTACATTTGGGAATTCGAAAGATGATTTTGAAGTCCTGTTGGGAGAGAGTATCATTTGGAGAAAGAGTGTAGGTGAAGGAGAGATGGTGTCCAAGGGTGAAAGTGGGCAAATCCCCAACAGGTAGAAGTCAAATAAAGCAGGAACCACCTGCCAGGGAAACTGGGCCAGAATAGGACCAACGAGGGTGGGATGACGGGAGTAAGGCAGAGAGAACTTTAGGCAGGTGGAAGAGACCAACTGCCAAACACAGGAGGCATCAGGGAAGATGGGGCTGGGGATCACCATCATGTTTGCAGTGTGGACATTGTTGGTGACCTGGATGAGTGAAGCATTGGTGAATGGTTGGGAGGAGGGCCATAGTGAGATGGGCTCAGGGACGCGCCACTCACTGTCTTTGGAAATGTGGTCGACTGTGGAACAGAGGTAGGCCAGTTCCTGTGTTGCACCAGAGCTCCAGCAGCAAGGGTGAGCTTGCTAGAGTGACCTTGACAGATAAGGCTGAAAGAGCAGCGTGAAGGGCTCAGCCTCTGATCAGAGGAGGGAAATGCCCCCACTGAAGGAGGAGATGGAGAAGAGGCACCGGGTGCATGGAGCGTGGGGTGGGAGGGCAGCTAGGAAAGAGTGAGACTTTTTTTTTTTGTATGACTTTGATAGACTTTGTGAGCTGAGGTCATTAGTTGAAGGTGATGGTGCAGAAAAGGACACAGGAAGTTAGAAAGTGCCATGGTTTGGCCCAGTGGCTGGAGAATTCAAAGCCAGCTGCGGCAACTTAGCAAGACCCTATCTCTAAATAAAAAATTAAAAGGGCTGGGGATGTGGTTCAGTGGTTAAGCACCCCTGGGTTCAATCCCTAGAACCTACCTTTCCCAAGAAAAGGAAGAGCCATGGTTGGGATGTGCTTTGCCTCCCAAGTGTTCCTGTGTTGGGAGCTTGGTCCTCAGTGTGGGGATGCTGAGAGGTGGTGGGACCTTTAAGAGGTGGGGCTAAGCAGGAGGTCACAAGACTGATCCTTCCCCATGCTCTGGATTCCTGTTCTGCTGAGTGACCTTTCCCTACAGGACAGGCTCCCACCATTGTGTTGCCATCTCACATGAGGACCTCACCAGAGCCGAACAGGTACTGGTGTCATGCCCTTAAACCTCCAGATCTGTAAGCTAAACAAACCTCTTTTCTTTATAGAGTACCAAGTCTTAGGTATTTCATTATAGTAACCGATGGACCAATACAAGGAAAGAAGAAAAACTGAAATAGTGGCCTTGAAAAATTGGAAAGCAAGTCATTTTAAGAAAAATAACAGTTTGGCTGTTAGTATTGAGTGTCAGTTTGCAGTTTGAGATCATGAATTGAAGGTGATACCAGTCATTTTACTTTGTGTGGTTTTATCGAGGAACTTTTAGCTTCCTAGGAGCTATGTGGAATCAGGCAGACAACTTCCACTAGGGATCATGGGGTGATGGTCATTGCCGGCTGTGGAAATTAGGCTGGACAAGGAGGGTCAGAGGAAGCTGGGGGATCTGAAGTTGAATCAGTGGGGGAGCAGTTGAGCAGGCGAGCATGGGGGCCCAGAGGCTGCTTTGAAGAACGACTGAGGCTGCGGCATCAGGAATACTGCCATCGCTGCTGCTCACCTGGTCCAGAGTGTGGCTGTGGAAGCGGGCAGATGGCCTGGGTTAAGGAAAGGTCACACTGCCAATTAGAAGAGTAAGGAACTGAGAGGCAGCCTTCGGGTGTTCTGTCTGCGTCCCAGTGATTAAGAAGGTGCTGGGCATCAGGGTGGATGGGGGAGACTGAGCCTGGTCTGAGTTCCCACTCACCGTCCTTAGGCTTACTTGTCACTGCGCATGTGGTCACGAGGCATTTTAGTGCTCTCTCTTGTTCCCTGATTACAACTGCACACTTAAAAGATACCTGCAGGAAGGACAGTTACCTTGCAGCTCCGGCTTTGTGTTTTAGGAACTGTTGGTTGGTGATTTGGTGCTTGCAGTTGTAGGTGCTTCTGCCCTCACAAGTACCTTCCTGACGCCTTTGATGGCACAAGGCCTAAACATCCAGGGTTAGATCAGAGATGAACAGGAAGTCCAATTGCAGAGGCTGACAGCAGACATCAGATCTCCAGCCCTTGCTGAGTTCCATGCAGTCAGGACAAGTGCTTTCTTTCTTTTTTGAGTCCCCTGTGGACGCTACCCCATTGTTCCACATCATAATTGTATCATTACACGTCATAACAATGGGATTTCAACAGTTATTATTGCACATTCTAATTATGTGATTACTCAGTCTTTCACCAATTATGTAATTAGATTTAATTACACCAATTGCACAAATAAACGATAGTCAACTACGAATTACTTAAAATAAAATCCAGAACTGTGCATGTGTCAGCAATTGCCCCCAAAACAAGAATAGAAAACAAGAGAAGGAAG
Source organism: Sciurus carolinensis (assembly GCF_902686445.1). Taxonomy (NCBI): domain Eukaryota; kingdom Metazoa; phylum Chordata; class Mammalia; order Rodentia; family Sciuridae; genus Sciurus; species Sciurus carolinensis. Next base: position 127,807,931 of record NC_062217.1, on the reverse strand, counting down.
AAGGCTTATGAAACCGATTAGCAGTGAAAGGAGTTCTGTGATCTGGAAAGATCTTTAAGGATACTGGCGGGAAAGCATCTTATCTGGAAGTTTTCTATCATTTTTTTCTTCAAGAAAGTGCGGTGGTAAGAATCGGGGATGTCAAGTGAGATGCCGATTCTCTTCTGCCACAACCTCTCTCTCTACCCATTCAGCTGAAGAAGAAAGGTGGAAGGAAAACAGCAAGAGTGGGAGCAAGAGGAAGAAGCAGGAAGGGAAGAAGCGGGGAGCAGAGGGAGGAGGAATAGGAAGAGGGAGGAGGAAAGGGAGGGAGCGGGAGGAGGAGGGAGGAGGGGGAGGGAGGAGGGGGAGAGGGATAAGGAAGGAGGAGGAGAGAGGAGGAGGGGAGCAGAGACAAGAGGAGGAAAGGTAGGAAGAGGAGGAGGAGGGAGGAGGGAGGAGCAGTCATTAAAAGTGCCACAGTGTATTTTAATGTGGAGCTCTGAATCAGTGCTAAGACAATTCATGTTTATCATTTGACCCTTAGTCCTCACCTAACGGGTATTCTTTTTCTTTCATCTATCCTTGATTTACTTCTCTAAATCCCTTATGAGATTATTATATGAAGTTAGAACTTCAGGGCCAGTATCATAGCCCTATTCTTCTCTAATATAATGTATGAGTTGAAAATTAGTAAGCAAGAGACTCAGTCTTTATATATATACATAGCCTTTATATATATATATAATATATATATAATATGTATTGTTTTAGTTGTAGGTGTAAAATACCTTTATTTTATTTATAAATGGTGCTGAAGATTAAACCTAGTGCCTCACATGTGCTAGGCAAGTGCTCGACCACTGAGCTACAACCCCAGGCCCAGACTCAGTCTCTTCTAGAGAATTAAAGGTCATATTCATTATCATTTTTCCCTTGCATTATCTTGGGTTGTTGAGTAGTTTGAAGTAGGGCACCTAGAAAAATATAGAAAGTTGGGGCTTTATCTAAGGTGACCCCCTTTTTTCCTATGGGTACATCCCAGAGAGTGATTTTTTTCTGGAAAGTGGATTTTCTGTGACTGGACTCTCAGATCCTGAATAGAGAGCCATGGACTGTATGAACCCACAATGGAATATTATTCAGCCATAAAGAAGAATGAGATCCTGGCCTTTGTAACAACATGGATGGAACTAGAAAACAAAATGTTAAGTGCAATAAGCCAGGCACAAGAAAGACAAGTACCACATGCTCTCTCTCATATCTGAAAGCCCTCTGGCCCCCCAAAAGTTAATCTGAATGTAGAATAATTACTAGAGACCAGGAGGTGAGGAAGGGGATAAAGGGAAGATGTATAATGGATTAGGTTCTGTATTGCCCAGCAAAGTGGGGTGGTTATTGTTCACAATGACGTATTATAAATTTTATGAAGAACTAGAAGAGAGGAACGCCAAAGGCTCCAAACATAAAGAAATAAGGAGAAGGAAAAGCTAGTTACTCTGATCCAATCCAGGCATGCCATATGCATATGTTGAAATATCACAGCACGTCCCATCAATATGTACAGTTAGTACGTGTTAATTACAAAAGTGAAACACAGACAACAGTGACAACTGTACTATGGGTGGAGTTCTTCCAGCTGGAGGAGAAGGGACGGCCCTGGAGTGGGAGAGGCAGAGAGCTCCGTGGAGGCGGGAGCTTGCACGCATCTGGGAGAGTGGGCACGCGCATTCACGCCCCTCCAGAGATAATAATTGTTAGGTGCCGTTTAAGCACATATATACTTAGGAAAATTACCAGCTGAAGTTGGCTGAGCCCTGATAACCGCTGAGCACCAGGATTGCTCTGCACCTGCCCTGGGATCTGGCGGTGGTTTACCAGATGAGGATCACTCGGCCAGTACACATAATGGCTGGTGCTTGTACTTAACCCTGCTGTAAAAATAAGTTTCAGTTCCATTGTGGGTCACATTGGGGCTTTCTTGCCTTTTGCCAGCTCTTATCTATATGTGAAAAATTAACAAACTATAGTTACACAAACGAAGAGCCAAAGTGCTTTTCTGTCTAAACTATTGACATTTTCAATTCATTCTTTTCTATTTCTATTTGTGGAAAACCCTGATTTGCAGCGGATGCTGAGGGACCTTACTCTAGAGATTTCCATTTGCCTGTTGGTTTCTGCAGAGCTGCAGGCTGAGACTTCGCTTTTTGGCTCTTCTGTAATGGGGTTTCGATCCTGCACGCAGGTGTATGCCTGGGGGAGTGGACCACAGCCATAGAAGGTGGCACCTAGCGTAGGGAAATTTGAGTGGGCACACCCTGGGAAAATGGAACCAAAACAGGACTATTGGACCAGAACTTTGCAGTCCAAATATCTTCCCTCATCTCCCCAAATGCACCAGAACAAATAAGGTCAAGCTGGTGGTTATCAACAGGTTTGCAAGGACACGGCATTCCACTGTCCTCTTTCCTTGTCAGGAGCCAGGAGTGTGTAAAACAGAAGACACACTGATGGGACTCAGCCAGTTTACACCAGGGTGAACCTGCTGAGTGGTACCGGCTGCCTTCCAGGTTCTCAGCTCAGAGCTGGTCATTCCTGGTTTGCTCTTCTCAACCAAAACGCCACTGCCCAGATTCAAGTGGCCTGCGCTGACTGTGAGAGGCGTGGATGGGAACTAGCTTCTGTGTCTGGCAGACGCATTTCCCTCATTAAGCACCTATGGTATGCTGCACTTCTGGCTATCGGACACTCAAGGGAGGAGATTCCACACAATGTTGATGTCATCGTAGGAAACTGAGCACATCCTGACCGACTTCAGCAAAAAAGGGAGAGGGGACTGCTGCATGGGCGGCCACCACGCCTTTCACCAAGCAGGGATTAATCAGATGCCCACTAGGTCAGGCATGGGCTTAGCTGTGCCTTTACCTTCTTTGGTCCTCATTAATGTGTTTATTCAAGTGCATGGAGTGCACAGCTCTCATGAGAGATTCTGAACTTACTTCTGGACCCACCTGCAGTTTCTGTATTTACTGAGAACTTACTATGTGCAAAGTGCCATGATAAACCCTTTTTCTATTCAGCACTGTAATTTTCCCCACTTGATGAAGAAAGGAAACTTGAAAACATTTTAAATCAGTTGCCAAAGTCACAAGGTTAGAAAATGAGAATAGAATTTTAATCTGAATCCCAAGTCTTTTTTCTTAACCCTTGAATTGTACATTCTGTTATATTCCACTCTCTCTGGAACCCAGTATTATTTCATTACTGAAAGGATGCATTAAGTGTGGGACTAAATTTCATGTAGGGGCACTCCTCAATTAAATCTTCATAATAAGCAGAGTTTGGGATTAACAGGGGACAGGCTTTCAATTTCTTCTCCATCTAACCTAGGAAAGCAATTGGCAAGGAGATGTTCTATTCTGCCTTCAAGTGAAAAGGGAAGTGTGTGTTTAAGCCTAAGCTCAAAATTAGATGTCAAACATCTTCCCAGGTGCATGTATTATAGACAGTTACATTACCATGTGACTCCTCATGTTGGCATAAGAAAGGTGAAAATCCTGTGTGGGTACAGAGTCATACATACATAGAAACCGAGGTAGGGGCGACCTCATGCTAGGAATGACTAGGGAAAAGCAGCAAACTAGCTTTGATTGGACATGATCTTAGTGAGGCTGGATGAGAACTTCAGTGCTCCTTTCCTCCCTCCTTCCTTCCTCCTTCCTTTTTTTCTTTTTTCCTTCTTTGGCTTCTTTGAATCCTCACTTATGTGTTTAATAAAGTTCTTGGAGTACTAACTGGTTACCACATACTCGTGTGGGCTTTGGTGAAATGAAGACCCATAATTTTTCTGCTTTCATGGAGCTTGGGTTCTGTGGTGAAGGACAAAACCTTTGGGATTTAGTGTGGTTGGAGCTTAGTGGGAAAAGGGGAGATTGGTAAGATGTTCCTAGGGGCGATGGAGGCCCATCGTGCAGCTAGACCTTCCCAAGAGCAGACAGAAGCTTGATGCTCAACAAGGGTCACAGGTAAGTTAGGAGCCCTTGCTGGGTGCCAGCGACTGTCTAAACACTTGTCATATTCTAACTTGTTTAAACCTCACAACTCTACTCCGTGGATTTTAAAACATCTCTGCTAAGTTGAAAAACAATGAATTTCATGTCACATCAATAATTTTAAGAACTCTTTTATTGAGTTAACAGTGACACAATGAGATTTAAATTTTTCATTTTCAGTTTCAAGCAGCGTTGATGCTATTCTAATTTGATCGTCTTCAAACTAATAGATAGCTTTTTAAACCGAGAAGACGGATTTCATAGCTAATGCAAGTGTTCTTAGGTTTGAAATTAGTGTCTTCCCTCCTTATGGTGAGATTGGCTCTTTTGCAAATGGGGCCCATGGAATGGCTTTATCTTGTTCTCTTCACACCATGATGTCATGTTGTCCCTGAGTTGGTTTAAGCAGAAGTGGTGTATTGATTCTTATGATCTTGTTGTTGCTAGTAATGAACAAATATTATTACACCTCTGCCTCTTACTAACAGCTTGATCATCGTTATAAGTAATCCTTTAGAATTGCCTACAGAAAGCATGGGGTATGAGAAGCTAGTGACCCCTTTAAAAATTTGTATGATTAGTTTTAGAATATAATCCCAGTTTTGTTTTATCCATTTAATATTTAGAAAGAGTGATGACTAGAAGAAACTGCCCAGCAAAATCTATGCTGATCTGAGGGATAAATTACAAGGAAAGTCAGTGTCAAGTGACTGATGCAGTTGGACTCTTTAGGGGAATCTTCATTGGGTGTGCAGTGTGGAGTAAACCCATAATGGGAATCACCTTCACTATGTCAGGTCACATTAAAAATTACTCTATTTTTGTAGATCATCAAATGTCACATTCAGTCTTACTTGAAGAATTAGAGCAGGTTGGTTCATGTCTAGTGAGACTAGTCTCTTTCCAAGGACACCCTTTAGATTCAAATCCTCACCCAAACTCCTCCTCCAGGTTTTCTTATGTCTCCTTCCATTGTTACCTAGACACCTGTTTATTTGGGTTGGATTCCTGAAGAAGCAGATCAGCAAGAGGTACCTGAGCTGACTTCCTAACATCTGAAGAACACGCATCTTCCGATTTTTACTTATGCTGCGAGTATGCTTAACGTCAAGTTTGGATTAAGCTTCCTGAGCTAGAGCACAGAAAAAAAAAATTATCACTTGAAGAAAACAGAGAACAATTGGGGTTCCTACCTTTTCTATGTATTGTTTCTATCCTGGCCCTCCAGTTATAGAAAATAACCTTCATATAAACAGAAAAATATAAGACATGAATTTTAATTTAGTGTTAAGATGCCTAATGATATGAAGAAATCAAATGCCCTGAGAGAGACCCTCCTAGAGTAGGATTCCAAATCTCTTATGAGGTCACTAAGGTCAGGTGACTTTGCTGAGTGGCGGAGTTGCTGCCCCAAGATCATTGCCACTCTCCTCCCTACATCTCTTAGGTTAGCTAACCTATAACCCTCCTGGAACACAGAAGGAGTTCATCAGTCAATCTTTGGAAGACACCACACCCGCTAGGGATGTAGTAATATCGTGGCTGACGTAATTGTCATATACTTTAGGTTCTGAACCTGATCAGAATCCTGGGGCCATTTGAAGCCAGAGTGGAAGGTGGGATTCCCCTGCTAGGTCACACACCTCATCTTGATTCTGTGGGTTCTAGTCCCTTTCCCTAGGATCCTTCCACTTCCTTCCTCCATCCTTTTGTTGATGTCTCCTTCCTTAAACATTTACTGAGGGCCTACTGTGCAGGACCATACTGGGGGAACAGACTCACAGTGTAGCAGGAAAGGTAGGCAGATACATAACAAATACATTACTTCTGCCTGAGTGATGAGTGCTGGGAAAGAAGTTCCCCAGAGGAAAGGGAAAGCCCAGGAAAGGGCTCAGTTACCTCTGGGTGAGGAAAGGGTCAGAGGAGGCTACCCAGAGGAGGTAACCACTAAGCGGGGTGTAGGGAGTGGCAAGGGGTGAAGCAGAGCGAGGCCCTAGTGCAGGAACCCATTCATTGAGAGAATGCTTCAAATAACTCTTTTGTTCCCAGGCCAACCTGTTCTAGTTATTTATCCTTTAAATGGTGAGAGGAGGAAGTTCCAGATTCCTCATAAGCCCAAGTCATCTGCAGGTGAAACCAGTGTCTGGTGGACAGCAGTGACCCATCTTCCATTTCAGGAAGGATTGGACTTGCTCTTGCTGGGTGTTCATTTGCTGAGGCTTTGGTTTCAGGAGATTTTATTTTTTCCACATTTCTCCATTTTTCTTTTGCTCCTATCAGAGGAAGCTTCTTAGAAAGATAAAAACCATTGTCATGTTCCTAGAAAAGTCTTGGACAGTCTAAGGATTCATTCTACCTCATTTTAGCCTTGACTTTACTTCCAGTAGAACAGTCTAGAACAAGCATTATTTTAGTAGAGTGGATGGCCACGCATGGGTGATTTAGGGGTGGGTGTTCTAGAGAATACCTGTATTCCAGAACATCTTTCCTGCTGGCATGCAGTTTACTTGATATTCCACAAGCAGACATTCATTTTGGAAGACTTTTCAGTTGGTTCTTAGCATCTAAAGTGGTTCTTAGTATCATCTTGCACCTTAATTAAGCAAGCATCAGTTACTGACTCTCTAGTGGAGTGAGCACCAGGTTCTGGAAATGGAAAGACATTAAAAAAATTTTTTTTAAAAAAGTAAAATTGTAGCTTAGTCCAGGGCCAGCTTTATGTGAAGTAAGGGAATCATTATAACATCAGTAGCACTCTTCAACTCATTTGGTTACCTGGCGTCTGCATACTTGGGGGAGATTACTGAGATTTCATTTTAGGAGCTTCCTTGTCACATTACATTAATGACATATTTATTGACTGCCAATTCTGTCTAGAGGGATTGTCTCTGAGATTTTCTGTAGTAGGCAAAGGATGTCTTTGCTTCAATTCGTGCCCCCTTTGAGAAAGGGAATCAGGTAGTTATATTGATTTGCATCTCTATTGTTTCTTATGCCTCTTTTGTATCTTTTGGAATTGAATGCAGTACTCCATGTATAACAAGTGCCAAATACATACTTTTTGAAGAAATCAGTTTGCAGATTTTTGAGGATCCTATCACCATACTGAGACCACCAGCCTGGCTTCTGGCTATGGTAAAACCAAACAAATGAATAAGTGATTTTTTAAAATCTTAACTTTATTTTGCAATAGTTTAAGATTCACAAGAAGTTGCTCAAACAGTCCAGTGTGTTTTGGGGTGCCCTTACCCCTAAGTCCCCCAATGATAATACGGTGTTATGTAGCCATAATATGTTGTCGAAGAAGGAAGTTGATGTTGACACATGCTGTTAATTCAGACATAGACATCTTTTGGGTTTTGCCAGTTTAGTGAGTATTTTTAATTTTTGGCTGTATAGTGACATTTTATGCCTTGTTGATTTGTTTAATTACCTCCTCAATCAGCATACAGAATTCTTCTAGTAGCACAAAGTAACTCTCTGGTGAGAACTGAATTTTAAAAACAGAAATAAACAACTTTCTAAAAAACATTTTATAAAGTCACATTAATGCATTTTAAAATGGGACTAATTTCAAAATGACAGATTGAGGTTTAAAATCAACCAACAAACAATTTTTATTCAGCTGCCTACTTTTAAGCATAGGACTGTGAATTAAAAAAAAAAAATCACCTGTTTCATTTCTTTATTTTCTCCCTGCCAATAAAAGCATCCTTGAACCTTGGTCTTTTCTATTAATCCTGTACAAACCTGCTTTCTTTATTCCCAGCTTTGATTTTGCATTCATCTAAAATCCCTCAGGAGAATACACAGGTATGGAGGTGCACAGGTCCTTGCTGTTTCTTAGCAGGAGAGGGAGATGGGGGCACCTGTTGGTAGGGACACATTGCTGGACAAGGTGCTGGGCCATCTAGACAGGAGCTGGTAGCCCTTGCTCTTTCCTAGTTGATTTCCATGCCATGAGTTCCAGGAGGATAACCTGGGGAAGGTGATGAGGTGCTAGTGTTACTTGGTACTATGCCCCGTTTGGTGCTCTGTGTGTTGACCTAGGGCAGTGGTAAGGAAAAGCTGCTTTTGTTGGTTCTTCATCTTTGTATCCTATTGGGAGAGAAAGGGAGAGATATCAGGTAGATGAAAGTAGTTCGCACTCTTCTGGACCCAGATACACTTACCCACTCCCTCCATTTTTAAGAGGTGACACACCTGGAATGGATGTTTTCTTTTTGCCTTGGTGTAAGTCCTGCTACACTGTCCTCAGAAAATCGGCCATGTTTCAGTGATGTCCCTTCCTGCTGAGCAGTCTCTGCTCTAAGCATTTCCTGGAATGTCTGCTGAGCAGCAAGTTGGTCCTTGCTCAGGGAATCTCATCTGTGTTTGAGAGTTCAGAGCATCACGTTTTCTTCATCTTCCTCTGCTCCGGTGCAGAGAGTTCCTGTTCCCCATGATGGCCTTGGTACTTCTGTCCTGGCTTCGTGGAAACTGCAAAGTAGAATTAACATGGAATAAAGGAAATCCATCAAACAACTACGATCACGAGTCACTGCAACAGAAGAACAGCAATTTACTGCTTCTGCTTCATGTCCTGATGGTGATGAGTTCCCACGGGGTGTACACTTGACAGTTGAGGCAAGTGGGCATTGAGCACACCTGGTCACTGTTTTAAAGGGAAATAGCATTCTCAGAAAATGGTATCTTCCCTCTTATCCTTCTGACTCCAACCAAAAGAAAGCCTCTCCCTCCCCCAGAATTTGTACCTCAGGCAGCCCTCCGAGAACTGAGATATCTAAACCTAAAGGACAGAATTCCATGAAGGAAAACAAGCCCATCTGCTCATCAGTCTTTGCTGTGCACAGGGTTGGATGAACATTGACATTTAAAAACATTTCAAATTAGTTGAGTCTGATGGCCTCGAGGTATCACTAAGTTCTTTAGGACTTGAGCCTTGGAGTTGGAGAAAGTGCTAGCAATAGCTCTTCTATATGCCTAAGTATGACCACACATAGTTTGTCTGTAATCACTGGCGTGTCTGTAGTATGTACAGGTGCCCCCCTATTCAAGGTACTGAAACATGTCCACTTTATGTGGGTCCTTAGCATCATTAAGAGACTATTTTCCAAGTAGTAGTAATAGGGTAGGTACCTTCGAAAGATTAGAGCCATGTGCTCTAATTTCTTTGTCACATAAAGAACCCTACAAAAGACACAGAAAGTCATCCATGGCTTTTTAGTAGCTACTTCAGTGATATTGTGGGCTTTATCCCTTGTCCCTAAAGAACTCCTGATAACTTCAGGCCCTGGAGGACATTTTCTAGGATTTTAGGCAACTTTAATTGTACTGTGACAACAAGAATTTTCACCATAGTATTTACATAGGTGATTTTTTCCCCCCTTGGGGACTTAATTTGATTGATTGACCTCTTGGCCTCTGAATTCTCCTGCCTCCAGTTCCTTCTCCACTTTGTCCCCAGAGTTAACTCTGTATTGTTAACAAGGATAATGGCATTATTTCCCTGCATTTAAACTTCTGTCGTCTCCCTGCTTCCTGTAGGATAAAGACCAGGCATGCTGCCAAGGCCCACAGATGCTTCACCATTTCCTGTCTGGCCTCATTTCTTGCCAAGTCTGCAGTCTACTAGGCTGCGGTCCTATGGGGCATCCCTCCAGTCCCAGAATACACTGTCCTCTTGTGCCTCCATGTGTTGCCCACGCTTGCCTCTCTGCTTCAGTTCCTTATCCTACCTTCGCTCCCTGGTCAGTGTCCACTCATCCCTTAAGACCACCTCAGAAATTAGGTAGAGGTCATGATCTGCTTCCAGAACCCTCTGTTTGTCACCTGGATTTGAGTATTCATGACCATTGTGACTTTCACTGGCATACCATTTACCCTGTGCTGACCACTAACAAAGCAGCTAACACTTAGTAACTCATTTATTTCTCTTGACAACCATGGATGTGGGTATTATTTGCATTGAGTAGGTGAAAAGATCCAAGTCCAAAAAGATCAAGGAAATTGCCCAAGGTCACACATAAAGTTAGTTGAATTTTTAAGAAACCATTTATGTATATATGCTGCCAGAAATTCAAATCTGGGTGGATTCCTCTGCGAAACGATAAACTGCTCAAGAGCAGGAACGATGTTTTATTGAATTTTATGTCCCTCAGATTAATACAGTGCCTATCACCAAAGTAGAATCTTGGAGATATTTGTTGAATGAATAATAATATAGCTCATTTGTAATTTTTTTCTCTTTTTTTTGGCGGGGTGCGTGGTGTTGCTAGGGATTGAACTCAGGATCTCACATGCTAGGCAACTGCTCTACCCTCAGTTCAGTGTAGCATATTTTTATATATAGCAGTAGGTTTATATTCAGATATATAATCCTTATAAAAATATGTCACTCAACTTAAGTCTAAGTTTTTAATTCATAAAAGGGAAGAAATTGATTGGGCACAACTGCATGTTGAGGAGTGGGGGAGGTGGAGCCCGGAGGAAACTTGCTTCATGTCTACCCATTTTGTTTGCGCGTTCATGTCCAAACAGGTGCTAGGTTCTCACTGAGTGTAAAAGGTTGAGATAGTGCATTGCTCATTCACACCAGGCCCAAGTGCTCTGTCGAGGCTGCCATTGCTTGTGTAGGGGATGAGAAGACTGAACTCCAGGAGAACATTTTAGGAGTAACTGATAAGCATGAGGCTTGCTTTGCCTCTGCTATTTAGAGTCAGAACCAGGAAGGAGGTGTTGCAAGGTTGAGTTAGACCACACCATTCTCTGAGTTGCATTCAAAGTGTCTGAAATCCCACAAGAGAGAGGTGCAGGAAAAGAAGAAAGCGAGCATTCTCTCAAGCAGGCAGTTTACAGGAGACTTGACATCGGAGGGGAACTTGAAGGGCCCTGATGAATCACTGGTATTATTCTTTTTAAGAGAAACTTTACATTTTTATTTTTATTTTTTGTTTTTTTGTTTGTTTGTTTGTTTTGGTCAATCAATCAATTTTGTTTAAAAAGAAACACCTTTGGGAATCTTACTTGTATCAAAGGTTCCAGTGAATGGTCAATGTGTACGGGTGCACTTGCTGTTTGGCCTGTGATGAGAAGAGAAGATGGCTTCATATGGGAGTGGGTTTAAATTCAGAGTCAGAAGTGGCTTCTGGGAGTGCCACTGCATAGAGGACCTGCCTTGTATCACTTGGGCTTCTGTGACCATTGGGTTCCTTCAACACCATGCCACCCCCAGAGTCCTCGTGAGCTCTGTAACTAAAGTGTTAAGGATGTTGGTGCTTAACTTTCTCTTATTTATCTGACCAGCCTCAGCACTGCTTCTGTAATGACTGTCACTACAGGAAACCATGGTGTGTATCTTTACTTAACTGATGCTTTGCTCCTCCTGAATTTTTAAGCCATCTTAGCAATTATGGTTGATATTAAAAACTCTCATGAGGTTATTTGTTGCAACAAAATACACTATAAACATATAAATACATGCATATGAAAGAATGACCAGGGAAACCATGTCATCAGAGTAACAACCAGTTCTATCCTCCCCGCCCCTCCCTGTCTCTCCCTTCCTTGTCCCCAAAGCTGCCTCTGCGCGCGTGTAATGCCAGTGCTCTGTACGGTGTTCTGTTTATAGTGGTTTGAACATGTTTCTGCCCGTGTCTTTCATTGCTGAAGTAACTCACCTCTCTCATATCGACTCTTACCCAGGAGCCGCACCGCAGACTCTTTGATGTAGGTCTTCTCTGCATGGCAGCTAAGGCCAAGCTGTGGTTTTCATTGCATGATGCAACTCACCCTTTTGGTTATCGACTCCAGCTTAACCAGAGTCTTTCCCTGCACTGCCCATGCATGTGACCTGCTTCCTCCCACCCGTGGCCCTGAATGTAGTGAGCACCGGACGCATGCGTGGAATCGAAGCGGCGAGCATTCCAATACACTGAAGCATTGAAACGTAGGGTTCTCCTTGGACATCCTTATGGGCCCATTTGCTGATCTTGTGCAAAAGCCACTCTGTCCCTTGAAAATTCAATCCTAGAACATTGGGAAAGAGAGAAATAAATCTGTGGTCTCCCTTGTGCTTAGTAATGGCGAATGACAAGGAATTTAGAGGCTTGGGTAGTTTTCCAAGTAGCAACTTCCCTGATGATCAGTCTTGTGCCTTCCCGACTTTATGTGAATGTGACCAGAAGTGACCAGCAACCCAATTCCTTTTTACATCTTTCTGACACTGTTGTCTAGTTTGGTTTTGCTTAGATATAATAAACACACAGACTTTTTAAAAGACACCTCTTAAACTAAATGCCCTGTGAAATGCAATCATTTTCCTTTCTCATCATTTATTGTGTTAAGGAATGCCATTAATTCAACTTTACAAACCCACAATGATACTACTATAAAGGAATATTCTATTCATTCAAGCATGTTGCTCTGCATTCAGCATTATTGATTAGTTAATTGCGATCATTTTTTCTCCTTGGTGAAGTATATATGTATGTACTTTTGGGGGGGTACTTTTCATGATGAATGATTTTCTTTAAAAGTGCTTTCTTTTCTTTTTTAACATACGTACGTTTTTTCTTTCTCCCTTGTGTTCTTATAATGGGCCTTTATAAAAGTAATTCTCAGGTTCTGTTTTCTCCCTGGATTTTTTTGTTGTTGTTGTTATTTCCAATAGATATTTTACATTTTAGATGCACCTTGACTGTAAATTGAGAAAGAAAAAAAAAAAAAAAAAGGAAGGTGGAGTGTTATCTAGCTCTGATAATCCTGGAATAAGAATTCCTGACGGTACTACTTTGTCAGAGCTCCTTAGACCAAAACTTTGCACTTGAACAGTCAGAATAAAATAAAGCCAAAGCTGCCTTATTTTTCCTACATGATTTGTGATTTCCTCATATCTGAGGGGTTTGATAACTTTGAGCTCATCCTACACTCTTCTTGCCCCCCAATCCATTAAACATATGCTACTGAAGTGGCTTTGCTTAGAATTTCCTAACATGTTCTTTCAGTAACCAGTAAAGAGTAGGAGCTTTTCTGCAAGGATCTTGGATGGAACCAGACCTCTGCAGGAGGGTGATTCTGAACTAGGTGTTGAAATACTCTTGCTCTAGCAGAGAGCTTTCACTGGGAGATTGGTGAAGGAAACATCTGATTCTCTTTGTGACATTCTTCAGAAAAGAGACCCATTCCTCTTTCTCAGAAAATCACAGTGCTTGCTGATAGAGTAAAAGGATTGCTAAAGTCCAACAGAGAGTGAGGATAAGTGGATCCATTCACAGAGACAAAGGAGAAAATCCTAAGAAATCAGCTTCCTGGGGGTGTCCTAGGTCCCTCACAGAGATGTTTTTACAACAATGGGGAAAACACATTTGGAGAATAATCAAATATATGGAGATAGAATTAAAGAGGAACCACAGGAGGAAGCAAGGAAAAAGAAACTTTACCCCAGTGAGCATGTAATTCATAATATTATTCTTTTCTAAATTTGGATCCAAAGTCAAGTGGACAACATTGATATGGTAGAAAGAGTTGTTATTTTTGTGGCATGAGCGGGACACAATTACATTTGATAAATAAATGGTTTCCATGCTAACCAGTAACAAGAGGAAAAGAAACACACACAAACACACAAACACACACACACGCACACACACAGATACACATACACCAAAAAATTTAAAGAAAAAAAAGGAAGGAAAATAAATTTTCCAGGAGCTAAAATTTCTTTTTATGAAGCAGGTAAGAAAGAGATTAGAAGAATGTGCACTTGAAGATATGATTGTCTAATCATAGGGCTTAATGAGTCATTGCCATTTCCCCTGTTAAATAGGGCAGTTCATTTTAAGTAACTCGCCATGTCTGATTCCCCTGGTGGGACTAGTCTCTGATGCCCAGGTTGCTTTATGACATTCCTAGGAAATGACTCCCGCCTCATCCTCAGCAGACTTATGACTGGCAATCAGCAGCATCTTGGACTCTGCTTTTTGGCTGTGAGGCTGCTGCTCTCTCCAAAAAACTCCTAAATAGGAATACTTACAAAATGTTCATGCCTTAGCTATCAGCCAAAGATGGAGCTAAGACACGGCTATTTTGTTTCCTTGTGCAATGGAGGTATAGTTGTTTTCTATGTTGGATTTCAGATTTGTGCCAGATCTTTCCCTGTGTCTTCTTTTACAAAGCTCCCAGAAACAACAACCCAACAAACAAAGACTGTCAGAAATAAAGCAATCCTAATTTTTCATCAGCATCACTTATAAATTCATGTGTAACTTTTAATAAACCAATGTCCTTGGCTTATTAATGTCCTTGACTATATGTGTTATGTGGCATTGTTTTGTATTCTTCAATGTGAAGCAGCAGATAAATGGAACAACTCTTTCTTTACTTAACTATTTTCTTCCCTAGATGCTCCCAGTCTTCCTAACATCAGTACCAGGTCAGTCTTTGCCCTTGGGACTGTTAGTATAGACCTTGAGCAGGCTTCGTAAGTGTAGATGTGATGGGGTTGTATGAGGTTGGAACTGCTGTAGGTCTTGTAGGCTGCTGGCTGAATGTTGGAGTCCATAGAAGAGAATGGAAAGGAACCTGTCTCATGCAGGCCCCAGCCCCCATCTGTTGAGACTTGCCAGTCTGGGACCCAGAACATGCTGGATCTTCCTGAGCTGTTAGTGATTTTCACTTCCCCACTGAGTCCTTGCATTAGACCAGAAGAAAGGTGGCAATGCCAAGGTCAGGCTGTCTAAGTGTGTCAGGAATTTGTCCAGGGCAGGGAGGAGGACAAGGGCAGGGAGCAGAGGATATAGCTAATGAAGTGACCAGGAAATGCTCAGAGTTGGACACAAACAGCTGGATACAAAGACTCAGACAGAAGAACTTTGATATCTGTATCCAATGACAGCTTGAAGAAAGTCCCACAGTGACTTGGAAGACTTTATATGGTGAGATCTGCACCCACCTGCTCAGCCTTGCCTTGACAGCCAGCCCCTAGCAAGTAGAGGGCTCATGCTTTTCCTTAGGAGCCTCTGCCATTCTCCAAGCCACTATGAAAAGTTCTTTGAGAAGCCTGGATGCCCAGGTGCCTTGAAACTGTGCCCCAGACTGTGCCCTTCACAAAGGGTGACATGGAGCCATTGCCCCCCAATGTCTAGGTGCTCACTATTGGTTATTACTGGTTAGAGGTGATTGTCTGTGGGCCTCTTAACACATGTGTGATAATGCTTAGTATCCAGAAAAAAGCCAGAGGCAGAAGGTAGGGGTTGGATGAACCCTCTGTTTTGGCTCTGGTCTAAGCTTTTGCAGGCTAGAGGAGTATAGCTTCAGATATCAGGGTAACTCCTCATCATATGCCAGGCTTTGTGCCTTGGTCTACAGATTGTGGGACCTTTTCTCTGTCCTCTCTTTTCCCCATCTCTAGTTACCTCACCCAGGCTGTCCCAGTTGGTGGATGGACCCAGGAGGGATTGAATTGAATGAAGAGCATACCTCTGTGCTGTAGGACCATGGGCATATGTGTACCACATGTACCACCCCATACCTATATGTGGCTCACTGACCCTACCGTGAAAGAACTTTCCATCTGTTTCTGAGCCCATATACATTTAGTACTATTTGAATCATCTACTCTATCCCTTCTTCCTACTGGATAAAACAATTCTCTAAAGAGGAAATGGCCAGACTTGGTGGAGGTAGGGAAATGGGTAAAGACAATTGATTGTGATTCCTCCGACAATTTAGTGAAAACTAAATCAAGCAACACTTGTTTGGAAAGACTTTATTTTATGTAATAGCTTAACTGATTTATTACATAAAAGTTTCTGGCAAAAATGAACACTAATTCTACACTGGTAACAACTGTGATTGAAATAATTGTAGTCTGTAGACAAGCTAGAGAAAATAAGCATTAGTGGGTAGGTTGTCTTGGACATCATTCCAAGATTCCGACAGTGAAGAAATACAAATTATGGAAGTAGAATTGGAAGGGATATTTAGAAGATATATGACTGGCTCATCCCTCTGCCTCTCCTCCAGATCCACATTAAGCCAATGGGACAGATGAAGCTCTTTCCTCTAGCTCCTGTGGCCACTCATTAAAGTGACTCATGGTTTTCTCTGTCACGAAATCTTAGTTAATTATTTAGCATTTATGACACTGTGTGGCTGCCTTCAGTGGAATTGTAATTTTCCTGTGTTTCTTCTTTAATATTATCCAAAATTAATACTCTAGTATATTAAGAATCATACAGATGTCAGTGAAATCTCCAGTCAAGAGCTTATTGTACATCCCGTTGGGCATTTGAATTACTTTGGAATACCCGATAAGAATACAATAAGGCAGATGTAAATGGAAAAATAAAGTATAGAAATAATTGATTCTATCAATTTCAATTCATTTGGATCAGTGCCTTTTGGGGGCATTTTCTACAAACTCTTATCACCATTGTTACCACCTTAGTTTGAAACCCAGCTATCGGACTGGGGATATAGCTCAGTTGGTAGAGTGCTTGCCTTGCAACACAAGGCCCTGGGTTCAATCCCCAGCACCATGATTAAAAAAAAAAAAGAAAAAGAATGAAACCCAGCTATCATTTATTGAGTGCTCAGTCATCTGATCTCATAGCAATCTTTTAAATTTATATCCTTATCCCCAGATTACAGATGAGAAAACCAATGCTTGGAGACGTCATATTATTTGCCCAAGATAATGTAAGTGGTGAGCAATAGAGGATAGAGCTGGGATTTTGAATTCATCCATCGAATTACAAAACACTCCAACTGCTGACTGTGGAGGTTGATTAGTAATGCTCACATTTTGCTTTTCATTTAGGTGCATTAATGGGTAAAAAAGATATAGAATGAAGACAAGAAAGGGGATCGAGCTACAGATAAGACATTGAAATCTTCTTGAAAGAAAATTTGGAAAAGCTCCATAAGAAAGTGACAGAGATCTCACCACCTGAATTTTGTGAAAACAAATCATCTGTGTGCTTCATTGAGAACCCAGTGTGTAAGGAACTGACATGTTATGTTGGCTCCATCAGCAATCTCTGTCATTTTCTTTGTCTCCTAGAAGAATGCTTCATTCTTAGGACTAATTACTCAGGTGGACAAACTGCACCATACACTCTTCTGAAGTCTATTGCTATCAGTATTCTAGGGTTCTCCATATGATACAGAGTTCAAGTTTACAGGGTACACAAAAATGCCAGAGTCAGGAGGCTTCCTCTACCATCTCTCCATATGCTCCAGGTCATTCTAATGATGTAAATGTGTGTGGCTGCTGGATTACATCCCATCATTTAAGCATAGGCATAATCAAGAAGCTGCTATCAGAAAGATTAATAGACTTATTGATAGCAACTATAATTGAGGATTTCCCAACAAAGCCATTTAAACAGTAGACTTGGGATTGTGATAGATCAATAATGTAGAGTAACAAAAAAGTGTTTTCTATTCAATTAGAACCATTTCAGTGTCTAGGAAAAGTGTTTTAAGACTAAACAATAAACCCATTTTGATATAATTATCATGAGTATTGATTAATCATTGAACACAGTCACACCTCTCATGGATAGTGGCTTAGAAGACAATTATCTCAAGATAGTCTTTAACAGAGTCATAATATCAATCAACAGAAGAGGCTTGATTCTGTTTCTTAAAACTGATAAAAACTTCAAAACTTACTGAACATATGTCCCACCTAGTATAACACTAAAAGAACTAGTATTGGAAAGATAAACTCTTAAGTACGCTGCTCTGACAAGATAATTAAAAGGCAGGTACTGAGAAAAGAGTCGAAGCTTTCAACTTCACTTAGGACCTGAGCAGTCCTGGGGTACTGTCCAGTTTAGAAGACAGTGTTCTATATAAAGATTCTTTCTCAATGATTAATTAGTGTTTTGTCACTCACTCTAAATCCATTATCATTATTAGCTTGCAAGATGTTTTCCTGAGACCTAAAATGATATAAGTAATAACGCTGATTTATAATTTGGGGTGCATTGCAAAGTCTTGCCTCCCTTTTAAAACCAGTCTCATCATATTCAGGATAGCTAGGTACTATCAGTCCTACTCAGTAGGTAAGAAAACTGAGGCACTTACTTTGTCCAGTATATCTAGACGTTCCTGGAATGACTGCAGATCACTTAGATCTACTCCCTCTCAGCTGCAGATACGTTCCACAGAATAAATGTCTGTATGATGTCACCTTTTCTCTTCATTTTGATCCAATGGAATGGGATGCAAAACTTATTGTCTCATCCACAATTTGGAGTGTTCAAAGATTTAAATATTCTCAGCTGTCACAATGGTCATTCTTGTTCTCCTAGAATAAGAGAGAATAAGGCAAATTTGGAACCCTTGAAGGGTCATCTATCTTGAAGCAGATGGATAACTAGAAATTATTTCTATATAAACAGAGAACATTCTTCAGCATAGGTGACCAGTCTTCATAATTCCACCACCACACACAGGGTTTCAGCAAGGACTTCTGGGGGTTATTCATGTCCCACTTGATTGTCTTTGCAAAGATTAGATACAGGTTGCTTAGGTCAGTTTCTTCTGAATTTTCTCAGACTGCTCCACCAACAAATGGAGTTTTTCTAGGGCATATTAACCTCCTCTATAAATCTGTCCACTCCCTCATTTTTGCATGAGCTTCATGCGAGGCTCTGTACCTAGCAGATATCGTGTCTTATATTTCTTGTTCCTCTCCAAGGATGCTTCAGTCCATCTGAGAAAGGAATGTGGTATAGCAGTAAGGTGACTGGGTTTCTGTCCCAGTGGTACCACTTAACTATCTGATCTCAGGTAGGTATCTGAGCCTCTGCTTTTCTGTCTATTAAATGAAGATTTTTAACAAAATATGTTTTATTTTGCCATTTATGAGGACCAAATGCAATTGTATGTGTAAATGCTATACAATTGCTAGGTATTATTATACTGAACTGAAGAAGACTTGACTGTGAATGGAACAAGGCAGTTTAGAATTCTGTACTATAGAAATTCAGAGACCCGAGAGATCAGCAAGGCCACAAATCATTTGCTGAGTGGAGCCTTTGGGTTGGTCTTGAAGGCTGCCTGAGGTTTGAACACAAAGAAGAGTATTTGAAGAGGTCACAGCAAAAGCATAGATTTAGAATTGGGAATACGTGGGTCACATTCATAAAGGAACAAAGGCACCAGCTCATGGTAGCAAAGGATTTAGAAAGAAGCACAGTAGAAAATCAAAGGGGAGATTTAGGGTGTGGGTGGCTTTTGGAGGTTCTTCATAGCCAGACTTACAGTTGATGTATGAGACAGGAGGGAGCCATGATGCTGGATAAATGGCATCTTTTAATTAAATTAATCTGGCAACATTGCCAAGGTGAGACGAGAAGAAGAGTCTGGCATCATTAAACCTATTGAATTGATTCATGTCTGCCGTGGTGCGTGGGCCTGAACTCTGGTGGTCCATAATCCTGGTGGGAATTGAGAGGGCCCCGTTCAATTAAAAAAGGGACTGGCCACAAGAGTGAGGAGAATTTAAATGTTGGAAATTATTTCACAAAGTGCTATTTTGTTCCTTGGCCAGGCCCTTCCCTAGTTAATCATCTCCAATGTCTGTTGTTCTTGTGTTCCTAAGCTGCTTATCATTTCTTTATCCCTTATAAACCACACTCTCCATAACCCCCTTCCTGTCTATACCTCACCATTTTTCCTTTTAATCTGAAACTGAAAATATGCTCAGCAGGTACTCTCTGATTGTTAATTGGAACGTCCACTGGTGAAGCTTACTCGGTGGCATTGTAATTATTTCCCTGGATCTCTTTAATTTTTTTTCCCCTTGTTCACATCTGAAACTGAAAATATCTGTTCAACCCCTTGATCTCAGCAATTAGTTAAGTGGTATGCAGCTGGTTATCTGGGGGCGGACTCAGATTCTTAATCATCTCCGTTCAGGTCTAAATGGGGATCTTCTTGAGTAGTAACACCTGTAATTAGTGGGAAGTTGTGAGAAAATACTTAGGGAGCAGTGGTTCTCAAAGTGGGGTCCCCTGATAAACTGCATTGGCATCATTTGGGAAACTGTTAGCAAAACAAATCCTTAGGCCCTATCCTAGACCTACTAAATCAGAAACTCTCCTGGTGGTGGGAGGGTGCAAGTTTTAACAAACCTCCTCTCCCCCACCACCACACACACAAATGCCTGGCAGAGTTTGAGAACCACCTGTGCTGGAGAAATAGCCTCTTGGGGTTAAGCAACCAGACTCAGCAGGTAGGAAAGCGGACCTTAGGAGCACCAGGAAGGGACGTGTAGAGGCTAAGAAGGGTCAGCAGTGCTGCCTTCCTGGAGATGAAGCAGATATCCAAGGAACTACTGTTAGTTGTGCAATTTTGTACTTGGCCTTTTCAACTCTTTGAGAGAAAACCTGTCAGCCCTTGCTTGCCTTGTGCTTAGGAAAAATGAGCTCTGAAGTCAATTTTTGGGAAGATCTGTCTGTTGGATCTTCCTGTTCAAAGATCTTCTCTGGGAATTGTATTATTAATTAGATGAAGGGAGATTCATTTCCCCCATTGAGTGAGTCTCGTTTTCCTCTGTGGAGACTTTTACATACTGAAGGGGAGGCTTACTTGATGACCCAGAGGAAATGTGAGCTTGGTTTTCAGCCTCTATCTTTCACTGTAGACAGACCCCATAAGAAGCAGCTCTTCAATAAGATTCTTTTGAAGGTCTCAATCTCAAAACACTAAATTTGCTTCAGGTTTAATGTCACACTTGATCTTTGGATTGTGGGAACCTAGAAATGAGTAGTCCATTGGCTACCATGTATCTTGGATCCTCCAGTTATCAAGTAATTGGTTAACCAAGGATGAGTTAGGGTAACCTTTTTTCCACTACCAGAGTCAGAACTAGTGTCTTTCTTTCTTTTCTAAAAACTGCACATTTTTTTTTCTATTGGTAACATATGCCCACCCAAACCTTTTTCTGATGTGGGTATGCATCATCAGAATGTCAATATAAATTTAATTGTGTGATCCAGAATCACTTTCATTTGTGTTTTAAGTAAAAACACAATTTCTTTGCTAGCTCTTGAAATATCTGTGTATCAAGCAAGGAAACTCTATACACAGGGAGGAAGAGGAAATTATATTTCATTCTCCTTCTACAATGAGCATTAATTATGATGATAAAGTCTCTTGGGGAGAAAAATAAATCCTGGCTGGTCACCGCTTTGGTTGTTAGATTATGTATTCTCTTTTCAAAATATCAGTGAACTTCTCCAAGGGTTGTTTCCATTTGGGGAATGAAATAATGGGACTTTGGAATCTCCACTCTGTGGTCTCCGATTGTGGGAGTCCATGAACTATAGGCACTTGGAAGGTTTATCTCTGAGGGGACCCTGATGGACAGTTCTGTTGCCACTTGAAAAACCAGGCAGGGCACATCTCCTGGGGCTCTTGTGGCATGCAGGAAATAGCTAAAAAGGGATTTAAAAATACATTCCCTGATCACTGTGGTCCTACTAGGTCCCATGACCTGTCTCTGTTTTGCCTGAGAGTTTCCCACTTCTTGCCACCCTCTGCCCATCCACAAGGCATGTTCATATTACCTGTGAACTTCAGCCAGAGGAACAGCCACTCATATGAGCTGCAAAACTTACCTCGTTCATTGTTTCTGCTCAAAGTCTAGGACCCATAGAATTCTACTAAGGTGATGATGAAATCAGTTCTAAATTTTTGAAAAATTTAGAATAAAGGTCTGTTATGGTTTTCACATTGCTTACTGCAAATCACGGGTGTTGTTGAGTTATATTTTCCAATGCAGGGTCCTCTAGCTTGAAATCTCTTCTTTGTGGCTTTTGGGTAAGGGCAATATAGAAGGAAATAACAGAAAGGACCAGGAAGGCAAGAAGCAATGGAAAGAAGTTGCTACAGCCTGATTGCTTATGCTTTTTCCAAATATCTATTTCTGTTTATGTTCAGCCAAAATACCCTTGATGACATTGAGCTGTCATTTCCCCACTCACTCTTCCACTCTCCACCACAGCCTGCCAAAGATTTTTCCAACCAGATGTACTTCAAAGATACCATCAAATTAACCACAGAAGCATGGGGTTAATAAGAGCTAGGGAACTCATGAGATTTCCCCAAGGTGCCACTAATAACTCTTGTGAGAGTAACAATAAGATTATTGTTTGGCCTTAGTGAAGTGATAGTGAGTTAACCATGATAGGCTTGGTAATGAATGCTTTCTCTCTGTCCCCTTGACTGTGGAGACATCAGTTTAGATGAGTACAGATTTATAGTGCATGAGCCAAGTCCCTGCTAGCACAGGAGGAAACCTGAGTGCAATATTTAGTACAGATATCCCTATACTTGCTCACTTGCTACACACACACACACACATACACACACACACCATTAATTCTTCAGTAGCACATCCTGCCAATGGCTCCCAAAGCACAGAGATGCCCTGTCTGTCAACCCTGGGAATCTATAGTGGAGTTTTGGTCAACCTTCATGTACTTCTCCTTGCAACTGTGGTAGCTAAGAACTATAATACCTGTACACCTTGTTGGTTTTGTTCTTGAAACAAAACAAGTACCACCATGGCCCAAGAACTGCAGAAGTGTCCCTTGTTAACTCTAGGCCTGGATTTTCCTTTTATCATCTAAACTAGTACCCATGTAGGAAAGCAGGCCAAGAGCAGTGGCAGGTGGGCCTTGATGTTTACCTTCCTGTGCTTCAGCCTCCTTCCAGCACTCAACTAACCAAATTCCTCACTGTCTCTCCTCCCTCTTCTACACCTTAGTGGAAACCTGGCCATTGTCATTTCCTTTGTGATGGAACTGTTTTTCAGTGTTGTTTTGGTTCAGTCCGCTTAGTTTGTAAATGCACACGTAGGTTACTCTTGATGCTTGTCTGGAGGTTGTACCATGTATTTGTGGTTGGGGAGATGACAAAGGGCATGTTTGACTTGTAATCAAGATGAGGAATGGAGAACTCCAGTGCATGTCACATGATCGGTGATTCCCATAGACTGACATCCCATGGATCTAAGGGGCCCGCATTCCCAAACTGCACAAACTCCTGTCTGTTGAACAGCCAAGACACGTCCTTACAGAAGTACAACTATACTAACTGGTATTGCATACAAGGGTTTCCAAAGTGCTCGCCCTTGGAAATCCTTCATCATTCACTTCTCAAGCTAGCTCTTTTCTGGAGCAAGAGGTCCATGTGGCTTCCCATCTTGGAAATTATTATTTTTTCACCTTATACTCTTCCCCCTTTCCCTCACTGCACCTTCCTTGTGTTCCTGGCCTGGGTGTTACCATTTGCTTCCTGATAACAGCATACAACGAAGTTTCATTCGCAGCTTTGAGATGTTTATGAGGCTTTCCTGCTTCCCACCTAGCCCGGACTTTGGGTCTGTTTACACACTGATCTTCTGATCAGTTTGATGCTGGAAAGCACATGGAAGCCATGTACCAGTTTGTATAGTGGTACCCTTTTGAACTGCCTACTCTTGAACCAAGTAGAGTGTGCTGGGGTGCGCATTGACTGCTTGGCAAACACCCAAAGCCAATTAACCTGCATGCCAAAAAAAAAAAAAAAAAAATTAACCCTTAGAGTACTGCTTCAACATTTGGGTTTAATGGTCTTGACTTTTACCAGTTGGGCAATGCTTCCTTCCCCAGATCAGAATGCTGCACAGAAAGTCCATACTTTGTCTCACCAGAAAGTCAACCAGGATCCTCTCCACCACAGCTTTCTTGAGATGCTCCTGGGTTCTTTATCTATTAATCCACAAATGGCTTTTACAAGATCCAAAACACAGCCACCATATTTAATGGAAAATGGGCTCTACTTGCATTGTGTTGGAGGGCATGAGGGTTTGATTTTTAGCCTTCATATCTGTCCTCTAAAATAAGGAAATCAGTTCTTTAAGGGTTAATATGAAATCAAGGAATTTGGTGGTCACTCCTGCTTGTCCTTCCTCCAAAGTGTCTGCATGATCCTCTTTAGATCCTTAGTTCAACTGTTGAATGATGATAAAAAACAACATGTAGATATAAATTTACCAAAAATACCCCAGAAGCAAATAAAAATGAAACTCTGAATGGTTGAATGGAAAGTCCCTTGGCAATGCTTGCTTGATTATCATGAGGGGTAGAAAGACCAAATTTTTTATTTAATGAACATTCATTTCGTCCTCTACCCTGTTCACCACCACTTCTCAGGGTTGTGAAAAATTGTGATGATGTTTTTCATTTACTTCTTGCTTTTTCTTCTTCCTGTCTAATAGCCCAATAGAATCCTGCCAGAATTTCTACAAAGATTTCACATTACAGATCGACATGGCTTTCAACGTGTTTTTCCTTCTCTACTTTGGCTTGCGGGTAAGTTTAGCAACATGGCTGATACCCTGTGGGGCATGGGAGTCTTATAGCAGGGATCACCCCTCCTTAGTATCTGCTCTCACAGGGAAGGGAAGCTCAAGTTTTCCATGAGAGATGACATATGTGCATTCTGATTTTCAGTTTGTGAGAGAGCCCTTTCCTTAGCTAAGCATTTTTTGGCATGCATGTTCATTTTGTTTCAAAGGGCATAATAGAGATTGAAATAACAATGATGGTATGTCCACTGAACTCATGGTTTCTCATCACTCTGTTCAAACATGAATGCATTATTCTCTCAAAAATTAAATAGAGAAAAACAACCTTTGGCTCTTAGAATTTTATTTAGCATGCTACTGCTATACAAATCTGAATTACAGAAATGTGTGACTATGTGCATATACATGGACTTTATTTACAATGGAGGGTCTACTATAGGTGAGATTATTCAACCTTCCCTATGAAGGGAATATATATTGCTTGATCTTTCTCCCAGGCTAGCATAGTACATTATCACTCTCCAGAAGAGACAGTGTATCTGATAAAATAAGCATGTGCTTGGTGCAGAACATAAGGAAGAATATAACTGCTCCCTCCGGACCCCCATAGAAACCTCAAATTTACCCTGTAGCAAAAGACTGGAATAAAGGGAAAGAATGGAATACAGATGGAATGCCAGCAACCACACTTCTCATTTTTTTTTTCTTTCTTATTTCTTCTTTCCCCTAGTTTATTGCAGCCAATGATAAGCTGTGGTTCTGGCTGGAAGTGAACTCTGTGGTGGATTTCTTCACGGTCCCTCCTGTGTTTGTGTCTGTGTACTTAAACAGAAGTTGGTTGGGTAAGTCAATCTCTTCTGCCTTCTCCTTATTGGTTCCTGAGTCGTAACAGAAACATAGAACTGAGGTGCGTTAGGGGGCTGAAGGTTCTGTGTATCAATGTGGAAAGTTCTTTTGGTGTTTTAAACTTGATAGCGACAGTTCTTTTGGGGTGCTAGCCCAGAAGGATTTGTTCAGTTAGTGCTCCAGGTAATGCAGTTTTATCATTGTTGAAGCCCAGTGGTCATCACTCGCACAGCTAGGACTTTTGCTTTCTTGGTTCTGTCACTTTTCATTCAGGAACTTGGAGTCGGGGACTGGTGGGAACAAGACCAACATTCCATGTTACTGGTTCAAGTGCCCCAGAAGGCCTGCCTGCCAGAGTTAACCTCTGTCTCCTTAATTTTATGAGCAGTGGGTCCTGCATTAATCTATTTATAGTTACAAGTCTCTTTGGGAGACAGGACATTGCAGGAGACTGAGCTCCCTTCCTGTGTAGGGGAGAGTTTTTGCCGGTGCTGTGCTCAGTAGGTCACTTCCTGTATCTGCTCAAGAGATGACTTCCTGAATCTGCTCAGGTCCTGTATCAGAACTAAGACAATTAGGGGGGAAAGCCATTTGTTCAGAGGATGACTGTGGCAACCAAGGGTTTATAGTAACAGCTTCAAGATTCTCTTGGCTCCAGGTGCGGTGGCGCACACCTATAATCCCTGTGTCTCAGGAGGCGGAGGCAGGGGGATCTTATTTTCAAACCCAGCCTCAGTCACAGCAAGGCACTAAGCAACTCAGTGAGACCCTGTCTCTAAATAAAATACAAAATAGGGCTGGGGACATGGCTCAGTGGTCGAGTGCCCCTGAGTTCAATCCCTGGTAGCAAACAAAAGTTTCTCTTCGCTGCATTTTTTTAATCCCCTGCTTCAGGTCAGAGTGTTTCTACCCCCATGGGGTCTATTAGGGTAAAAGGGAGGCTAAAACAGGAGTTGGAGGACTATTTTTGAGTTCCTTCTGTCTTCGCTTTTAGGATTTTTTTGGCTTAATTTTTTCTCAAAGTAACATGTCCATGTTGTAATCTGTGAAAACATTAAAAGATGTACAAAGAAAATATCCATCATCTCTTCTCCTTTCCTTCATCACAGACATCTCCCTGAGATGCCCCGTGTTAACAGGACTTCACATCTTTCTTTCACGCTCATTCTCCCACAGACATGGATGTGCATATTTAACAGTGCTGTAGAGGTGGTGGTGTTTGTGTAAGAAAGTATATTGAATCATCACTTTGCAGTGCAATATGTCTTTTCTTACAAATACATGATGGACGACCCTTCGGCTCTGTAATAATTCATCTTATAAAAGTTTATAGCCAAAATAAGTCATTTTATAAATTTGGTAAATTTTTTTGTAAAATTCCATTATTTGTTTATCACCATAATACACAGCTAAAACTCTGATGATGAACCTCCCAGAGGTTTACTTTTTCTTTTTTTACTACTATAAGCAAGGTTTCAATAAACACCTTTATCCATATATTCATTTAGTTGTACAATTCTCTTTCTATAGAAACTTCTGCATTCCTAAAAGAGGAATTGCTGAATCAAAAAAATGTATCTTTTATCTTGTAGATATCAATGAATAACATTCTAAAAATGTCATGTCAAGGTGTACTTCCACTAGCAATATATTTTAATATTCTTGCTAGTACTGTGAATTTATTTTATACCTACTGTCAAGTATTTTAAAAATGAGCATCTTTAGTGTGTATGTGTTAATCACATATGTACCATGCATGTATGTATGTACATATATGTGCGTGCCAATATCCTTACAAGGATCCTATTTTCTACTCATTTTCTCATTAGAATTGCATTCACTTGCTCCTAGGAAAAGTTTTCATCTTTGGCTGGAGATGTGCTTGCTTCAGTTGTGTTTTCTAGCCAGTGTGACGATCGGAGAAATGTCCTGCTGAGTGTACCCTCCGTATACCTATGTGCCAAGGGTCCCAACTGCCTCACCTTGGCAGTTATCTGGCTTTTGAACCTGGGGAGCTGACTTTTCCTCACTCAGTCTGTGTTTTTTGCTCCATGAAAAAAAAAAAAAATGGCTTGATGATTTCATGGTTCTTACAACTCAGAAAGCCTTTAAGACTCTTGAATCATTAATGAGAAGTTTGCATTCTAGGTTACTGGAGAGAACTGGGAAGTTAGTGAAATTAACTGAATCCAAATTGTGGATGAGCCTTTAACTTTGTGTGTGTGTGTGTGTGTGTGTGTGTGTGTGTGTGATGCTAGAGAATGAACTGAGGGGTCTGTGCGTGCTACCAAGCCACATTCCCAGCCCTCCTGTTTTTAAAACAAACTGCTGCTCAGAGTTCAAACACATACCCATTCACACACACACACACACACACACCCCTCCCCAAGTCCCCCAAATAAACAGAAAAGCAAAGGGAAGGAAGAGAATGGATCCGCTTTCTTTCCCTGTCTGTGTCCTCAGTACACTGTGTACTTTTCTGGACTCTGAGTTTTCCCATCTGAAAAATGTGGATTTTGGACTAAATCACCTTCCATTCTTCTCACCTCGTGAATTTGAATTTTATGGTGCATGTCCATCCTCTCTTGTTCCCCTGTATCCTGTTGGTTAAAGAGGTGGTGACTGTGGTGGCAATATCCTCTGCAGCAGGCAGATTCTGCCCCAGGTAAAGGTGCACAGGCCACTTTCCTTGATGGGAGTGAAATGTTCCTTAAAGCAGCTTGGTGTCAGGATTACCTGGATGCTTTAGAGCCCACAGCCTTGGGTGGATGATTCAATCCTGATTTTCGGAGGTGTGTTCCAATCTAGTGAAAAATCTAGAGCAGATACAAAAGGGAGAAGAAGAGGAAAGGAAATAGATCAGGTTTAACTGTGTTTTTTGACAAGACACATCCTTGCATCAACTGTGATTGCTCTTCAAAAGCAAGATGCTCTGCAGTGGGTTTCATTATGTTCATTTGTTGACCAGTATTTTTGAGTACCTACTGTGTGCCATGGGCTATTCTGTATGATGGGTAAACAACAGTGAGGATAGGAAACCACAGACCTGATACATAAGTGAATGATGTGTTAGGAATCACACAGAAACAGTCCAGTGACCTTCTGGGTCATGAAATAACAACAGAGCAATAAAAATAAAAATAACCTAACTTCTCTCCTTTATAGAAGAAAATCCTTTAATGGAATACTTTTGGTAACTGATCTTTGGGTGAGATCCCAAACAGATCTGCCTCTTCTTGAAGATAATTCAGTGTAATCATATTTCAAGTTTCCTCTGTCTGACTTAATACAGGGGTTATTATACCGTGAAACAATAATCATACCAAAGAACTGCTGGAGAAAAAAAAAAAAAAAAAAGAGCATTCCCGTGAAGTATGCTCACAAAGAAGGGATGATCCCCCCACAAAATGGGAGTATTCTGGATTTCAAGAAGTGCTACTCTCCTGAAAGATGGAAGGGTACTGCCTTTGCTGGCTGGAATTTGGGGCAAGATACAAGAAATGGAAGTCTATCCCAGTCTACAGAACTTTTGAGGGAGGAGAGTTGGGATTGAGCTGGCACCATGGAGAATAAAAGCCAGAGTGGAAGCCAAAGTCCTGTCCCTTACCTTCCCCCAGAGCACGGTCCATACCACATTTGTCTTCTTATTTATTTAGGATAGCATGTTATGTAGTGCAGTACATATGTACTTTGTTTTATGCATTCTCTTAGTGAATTTATCAATGCACCCATAACAACACTTGTATGTGTTCAGGTGCTTCTGTTCTGTGCTGGGCACACAGTTGAGGCCCTTGCCCACCTCAGCCCAATCTTCAGAGCAGGACTATGGGTAGAAGTTATCGCCTCTCTTTAGAGATGAAGTAACTGAGGATCAGGAACGTCAACTCTTTTTCAGAGGTCATGTAGCCCACAAGGAGTAGAAAGGGTGACTTATTCCAGGTTTGGAGACTTGATGTCCACACTCTTTTGCCTCAGTGCCTACCCTTGACAGATTTGGGGTTTGGGGCATGGGGTTGGCAGCGATGGTGCTGAATCTTCTGTTTTTCTGTTGGCATCCCCCATCCCCCACACAGGACTTCAGGTGAGGCAGGAAAGGAGGGAGAGATCTTCAAGAACGAGCATTCTCATGTCTTCTTTCCATGCCTCCTTGCCCACCTTCAGTGTTTAGAAACACTGCGGGGACCAGGAAAACACATAGAGCTACTGTGGTGTCCCCAAGTCCCAGTGTACTTTACCACCCTAGGAATCTGACCTGCTCCAACTGGGAGAGAGACCAGGGGCTTCCACACACTCTGGATTCACAGAGAGGAGTGGATCAGAACCAAGTGTTGGGCTGGACCAGTGCAGTTCACCTCTGACCTCAGCCATCTACCAGTGGTCACTTTGAGAGAGATCCTTTTTTCTGCCTCAGGCTCTGTTTTCTCAGTCTTATCCCCTGTCATCAAATGGGGATGATCACAGTGGCCACCTCATAAGGTCACCATGAAGACAGCATGAGGCGTGGAGGCCAGGACACTGTGGACACAGCGTGAGCTTACTGAGAAGCCGCGAGTATTTCTGACCTCTCTTTCTAATCTGCCTATCATATTTTAAAACACCAGAAGAGAAAATAAACCAGAATGGAACCAAAAACAAGCAGCAGGACGTGTGGATGCCCCGTGGGCAGGTGGCAAGTCGCTGCTTACTTTACTTCCTGCTCCCACACAACCACGTACTCATCTTTGTCTCCCTTACAGAATCCTCATTCTACCCACTAAAATAAATGCACCTTGAAATGAGAGATGCCTCTTATTTTGAGACTCCAGTAACCTGCTCTAGAGATAACTCATTTGTCTGTCTTGTTCTTTTAGAAGTCTTATCCCCAAAGGTGGGCAAAGGACTTGCTTCCTTTGTGTGTTTTTATTGAGGGTCATCTTGTGTCCTTAGTGGAAGAGAGTAGGGAGAACCACTGCCCGCTGGCCAGTTGTCTAACTCATTTTTATTTTATTTTTGATGCTAGGGACTGAATCCAGGACCTTGCTAGGCAAGTGCTCTACCACTGAACTACACTGTGAGTTCTGTCTGACCCACTTTTATTGAACACCTATTGTGTGCTCAACCCTGGGATAAGAGGTTCACTGACCTGGTTGCCCTCTTTTCTACTTGTTTATGATTTTCAACATCTTGTAGACTGACATCTTTGAGAGATCTGGTCAGGAGCCAGTCATTGGAACCATGTTTGGAAAACTGTAAGCTGGGCTCCCTTATCCAGGTCAGATCTAGCCTTAGACCTTAAAGTCATCAACACACTGTCAGAAAATAGAAAACTCTGCTAAAAAAAAAAAAACAATAAAGTGAGTCAGGACAATTAAAATGATTTAGGCATCTGCTTATAACTATGCCTGAGTGTTTTTTATATGTCACAAGGTGATTAAAAACAGGATTATAAAAAAAAAAGTACAGGTCCTCAAAAACAACAACAGCAAAAAGACAAAGCATGATTCCTGCTTGAGACCAAGGTTTCAATCTTGTTTTGGAACCAAAATAAACACACATGCGGTGACAGCAGGTAACACTGCCTGCTATGTAATTAGGTCCAAAATTGTGAGGTACGGGTGGAAGAGTCGTAGGAGTTCAGAGAAGGAGCTCACGGGGGTGGAGGAGTTTGGGAGCTTCTGGAGAAGGCTGGGGCTCAGGGGAGACTTGCCATGTGTGGCTAAGTTGGGCAGAGGGGAGGAAGTGGACATTTTTGAGTGGGGAGAAGCCCACCAGGCATAGTTGAGTGGCAGGTGTCCACAGAGGACAATATTGTCATGATAAGGAGGTGTCCTTTCCTGGCACAAAACATCAGCTTTACCCCACTGCCAGAAGGGTGTATGAGGTTTCTATTGCTGCAGTAACAGGTAAGCACACACCCTGACTTCAAAGGACATAGGGGTATCATCTCATAGTCATGTAGGTTACCAGTCCAACATGGCCCTCTCCAGGCTAGGATGGAGGGCTCTTTAACCACTGAGCCACATCCTCCCGCCCCTTTTTATATTTTATTTAGAGACAGGGTCTTGCTTGGTTGCTTAAGACTTCACTAAGTTGCTGAGGCTCATTTTGAATTCACAGTCCTCCTGCCTCAGCCTCCCAGGCTGCTGGGATTACGAGCCTGTGCCACCACACCGGGCACAGCCTGGCTTCTTTCTGAGGGCTCTGGGATGACATTTCCCTGTCCTTTGCAGTCCCTGGAGAGAGCACAGTCCTCAACTCATGGCCCTTCCCCCATCATCAAAGTCAGCAGCAGGAGACTTTCACCTTGGCTTGTTCCAGTCTTGCTCTCCACCATCCCTTCTCCCTGCCTCTCCTTTTCTGCCTTCCTTTTTCATTTTTAAGGACCCTGGGGATTACATTGCTCTCCAAACCAGGATAATTTCTTCATCTCAAGGTCGGCTGATTGGCAGCCTGAGATTGCCTCTTGCTATGCAAAGTTTCAGAGATTAACATGGGCATCTTTGGGGGCCATTGTTCTACCTACCAATAAGGTATCATTATTTATATTTTGTCAAGGGGATACTGAGATTCAGAGAAGTTAAGTCACTTTCTCCAAGTCAGAGATCAGGAAGAGTTAGAGCTGGGGTCTGTGTCCCTGTTCAGATCTGCCAGTGGCTCTACAGAGTCCTCTGGGGTCCAAGGCTCTGAGAGGCACTGGGGTCCTCTGAGGTCTTCCCTCACTGTACTTATGCCAGTTAGTAGAGGAGACCCCGGTTGGAGCCTGAAACCCTCCTCCACCCCTCATTCAGGAATTTTCTTGTCCCCATGGGAACAGGTGAATTACTAGACAGCCTTGCTGCCATCTGTTCCTTAGCAGGGCCCCTCCTGTGGGACCACAGCACTGAGAGAACGTGGCGGGTCTGCATGTCCCTGCATGGAGCCCTCTTTCCACAAGAATCATGTTTTCTTGTTTCTTTGGAGTTTATTGAAGAATTTATAAGTACCAAAGGTGGGCAAAGGGTCTTGGTGGTCTGCCATTGTCCCAAGGAAAAAGAAGAATAGCGTCAGAACACCTCTCTGCCCTTTGAATGGTGGCCCTCCCAGGGCCTCTACCAAAGTCTCAGGTGTTTTCCTGTTGTCCACCCACTTTAGCAGAGCATCTGGCCCTGGGGCCATTCTCTAGGTTGAAAAGCCCCACCTTGAGAGAGGTCTCGATGGTTCAGTTAGCATCTGTACCTTGCATTGACCAGCTTCTGTATCTGGCAAGAGTAATCAAGATTGAAAGCTGCTCACTGATTTTCATTTCCTGCTGTCAGTAATTTTTAGCATATTGAGATTTAAATAAAGCAAACAAATAAAAAACAAAACCAGAGTGTGACTGGGCATGGTGGCACACATCTGTAATCCCAGAGGCTTGGGAGGCTAAGGCAGGAGGATCAGGAGTTCAAAGCCAGCCTCAACAACTTTAGCAAGACCCTAAGCAACTTATTGATACCCTGTCTCTAAATCAAATATTTAAAAAGGCCTGGAGATGTGGCTTAGTGGTTAAGTGCCCCTGAGTTTAACCCATGTTATCAAAAAACAAAACAAAACAAAACATAAAACAACAGTGTGGTTTGTCTGGAGAAGAGTAGAGGCTGTCCCTCCTGGCAGCCCCAAGTGCACAGCCGTGACTCCCAGCCTCCTCTTCCCCTTTCCTCCTGCCCCAGTGCCTGCAGGCTGCTAACTGGTACCTGCCCTTCTGCTTTCTCCCTGCCTCTCCATGAGGAAGCTTCTGCACCCTGCCCTCTGGGTGTAATCCTTCTCCCCATTAAGGGACAATACCAACTCTATCTCCTGTGTGGGGCTTTCCCACTGTCCCTGTTGGAATGAATTCCCTCTGACCTTTTCCTCTTATGATTAGTACTATAAGTACAGCATAAACTATCTGCTTGGAACTATCAAGATGAAATGCCAGTTCCATGACAGCAGTGTGACAGGGACCTTGGCTGCCTGCATTTTTGGCTGTGTCCCTAGTACCTGGCACAGTGCCTGGCCCGTAGTTCTTGCTTATTGAATGAATGAATGAGTGAGTCATTCTTCTTAAAATAATGATACTAACAATTATCGATTGCTTATTTGAAACAGGTACTGCACAACTTAGAGGTGTTTTTGAGCTAATATTCACTGCAACTCAATGAGTTAAGATTCTTAGTCCAAACTTTCAATTAAGGAAGTTGAAGTTTGGGGCTCAGGTGGTAAGCAGTGGCTCCAGGATTCATCGCAAGGTCAATCTGACTCTGGAGTCCATGCTTTTAAATGACTAGACCAGTAATTCTAATGCTGTGGATCCCAGATCGGGAGCATCAGCAGAATTTGTTAGACATGAAGATTCTTAGACTCCAAGCCAGACCCATGCATCAGAAAGTGTGGGAGCTGGATCCTGCAATCTGTTTTGACCAACAATCCTGGCAATCTTGATGCTCACTCAGCTTGGGGGCTACCTTCCTAGGCCCTGATAAGATGGTTCTCAAATTTGACTGATCATTAGAGTTCCCTTGGGAGCTTTTAAAACTTGATGCTAAGGCCATGCTTCCAACCAATTACATCAGCATCTCTGGATTGGGGGTCGGGAACCTGGACTAGTATTTTTTTTTTTTTTCTTCTCCTATTGCCTCTCAAGTGCAGAAAGGACGAGAACCTCTGGTATATGTCTTCTGCCTGTGGATTTTGATTAACCCCTTGTAAGAGAGTGTTTTTTAGACTTCAACATGCATACCAAGCACCAGGAGCTGTTAGGAGGGTGTGGTCTCTGAACCTGGAGTGAGACCTGAGATCTACATTTTTACAAGCTCTCAGATGTAGCTGATGCTTCTGGTCTGGAGACCACACTTTTAAACAGCCAGGTATTGCATTTTCGACTGTGCTGTCCAATATGGTAGCTACAAGCCACATTTGACTATTTAAATGTAGGCAAATTAAAATTAAATAAAATTAAAAACTCAGTTCTTCAGTCACACTACCTGCACTTCAAGCCTCATGTGGGTAGTGACCGTGGTGTTGGACAGTCCAAATGTAGAATATTATGTTATTCTAGAAAGTTCTCTCCAACCTTGCTGCTGTAGAAAGGGAGTCTTTGATAGTAAGCACAGTGTATGCCCAGGACACTCTTGCATACAATGAAATTCTAACAAAAATTTTTTCAGTAGTTTTTAGTGAAAAAATTGGTAAAATGTCAGTATCAAAAAGAATTAAATTTTTAAAATGTATACTAGAAAAATTATTAATTAAAAATAGCTGTTCAAAAGGCATCCCCTGCCTCCTTTCCATTTAAATAAAATATACTCGAGGCTTCCATAGGCAAAAAAAAAAAAAAAAAAGAAAGAAATAAAGAAAAGACAAGAAAAAAGAGGCACTGGACTGTCTCCAGCCCCACCTTTTCCCCCAGGACACCTTACTTTCTGCCGCGGTGAAATGACCTTTCAGGCTTGAAAGGAATGGTCTCTGGTGCCCCCTACAGGACGGTCCTGGAATTTGCTGGATTAGTTTGAGATCAAGCATCCAGGGAGGGGAGAGGAACGCATTGGCTTGTGGTTAGCCCTGGTGGGGAAAGGCTCAGTTTTAACTCCCACAAACTCAACCACCATGACATCACTCTGCTCCTCCTCCCTCCTCCAAGAGGGCTCCCAGTCACACCATCCAGTCTGCAAGATCAGGCCTTCAGGAGCCCCCAGAGGTCACCTGCTCTGTATCTCTAGGTGGCTTAAACTCCAGCTTTCACATCTAGATTCTCTAAGCCCAAAACTTTCCAAGTAAACCCACTCCCTATAGTCTTTAGTTTTGTTTAAAATGAAAATAAAATAAAGGAAAGGATAAGTGTGACTTTTCTTCTGGGGACCAGATGTATTGGGGTGGGAGAGGGAGAAAGAGTTAGGACAATCCTAAAGAAAAGTGCTTCTATGCCCAGAATAAAGTCAGATATGTTCATCTTATACATGTACGTGTATATGTGTGTTCATATATGTGTGTACATATATATTTGTCAGATAAAATTATCTCATGTATTCTGCCAAATAGCACTATAAAGTAGTGTCATTTAGACCCATTTTACAGATGAGGAACCCGAGGCTTAGAGATGTTAAATAACTTGCTGACAGCCATGTAGAGTGTAAGTGGTGGATGCAGGTTTTGAATGCAGGCAACCTACCCTAAGGTCCATGTTCCTCTATTTGATACTATGCTCATTCTCAAAGGGTGAGTCTAATAGTCCAATCCAATCAGATCAAATGCTAAATGTAGCTTCCTCATAATTGTAGTCCTGTGACCAAAAGCCAACAGACTCCTTGAGAGGATTTCACTGGCACTCTCAAGTGAGAAAATAAATTAAGAAGTAACCCAATCCAGTCTTTAAAAAATGAGTTCATACAATTTCTATAACTTCTCATTTGCACCCTAACACTCCTTCTCAAACAGATTCCTCTTTTGAGCTTCTTGGTCTATCCTGCACAAATAACCAAATAAATAAAAATAATCCATGTTACTCCTGTTAGTCCATCTTGAAGTACTATCATTTTGGAGATTATGGGCTGCTTTTGAATTTTGTGTTTCCCAAAATTTGTATGTTGAAGCTTATCGCCAATGCAGTGGCATTAGGAGGTGGGACCTCTGGACGGTGATTAGTCATAATGACCTTAGCAGCCTTATAAGAAATGCCCAAGAGAGCTTGTTAGCCCCCCTCACTATGTGAGGACACAAGAAAGTGCCATCTGTGAAGCAGAGAATAAGCCCTTACCAGACACTGCATCTGCTGGCAGCTTGACCTTGAACATCCCAGCCGCTAGAACTGTGAGCAATAAATATCTGTTGCTTATAAATTACCCAGCCTAAGGCATTTTGTTATAGCATCCAAGTGGACTGCGATATGGAGCTCTCCTCTTTGCCTGAGCCTTTTGTTGTTTGAAGGGAGAGAACTTCATGGCCATCCATCTTGGGAGTGGAAATGAGAATGAATTGCTGTAATAGAGCAAAAGAGATGAACTTGTCATTAAGTTCTGTCTTCCTGATTGGGCCCTGAAGAAGGCAGTCCCAGCAAAGTGGAATGCTAAAAGTTTGGATATATTTCAGAGAGCTGACTGCTGTTCCCGTAGCTGCTATAGTAGCTAAAACTGCTTCTAGAGAAATTATGCTTCTGTAAGAGATTTCCAATTGTGTTCCCTTGATATTGCTTTGTCAGGGACAGGCTTTAAATAAGATGCCCTCTGTAGGTAGCAGAGATTCTAAATCTTCATTGACTTGCATGGCTCTGTTATATGCCAAATTGGAAATAACTTCCTAAAATGAACGTCTTCAAGGAATGAATTCAGCAGCAGGTTTTCGTAGATGCCAAAACCTCTCCAGATGGCTGTACTTCATCTGGGCTGTTATTGGAACAGCCTCCTTGAGCAACCTAAATCTCTAGGACTGTATGTATATTTACCTTTGCATCATCTTAAAAAAAAAATAAAAGATGCCTTGATTCTCTTCCACAAGATTGGGGCCTTGCTGGATAGAACTGGGTAGCAGATCAGGTAGGGAGAAATGAACACCACAAAGCAGCTCAGAGGCACAAGAGCATGACGTAATCAATTGAACTCCTATATGCAAGTGACCCAAAGATGGGTAAAACAGAGATCTTGCCTTTATGAGATGCGGGTAGTTTAATTGAGTAGGTACTGTATGAGGAAGAACTGCAAGATTATAGCAA
This sequence comes from Sciurus carolinensis, assembly GCF_902686445.1. Classification (NCBI taxonomy): domain Eukaryota; kingdom Metazoa; phylum Chordata; class Mammalia; order Rodentia; family Sciuridae; genus Sciurus; species Sciurus carolinensis. Next base: position 127,771,003 of record NC_062217.1, on the reverse strand, counting down.
TTTGGAGGAAGAACAGATGGAGGAAAGTAGACGATCCTAGCCCAGACTAGATTTCAGGTATCTGAAAAGTAGACATATTTCTCCTAGAGAACTTTTTCACACAAGTTGTGATCCACTGGTAGCTGATGACCTGGAAACTTACTTGAAATGAAAGTTCTCCACCCAACACCAAACCTGCAGAATCTAACTCTCTTAGGGGCAGGGTTTAGGAATCTGTTTTAGGAAAACTTCCAGTTGGTTCTTAGGATAAACTGACCTTGGCAGTGTATAAGAAACACCTGGGGAGCTAGGACATCCATCTCTTCCTGTCCAGGCCAGACTGTACTTCATGCCAAGTACATCAGAATCTCTAGGGATAGAACTCAGCCAGCAGAATGACTCCAGTTCCCAGAATCATTTCAACATACAGCCAGGGTGGAAAAGCCCTGCAAGGTGGTGGTTCTTAAACCAAAGGAACACACCTGAATACCAGAGAAGAATTTTAAAACCCACAAAGAGTTTTAAGCTCCTTCTAAAATCTATGGAGTTAGATACTCTGATCAAGGACAGTTGTTCAAGAGCATGGACACCACGTAGTCTAGGTCACTGTTTCTTCAAACTTTAATGCACATGAGAATCCCACAGAGGTCTGGTTGAAATAGATTTCTGGGTTCCATCCATAGAGTATAGGATTCATTGCATCTGGTGAGGCTTGGGGATTTGCAATGTGAATCAGTTTCCAAGTGATGCTGATGCTGCTGATCTGGGAACCATGCTCTGAAGTCTACTGGTCCAGCCTAGTGTGCGGCTGAAGTTGAATTCTAGTAGTGGCTGCTATGACAGTTTCCAGGATTTTCTATTCCAGTAAACCTTGCTATTTGTATGCTCCAAACTATCAGTATTTTTGCCGATGCAATCCCTTATTTCAAGATGTTTTAGAAATTAGTATCTGAATCATTTACATCTTGAGATAGAACCAGTATATTGTATTCCACACTATGATTTCAACTTGAGAAGAGGAGCCCTCTTTAGGAAACCTTCTTATCTCCCCTGTAATTCCCGTGCAGGGCCATCAAGTCCTGGGTTATTAGTGAGAGGGAACCCTCTTGGCTTGTGTTTATTGCTTCCTAATATCTCCTCCAGAGCCAGTTTGGTTGTTATCTCTTCCTCATCTCCTGGGATTGGGATAGGGTCAGCTCATCAAGGGAAAGCTCCTTAAGGAAGAAGGTGTGTTAGAGATTAGGGGAAAAGAAGCAGAGGAGAAAGCTCTCTTTTCTGGACCCTGACCTCTATTTCTCTAGGAATAGAGCCCTTCAACCTGCTTCTCCTGGGAAGGAATTCTCCAAGGGCCTAATCCCTCTCCAACCACAGGACAACTTATTTTAACAAGAATTCTTTACCTATCCTCTTACCTGAGCTACTTACACCTGGACTAGCCTGCTTGCAAGGGTAAGAGTGGATGATGGGTGATGACCATTTCCATTTTTCATAAAACACAGTGCCTAACTTGAATTAGATATCAAATGCCAGTATGATGCTTCTTTGCTCCCATATCACGATCACTAAATTTGAGTTCTCCTTTGAAGGCGGAATAGGAATTTGGTAGACCACCACCCAAAAGGGTACCATCAACTTGTTATTCCTGGGTGGATTCCAAAACCTGTCCCTGCTCAAATCAGGGCACAGCAGACTCCTCCTCCAACCCCAAACAAACTCAGTGTCACAGTCCTTGTCCTATGTTATCTACCCTCCTTTTTCACTTTAATTATTTGCTTTTCTATGAATTTCTTCTCTTTTAATTCTCTCTGGCCACCTGGTCAGTAGGTACCAGCCACTCTCACCTCTAAATTGCAGATACATTCCATCTCTGTGACTTTGGAGTTCCCTATCTGGCAGGCATTCACCCCTCCTGTCAGCTTACCGGAACACAAGTTATGATCTCGCCTCTTCCAAAACCATTATCATCCAAACCACTCTTTTGATTCTAGGTAGTCTGTCTCTTTTGTTTGTTTTTGCAGTACTGGGAATTGAATGCTGTATTTTTACAAATAAACATGCCTTGGCTCATCAACCCATCCCACTTGTCTATTTTTTTTGTAAATAAAGTTTTATTAGAACCAAGCCATGCTCATTCATTTACATATTGGCTATGACAGTGCTGTGGATACCCAGGGCCACAAATCCTAAAATGTTTACTCTTGCTGTTTATAGAAAGGCTGTTTATAGGAGCTGTGATTTTTTTTTTAACATTCCTCTAAATGTCTAGCCAGTGTTTTTCACATTATAACTCTAATCAATTATGATAAACAGGGCATAAACCCTCTTCTGAGATCATTAGAAATGCAATAGTAATAAACACTTTGGTTGTTGTTATTGTAGCTACCATGTACTGTGTAGAGGTATTGGACTAAGCTCTCTGCATGTCTGTCTCATTTAATCCTCTTCAGTCAGGTAGCAGAATCTGGAATGTAGAGAGGTGAACTGTCTGATCAGCTGTGTGTCTGTAGCAGGCAGTGCAGCAAGCATTAGAATTCAGGTCTTTGTAATCTCATAGCCTGAGCTTTTATGACTTCTAGTACCTCATGTTCTGTTCTGGTCCTTATATATGTTGAGAGTCAGAAATCTTCAAAAACTCAATCAGATCAGCACATAAACCAAACCCCCAAAAGGGCTGAGAGGAGATGGAGCAAGTGACCCTGAAAGGGGGGCCTCCTGACATGTCCTTCCTTAGGTTCCTGGCTCCCTCTTGCTTATGTGGCACCAGCCCCCCATAAATGCAGCATTGTCATCATTGTCTTCGTGTATTCACTCCCTCAGCACACCTGGGGACAGGTGGAAACGTAAGGTATTGTTTGCTGTGCTCGCCTTTGCGTTCAGGTCTTGGGTAAGATCTCTTCCCCTGCTGTGGGAAAGATGAATCAGTCAACTCCAGGTTACAAAAATAAATATTTACAGGGAAATGAAGATAACCAATGGGTGAGGCACAGGAAACAGAGGCTGTCTCTAGAAGGAGAATGAGTGTCCCTCTTAAAAGGGTATCTGTGGATCACCCTTGGCTGATTCTTGCCATATTACCTTTTCAATGGACATCTCAAAGCTCCTCCTCCTCGTGCTCTTCCTCCTCAAAGTTTATTTTTTTTCTCTCATAGTCACTTGCGCTTGGAAGCTGGTACAGGTTGCCACATTGTTTTTCTGCTTGACACATGGAATTCTGGTGTTTTCTCTCTAGGAAATGGTGTCTTAGGCTGTTTCTCTTCTTACCACATCTGTTGTCCAGCATCATTACAAGCCTGTAATTTGGCACCTGCTGGCAACACAGAACAGCTTTGCATCAGATAAATAAACCAACCAAGATTCTTACTGGGGTAGGTGGATTTCTTTTTAGAAAAATTTAAAAAACTACAAGTTGAATCTGAAAACTGGGTTGGAAATCTTTTTTCTTATGCTATAAGTTTAGTGTACGTTGTCTGAGGACTTCTTATTTCTATTTAAATTTTTTTTCTTTTTGCTTTTATTCATTTTATACAACAGTAGCCTCCCTTGGATTATTACCAGTGAGGAAGAAGGAGGCAGAGCCCACTGGGACCTAGGGACCCAGGCTTTCCCATGAATTGACCTGCCTAGGAGTGTGCCCTCCTGCTGCAGCCTCAGAGGCTGTCCCCTGTCCCACACTTCAGCTCTACTGCATTTTCCAGGGTGCTATTCTGAAAGATTTCTTGTGCAGTTCTGCCACCTAGTGAGAGAAAATAGGAATGGAAAACATAGTTGCCATCAGAATTCTGTCTTCTGGCTAATTAACCTCAGCTGAAATAAGTTCCTAAGCTTTTCACTCTTGGAAGGTAAAACAGCCCTCATAAGGGCCCCAGCCTAAGTGGAGAAGCCTGAAAATGACAGCTGTCAGGCAAGTAGCTAGACATTGCTTTGACATCTGTGTTCAGGCTAAGCATGAATTCCCCTACAGAACTCACCTAAATGGACTTCCAGGGCAGGTCAAGGGCAAGAATTCTAGCCTGATTCTAAAGGAAAGATGTCACACATTTTCACTGAGATGAACGTCTATCTTCTATGGTTTGTGCAATCTTTATAAGCCTCAGTATCATATTTTCCTTCTGTCTTTTGACTGAATTGGCTTTGAATTTGAAAGAAATATTGAAGTGATCTGTCACTACTTTCTACTTGTCAGACTGTCAGCTTCAAATAATAAAAGAAGGCCCAGATTCTGAGTAGATATGTTTTTCAAACCTAAACAGAAATGGGAACTTTATTAATAAACGGGAATCTAGTCATAATGTCTGCACCCCAATGCAGTAGAACTGATTTATGAACCAGAGCTATGGTATTTCAATGAGAACTCGCTGTGTTAGTGTGATAAGTGCCATTATTTCATTCTTGCTCCCTGGGAGCAAGTTAGTATGATCTTCCCATTGACTACCATTGGGCAGGTCCCAAAGGTCATTTCTGTGGAAGATAATAGGGCTTTTCATAAGATACGCTTTCAGTTGCCTAGCAGATGCAATATAATATGAGGCAAAGAAAAAAAGGAGTGGATATTTTTATCCTGAGTTGTCATTGCTTGTATCATTTCATATATAGAGAAGAAGACTTTTATTTTTTTTCTATCATGGCATCTCTGTCATTTTTTAAAAACTTCCTGGCTGGTGCAAAGTAGAAAAAATTATTTTTTAGAAAAATAATGGGAACAAGCACAAGGCCCTGGGTTCAATCCCCATCACCGCAAAAAAAAAAAAGAAAAATAATGGGAAGAAACTGAATGAGGAGTAAGAGCCACAACACAAATGGAAAGTTTAGGACTTTCAAGGAAGAAACATATTAAAGACGTTGGTTGAGTTATTCCAGGACTAACAAGAATCGGGCTCAGCTGTGGTTGGTCAAGGAGCACACCGATGAGGTTCAGGGGCTGCTGTGGGTCAGGTACTCACCAGAGTAGGAAAACACACGTGACCTGTGGGTGCAGATACCCTCACCCAAGCTCCTTCCAGGGGTTCTGCATAGCAAAGGAAAACAACTCCTTCCAGAGGGGCGGGAGCTGTAAAGTAATCCTGGAACCAGGTTTTGAGGGCTCCTTATGTTCCAGAATCTTTAAAAAGTGATCAGTAGCATGTGCAGGGGTGGGAAACAGGGAGATTTAGGCGTATGTGTGTTTTAAAATAGCCACCCATCTTGAAATAGCAATTTAGAAATATGTGTGGAAAGGAACTCTTTGTGATTCTTAGTTCCAATGGGCCGATTTATGAAGTCAGTGTTGTCTCTCTTCCCTGCTGCTGTGTGTCCAGCCTGGCCACCCTTTATGCCATAGACCTTGAGCAGACCTTGGCTAAAACCCCAAGATATACTCCCTAGCCATTGTCAGCAGTGATCTGTGGAATGGATTGGAGCAGGACACCTGGCCTTGGGCAGGGTTCATGTGTCACCCAGGAGAAGATGCATCAGCCTGCCGAGTCAGAGGAGGCTGTCTTATGTCCATGGAGATGAATGAATCAGAAAGCCAGATGGGGCCAGCTCTCCAGACATGAGGAGTTACAGAGTACTAAACTGAAAGAGCTTTGGAAACATCATACCCACCCCCCTTATTTTACTTATGAGAAAACTGGAGCCCAGGAATGCAAAGGAATTTGTCCAAGTTTGGTCCACCAATGAGTCAATTCCTTCATTTCTTCAATAATGATGTCCTGAATGTTGCCCACGTGTCTGGCTTTGTTCTGGGTGCTAGGGTTATATAAGGAGCTGAAGAAGCACGTCACAAGTTAGTCTAAAAGAGAACCCAAACTCAGAATGGAAAGCGTCTCAGGGCAGAAAAAGAGAGGAGGGATAAGAAATTCACCTTAACCTTCTACAGTTTGGGTACTGATTGAACGATCATTTGCAATGCTGGTGACTTTCAAGCTCCTAAGATGCCACTGCTTAGCACTTAGCACTGCAGAGGTACTTGGGAGATTATCTGCTTAGACTTCTTCTGTACTTCAGACCCAGACTGTGGGTTCCATGGTGGCAGGTGCCTTTCTCAGTTCTGTTCTACCCCCAAAACTGAACAGAGCAATAGACACATGGGAGACACTCAATGACTATCCAGAATGAATCATGGAATGAATAACAAAATGATCAGGGTTCCTAATTTCCATTCTATAGCAGAGAAATCAGCAAAATTCATCTGTAACTTGTCAGGTAGTAGATATTTGGGACTATAGGGGCCTTCCAGTTCCTATTCAACTCTACTATTGTAGCATGAAATGAACTACAGACAATATGTAAAAGGATAGATAAATAGATAGATACCAATAAAACATTATTCCTGGACACTAAATTTGAATTTCATATCATTTCCATGCACTGTAGATAGTCTAATGTTTTTCAACTATTTAAAAATGTGGAGAAATGCATTCTTAGTTTGTGGGTTGTACAAAAACTGGTGATGGCCCAGGTTCATCTCACAGGGTTTAGTTTACCAACTCTGCTACAGAAGGCAGATGCATGGTTAAGCTAGAGATTTTATGAGGCTTTTAATTGATCGATTTATTCATGTTTTTCAACATTTATTGAGTTCTTGCTCTGTACTAGGCATGCTCTGTACTAAGCATGGGATAAATAAACAGAACTATGATTAGTCACCAGTATAAAAACAAGATCATTATCCTTGACAGGTCAGATCCTTGAAAGATGAGTCATGACTGTGTAGTACATAAGAACCCCACAATCTATTCGATTAATGTCTAGGAAACACTCTAAAACTAATTGGGGATTTCTAGTAACAGCATTCACATGTCACAAGTATCTTTTGAACATTCCACATTTATAGATCGGAAAACCAATGGAGATAGAGTGATTCTCCCAGCATCTCTAGGTAGATTTGCCTGTTTAATGCTCAACAACTTCCTGCTACTTCTAGCTCATCCTTGCCTAGTGGAGTATTCCAGGGAGTTTTCAGATAACTTCCCTGGAGGCCAGAGAGAAAGGTTTAGAAAAAATATTTTCCTCCTCATTTGGTTTGGGTCTTCCCAGTCTTCAACTGATCAAAACTAGAGGTGAAAGTGTTATCTCTGAATTGTAATCAGAAAACAATAAAAACCCCATTGTCTACATCCTGAAGATGCAAGTGGTAGAGGAAAATATTAATTAAAATAGAACCAAAGTAAGATTAGAACGGTGAAAAGTTTTACTTTTCCTGTTCATCAGATTCTTGGCTGTCTTAATTCAGCAATCTGTTCTATTCCATCAACAACAATTTTCCGATCCTCCTGAATCCTTTTGGGGATTCCAGGGCAAATGGCTTTAAACAAAAACTTAATTGTCTGCAAGATTTTATTTCCTTACTGGAATGGTTTGGTCCACAGCATTATCTGCATGGGGGAATAATTTCCTCAGCTGCTGTCTGGGTTATAGTTCCTTGCTCCTCAGATTACAGTTCTCACATAAAAGGATGTTTGGAATGGGAACACCTGGGGTGTCAATTGTGGGTGCCTTTAACTGGCCCAAAGTAATAACAATGTAAGTAGAATCAGTGTGAGGTCTGAAAACAGGCAGAGTAAGGAAAGAGCAGAATTTGAGAATGTCATCTGGATGGAGAAATGACTCATTCGACAGATACGTAGTGATCAAACCACGGCACTCATCATGCATGGTATATGGGGAAATGTAAGATACAAGGTCAACCTAGCATAGCTTCATCCATTCAATATATGGATGTGGGAATATGAAATACCTTGTCCAATGGGAGTTTAAGGTCTTTGATGAGTAAATATGACAGAAGAATGAATTAATAACCCTGAAGAGGAAACATGAGAAGATATTTATTTGCATACATTTAAATGTATGTATGCAAATGTATTTTGCTTTGGATATAGTCCATGTGTTGATTACACAATACATTTACATATGTGTGCACATGCATAATTGAATTAGGAACTGAATGATGGACTCTCATGTGTCTGTTATAGATCAGGTATCCAGTTGATCCAATGCACTAGCTAATAATAAAACCAGATGGATATGCCAGTGAATTCAAATGGGAAATCCTTCCTGTCCTGCTTGCCTTGACTTGAATGAATGAATATAGGCATCAGTAAAACAGAGGTTATTTATTTCCTTATTCCACATCTGTTGTTGAAGGCCATCATGTGGGCAAAGGCCACGGAGTGGGCAATGTTTCCATCAGCAGACGAACAAACAAAACCTGTGACTGACCATATTCAGTGGATGGAAGAGCCTTGGGGGGACTGGGACCCATAGAAAAATAAACTAATAAGTCAAGAACGGGGTGTCAGCTCCCTGTGTGTATTTCTTGGCAAGCGTGAAAGCAGACCTAAATTATGAGTTGTTGAGTCTCCTGCTTGGATCTTTTCAGTTCTTAATTTGAAAGGAAGCTTGGTGCCAAGGGAGCATAGCAAAGGAAAGGAGTGACCTCAATGAGTAAGAGAAATTGAGGCCTATGGGGACTGTGTGAGTTTACACAGGTACATTGATAAGACTCAACGGCTGTTCGATCATGTGCAGATGCTTTGCAAGGCCTGTTGTATTTGGTCATCTTTGTGAAGTGAGTGTTATTGCAATCCCCAATCACAGACCTCTTGGAACATCACGTTTGTATCACGTAACTACTAAGTAGCTTAGTCACACCTAGAATTAGGGGTCTGTTGACACGTTCAACATTCCCCATGTGGTAATGAGAGCTACGACAGGCCCCTACCCTCTCGGTGCTCACCAACTGGTCTAGGGAATTCAGAGGAGTGACTTATGGTCTGACTTGGAACTACATGTATCGTTTGTTGGAAGCTGGAAGCTGGAGGATGTGCCCATGGTCATGGAGACCTGCCAAGAAGCTGGACTGGAGCTGAGCCTCAGAGCATGAATAGGGTTCCACAGATGGAGTGGAGGGACAAGAGCCTTCCAGACAGGAAAAAGGAAGCAGGGGGAGGAATTTCCACCATGCCTTGGGGAACGATTAAGTAACCTAGTCTGGATATTTCGGAGTGTGTAGGGAGGTAGCTGAGGGATCCACAGTCAGAGCTGATGGTGGTTTACTCTGGGGCAGGCTGGCCCACTGAAATCCTTGGGGAAGATTGGGAGAACTGGAGATAAACCTTCCCTCCACCTTGTTATATCCTTCTCTTGGACCCCCTCCTGCAGATGCATAATGGATGGCAATCATCCACCTCTCCCACCCACCCAACCCTTTATTTCATATGATTTGATTCATTCAGCAGATACTCACCTGTGTATCTGCTGTGTTTCAGGCTCTGTGTTAATCCTTAGCTAAGTTACTAACAGGAAAGTTTCACTCATGTTTGATGAATTCACGCATGAGCAAATGAACAAATATAAAGGAGAGCCCTGGGCTCGTGGGCTCACTCATGGAGGAGAGGTGAGTAAGGAACATCAGTGAGGTCTCTAAGCATGGCCGGCTATTACTAGGGAGCAAACAGAAGAGACAACCTGAGGTCCCAGGGAAGGCTTTACAAAAAGAGGTGGGTGTGGGTGGGTTCATGGATTCAGAAGTAGCACTTTGCTAGCTAGAGAAGGGGAAATAGGTCAAACTGAGGGTTAGGGTTTGCAAACTAACCAGTGCCTTAAAAAAGTGGGATAAAAGTTAGAAAGTGGGTGCAAGTCAGGTTGAACCAAGGAGGAGGGTAAGCATAGAAGATGCAGGAAAAATGTTCCTGTCTCACATGGAATAGGACCATTCGGTTCAAGGTCATTTCTGCCTCCCCTTAGGCAAGCCCTAGGCACAAATGGTGTTGCTCTGGGAAGTTTTCCAACTCCAAACCCAAGGCGAAACCCATCTTTCTCCTAAGAATATCTAAGACTAGATGCCCAGAAATTTAAGAAGAAAGAAAAGGCAGTGATAGAAGAAAGAAGTCTGAATAATGTTCCCGGGCTATTATTTTCCTAAAACAAAAGCAAGAAATGAAGTATCTTTTAATAGCTGACCTAGAATGCCATCCTGGGGGCTTAGGAAAAAAAATCAACATGTATTAGAGCTCTCACAGACCTTGGATGCTTTATGGCACCATCTAAAATTGCTGGTAAAATTATGACCTTGTAATTCACAGCTGGGTCATATATTCTCTATTCCACAGTGTAATTTATGTACCCAGCCAGTTGCTTTGAGGAAGAATAGAGGAAAGGCTCACACAACCCAAAGTTTATCAAGTGCTGTTACTTTTAATGTCTGATGTCTTTAGCCTAAATGTGTTGTCAGAAGCACATTTAGGGTGTGCTGTTTGTCAAGGTTATTATCCCAGTTCTTGCAGGATAGGGTGTGGGTGTGAGGAGTACACACCTGCTGCAGGTTTGCTAGCCAGGCTACTATGTCCAAAATATGCAGTTTTCTTCTTCTACCGAAAAGAGCTATCACTGTAAACCCCTTCTTCCTTGAAACAAAACCTAGGTAGCTACCTAAGCTTGATCTTTACTTAGGAAACTTAACTTCCCCTCAAAAACTTTGTCCCCCAGTGGGGGAAAAAAAAGAGAGAGAGAGAGACTCTGCAGGACAACTTATTCAACAGCCATAATTGGTTCTCAGGTCAGCGTGGCATTAACCTCAGCCATGGATCTGAAGAGGAAAACAGCTAGGAGCAAGCCAAGACCCACGGATGAGGAACTGTGGGCAATATCAGACACATACAAGCGTCACTATTGTGACAAGGTGGAGGGGGAAAGAGAGGAGGCCCTGCAGCAGAATGATCCGAAGAGAAAGCCCCTGCCCTGAGGTCACAGACCTCCTTGAGGTCCAGGCTGCCCCCTGCCCATCTGGTTGACCTTGAGCATCCAAGTATAGTCTCTGGATTCTGCTGCCCTCACCTGTAATAAAGAGATGGGCCCTGACCTGTGCTAACTAAGGGAGATCAAGTATTTCATCTTTTAATCCTGAGCCCAGGAGCAGAGTCCATATTCTTCTCTAACTCTGCCTGTTTTAGTTTTATCTTCTTGCTTGGTGACCCTTTTGCCTCAAATGTTTTTAAGGGCAATGACCCGATTCAGACTTCCTTCTCCCTAAACATGTTTTCTTTTGTCCGGTGTCATTTCTGTCTTTTCAGTTGTTCCCCATTGTTTTCTCTGAGTCTCTAGAAATCTCATCCCTTCTCTGCACGCCTTCTGTGATATGGCCACGTGTTCTGTAGCTCTATCTCCTGATTCCTTTGACTCACTCCTTGCCTGCCCCCCGGCCACATGTACCAGGAGCCATGAGAAGGGTGGCAACTTACTGGGAGCAGGAGGAGGAGGAGCTTGTGGGGAGATTGTGATGTGGGTGACCAGAGACCAGAGCTCACTGCCGGGGCACTGAAGACGGTGCCAGGACACTGTTCCCATTAAAGGCAGTGGAGCTTGGAGATACTGCAGCCTCGTGTTCAGAAGCTCAAGGAAGGACAAAGGCCTGGGTGCTTTGCTTGATACATTGCACCCCAGAAGCCAGAAAAATGCTTCCAATTCCCCAGGATAAGGAACCTCTTATTTCTTTTCCAAGACAGTTTTATTTTATAGGATTGAGTTTTCACAAATGTGTGAACATCTTAATTTTGTATTTTCAAGATATTTTTAATTTTTTTTCTTTAAAAATAAAAGAGGTCATTTAAAGGTCATAGAAGCAACACAGAAAATATAAAAAACAGGAAAAAAACCATAAAAAACTTGATTCTACTTGAAAATCATTCTACATGTTGTCGTGTTGTTAGATAAATAAGCAAGAATTTATATAAAAAGGAGTTTGTTCTATGCCTATTTTTTTCTTTTAATTTTTTATAGTTGAAGATGGACAGCATGCCCTTATTTTATTTGTTTATTATTATTTTTTTTATGTGGTGCTAAGGATCAAACCCAGTGCCTCACCTGTGCTAGGCAAGCGTCTGCCACTGAGCTATAGCCCCAGCCCCTATACCTGTTTTGTTTTTTTTTTTTAATAAAATGGTAAATTTAAGTTTACTTGAAAGTAGAAAAACTTGGAAAAATAAGAAGAAATTGCTAGATTTCCTCCCACATCCTCCCTCCCTTGTATTGGTTATGTTACTCTTTTCACTTTGTCAAGGTTTTATAACATTCTTTTCTGGAGTTATGGTTCCCAGAAGAAAAATTCCCATTTTTATTCAGTCTTAGTAAGTATTTTCAAGTGTTCAGCATTTGCCCCAGGTCTGTTTTTGCATAGCATCTTCTTAATGCTTCAGCAGAGACCCTATTCCTGGAGAATCTGTCTCCACAAGACTGGGAGGGCGATGGTTGGGTTGAGGTTCAGGGTTGTGGAGATGAAGTCTCTGGGCAGATGGGAGAGGCAGCCTAAGCCATGACTGGGCATGCTCAAAGCAGAGCCGAGGTAGACCAAGGGTCATTGAAGCCCCATTGCCTAGCCTCAAACCTTTGCTACTGTGGGGATTAAATGAATTATTTTAAAATGATTGAAAGTATCCAACCCACTGTAAGTGTTGGTTCTTATTACGGAGTCTTTTTTTGAGATCAGTAGCAGGCAGGAGGGAATGCTCTGAGAATCTTGTTCTCTTCTCTGGTCCTTTGCAGGATCTTTTAAAATGTCAACTCCTTTTTAATCAGGTCATGTCGTTCACCTCTTTAAACTCTTTTGTGGCATTTCTTGTTCTTAGATTAAAACCCAGTCCTCAGCAGGCCGACTCCACCTTCCAAGCCATCTTCATCCGGGCTCTCCCTGCCCCAGGTTTCCAGGGCAGCCCCTGCCACTTGCCTGGCCCCAGAGCTTTGGGGCAGGAATTGCTCCTCTGTTGAATGGTGCTTGCCCCTGCTTCCCCCAGGGACAGGTCCTCTCTCACCCAACAGGTAACTCAGCCTGTTACCTCATTAGAAAGGCCTGGTCTGACCACCCCTACCAATGTGGCTCCTGTTAAAACTTATTTGCTTTGCAACCACTTAGAGCAACTTGTAATTATTTGTCTGTTTAACTGTTTATTTGTATGATCAGTGTGCCCCCCTAGGTTAAACCTCCCTGGACGGATGGGATCCTGGCTGTGTTATTCAGTGCCGTGTTCCCCTATAGCACAAAGCCTGGCACAGCGAATACCCAATAAATATTTATTGAATGAAATATCTGCATATATCTACATTTCTATCTCTAGCTTAAGTCAATCAGATTTTGAATCAGGACTGGGGTGGGGGGTGCATAGAAGAAGAGATTTAGAAAGCAGGTGACAGTTCATTGAGTATCCTTTGGTGGCCACACTGTGTTGGATGCTTTGTGCTGTGTTTCACTCAGTCTTTACAGCGACCAGTGAACTGGTCATTTTTCCATTTTACAAATGATACTGGGAAAGTTAATCAGCAGCAGAGCCAGGACTGAAAACTTCTATCCTTTAGATAATGTTGCCTACTAAAGAAGTATGGCATGGTCACTACCAATCAGCACTGGGCAGATGGCAGGGAGCCCTTTCTTTACAGATATGAGTTGCACATGCAGGTCCCAGAAAGAGTGGTTTCAAATGTCAGGCTAAAACCAGCAGCAACCTTAAAAGTAGAATCACCAGGGTGGGCTTGCCTCATCAAAAGGGAAGCAAAATCGACATGTTCATCAGCAGAATTTGGGAGATGAGATGGAAATTATGGAATGCTTTTCTAGAAAAAGTCACCACCCTTCTCTTCCCAAAATGTATTCCATAGAACGTTGGGTTACTCTCTCTGAAAGTTGGAAGGCATTTTCTGAATTTTATGGACAGAGCTTTCTAGTCAAGCACCTTTTGGAAAAAAAAGTCTTTACTTAATTAAAGAGCTTCTTAACTGTCAGAATTCTCAGGGCCATTAGTATACTGGGCGCGTTGTCAGTTTCTGAGGCCAAGAGGTGTCATCTCTTTGGACCTATTATGTCTTTGAATGCTCTTGAGACCCTGTACTTCCTGGCAGGTGGCCTTAGGGAACATTAGGGAAGGAGATTCACCCTTTCAGCAAATGGGGGACTCGTTGTAGAAAGCAATAGGAATAAGTCCTTCCCATGCACCATTTCCTGTAACCCTCAACCCTGGAGGTAGTTTTTATTATTCCCAGGACGCAGGCCTTTGGTACCCACCCAGCACCCATTGCCTTTAGCTGTAACTGGTGGCTGGGTTTTGAGTTGCTGGCATCAGCATTTCTTTGCTGGAGAGCTTTCTGCAGTTCCTGAAGCTGCCCACTGCTTGTGGGCCTACTGTAGGTCATAGGGCTAGTGAGTTAATGCTCCACTCAAGCAGTGACCCACTGGAGGTGACAAATCAATGCCCTGTCTCCCTCTCTCCTCAGTGGGAAAGTTCTGCCTCATACACATATAACCATGTGTAGACACGGCAGCCAGAGTTCCCCAGGGCTGCTTGTTTGATAATAAATTCTTTATTGCTCTTTTCTCATCCCTTTCTCATTTTTCCCCCTTATGTGTGTTTCCTGGGGTAGCATTTCAAATAAACTATTCACAATCAAATTCATTTCTTAGGTTCTGCTTTGGGGGTAAACCCAAACTGGGATATCATGTTTCAGAAAACAAGTGCCACCAAAGTCACACAAAAAAAGTGGTCTCCAAGAGATTAGAAGTCATGACATATAAGCAATAGCACCAGTATATAAATTTAATCAGTACATTTATTGAACACCTATTATGTGCCTCTTAGCATCCTAGGTGCTGAATTGGTAAGAGGAAGAAGAGGGTCTTGAACCCCTTGTCTTGAACAACAGACAGGCATAAACTAGTCCAGACCTGTCTTCAAAGTCTCTCCCTAATCACAGTGTTTCATTAATTCTCCAGCATGGAAATTCGATCCCCTTTACACTGGGAGTCCTTTCTATGCCAGACCCTTGATGATCTCTGAATCAGAAGCTATAGTAGTCAGCTCCTGTATTACCCTCTAGTAACAAAAACCAGTCGACCAACAAACAAACAAAAAAATGCACCAGATCAAGGCTTTTGATTCATGAAACATACTGGAGAAATTTGCAAGATCCACTGATTAAAAATTTTTGTTGCCCCATATAATAACATCTCTCTTAATTATTGAATACAATTGGCAGTTCTAAAAAGAACTCATTCCACATGGTGAGTCCACTGAACTGTATGGTCTTGTTCCAAGTGCTGTCCTGGTGGGAGTGGGATCATTCAGAAATTAGGTGCCAGCATCCAAATGTATCTGACTCAGCTGGGTGGGCAGAGTCTGTGACAGCCACAGGAAGTTTTCAGGAGGGACTCACTGCTCCACAAGTGGGCATCATAATTGCAAAGAAGCTGTAAAAACTTCCAGATTCACGAGAATACGTTTATTTTTCCTGCTGTGGCTATTTCTAATAAGTAATATTTCTTTGTTGGTGAGTGATTTCCAGAAGCAGAGAGCCACATAATTATAGAAATTTGATCTTGTGTTAATCAGCGTCCTGTTGCCATGACAGAATACCTAAGGTAAACACAGGAAGTAAAGTTTACTTTGGCCCAAGCTTTCAGAGATTTCAGTCCACGGTCCACTGACTCCATTGCCTTGGGGCCTGTGGTGAGGCAGAACATCATGGCCGGAGCATGTGGTGGAACTGAGTTGCTCACCTCATGGCAACTGGGAAGCAAAAGAGACACAGGAAGGGACCAGGGTCCTGATATCTCCTTGAAGGGAATTCCCCCAATGACCTAGCATCTTTCCACTAGGCCCCACCTCCCTGCAGTGCCACAGAATGTTGACCAAGCCATCACACCTGGGCCTTTGGGAAACATTCCAGACCCAAATCATGGCACATCTGCAAGGCACATTTGAGATTATCTGCTGCCAACACTCTCAGTTCCTTCCTTCCTCCTTCCCTTCCTTCAATCCTATTAGAAGGCTATTCACAAAGAGAGGACCTGACTTGCCTAAGGGACATGGTGAGTAGAGCCCACTCGGTTCTTCAAATCATCATGTGGTTCTTTCAGAGCTACCAGAACCCTTAGGTTTCTTTTGACTTTCTGTATCTCTCTCAGCACTCCTGATACAAGAATTATCATGAAAAGAATTTAAATTGTCAACCACTGCCAGGTCTTGCATTGTCTGCAGGTTCTCAGCTTTCTTAAAATACCCACAGAGTTCCAGTAAATGATTATTTTTATTTATTTGCTGTTTTTCACTTTTGCTCTTGTTTTTTGGTTATTTTTGGTTATTGTTTATGCTTCTTCAGAGGAGGGGCCATGTCTTACAGTGTTTCCGGCTCAAATAATTTCCAGAAAAGAGCTTCCGATGTAACAGAGATGCTGCAACTTACTCTGATGGATTCATTTCTTGTATCTATATCCTTCCCCTTTGCTCACTGGGTTTGAAATTTATGCTTATTTATTTTCTCTTTTGTCTCCTCATGTAGTCAGTGTGGTGGCTACAAGAAGCCGTGTGATAGAAGAAAGGGCTGGTCTGTTTCATCCTCTAATTGGATTATCAGTCCAGAATAATGGTAGTTTGATTCAATTTGCCCAGCTACACCTCCGGCACTTGGTAAAGAGAAACAGTGTAAGCCACAGTGTTCATTTACATCCTCAGTTTGACTGCGGCATGGAGAATCCACTTATTGCTAATGATAAAGTGGTAGACCCATCTTATTTGTTTTGGCATAAATCATGTCTTGACAGACATTTTCATGGTCTGAGATCAACTTGCTGGAGTTTTTCTTATCTGGGAGATTATTCCTGATGTGTATGCGCTGTTTCCTGGGGATCAAGAGTCACACTTTAAGTGTGATCCATCTTCATCAGGGAAGCGATGTGCTGTGAGGACTTCCGAGATGGTGTCTGTTGCCACGTGATCAGAAGTAGTTGTTTTGTGTCTCTCCACGCATTCTATAGACGAATGCAGATTTCACTTCCCGTCCTCTGTCACTCACTGAATCATGTGCAGAAATGGTTGAACATCACAAAATTGGTTAGGTCAGTGGAGCCTGCCATTCAAATTCAGATCACTAACCTCCTTACTCTCAGGGACAAATGGGGGTTTGGGATGCAGGCTGCAATTAAAGATGGTCTATTTCACCAGGCAGTGCTAACTGTGGATTTGGATCAAACAGTCTAAGAGTGCCAGGTTCACCTAACAGAATAGTATAATTGCCTGAACCAGTTGATAGGACCCTGAGCATCACAATGGGCTGATGAGCTAAGCCCAACTTACATTCATCTCCTCCTTCTTTCAGCACATATTTATTGAATGCTACCATAAACTGGGCACTGGGGACATGAACACAAAAAAGGAGACAGAATTATGCATCTTCCTTGTTCGTATTCATAGGAGAAAAGTGCTGAAATAAGCAGATGAGCCAGAGACGTTGGAATTAGCAAATAGGACTTCTAACTTGATTTTGGTTGGAACAAATTAGAGTATTAAGCTTTTAGCATCGTTCCTTGCAAGATGATTGGAAGCATGTTGCATGGGACTCGGAGAAGGGTGACAACCCACCCATCATTCTGTAGAGACGACTCCTCCTGACAGATCTACAAGTCCTCACCTGTCCACATCAGGGACATGAATCCCCCCAATTCAATGAGGCCAAATGTCATTCTAAGCAAATGCAAAGTTGCTAACCACGCAAAGAGCCACAGATGATACACAAAGAACAGGGACAGAGATCCAGATCTCAGAGTTCATAGTTTACTTGGAGAGAATGATTTATGTGTACCTGAATGAAACTAGGAAAAACAAAACCAGCAGGATATTGGTGCTGTAGTGAGTGTTACAGGGAACAGAGGGACGAGCCAAGTGTTGCCAGTCACAGACATCTACGTAAGGTAGACGCACCTGTTGACAAATAAATTAGTCCGAAATGTCAGCTAGGTCAGAGATTGACCAAGTATAGCCTGCAGGCCAAATTGAATGCACCAGCTATTTTTGGAAATGAAGTTTTTTTGAAACATAACCAAGCTGTTCACTGTCTACGGCCAGTTTTTGCACTATGATGGCCAAACCCAGTGGTTGCACTATTCATGATCATGAGTTCACAGAATCTGAAATATTTACTACCTGGTCCTTTATAGAGAAAATGGGCCATTCCCTGATCTCATTATCCCGGTTGATCCTGATGTTAATTCAAGTCATCAGAACAAAACAGCTGAGCTGCGTCAGGTGGCATATTAACCCCCCTACCACCCAACAAACCCTCCAGTTGCATTTTCCAAGTTTACCTTAAATTAATTTTAAACATCAAAATCAAACACCACCAAGTCCCGTGATACCTGAGGCCCTAGCGAAAATGTTTTTCCTGACCTGAGATTCAGTGTTATGCTCTCTGCCTTTATGGAGAGCTAAATCAAGAGCACCCATTTGGAAGGAGTGCCTCTGTTCTTTGCAAACTGTAATTGAAGATATAATTCACTGTGTTCCTTGGTCTTTATTCAAAGCCGCTGGCACAAAAATTCTGCTCGAATTTAATTTTAGGATAAAGTTGATGGTTGAATTGGCTTTATAGGTTTTCCCAGTTCACAATCATCATAGCCTGGTATGTTCCTCTCTTGCCACAGGTAACAGAAAGTACAGAACCAATTTCAGAGATGAACTTCCTAGTAATCACGTTGCAGGGAACAGGACCCCGATAGGGTAAGGCAAGAAGCCTGGGGTGCAAATTTTAAGGAGATGTTCACACTCAGGGCTTTGCAAAGGCCAGATGGGCCCCCAGAAGGAGTACCTCCTTAAACATTGTGCCTGAAGTGCCTCTAACGCCTGTCCTGCTGCTGGAAGGTGCCTGGAAGCATCCATCCCTTCTCCTTTTAAAAACATGGTGACCCTTTCCTGGTCTGTCCCCATTCCTGGGATTTTCTCTTTTTTTGTTGTTAAAACATATAAATAGAGTCAGGTCATTCCTGAAACTGATGGGAGAAGGGTACAAATCTCAAAAATCAATCCTGTGGGTACCTTAGTGACCCGAGATGGCCATCTGTCAAGGATGGGTCCACATGTCAGGCAGGAGGGCCAGGTGTCAACTGCCCTGCAGGGACTCACCATAGGATGTGGGATTAGAGAGGATTATTCCAGCGCCCTTCTCGGAGCTCAGGTCTTCCTCTTGCACAAGAGAAGGGGAGACTGGATGAGGTTGGACTTGTGTTCCCAATGTCACTCAGGGTGCACCAGGACGGAAGCCTCTCAGAGGCCCATTTCCTTGGAAAAAGAGGAGACTGCAGGGAACAAGAAGTTGGTGTGCGCATTGCCAACTGATGATGAGGAGAAAATGAAGAGGGAAGAACGGGGTGACCTAGGGGCTCCCTGACCCCCGGATGCTTAGTTCTCAGGAGGAAGGAAGAAAGGAGGGGAGGGAGTGAGGGAGGCTGGCTGGGGGAAGAAGCCAGTTTACTGAGGACTGGGAAAGAGTCTCTTGAATAGTCCAGGCAGAGACCCAAGGGAAATGTCTTTTCCCCTTGCACCCTGAGGGATGTGCAGATGTCACAGGCTTCTGGTTCGCAACATCAGGAAGAGTGTTGGAGAAGTGAGAGTCTAGGATTCTGAGACTAAATTATAGTACAAGTAACATGTGCCTGGTCATAGATTCTGCTTGACGCTTGTGTTCTGGATCTCAGATCACAGACGTTGGAAGACGCACTTGTCAGTGAAAATAAGGTCAACACTGGACAGCAAGTGCCCTTAGATGTTAGTTCACTACCTGCTTCACGGGGGCCCATCTGCTCCTTCCTCACACCTGACCCTTCCGTGGCGCCACGTGATTTCATAGTGTTCCTCCTCCATCCACATTTCTCTCTAACTGAGGAATGAATCATTCCCAAGGGGATGTGCGTTTTAATAGGGACCAAGAGACAGGTGCTGAGTGCAGGGGCTTTGGAGAAGTCCAGGAATGAGTGTTTATATAGCACATTATGAGTGAAAGGCATTTAAAAATGTGTTAGATTGATCGTCACAACCTCATCCTAAAGGTTTAATATTATCTTTGTATTTTGCATGCAGGAACAGTGTTACAGGTTTATGTAGCCAGCTCACTGGCATGGTGGCTGAAGAGTAGAGCCAAGATTCAAACTCCCAACTATCTGACTCCAAAGGCACAAGTCTTTCTCACCATGTAATACTGCCTCTTATGGGGGAATGCCAGGCCAGGGGGGAAAGTGAGGAAAGAGGGCTAAGGTGAGGAGGTTGTCTTCCCTTAAGTAAAATCATACAGGTAGTCATCTTTCCTGTCTGATTTTGCCAGTTTTCCATCACTATACCAAAACTCCCAAGATAATTAACATATAGGAAAAAAAGGTTTATTTTGGCTCATGGTTTTGGAGGTTCTAGTCCCTAATCAGTGGGAACCATTGCTTTTAGCAGTGGCAGTACCTCATGGCAGGAGCATATGGCAAAGCAGAATTACCAGGAACAAAAAGAGAGGAAGAAAAGAGACCCGGGTCTCATAATTCCCTGCAAGGGCACGCCCCCAGTAACCTAAGGACCTCCCACCGTGTTCCATCTCTGAAAGGTTCTACTGCCTCCCAGTAGCACTACCCTGGGGACCAAGCCTCTAAGTCATAGATCTTTGGGAGATATTCAACATCTTAACTATAGCTTTATCTTAGAGGAATACGCACAAGCTGCTTCACAAGATGGGAAATTCTTTGAAAATTAATTTACAGCAAATCACATTCATGCGCCCAGTATGCCTAACCCAGTATCTGACTCATAATAATAATAATAATAATAATAATAATAATAACAACTAGCTTTTTTGGCATCTGCTGTGTGCCAAGAATAAGTTTAACTGTTATAGGTGTGTTAATTGATTCCTTACAACAACCACATGATGCAGGTTACTCCTACTGTCCTCGTTTTATAGTTGAGGAATCTAGACATTTTGAGTTTGAGGAACTTGCCTTTGTTCACTCCTAAGTAATGGGAGAGCTGGGATCTGATTCACTTAATTCTGATCCCATCCTGCCTTTCTTCTAAATGGTGCTTAATTAAAATCTGTAGTCAGATAAATGCACTGTCACTTTGTCACCAGAACTAGATATGACTTCCCTCCAGAGGACAAGTGTCTGAGTTCATTGCTTGATCAGTGTTTGTAAATGAATGAATGAATGTTCTCATCTTTTCCTTTCCTGACCACCTCCCTCTTGGTTAGAGAAATAAGCCTAATACGGGGGGAAGCGTAGGGGTCTCACACGGTGACTGTATATGAAGGTCAGTGGTCCACCATGGACCACTCTATGCCTTCAGGGATAGACAAAGCCCTCTGGCATTCGTTTTTTTAAAATTTGTTCTTTTTAGTTATACATGTCATATAAACATATCATATATACATGGAGTATAATTTCCCTTTCTCATGGTTGTACATGATGTGAAGTTACACTGGTTGTGTATTCATATATGAACATAGGAAAGTTACTTCTGATTCATTCTACTGTCTTTTCCATTCCCATCCCCCGTGTCCAATTCAGTGAATCTCTACTCTCTTCCTGCCTCCTGTCCTGTCTATTTTGAGTCAGCATCCACATATCAGAGAGAACATTCGGCCTTTGTGTTTTGGGGCTGACTTATTTCACTTAGCATGATAGTCTCCAGTTCCATCCATTTACAGAAAATGCCATGATTTCATTCTTCTTTATGACTGAGTAATATTCCACTGTGTATATGTACCACATTTTCTTTATCTAGTCATCTTCTGAAGGGTACCTAGATTGATTCTTTAGCTTAGCTATTGTGAATTGAGCTGCTATGAACATTGATGTGGCTGCATCACTGTAGTATGCTGATTTTAAATCCTTTGGGTATATGCCCAGGAGTAGGGTAGCTGGGTCAAATAGTGGGTCAATTCCATGTTTTCTGAGGAATCTCCATACTGCTTTCCAGAGTGGTTGTACCAATTTGCAGTCCCACAGCAATGTGTGAGTGTCCCTTTTTCCCTACATCCTCACCAACATTTACTGTTACTTGTATTCTTGACCCTCTGGAATTCCTTAGGGCAGATGTTATAGAGCATCACTTGGGACATGCTGAAGGGTTAGGGTGCAAAATGTGGATATGGTGTAGGAGGACAGCTTTTGCATAGAAACATGTCCAGAGAAAATGAACCCTATTTCATTTGCATGTGTACATGTTTGCATAGAATTCTCTTCTAAATGTTTTAAACTTAAAAGAAACACTTGCTTGCAATGTACAGATTTATCTTGCAGAAATTTCCCCATTTTAAGAGTTGGGGACTGGAGATTGGGATTGAGTAACTTTTCCAAGAGCAAATGGTCTAAATAGAGGTGTCAGAATCCAGCTCTGGAGGCCATACTTAGCACCACACCAGCTAGGGTTTAGGGAGAAGCTGCAGAACTGCCAACGGGCATGGGAAGCTTGTGGTTGTTTACTATAGAAGACCAGATCAGCCAGTAATGATGTAGCTTCCATGAGCATAATGTAGACCAGTTTAGCGAGACCCTAGATCTATAGTAGATCAGTGGAGGAGAATCTGCTGTCATTCTCTGAACAGTTTTACAATCCTTACTTTATTTAATCTGGGTGAAAATAATGATGGTAATGATTATGATGATGATAATGGTGATCATAAGCTGGTAGTAATGATGGTGATGGTGGTGACGATGATAACAATGGTGGCATAGGCTGATAGTAATGAGGCGGTGGTGATGATGGCAATCATGGTGGTGGCGATGATAGCGATGGTGGTGGTGACGATGATAACAGTGGTGGTGATATGCTGGTAGTAATGATGGTGGGGATGATGATGGTGATGGTGGTGGTCATGATAGTGATGGTGGTGGTGGCGATGACTGATAATGACAATGGCAATGGTGATGATGGCGGAAACCTGTGAAATGGATTACCATCTATACTTGAGAGATAAGGGAACTGAGGCTAGAAGTTGCATGATTGGTTCACCCGTGCTGTTGCTGATTGCATACAAATCCTTTGTCCTTTGGTTCTCTGAGTTGCTGTGGTCTCATGTCCCTATTGCCATTCAAATTTGGGAGAGAGTTGCTAGAGTTACAGCAGAGGATCGCTGTTTGAGGCATCAAGTTAAAACCTAGTGTTGCCCAAGCTGGCACAGCAGCCTCTGTTTGAATACCTCTGCTAGCCAGGAAATCACCATCCCCAGGGGCAGCCAACCTCAATATTTTAATGAGATATAGTATACAGGAAAATGATAGATCTTAAGGGTAAAGTTGAGTTTTGACAGAGGTATCCACCACTGTAAAGTGAACTATCACCTGTATCAGCAGAGAAAACTTTTCCATCTCCCTGGGAAGCTTCCCGTGTCAATTATTAATTGATATCCGCCCTCTTCCCTGGCATTGTTTGGCTTTGTGTCACTATGATGAAATATGTGACATGGACTACTTATAATGAATGAAGAGAGGTTTACTCAGCTTACAGTTTTGGATATTTAAAGTCCATGATTGGTTAACCCCATGGGTTTGGCCTCCAGTGAAGGTGGTGGATGGTGGCACCTCTTGGCAGGAGCACATGTAGGAGCCAGGGATCACATCTTGAAGAGCAAGCAGAGAGAGCTGGCAATGCCAGACTTAGGCTTTCAAAACAACCTTCTTGTTAGAACTACCAAAAGGGTCACACAAGAAATACCTCCTGTCCCCAGTGACCTACAGACCTCCCACTGTATCCCACCTCTTAAAGATACCATCACCTCCCAAAGGCACCCCCCCGGGGACCAAGTCTTTGATCATTATGGGTCCCTGGAGAACAGAAACCATATTCAAACTTTAGAATCCCTCAAACACAGGAAATCGTTGTCTTTGATTTCTCTCACTATAGGTGAGCTTTTCTGTACTTGAACTTTATATAAATGAAATCTTTAGTGTATTCTCTTTTCTATGTAGCTTTTTTCACCCAAGATAAGGTTTTTGACATTTGCATATATTCTTGTATGTATCAGTAGATTGCCCATTTTTATTGCTACTAGTATTCTATTATAGGGATATACTATAATTTGTTTACTAGATCGCCTGTTGATGGTCATTTAGGTTTTTTCTGATTTTGAGTTATTTTGAATGAAGTTGTTATGAAGAATCTTGTGCAAATTATTTTGTGGACACATATCTTTTTTTTTTTTTTGGGTGAATACATAGAAATGAACTTCCTTGTCTATAAGACAGATGTAATTTTATCAGAAACTCTAAAGTTTCCTAAAGAATATATTCCATTTCATACTCCCACCAGTGTTAAGGGGTGAAGGTTCTGGTTAGGTTACTTTGTTTCCTGACCAACACTAGGTATTGACAGGTTTTTAATTTTAGCCATTCTAATATTCTAATAGATTCTTAGTAGTATCTATCGAGTCTTTTTATTTTTATATTGATTGATTGATTGATTGATTTGGTATAGGGGATTTAACTTGGGGTGCATCTACTGATCTACATCCTCAGCACCCCCTCATTTTTTCGAGACAGGATCTTGCTAAGTTGCTTAGGACCTTGCCAAATTGCTGAGACTGGCCTCAAACTTGCAATCCTCCTGCCTCAGCCTCCCAAGTGGCTGGGATTACAGGCATGCATCACTGTATCTGGCTGTTTTAATTTATATTTCTATAAGTTCTCCATCTTGTTAGTATATTGTAAATAGTTTTAAGTAGTCTGTGGTTTTTATCCTAATGTTTTAAATTTCACTGATATTTGATATTTCAGTCTTTGAAAAATGTTCTTCTACATTGCACCTTTTAGAGGCTTTATGCTAAGCAAGTCTGAGAACTACCTCACACTAATTGCACATACTCAGTGTTAGGTGAGAGTTGAGATACATTTCTTTCCCTTTGCAGACACCCAGTGTTTCTAGCACCACTTATTGAGAAGAGTTTCTTTTCTCATTGCATCATATCAGTGCTTTTGTTGGAAATCAATTAACTGTATACAGTCACTTGTACATATATATGTAGGTCTATTTTTGGACTGTCTCATTAATTAACTTGTCTTTTTGGGGACCCATAACACAGTATCTTAACACACCATAGCTTCCTAATTTTTGACATTATGATAAAATGAATGATATAGTTTGTCAAATGTTTGATGTCTGTTAAAGTAATTGTATGATTTGTCTCAATTTGTTAACATAGTGAGTTACATTAATTCGTTTTCATTTGTCTAACCAATCTTTTATTCCTTGGATAAACTCCTGCTTGACCATGATGTGTCATTCCTTTTATGTACTGCAGAATTCATTTCACTAATATATATTTTAGGATGGTCATGTCTACATTGACGAGATCATCAGTGATTTCATTTGATAATGTCCTAATCTGGTTTTGTGTCATGTTTATGTTGGTATTAAAAACAAGTTGTTAAGTGTTTGTTTTTCCTGCATTCTTTGAAAGAGTTTATGTAAGATTGATGTAATTTTCTCCATAGAGGTAGTAAAAGCCATCTGAACCTAAAATTTCTTTGTGGGAATTGAAGTTCTAATTTCTTTAACAAATAGATAACTATGTAGAGTTTCTACTTCTTCTTATGTCAGTTTGAGAAAGCTGTATTTGTTAAAGGTTGGTTCATTTCATTTGATTGTCAAATTTTAGACATTGTTCCTTACATTTTCCTATTCTCCTCTTCATGCTGTAAGACCTGTAATTATGTTCATCATTTTTGACAACTTCAGGTGTTGTAAAGTTAGGCTCCCATCAGTGTTTTTCATTTGAATATGTTGAGTCTTTTCAAGCCAGGAACAGACCATTTTCTTCTCTGTTTGGGGTATTTGTCATGCTTTTTCCTGGAACCATCACCATCAACACTTATCTCTTCCAACTGGCTATCTGCTCCTCAATCATTAGGATTCAGAACTAATATGAAGCTGCTTCTGATATGCACCACAACATTTGATCCCACCCATCCACACACAGTTATATAGCATACACATACAGACATATTCAGATATGTATAGAGAAACCTTTAATAACTGCTTAGGCTTTTCCATTGCAGCACTTTACTCAAATTATTAATTGCTACATGATAGAACCTTTATATTATTCTTTTCTTCTATTAAACTATAAACTCAATTCTTCCTGGATTTGTATTGTTCCTGTTAATCACTGCATTACCCAGTACCAAGCACAATGCCTGGCTCTTAATAGATGCTCTGTACTTCATGGTTGAGTGAATAAACTAGTCTTCTCTAGGAAGAATAAGTTCACATTTTAGGTTAATAATTTTAGCTTTGCTAGAGGGCTGGAAGAATAGGGACCAAATTATGGACTGCCTTGACTAATAACTGACAGAATCTGGATATTTCTCTATTCATATTTTTCACATTTCTCTTTCTCTGCCATTGTTAGATTTTTGTTTACCTATGGTGCCCTGGGGATGGAGACTGTCTTCATGTCCTTGGGCTTCCAAAACAAAATATCACATACTGGTTGGCTTAAACAACACAGATTTATTTTCCTACAGTTCAGGATGCTTGAAGTCCAAGATTAGAGAGTCAGTATGGTCAGGTTCTGGTGAGGGTTCTTTCTGACTTGCAGATGGCTACCTTCTCACAGTGTCCTCACATGGAAGAAAGAATGAAAGAACAAGTCCACTGGTATCTCTTCTCAGAGGGGCATTGACCAACAGACCTTATCTAAAGCTCATGACTTCCAAAGGTTCTATCTGCAAATACCATGGCTTGGAGTTAAGGCTTGAGCATATGTGTTTGAGGGGGAGGATGGTTGAGTCTGTAGCAGGCACCAAAGAGGGAGCTCAGGTTGGTCATGAATGGAGGTACTGAGGAGGAGAGGACACAGGACTGTGGGGTGGGCAAGGATCTCTGACCAGAGTCTCCTTCCATCTTTCTCTGGAAAATAGGGTCCTTCCTCTGCCTAAGTCCAATTTATGGGATTAGCAGTAGATTTGTGTATGTGGGTTTTGGTGGTGATGAGAGGTGTGACAGGAGAAGGGACCATCTGGTTTTTCTCTCTAGTTGGGCAGCACGTCCTCTAAGGAAGTCCTCCCTATGAATTCTTGATTGTCCAGCAGGATCACTAAAGTAAAACAGATGACTCAGTGGGTCCCCAATGGTGGCCTCTCTAACACCCTGTTCTGTTTTGCCTGATTTGGGGGATTATTGCCTTTTCTCTTTCCCTCCCCCTAAATCATGTCCAAAGGAGCTTACATGGTAATTTTCAGAATGAAGCTGATGGATCAGCTTGTAGGACATAATGGATCAGAGTGCTTCCCCCTCCCTTCTCACGGCCTTTTCTGAAGTGACTGTGTGCATCTGATTCCCAGAGCATGCTGGGGCTCTTGCGAGCTGGGTTGGTGGGGGAGGGAAGAGAGGGTGTCATGAGCTGCCCTGTGCTGGGTGGAGGACCTGACTGGAGCAGAGGTCAGAGGAGCATGGACTCCTCCTCATCCTCATGGAGCATCAGTGCAGAGTAAACTGAAGGGAGCCCAAAGCCCAGCCCACCTCTCTGCCTCCGCCATGATCCCCAGTAAGATTCTGGTGTACCATCAACCGCTCAGCAGTGCCTGCACTGAAGCGTACAAACCCTCCAGACGCCGCAAGAAGTCCCTGGGGGATTTATTCCATAAAGGCCACCGGGTGAAGTCTGGGCCTGCTGCTCCAGAGAAGGAGGAACCCGAGAACTTCTGGCAGTCCTTGGCGTCTTGCTGCAGGATTTGTGCCTCTTGGGGTAAGGTCCCTCCAGAAGTATCCCATATTCCTGGAGGCTGCTGGGAGAGAAGTGCCATCCCCACGGGGCTGGATTTAGAGAAGTGTCCAGCCCCAGTGGAGAAGTGACAGCCAGCTTCATTTCTGTCTTCTTGGCATGATCACTGAGCCCAGATGTGCTGGGTGAGGCAGGAATGTTGCCCATCCTTTTGCTGTGAATGTGGCCGGCCTCTCTTCTTCCAGAATGCTATTGAGCTATTAAAGATTGCATATCAGAACTATCTGGGAAAGTCTGGTGAATGGTGGGAATAGGCTTTGTCCTGTTGTTAAGTGGCAGTAATTTCCAGTGAGTCAGCGTTTCTAAGGAGGTGTTTGGATGCCTTGTCAGGGGCATCATTGGAAGCTACCCTTTACTCTCTTCTCTCCTTGCCCTGGGCTGTGGCAGTGTGGTCCTGCCTGTCTTGGGTACTGCTTTATTATGTGTACCCAGCAGAAATCACAAGAAATGTCCACTAGGCAGATTTTCTTTTCTCAACTACTTCCAAGAGGGATTCGGCTTTATTTGGGCATTCATCATGTGTAGGAATTTCAAATAAATGGCTTAAATTTACATTTCCAGACCTAAAAATCCCAGTCTCAAGAAGGGATAACTTTATTTCCAGAAGAGCTAGTGGTACCAGGAGCTCCTTTAAAATGAAATATAGTCCCTTTGAAACTCAGCTCAGGATTTTGATGTGGATCAGCACAGCTCAAATACCTCTGCATGATATGATCGTGCATAGCAAAATTCCAATTAATAAGCAATTGATGGGGGGAATCCAGTCAATCCTTCTCATTAGTACGGGCCAAACCAGATTTTCTTTGGCTGAAATATCTGGAGTGTAAATATTCATGCGTCTGTGTCTATCAGCTTCCATTATGCTCCCTCGTCCTGCATTGCAGAGAGGAGTTGTGTGGCGCTTGATAACGTCCAGCAATTGATGAGGACTGGGTTGGAGGGTGGGATTCTTAAGCTAAGAGAAAATGACTCTTTCCCGAGAAGTTGAGAGACTGAGTAAGACTGTGGGTTGATCTAGCATCAATACCCTTCTTACTTTTCTGTTAAAAGGATTTTTGCCAATGCATTATTCATTTTCATAGCAAGTATTCCAGTCGCCACTATCCTCCTGAGACTAAGCGCTGGTGGTGAGCAAGTGGGGCATCTGCTCCAGGACTAGACGTTGCTCAAAGAATAGGCAGAAAATGCCTCAAGAGCAAAGAGACAATTTTAGGTAGCGACAGATAAGCTAAAGAAGGAAGGGTATCGGGAGGTGGATTGGAGGGGCTCACAGTGGGCTGGCCAGCCAAGACCTCCATGACCCAGCCCTGCAGTGGTGTGGGTAGAACAGTTCCCCAGAGAAGAATCGGAAGGGAAGGTCCTGAGCTGAGAACCGTCTGGGGAACGTTCTTGGAGAAGAGGCACAGCATGGGGGGCCTGAGTGGTGGTGACGTGAACAGACAGCAGATCTCCGAAGCCTTCTGTGCAATGGAGTCAGAAAGGGGCTTTCAGTGAGATGGAAGCCATGTGAGGGCTTCCAGCAGGGAGCAGTGTGTTCTGAGCACTGTTAGAAAGACCAGTGTGGGAGCTTTCTGAAAAGTGGCAGCAGGGGACCTGGTGGGCTGGGGGGCAAGGTGGAGCAGGCAGCCCAGCCTGGGGGCTTATGGCTGAGCTAGAGGTAGTGGCAGTTTGGACCACCATCCAGCAGTGGAGAGAAGGAAAGATACTCATTTCACGTACATTTAAGAGATAAAGTCAACAAGACGGTTTCCATTTTAAATTTTTGGTTTTCTATGTTTTGGCTTCTTGTAAGACCCTTGAAGCAGGAGCTTTATCCCTGAGCCTTCAGAAGGGTCTGGAACGGAGACTGTCTGGCACAGAGCAGCAACTCAGAATGCATTCACGGGACCAGGGAGTGATTGAATGGACCAATGAGTAGGTGACAGTCCCAGTTTGAACATCAGTTGATGTTCATTTGCTGTCCAAATGGGAACCAAGACTGGGATAAGGAGGGAACAAAAGAGCCTGAACTATTACCCAGGGAGAAGATGAGGAAAAGTTCAATCAAGACCTTTTTATAGCACACTCACTGCTGGGAGAGCAAAGGCCCGGGCACATTTGAGAACAGGAAGGACAACCTCTGTCCCACCTAGGAAGGAGAGGCTCAGTGTTTCTCAGTGCCAGGTGGTCCCAGCAGTGCCCCAACTGAGGACGGGAGGTGGGACTTGTGATGGCAGCAGGTTGAAGGCTCGCCTGAGAAGTCTCCATTTGCCGTGCGTACCCCCTTTGCCCTGATACGCCTGTCCTTGGTTTAAAACCCCTTGGGGCTGCGAGACCAGATGACGCTGACCTTGTCAGACACCACAAAAATAATTGCTCTTCAGGATTTGTGTGGGGCTGCAGCGATTGGAAACGACAGAGGTTGATTGGACTCTTTCAGCTTTTTGGATTTAAAGATTAAGGAGTGAAAGGGAAAGGAAGATAGCAAATTGGAAAAAAAAAAAAAAAAAAATCCAGACAGGCTGTTCACCACCGGCCAGCATGTGCCTGCTGTTGTGTTTCGTGCCTTGTACCCTGTGAAGGCCTCCTGGGACCTTGCGTTGCACAGATCTCCTGTCTTTTATGTCCAGGGATAACTGAAACCTGAACCTGATTGATTTATTATTTACTGTGTGTCCCTCTATCTCTAGGGGTATAGAAATAACGTCTCCATCCAGGTAAGGGGTTCTAAATACCTTAATCTTTCTAGTTGGTCGTTGCTGGCTCTCAGGTGCTGGTTGGTGCTGGCTCTCAGGTGACTCCAAACTGATTGTTCAGGCCCTGGGCTCCGAGTTTGACTCTCTGAAGGGACAGCATGGGTGGGTGCCGTTCCTCAACTGGAGCCGGTGACTCCAAGTGACTGAATCTCTGACACGGGCATGGGCTCTTAGCCCTGTCTTGCCACTGACTTTATAACAACCACAGAAAGTAATTATGAATAAACTTTAATATAAACATTACAGATTTTTTTTAATGGACAAAATTTTAAAAACCCCAAATTCCTTCCTGGGTAATCCAACTGCTATTGTCATTTTGTGTGAGTTTTTATTCTTCATATACCTATAGTTTTTATAGACTCATCATAGAGAACATGCCCTTGATATTTTATTTTATCTTCTTTTTCAGTGTTTCTGGTTTGCTATTTCAAACAATTTTGTGTGGTAGAGAACATGTAACATAAAATGTCCCATCTTAACCATGTTGGTTTGTTTTGTTATGCATGCTGGGGGGTCAAACCCAGTGCCTCATGCATGCTAGTCCTGCACTGAACCACATCCCCAACCCTCTGAACCATAATTAAATGAACATTTAGTAGTGTTCAGTATATTTTCATGGTTGGAAAACAGATCCCCATAATACTCTCATCTTTAAAATTCTGAAATTCTGAAATTCTGCATTCACTCATCGACTTTCCTCTCTGCTCTACCCCAGCTCCTGGTAACTGCCTTTCTCATTTCTACCTCCTACTTCTGTAACTTAACACTGCATCCTAAGCATTTTTCTGGTTGCATTTTTTGACCATGTATAACATCCCATAAAGAAGATGAACTATACTGAGGAAAATCTATTTTTAGGTATTAAGCTGCTTTCTGTTTTTCTTATCTAATGAATAATTTTACAATAAACATCTTTGTTCGTGCAGCATATTTTTTCCCATATTTTGTTACATTTGCTTGGGCTACATTACCAGAAATGGAATTAGCTAGATTCATAATGCCGAATTACTTGCTAAAAAGGTTTTATCAATTTATAATTCCACCATCAAATTATAAGACTATTTCTTTGCCAAGTCATCTCCCCAAGGTGAAACTCAAATGTATTGCTAGTTATGTGTAATAAATACAATGCTTACTGTATTTTTGTTTAATTTGCATCTTTTCTTCTTTAACATTTTAAAAGCAATCACAAATTATCATTAACCACAGGCAGCACGTTGTTGAATATCTCTGGAACTTATTCCTCCTAATTGAAATTTCATGTCTTTGACCTACACCAACCACCTCCCCACCAGCCCCCAGTACTCAGCATTCTACTCTCTAGTTCTATGAGACTAACCTTTTCAGATTTAATATATGAGCGAGATCATGCAGTGTTTGTCTGTGTCTGGCTTATCTCACTTAACATCCTCCTGGTTCGTCCATGTTGTTGCCTATGGCAAAATTTCCTTCCTTTTTATGTCTGAATAGGATTCCATTGTGTACATAGACAGCTGTTCATGCATGGATGGATACTTAGGTTGATTCCATGTTTATTCAAATTCTTTGTTCCTATGACCAAAAGTCCTGACAAGAACAACATAGATGAGGGAAATTTATTTTGGCTCACAGTTTCAGAGGTCTCCATCCCTAGATGACTGACTCTAGATGGCCGACTCCATAGCTCTGGGTTCAAGGTGAGGCAGAACACCATGGCAGAAGGACTTGGAAGAGGAAAGCAGCTCAGGATATAGAAAACAGGAAGCAGAAAGAGAGCTCCACACACTGGAGGAGACAAAATAAACCTAAAGGTACATGTCCAGTGACCTACTTCCTCCAGCCACACCATGCCTGCCTACAGTTACCACCCAATTCATCTGTCAGTGGATTGATCCACTGATTGGGTTATGACTTACAATCTAATCATTTCACCTGGGAAGGTTCTTACATTGACTCACACATGAGTTTTGGGGGTATACTTCATACCTAAAACATAACCATATAACTTGGGTATTATGAATAATACTACAATAAACATGGGGGTATAGATATCTCTCCAACATGCAGATTTCCTTCCTTTGGATATACACGCAGAAGTGGGTCATATGACAGATCTATATCAAACTCTTGAGCATTTCTATTTTATTTTCTACAAAAACTACTAATTTACATTCAAACAACAATGTAGAAGAGTTTCCTTTCCTCTACCTCCTTCCCAACATTTTATCTCTTGGCTTTTTGATAATAACTTTTCTAATGGGTATGAAATGATACTTTTTGTGACATTAATTTGCATTTTCCCGATGATTTATAGTGTTGAGCGTGTTTGCATATACCTATTGGCCATTTATATAGCTCATTTTAAGAAATGTCTATGCAAGTCCTCTACCTATTTGTTTTTAAATAGAGTTATTTGGTTTTGTGTAGTGAGTTGGCTGTGTTCCTTACATATTTTGGCTATTGAGCCTTATCAGATGTGTAGTTTTCAAGTGTTTTCTCCCCTTCTGTAGGTTGTCTGTCTTACACTGTTGATTGTTTCCCTGGCTGCGCTGAATGACACTTTTTAGTTTGGTGTAATCCCTTTTGTCTGTTTTTGCTTTTTTTGCCTGTGCTTTGGGGTTGTGTCCAAAAGAGCATTGCCCGCATTTATGTCCTGCAGTTTTTCCCTTATGTTTTCTTCTGGTAATTTCAGTTTCAGGGCTTATCTTGAAGTCTTGAGTTCATTTTGACTTGATATTTATGTACAGTGTGCATATATTTTATTTCAACCCAGTATGATAATTGCTCGTGGTTGTTTACTATTTACATTTCCTCTTTCATGGTGTGCCTTTTCATGATTTTTGCCTACTTATCAAATAATGATGCAGTATTTATATAAGGCTTTTGATAGTACAAAGAGTGTATCCTTATTGTGTCATATCTGATTATTTTCTAGTGGGTGTTGTCTTTATTATTCTTTTTTAACATACAGAATTTTGATGTTTTTATGATGCCTGATCTGAAATTTCAAAAACTTTCTGAATCCTTTCACTTGAGTTTAGATAGTCTTTCTCTCTTCAAAGGCTAATAAATATATAACTACACTTTCTTCAGTCTGTCAGTTATTTGTATTTAATTATTAATTAATCTCAAGTTTATTTCAATTATGGTATGAGGTGACTATTTAAATTGATCCACATTCTTAGACAGTTATTCCTTCATTGTTGCATAATACTTATCTCCCCTTTGATTTGTGACAACTTCTTTATTTTAAATTTTTTATACAACAGAGTTCATTCCTCTACTATTTGTTCATTTTGACTCTTTTGTAGTTAAAATGTATTCTATTGTTTTGTGGTACATAAGCCTTAGATGATTTCTGCATTTTGGAATTTGGTGAGATCTCTTTGTGATCTGTTTTTGTGACTGTTGACTCTTTGTTTAAGAACTGTGTGTTCTTAGTTTACTGGGTAAAGTGTATCTAATCACACAGTCCCTCAGATGAATATAGATACAAATAAACCCAAGTCAAATGTTGCATAAATATCCTATATTTGTGCTTATCATGGGCTAATTAATATCATTGTTTCTCAAAAGTGAACATTAGAATTCCCCTCAACTTCTTATTGTTCCATGCATTCTTTTTTTTAAAAAAAAATTATTTCTTAATTTTATTTATTCTAATTAGTTGTACATGACAGTAGAATGCATTTATACATTTTGTACATAAAGAGTATAATCTCTCATTTTTCTGATTATACATACTGCAGGATCACATTGGTCATGCAGTCATACATGTACATGAGGCAATAATGTCTCTTTCACTCTACTATATTACCCCATGCATTCTTGCTCAGATTTTGCTTTACTTAAGTATTTTTTTTCACAGTAACTATCACTTTATTTGATGTCATCATTGCTTTGTTAGCTTCTTTTCTATTAGCATTTGCTAGGTACATAATTTCTGTCCTTCTATTCCTAAAGTTCCTTTTTATTTTATTTCCAGTATATTTCGTAGAAAGCAGCATGTCTCTAGGATAGGTTATTTATTTATTTTACTCCTATCTGGGTCTCTGTTTTTTAATAGGATGAATTTAACCCATTCAACTTTACTGTGGTTACAAATATATTTGGGCTCTTTTGGTTGTTGTAGTTGTATTTTCTAATTAATACTCTTTTTTTTCATTTTTTCCTTTTTCATTAGACTGATTCATTTCCTTTGTCCTTTTACTCCATCATGATTAACTTCCTCTTTTCATTTTTCCAAGTTTGCAGTTTTTACTTCCAAATACATTCGTAGGTTTTTGATGCACCTACTTAAAAATACATTTTTTGTACTAATATATAAACAGTCGTATCCTCCTTGAAACTGGATAAGAATGTAAACACACCTTTCTTTCTTCCACTGCCCTCTCTCCTTGATGCTTTTCTTTTCCATGCAGTTTAGAGATTTTAATTTTAGTTCATTCTTATTATTTTAGATAATATTCATTCAACACATAGATGAATCAGTTGCTTTTATCTTTTCTAGCATTACTTCTTATATTCTACTTCTTTTGAATTCATTTTTCTTTCCAATAGCTAATTATATATTCCTTGGTTCAAAATATTTTCCCCTGAGAATTATGAAGTTATTTCTCCTTTGTTTCCTTGTATTCAGTACAACTAGGAGATCTGTGCTTAGAAATAGAT
Source organism: Sciurus carolinensis (assembly GCF_902686445.1). Classification (NCBI taxonomy): domain Eukaryota; kingdom Metazoa; phylum Chordata; class Mammalia; order Rodentia; family Sciuridae; genus Sciurus; species Sciurus carolinensis. The sequence continues at coordinate 127,736,090 of NC_062217.1, read as the reverse complement.
TCTTCTTCTGTTAAGAGATTTGTTTCTGCACACTGATGTTATGAAATTCCACCATGATATGCCTGGATTTAGGTCTTTTTAAATTTATCTAGCTAGATACTTAAAATAGGCCTTTCCAATCTGAGGAGTAGCTCCTTCTCTTAGTCTAGGGAACTTTACTCTAATATGGTTTTGAATGCTTCCTGTTTTCCTTTTTCTTCATTTTCTCCTTCCGGAAACTCAACTGCACAGATGTTGAAATTCCACATCTATCTCTCATGTCTCTTTGCTTTTCTTTTGTACTTTTCATTCCTTTAGATGAGGAGACCCTCATTAGAGGACCCAACTCTCCAGCTTGCTAGGCAGCTGTCTCTTCTTCTATTCAGCCAACCTCTTAAAGTTTTGATGTTAGAATTTTAATTTTGTAAGATATTTAGTTGATTGTTGTTGAGATGAGATTCTTCACATCTTTTTATGTTTTTCAGTTAGATTTTTTCAAAAGTGATTTTTCAGAATTGTTAATGTTAATCCTTAAGTATAAGTTTGCCAGAATATGTGTCTTTCTTCAAAGAGACTTGCTTTTCCTCAACCATTTGGCGATTCTTGGTCTCAGCCTTCATCTTTAGGTTTGAACACGCTTGTTAGCCCATGCGTGAACATTGTGTTCATTTTGAGCAGCGAGTCTGGGGACTGCTGAGGGATACTCCTGTGTGTTTTGTCCAAAAAACTGGTTTTACAGCTGTGACCAGCACACCTCTTCCAGGACTTAGCAGTTCACTTCAGAGGCCCTGTAGCAACACCATGTTATAATGCCCACACCAACTGCCATGTGCTGGCTGCTCGCCCGTGGCACCCCCTGTCTATGGGCCTCATCCTTGCAGCCCCCTCTGTCCAGCATCAGTCACTCCAGTTTCTTCTTGGACTAATTTTTCCTTCTTCACGATGATCTCCCACCCCACTACCCCCATCAGCCTCCATCTCTGTGGAATTTCTCTTCCTTATTTATACACCAAAGATGTTTCTTCATCTTCTATTATCATGGTGGAGACATTTCTGTATAGTTGCCTGTCAGGGTCTGCAGGGGATTGGTTGCAGGTCCCCCTGGAGTACCCCAATCCCCTGGTGCTCCAGTCCCTTATATAAAATGGCACAGATGTGCATGCAGCCTGGGCACATCTACTGTGGGCTTTAATCCACCTTTATTCTTCTAAAGCCTAATACAGTGTAAATCATTGTTAAACTGTATTATTTAGGGAGTAATGGGAAGAAGGAAAACGTTTGTACCCATTCAGTATAAACTTGTTTTTTTGTTTTTCTGGCTATTTTCAATTTGAGGTTGGTTGAATCTGAGGATATGGAACTCATAGATAGAACTGACTGAACATATGTTATTTTTATTATTATTATTATATCTTTATACATATGAAACTAGGCTTCTCAGTGCTGCCAGGTTAATTTTCAACAGAATATCTACTTTTTGTCCATCAATATTGTGTCATTTTCTCTTACATGAGATACCCTCCTTGTGGAAATTTCCTGCCACCCCTCACTTTAGTATTACCTTAGCAAGGTTTAGGTACAGACCATTATGTTTAATCTGTCATGTTTAAGAAGAATGGTCTGGATTATAATTTTAATTCTTTGATGAAATGCATACCTTGATATTTTGCTTGGAATTTAGCATCTCTGGTCTTGATGTTACTAGTGTATTTTATTTCAGGCTCTGAGAGTTGGTGTTTGGTTCCAGGTTTATTTTATAGTATAAGTTTGGCTGCTTTCCATCTCCTTTTGTATTAGGGAGGAGTTCAGATTCTTAATAAAATGTAACTGTTTAAAAAATTGAATGAAACTGGGTCAGTAGTATATGCCTATAATCCCAGCTTCTTGGGAGGCAAAGGCAGGAGGATTGTAAGTTTGAGGCCAGTCTCAGCAATTTAAATGAGGTGCTGTCTCAAATTAACAAGGACTAGGGATGTAGCTCAGTGCTACAGTACCTCTGTCTTCAATCCCAGTACAGAGAGAGAGAGAGAGAGAGAGAGAGAGAGAGAGAGAGAGAGAGAGAGAGAGAAGAGAGAAGAAAGAAAGAAAGAAAGAAAGAAAGAAAGAAAGAGAGAGAGAGAGAGAGAGAAAGAGAGAGAGAAAGAGAGAGAAAGAGAAAGAGAGAGAAAGAAAGGAGGGAGGGAGGGAGGAAGGGAAAATTAGGTACAGGATCTTTGAGGACATGCTATTACTATGTTTTTCAATTTACAATTCAACTGGCTTTCTTTTTCATGTGTTTATCAAGTTTTAAAGTTTACATTTTTTCAGAGAGTCACTCAGTTACTGAGGTTTTTTGAAGTTCTATCAGTATATTAATTGTGCATAACTTTTTTTCTATTGAACCAACCAGGACTTTTTTTTTCATTACTGTTGCTATTATCTGCCTTATAAAATGATTGAGAATTTTTTTATCACTTTCAGTATTTGATTTTCTGACTAATTATAAACCCTAAACTAAAAATCATCCTCCTCCTAACGTGAAGACTACTTTTACCTCAAAATCTTCAGCTGGATGAATTGTTATTAATTATTTTTAACTAGTATGCTAGAGTGTTCTTTAAAGCTAATTTAAGTAGACCAGCAATGTGCTAAGTGGGTAAATTACTGGTTTTTAAGTTATTCAAATGGTCACTCAGGTAAAGGGAAATTTGCTTTTCTTGGGGTGAAGGAAGCTTGGTCCTTTTGGCACTTTATTAACTAAAATAAATAAATGTGCCAATATGAATTAACAAGTAAAAAGTTACAAAAAAGGAAAGATAGTTTCAACCAGTGGTTCCCAAATGCATCTGTGCTCAGAATCAGAATTGTAAAACTGTCTGATGCCCAGATTGTTCCATGGAGTTATGAAGTCAGGGGACATGGGGCTGGGAGGCAGCCCCCCTCAACTAGATGAGTTCTGGGCCAAGTCTGGGAATCAGTGCCCTAAACCTTGTTTTCTCAAAGTGCGTTCTTCTAACCAGGAGGCCCAGTGAAGGCTTGCTGGAAATGCAGGGCATTCCTGGACACACGGATTTGGAACAGCAGGCCTCCAGGCAGGTGTGGCCCGTAGCCCCCCGTGGCCTGTTTATCTGAATGAAATCTCCCTGTCACACCCATTTGTTGACACATTCTTTGCAGCAAACTTGAGCTATGGTAGAATCTAAAGTACTTACCATCTGCCCTCAGAGCTCTGAAACTCCCCCTGCCTGGCGGTTCCCCAAGCCCAGTGAGGCAGAACGGAGAGAGGGGCTGAGACCCAAGGGCCAGCAAGTCCTAAGCTTCCCAGGTGGTGTAAATGTGAAGTTGAGGTTTGGAGTCACTGCCCTAAGAATTCAAAGAGAAAATGTAGATGCAGTTAAAAAAATAAAATTGGTATGGCCTTTGGGATATTAAGGAAAGAAGGAAAGAAGGAAGGAAGGAAGGGAGGGAGGGAGGGAGGGAGGGAGATGGAAAGAATGATATAATTAACCTTATAACAAATTTTAGAATCCATGAAGAAAAACAAAATACTTTAAGCCAAATTTTAGACTTATTTAAAAAAGCTTAAGCAAAATTAAAAGAAGAATGCTGAAATGTGGGAGGCAATCTATAATGTATAATATTCACATTTTAAAAGCTTAAATATATTATTAAAAATAAGATGAACACATAAGTAAACTGGCAAAGGTCACAATAAGGTCCTTTGAAGAAGAAAATAAAATGATTCATAATTAGATGAAAAAACTAAATCCATTCATTAATATAGAAAAGCAAACTCAAACAACAATGCGTTCTTATCTGGGACCTATTAAATCAGGACCCTTTTTCTCTGTCCATTTATCCCTCCCTCTATCCATCATGGAACTCAATCCAGTGGGGATGTGGGTAAAAGGGCCTTTATGTACAGATGGGAGTGCAGATTGTTAGGACAGTTTGACAAAATAAATCATAAGTCTTGAAAGTGCTCATGCTGCTGGGTGCAGTGATACAGGCCTGCAAGCAATTGGTTCAGGAGGCTGAGGCAGGAGGATCACAAATTTGAGGCCAGCCTCAGCAACTCTTTGTTTTTATTAGTTGTAGATGGACACAATATCTTTATTTATTTATTTTTATATGGTGCAGAAGTTCGAACCCAGTGCCTTGCATGTATGAGGCAAGCGCTCTACCACTGAGCTATAGCCCCAGTCCCAGCCTCAGCAACTTAGCAAGACTCTGCCTCAAAAAAACAAACAAAAAACAAAACAAAACAAAACAAGATGTGGCTCAGTAGTTAAGCTCCCCTTGGTTGAATCCCTGGTACCAAAAAAAAAAAAAAAAATTAGTGCTCATGACTCATGATACAATTTGGATCTGGTAGTCTTCCAAAAGGCCCATGTGTTAAGGCCCATTTTAGGTTGTGCCTCAACTTGGTGCTATTGCTTTAAGTGGGGGGTCTAGTGGAAGAAAGTTGGGCCACTATGGGCATGCCCTGGAAGGGTATATTAGGAACCCAGGCCCTTCCTGACTGTCTGCTTCCTGGTTGAGATGAGGTTTATAGACTTCCTCTGCTCCAGCTCTCTGCCATGAGGTACTGTGACACCACAGGCCCAAAGTAACAGGGCCAAGAGATTATGGGCTTAAACCTCCAAAATTGTGATCCAGAATAAACCTTCTCCATTATTAAGTTGATTTTATCTCAGGTATTTTGTCACAGTGACAGAAAGCCAAATATGTTAACAATTCCCTTGAGTCCAATATTGGAACTGGAACCAACTGCCCAAGGTCTGCATAGGGCAATGGTTACAAGCCTGAACTTCATTGACTTCAACACATTTGGGGTAAAACGTAGCCCCGGTGCTTATAAACTGTGTGCTGTACACACTACTTACTGTTTATCCTTAGCTATTTTCTTCTGTTGTAAGGATTAAAAAATATAAAGGTTTTATCATATAGTAAATAACTAAAAATAGTGAAGGTCAGTAATAATCAGTTTACATCATGGTCAATATCCTAATTTCATCAATAACTTAAAATAACAATAATTTGTTATACCAGGTGTGTACGTATCTGCCACATCCTGTATGGCTGTTAATTCAGAAACTCGGGTGATGGGGATTTGAGAAAAGACAAACACAGAGAGAGAGAAAGCTGGAACCAGGTGGGACAGTGACCTCTGATGGAAGAGTAGTGACCCAGACCTAGCTTGCTATGTTTATTATAGAGGTTTTATCATCAAAAGGTTGTTTGTAGGAAAGTTTCAGCAAAGCAGGCAATCTGAAGGATGCAGGCCTGGCAGGACATTAGGGTCATCTTGTTATGCTCAGAATTCTCTGTCCACAGGAGCTGGTGTCTGAGCTCAAGATCCAGAGCGATAAAGCTCTGCACCTTTCATGGAGCCTCTCCTGGCTGAGTGTTACCATAGCAATGGGGCCATCTTGACCTGCATCTTTGCACAGGAAGTTCCCAGTGTAGACACAGCCATGAGCCACTCAGAAACCATGGTTCAAGTCACGGCTGTGCACATGTGTACATGTGTGTCTTTCTGAGCTTTCTTGTTTACTTTGCTGACTTTTCTATAAAGTTGTGTACAATTCTATGATGGTTTAATTCTGTAGTTTCATATGATGAAATTGTAATTTGAGGACCTACATTGTGCCCAGCAGAGTATCAGAATGCTTCTCCTTCTGATATAGGGAACTTCAGGATACGTTTTAAAGCTGGTGCCTGTCTTGGAGTCAGGGTACTGTACAGGCTGGGTGGAGAACTCAGCTGGGAGCCAGTTCCGCTGAACCTCAGCCTACCCCACAGGGAGCTCTGTGGCTGCATGACCTTGCAGCGTCATCTGAAATTCAGGTGCAGCAGCCAACCTTGTCCCCACATCACAGAGGACCTTTGGTCATCAGGGGAGGCAAGCACAAGTGAGTAAGATAGCTCCTTGGAGCAGAGGATGATGCCCACCAAGGAACAGCTGTGAGCCCTCAGTGGGCCTTTGTTCAGGAGCCCAGGACTGATAAATTCCCTGAATTGAGGATGTGCCCCATCATGTCCTGCACAGCTCATGCAAATGACTCTTGAATGTAGTCCTGGACTTGACATGCTAGAACTTTATTTAGGACTATTGTCCTTAGTCATTAGTGTGGTGATCCTGCCATTTTTAAAATATGTATTGGGTATCTGCATCCAGGTAATACCAACTTTCTAAACCAAGACAGAGCACAGGACAAGAGAGAGAAGTCTAGTTTTTATTACTTGAATAAAAATATGTAGAAAAATATAGAGAGAAATATACAGAGAAAATATATAGAGAGAAAATATATAGAAAAGTTGACTATTTCTTGATAGTGTAAAGGAATTCATTCAAAAACATCTGGACCCAGTACCTTTTGGGGCATGGGTATAATTCATGATTTTTGGTATATATATATATTTCGTATTCTTTACTGTTATGATTTTATGTTTCCCTAGAAAATCATTTCTATTTCAGAGATTTTATGGAATAAAAAAACAAGAAAAAGTTTCATAAAGCAGAGAAGATGGAGAGTTGGTCCCTTAGGGGTTTCCTTCCCTGCTGGGCTCTGTGTAACTGGAAGTTGCTGTCTGGATGTCTCTGGGCCTCTCTGGGTGCAGCTGGCCACTGGTGAAAGCTCCCTCCTGGTTAGATGGCTTTGTATTTCCTAAAAGAGTCAGCCCTGTCCCCTTCAGGTGACCCTGTGGCGTTTGTGGCTTTCCCCTTTAGCAAGTAGCCCAGGGCCTCAGAATTTTGAATGCATGTCCTATTTACTCTCTGCCACTTCATTTCTTCTCAAAATTGATTAGTTCATGGAGTGCACACAAGTATTTATTGAGCAACCAGCTGAGGCCAGACACTATTTTAGGTCCTGAAAGTATAATCATGAGTTAAATAGACTTTAGTCTCTCCCCGCAGTCTCTCTGATGTGTAGATGAGATGGAAAAATCAATAATATAAATTAGATGTTAGTGCGTCATGCAGTGGGGGGAAGAAAAAGCGGCCAAGAGGAATAGTTTCAGGAATGGTGTGGGAGGAGTTGTAGTCTTAGGTATGGCAGGCAGGAAGGTCCCACTGAAGAAGTGACATAAGTAAAAACCTGGAGAAAGTGAGGGAGTATACCATGTGGAGATCTAGAGAAGAGTGTTCCAGGTAGGGAGAATAGCATGTGCAAAGGCCCTGAGGCAGGAGTATGCCTATGGATACTGAGAACAACCAGACCAAGGGGAAAATAGTATTAGTCCTGGTAGGAAGTCATCAGATCCAAAAGGAGATGGTGTATGTGGTGGGGGAAGGTGGTGGTATCACTTTTGGTCTTTGAAGGTCTTTGCCTTTTGTCCTATGTGAATGGGGGCACTGGAGAACTCTGAACAGAGGCCTCCAAGGGGCTCAGGGTAGAAAGCCATTAGGTAGCTGCTGTAAACTATTGCCTGAGGTTGCAAACTGCAGACCAAGAGCTGAGGCTAAAATGTAGACTGATGATTTTCGCCCATCTTTACTCATTTGCATAAATTAAATCTAACACCATGAAAATGATGTGTATAAGGATGTGAAAGAAACAAAGCCCACCACTGTTCAGTTCCCAAGACTCTTGCTCCTGAACCACCTGGGTCCCCTGTGCAGGGAGAGGCTCCCCTCTGGTCTCCATGCTGGGCAAGCTGTGAGCTGAGAACCAGTCTGCTTCCTTTATACAGACACTGCCAGGCTGGTGCCTTCTCCCTGCTTGATTCTGCAGATGCTCAGAGCTGGATCGGCAGGACCTGTGGCCTCTGCCTTTGCTGCATTTCTAGCCTCCCTTTCATACGCCTCCCTTTCATACGCCTCCCTGAGAGAAAAGCTGATATCACATAACATTTTTGTGAGTCAGGAGAATGTGTCAAACAAGTAGACAGTACAGGATACAAACACCATCATTTAAAAAAAAATTTTAATTGCTTTTTTCCCACATTATTTATTGGTGCATTATAGTTTGTGCACAATGATGGGATTTGTTGTTATATTTTCATACATGCACACAATAGAAAATAAAACTTGGCCAATATCACTCCCCAGCACTTCCCCCTTCCTCCCCACCCTACCTCTGGTCCCTTTCCTCTAAGGACCTCCATTTGATTTTCAGGAGATCCCCCCCCCCACAACCTTTCTTTTCTTTTTCCTCTCTAGCTTCCATATAGGAGAGGAAACATATTTTCCCTGACCTCTCAGTTTGACTTATTTCACTTAACACAATGATCTCAGTTCCATCCATTTTCCTGCAAAGGACATATTTTCTTTATGGCTGAATAAAACTCTATTGTGTGTATATACCACCTTGTCTTTACCCGTCCATCCACTGACGGACACCTAGGCTGCTTACGTAGTTTGGCTGTTGTTAATCAAACATCATTGCTTAAAGATAAAAAGAATAAATCCAGTTTGAAGTTTGAGTCATTTGATTTCTGTTTTTGGGTTTATAAGCAGTGTATGTGAACAGACACAGACACACTTGCACACACACATGATTTTCAGAGTTAAACCACAAGCAGCCAATGCATTCTTAGTCTATGTTCTGGACCATCTTCAGTGCTGCCAGTAGTTTTACTACAAGTTTCTAAACTTGTTATTTTTTCTCCCAGCAATAGGCAACAACAGTGCTAGTGTAAGACCACCGGTTGGACTGGGCAATTAGGATTCTCAGTAGAAGCTCTTAAAAATGTTTTTTCTAGCCCTTGACCCCTATTCTGATTCAGTAAGTCTTTCCAATCTCTTTAAAGATTTTTTTTTTTTTTTTTTTTTTGCACAGAGTGAACAAATGTCTATTAAGACTTTGAATATGTGAACACGCTTTTTATTATTGTCGACTTTACACTTGAACAATTGCTTGACTGGGTATAAAAATCTTAGATCAGACTCTGAAAATTCTGAATATTGCCCAATCGATATTTGTGTTAATCAGTTTTCCACTGCTGTGATGAAATGCCTGAGATAAAAAACAACTTATAAAGAGAAAGGTTCAGTTTGGTTTCAGTCCGTGATTATTGGACCCCATTGCTTTTGGGTCTGTGGAAAGGCAGCACATTTTGGCAGAAGTGTACACTGATCACCTTGTAGCTGGAGAGCAAAAGAGAAAGAAAGAGGAAGGGGATAGAGTGCCACTGTCCTCATCAAGGGCACCCCCCAATGACCTTACCTTCTTCACTATGCCCCACCTCCTCAAGTTTCCACTACCTCCAACAGCACCATGAACTGAGGACCAAGCCCTTAACACACATCTTTAGGGGGCAGTTAAGATCCAAACCATAATGTTATTTTATACTTGTTGTATAAAATGATCTTAGCTGCATTCCTGGTAAATACTGTCCCACAACACAGATACTTTATTTTTATTGTTTAATTGATTTTAGTGCTTGAAGTTAGGCAGAGGGGAAAAAAAAAGCCTTATCCTTCTTAGTGTTGGTCCCTAAGCGCTGGTTGTTTGTTTTGCCTTTAATCCCAAGCCACACTTTCCTGCCTAGGAAGCTCTTCTCCGTGGCATGTGGCCACGCTTAGGGTCTGGCGTGCTCTGTACTTCCCTCCAGAACACACTGTGTCCACCCGTCAGATCTCTGTGAGCTCTGCTCCACAGCTCTCTGTCCTTGAGTTTCGTCTCTTTCCTCTCCCTCTCCTTGCTTACTCTGCCTCCCGAGATCGCTTCTCATCTTGACTCTCTGCTCAAGTCCTTTTCCTGCTGGGTCCAGTTGGCCTTTGACTGGCTCCATCCTGACTGATTTGGGCTCCTGAGCCTTTTCCCTGTCACCCACAGTCCTTGTCACTGCATCTTCTGCTTTCATAAAAAGCTCTATGAATACCATTTGGCATAGAAGGTGAACGTTTTCTAAAACACCGTCTGTTGGTGAAGTTGGATCCTTCTCAGATGAGACATTTGCCTTTTGGGTCATTTTCATTTTCTCCCTTTGCACCCTCAGAACCTCCCCACCCCACCCTCCGACACCTGCCATGGGCTTGCAGTTAATTTTTCCTTATTACCAAAACTTCCATGCCAGACCAATTAGCTACTCCTTCTTCAAGCAGGAGGTGACCAGGGTCTCTGGAGACTCCTCTGCTTTCTCCCACCAGACATGCTGGACTCCCCTTTCCTGCCTGCAGGATGGGCTAGAATAAAGTCTGCCCCCCAATCCCAGGTTGCAGCCATCTGCCAACTCAGTCCAGTGCCACTTTGGCACTCAGGGGTCCTGAATGAAATGCTTTCAAAAATATGCAAAAATATGCACCCTTGGGATTGGGTGTGATGTTCAGTGTGTCTCAAAGCTGTGAACGTCCGACCATTGTGCATAAACTTCTGTGTATGGTGGGTGTCAAGGCATCAAACCCCATGACTAACTTAGAATGTTTTTGACTCATGAATGTGACTTCAGTAGAAATAGTTTACTTTTTAGTATTAAAGTGCAATGATAATTTGCACTTTTAAAAACTCCTTGATCATTTTTTTCTTCTCTTTCTTCTGCTACTTAGAAACATGAACTCTTCCATTCAAGAGAGGTGGTGAAGAGGAACCTTAGATTGTGTAGAGAGAAATGTGGGGAGGGGCGAGGATGGGGGAAGGAAAGATGATGGAATGAGACAAACATTATTACCCTATGTACATGTATGATTACATGAATGGTGTGACTCTACATCATGTACAACCAGAGAAGTGAAAAGTTGTACTCCATTTGTGTACAATGAATCAAAATGCATTCTGCTGTCATGTATAACTAAATAGAACAAACAATAAAAATAAAATAAAATTTAAAAAGAGGTGGTGAATTTAGAAAGGACAGACATTCATCCCAAAATTAGTGAAAATGGAATTATTCATGTTTTTAACCTGAAGTTGTCAGGTCTGATATATTATTGATCTGTCTTTTTCTTTTTCTTTTTTTTTGATTGGGAGAAAAATATAAAATCTTATAGAAAATAGGAAGCACTGTGGACTATATTCTTTATTTTTTTCAGGACTGAAAGTTAAGATAAAGAAATCCATGAAGCTCAGGAGGCTGAGGCAGGAAAAAATATAAAATCTTATAGAAAATAGGAAGCACTGTGGACTATATTCTTTATTTTTTTCAGGACTGAAAGTTAAGATAAAGAAGTCCATGAAACTCAGGAGGCTGAGGCAAGAGGATCAGGAGTTCAAGGCAGGAGGATCAGGAGTTCAAGCCAGCCTCAGCAACTTAGGGAGACCCTAAGCAACTTAAACCCTGTGTCTAAATAAAATATAAAAAATGGCTGGGGATGGGGCTCAGTGGTTAAGTGCCCCTGGATTCAATCCCTAGTACGAAAAAAAAAAAAAAAGAAAAAAAATCCATCAAAGACATAAGGTTATCCGATTTATTCTTAATCTGCTTTTAGCACAAGGGTTATTGTGAGTGATCCCAATTCCCAGTATTTTTCAGAGGACAAACTCCTGTCAGACCCCTAGGGAACTTAGAAGCAGTGCTTTAAATTGGAGCCTGCCAAGGAGAAGAGAGCTCCCTCAACCTGGGCCCTTTCCCTTAAGTGGTTCCAAATAGGCTGCCTTTAAAGCAAAGTCAGTTTACCAAACAGGATTAAACCAGCCAGGAATTAGAATGAAGCAACACATCCAAGGTACCAGCTCCTTTTTCTTCTGCAAGAACTTCATGTCCCTTGAGCCCTAGACAGCTCAACTCCAACGGCAGACTGTGGACATTAAAAAAAAAAAAATGCTTTAAAATTAATGTGTCTCTCTTTCTTTCCAGGTTTGAGATTTTTAAGAGCTCTCAGACTGATACAATTTTCAGAAATTTTGCAGTTTCTGAATATCCTTAAAACAAGGTAAGATGTTCTTTCTCGCATTTTTACCCCATCCCAGTCCCCTGTGCCAACTGGTAAATATCAGCTGTGTTTGTTTCCACCACAGTAAGGAGTTAGGTTATTCACAGGAAGAGTGACCTAATGCAGAGACGGAGAGAAGCCCTAGCGTAGGGCTTGGGTCACCCTCTACTACAGGGCCAGAGAACTGTGTGGTAAAAAGAGAGACCACTGTGTGAATGCAGGTTAGCAGGGGCAGTTTGGGGGGACACATGACTGATATTGGGGTGCCAAATGGAGTTGCTCAGAGGTGAGCCACGGTGTCACAGAGAGGTGTGCAGCAGATGAGGGATGGATTTGTTCATTGCTTGGGATGTCCTTGCTGCCAGGTCCTAAATTGCCCCTTTATTACACCACTAAACAAGAAATTGAACTTGGCCATAAAGGCAAGAGAAGCAATGCTCTTTGAAAGGCAATCACAAACCTCATACGGCAAACAGAAAATCATTTCATTTCTAAGTACGTTTAAGATGTTCACTTCATATCTATAGAACCCTTGGGGCTTGCTCTATGAATTACCTTTTGGGGAAACCCTAAAAACCTGCAGCCGAATGCACCATGACTACTGCTCCCACTAACGGTGTTATGGTCTAGAAGCACAACTGGACCAGGAGCGGAACCCCCCGGGGGATCCCTTGCCTGATGACCTGCCAGCTTACAGAGCTGGCCTGAGCCCATGGCTGTGTTGATGAATAAACTAATAAAAGCGGTGAGACGCACTCTAATGGAGAGTAAGTGCAGGTCATAAATTTCTCTTCTAGGAAATTACACTCTGAGAAGCTCCCTTCTAATGTTTCGTTTCTCTTTGGTTGGCCTTATTGTGTTTGATCAATGATTGAAAACAGGACACCTCTGCATGCAGTGATTTATAATTAACGCACCTGCATCTCCGGGGGTTTTCTTCAGCATCATTTCCTCAGGATGGGAGGCTAGGACCCAGCGTCCTGAATCTGACAGGTCCACAGATTCAGCTAACGGCTGACTTTCTTCTTTGGGTGTTGGGGTTTTTTGTTTGTTTATGTTGCTTTAAGTTCAAAACAAAAACTATCCATCTGTCAACTGTGCATAAGGTTCACTTTCTATTAGCCAAGTCAAGAAGTATCCAAGTCAAGAGTATCCAAGACCACTGAGGTCTTTTAGAGTATACCTCTTTCCCCCTTACATTTCATTATCCATTGGCTCTCAATTAGTGTTATCATTCATAAATAGTGAATATTGGTACCCTTCTTATTTTCTGCTGAGTGACAGTAGCCTTGATTTCTTTTTATGGCTCTTCTATGCAATAGACTCAGTGCTCTTGAAATCTAAATACCTAACACAGTTAGCAGCATTGGTATTTACTGATATTACCACCATTCTGTAATTTTAAAGATAGAATCAGAGGGGAGCATCCAGTACCAAGCACAGGGAGTCCTTGTCCTTGAGCCATTTTCTTTTTTTCTAGTAGGGATGAAGTTGTATGAAAGTTATCTGGTTTTTTTTTTTTTTTCTTTTTGTTACTCATTTATTTTTTTACTAGTAAGGATGAAGTTATATAGAACCATTCATTCTCTAACATGACATAGGGTCTCTTCCTCTTTCACATTTACCTGATAGATTAGGGGGATTTTATTATTATTATCTGACACGAGTATTTGAAGAAGGTTCCAGAACTCTGAGGAACCACATGGAGAGAACTGTGTTCTCACCCTCCTCACATACACTATGCATCCTTTCTGGATTGTGGGGAATGGCAGGCCCTCTGAATATCTTTTTCAGATCCTTTGCTGGGACATTCGTTACTTTCTATTCCTTGGCAAAGATTCCTTTCTTTGACAGCAGGACTAGCTCAGGCAGCCCTGGACAACAGTCCGCCTGGTAACCGGGTGGCACTGGGTGCTTCGTTTTCTGCGTGCAGAAGGGAGACGATGGGAGCAGCCAGCTAGGGGAAGGGGGGCCTACATGCTGGGAGAGAGGGGCAGGCAGGTTAGGCACCTGCCATCTTGGCTCCCAGGGGCATCTCCCCAGTGCCCACAGCCCACTAAAGCCATCTCTCCTGTCATTAGAGGGTGCTTTCCATCACAACCACAGGATTTAGATGTTCTGAGTTCCCATTGTTTATAATCACATCTGGGAGATCAAGGCAATAGGACAGGCCTGGAGTGAGCTTCCATTTATGTCAGCAGCAAGGTGAGGGGCAGGAGGGAGTCCCACCAGCGGAAGGCTCAATAAGGAAGGGAGACCCGAGCCAGCCTGCCTGGTGGTGCTGCTCACATGCCAGCCGAGAGGTGTCCAGGGTAGGAATGAAGCCAGGCTGGGCATGAGTACGCGGACAGGCAAGGATCTTTTTAAGGAGAAGGGGGTGTCCAGAGCAAGCCTGGGGGGAAACCAGGTGTCTGTCATTCCAGTGGGATTGGTGTTGAGCAGAGGGTGGGGCTGACTTCCCAGGGCGGGGAGCTTCGCAGAGCACACAGGTGGGCAGCCTGGCACGAGGGGACCTCGGGGCAGTTCTGTGCTCCTGGGTCCTGAGGTGCACACAGGAAGACATTATTTGGCCAAGGCTGATCACCAGGCACAGATGAACACTTCACTCACTTGTGAGAACGCCAGAAGTTTGGGGACAGCCCTCAGCCCCTGCCCTCCCACTGCCCCCCACCTTCCTTCTGTGCGCCCCGAACACAGATCCCAGAGCTCTGCTGCAGAGGAGACGCCCTGGCTTTTGGAGGGCTTTGGCCTGTGAGAGCTTCTCCTGTGACTCCTGTATTCGCCACTGTTTTCACGGTGACCTTGCAGAAGATGGTGTGGAGCCAAAGATTGGACTTTAGGGAGGTTTTGTCAGGCTTTCTCTGGCTGCGAATCCCTGCCAATCTTGCTATTAGAGGAGAATAGAGATTTTGTAAATGTAATTTGAAATAATGATCTGAAATTGTTGTTTCATTTTCTGTTCTTTAGCTGCCTCATTCAGCCAAGAGCTGGAAGAAACAGGGCAAAGAAGTATATGGGGGAGGGGGAAGAGATAAAGAATTCAAAGGACAGCAGAGGGGACATGGGAGTGAACAGGATGACAGAGGCAAGTCCCACATATGTGACCAGCGTCAGGGCAGTTCTTCAAACTGCAAGGCAGCGGAGAACCTGAAATATTCTATAACCTGAAAATGGCCTGCTCAGGGTAGACTGGGAGACTCTGTCATTGTCAGAGCCTTTGGAAGGGCCTCAGCCACCCTGTACTGGTAAGCCACCTTACGGGTGCCGGGCCACTTATTCTACAGTCAGAGCAAAGGAAGCAGCTCTGCCTCAGGGCAGAGTTCCACACCTCACTGAATGTGGAAGATAGAGATGACTGGACCATGCATCACCTAAAGAGTTTTTATTTTTCATATTTTTCAAAATGAAAAGTGCCTTATTGTTTCCTTTAACTCTTAAAGTAAAATGTATTGGCTGTAAACATTTTAGTAATATGGAAAAGCACGTAGGCTAAAGGAACACTACCCCACAGCAGGCCACGGGGAGGAATCCCTTGTTCTCTACCTTGTTACTTTTATTTCCCTGTCTGCATCATCATCTACCTGGACAATACCTTTTGAGAGAGAATTTTGGATATTAAAATTTTACTAGATGTAGTATGACCTTAGAAATGGCCCCAAGGCAAAGTCGACGAAGAATATTTGACACGGAGACTGAAAGGAGTGAAATGGAGGCCACATTTTGGATTTATAGGTTGTGCTGAGAGCAGGATAGACGATTAACGGAGTTTAATCAGGAGAGGAAATGCAGTCAGACTTACCTTCTAGAACGTCCACCATTGCACCAGTTGTTGAGAGAGTAGGTTTAAAGTATCTAAGACCTCGTAGACTGTGAACTAGATAGGAGACAGTAGTCCAGGAAACGGGCCTGCCCTTAGACGGGGAGGAGGGACCTAGAGATGACGGAGGGGTGGAATGGACAGGATTTGATTTTGCTTCACTCCATGTCCTTCTGTTCAGATCGTTCATCTCAGTGGGTCCAGTCCAGCTGACTTTTCAGGGTTGGGGTATTTCACATCTATCCCGCAAAGGTAGCCATCAAACAAAATAAAGCCATTGGCAGCTGGCTGTACCCTCAGCCAGAAGCACAGGAGAAAATGGGCAACAAACACAAATTCGTGCCTCCTTCTGGGAGACCTTTTCAGTGTTAATCACAGCATGACTTATAAGATACATGGAGGGAGAAGATGGCCCAGGGCAGCCCTGGGTTTACATCGACAATCTTGGGAGTCAGACTCCCTCTCCCAGCATCCACGGAATCCTGGAAAGGTCTCTGATGTCCCAGATTCCTGGGCCTGCCTGTTGATGATTCACTGTGTCTGCTAATATGAATTAATCTGATGGCCAGTGAGTTCATGGAATGCAGAGTTAGAAATCATAATGGAAGCTCGAGAATGATTTTCTTTAGATGGGTCAGATTTTCATGATAAGATCACAGTCCCTCCCGCCTTTAAGGCATGGGATGGAGACTGGAATCTGAAGGGTTCTATTCATTCTGAGCATTGGTAACTTCGTGTTTAGTCCAGACCCTTGGGCTTGACCATAAGGCTATGGCTTTCCTTCTGCTACTACACAGTCCTGCTCCTGGCCACCCCTCCCTCCTTCTGAGGAGAACTACTGAAGCTGTCCAGGGCCACATCTCAGAGAATGGAGAAGGTCCACTCAGGGTTAATCTTGCATCTTGTGCACATAGCTTTTAGACAATTGCTTGGTTGTAGAGTTTAATTTGAAAAGCGAATTCCAGATACTGGGATCTGTGATGATGCTGATGTCATAAAAGTAATCAGATTTCAGTGCCGAACATGGACTCTTTCAGCAACGCTGATTAAATGTTCTACACACAGCAAGAGCTCCCTTAAGTACCATTAATATCACTGTGACAATCATTTAGAGATTAATAATCGCCATATTTAGGTCATTTTTCCAAAGCACTGAGAGACTCAGAGACACCAATAGAGATAATATTTTGAAAGGACAGCTCATGGTCGCTGAGCATACACTGCTTTGGTGGGGCCCCAAGGATTTGGGCAGGTGTAAGTGACCCAACTTGGTGTTTAACTGTCCCCAGAGAAGATAAGCAGTGCAGACCTCCCTAGGACCTCTCCCTTTGCCACTGGCTACTGGTTCTTCATCTATTTCTTACTCTCCAATGTTGGGGCACATCTTGGAGGGCTTACGGGCTAGGGACAGGGAGTCTTCTGATCTGCTTTGGCTTTGCATTGAGAAACTAGTTGGGAACGGGATGTGGTGTTGATGGAGCCCAAGGAGGTTCATTCAGCTCCCACTGGCCAGGCTCCCTTCCCCTGACAGGGCTCACCAGGTGAATCCCTTCGATCTGTTTGTCTTGTCTCCACTCTGCCAATCTCTGGTTGACAGGGGTGTCCTTCCACAGAAGGACTCCAGAAGCCAGTAAGGAGGCCTCTTTGGCTGGCCAGTTGTTCCCAGAAGCAGTAAAGCCAGAGTTGCATTAACTCTCAGCTCTGGGGGAAATGGAGTTGAAAGGGGTTAAGCGCTTAATTTGTTAGTTGGTGACTCCATTCGTGGCTAAAGACACTGCTCAGAGGTGTGTGTAGGGAGTGGGTAGCATGGCCCATGGTGGTGTCTGGAATAAGGGTTGAAGGTTAGGATTCAGCGGGTCTTTGCTTGCCTTTGGGAGTGCCAGCTTTCTACCAGAGGGTCAGGGGACAATGTGGGTGTCACAGGATGCTGCTCTCTCTTCTCATACGGAGATAGCCCCAACTAGCTCTAGGGACCTGATCAACTGTTACATTCTCAGGGAGCATTCTGAATACAGCAGCCACTTCTGTTGTAGGCAGAAGGGTTTTGATGGCAAGTAACAGAATCCACCTCCATATTGATGGGGTCCAGAAGGGAGCTGACTAACTCCAGGCAAGTCTGCATCCAGGGGTTCAGATTTCTGTCCTTGGGATTCTGTCTCTTTCTCCATCTCTTTGGGGTCTTATTTTCAGGTAGCCTTTCTCCAGGGCAGATGGTCTACTAGAGTTCTAGGCTTATATTCTTTACACCCAAATCTGAAAGGGAGAAAGACTCTCCCACTCAGTTCCTGGTAAGTGTCTGATAAGACCTGCATAGACAGATGGGAAGAGCCTTCTGTGTGGAGTAAGAGCATCACCTAGCTATGGCACATAGACTGTGAAGACAGTTTCAAATGTCCATGAGGAAGGGGGTAGGAGAGTCTGGGACTTCACAGGGTGTTGATAACAGAAGGGCAGAATTTGGGTATCATGTGTCAGTCCATATCAATGGGAAGCCTAGGGACAGAATGTGCCTGCTGAGAGCAGCACCCAAGGAGCTGTCCCCCTGTGGGGGTGTAAAAGGGTATAGAGGAATAGACCAGTTCACTTAGGGCACATTCATGGACAGTCTTCTGTGTGCCAGGAACCCACTGTTTCTGGGATCCAGACAGGCAAGTCTCCTGTTCTCAGGGAGCTTAAAATTTAGTAAATTCCAATGGATTCATTCAAGTAATAACAGTAGATACAAAACTATTAGTTAAGGCTATTCATGTGGGCTCAGTCTCACCCCAAGATGGTGTATTAACCACAAAGGAAATGGTGAGTGGACTCAGGCCATCATCGAGTTGGGACTTCTTGATGTGAGACCATCCCGGCAGAGATTTGTAACAGAAATATTTAAATACTGCCTAATCATGAAAAAACAGATAAATCTGGAATATAGAGCATTATAGAAGACAGCCTGGTTTACAAAAAAATTAAATGTCACTAAAAAACAATTTTAAAAGAGTCTAAAGAAGGGACTGGCAAACTCTCATTCATGGGTATATTTAGCCTAATGCCTGTTTTGTAAATAAAGTTTTATTGGAACACAGACACACCCATTATGTTACATATTGTCTGTAGCTGCTGTTGAATTACAGCAGCAGAATTGAGTCATTTCAACGTAGACTCTGAGGCTTGCCTCAAAAAATTAACTATCTTTCCCTATACAGAAAAGTTTCCTGACCCCTGGATTAAAACCCTGTAATAGGCAGATGCAGAGCATGAGCCTTAATGAGTTCCTGGATCACGTTGGGGGAGATGAAAACATCAATAAACAATTCCTGGACCACTGGAGACCTTCAAATAGGGACAGCATATGAGATTATGTTACTGAATTGATGTTAATTTTCTTAAGTGTGACAATGGTGTTGTGATTCCATTGCTCAATGATTCTTATGAGGTGAATGATCAAATAATTAGAGGTCCTGTTGCATTGGCATGTCTAAAATGTGTGTAAATGGTTTAGTCTGAAAATAAGAATATAAAATGAAAGAAGAAAAGGAAAAGAGAAAACAAGAGCAAAAAACATAGAGATAAAACAGATGTGCCAGATGTTAATAATCGATCCATTTAGGTGAAGGGCATATGGGTATTTATAACACACTTTCCATTTCCCTGTGTTTTTGAAGAGTCTTCAAAACAAAAGTTAATCTTTTTTAAAGTTTTAACAAAATCCAAGGGGGTTAATTCAGGGACCATCCTGAGTAGCCCAGCTGTTATCTTCCCTACAGGCCCTGTTGTGACCAGCCGCCTGCCCACTGTGCCACCTGCCAGGCATGAATTCCCTCCAGTGGAGACAACCCGCCTCCGCCCGAAGGGGGCGCTGTCTGGCTGGCAGGAGGCTCCGACTGGGTCTTCTAACTTGGGCGCTTTGCTTATTGTCTCTTGCACAGTAATTCCATCAAGCTGGTGAATCTGCTCTCCATATTTATCAGCACGTGGCTGACTGCAGCCGGGTTCATCCATTTGGTAAGTGTCCTTGAAGACCCTTCAGCTCTGGCTGGCCCAGAATAAGCCCCTCGCGGAGTCATTTTATTACCTGGAATTTCTCTCGCTGTAGAGAAACTTCAGCTCAGTCGTAGTCAGGAAAGGAGGAAGCAACCGCACAATTGTCTGGGTTTCCAACCCGTTTACCCTAAACTAGTTCCAAATGGTGAGTAATGTTCGCACTATTAACCTGTGTTTTTCAGCCCACCAATATTGCTGAGGGGACTTTCCTAGATTTTTCATTTTGTCTGCAATAACCCCAGAAGGCCACAAGATGGCAGTGCTTCCACAGCAAACGCTCAGAAAAGGTCGGGGGACAAGGTTGGAAGTTTGACCCACATCTCTTTAAAAACAACAAATTCATATCCCTCAATTTCTCTCCACTTCCCCCTTACAAAAAGGCTGTCTTTGATTCTTTTGCTTTATTACTTGTCAAGTTATTTCGTACCTCAAAAATGTTAATTATTTTATATTAATGGCTCTTTGAAAACCTTATATTATTAAGTCAAGCTCTTCTAACCTCCCCAAGGCAATCCACCACTCCCCCTTTTTTTAGAGAGCATGGCTATTGTTGGAAGCACATTTCAAACAAACACAGACTATTAGAACTGGAAGGAGCCTCATCAAACTAGGAAACATTGAATAGAGGCGACCTGCCTTCCAGGATCCTCTTACTCATCTGTACA
This sequence comes from Sciurus carolinensis, assembly GCF_902686445.1. Lineage (NCBI taxonomy): Eukaryota > Metazoa > Chordata > Mammalia > Rodentia > Sciuridae > Sciurus > Sciurus carolinensis. The sequence goes on along the minus strand of NC_062217.1, from coordinate 127,715,803 downwards.
AGAAATCCAAGGATGCAGTTGGTTACCCACCACTTGGGGCTTGTAATTATCATGCAATGGGAGCTGGGATGGAAGTGGGGGTAACTGGCAGTCACAAGATCTCAGGGGCCCCATCAGCTAGCTCTCTGTGGGGATAGAAACCTTGGCCATTCTCATCCTTCGTGGCTCTAATTGTTGTAACCAAGCACCAAGTGCCAAAATCACGGTTGTGGAGGAAGTATTTTTCTTTAAGAAGATGGCAACTCCACCTTACTGTTACGGGTTCCATGCAGTGCTTTCTGGTTTACCAGGTGAGTGCCGTGAAAATAGCATGTAGAGGACAATTTTTGATGTGTGGAGAAAGCCAGGTCTTGGGAACTTCTGCAGGAATGGAGCTGGAGGCCTGGGGGCTGGTTGTCTCCATGGGTCATGTACTGAGAACCAGGCCTTGGTTCCCAGTGATGTAGAGATGGTATCTGAGTAGAAATAATTTCATCCTGGCTCCTTTCTCCCGGGGGTACCTAAAGTACCTCTCTAAGCCACCTCACAGCCTTGTTAACCCATCGGATATGAGAGGAGGACAGGAAAAGTCCTGTAAAGTCTTAAGCAGGGGAGTGCAAACCTTAGGCAGCTCCAGGCCAAGCTCTCCACTTCCTGCTTCACCCGCTCAGTGAAGTATCGCCCTCTGCTGGTCTCCCACCATTACTGCAGAGGTGAGTGATTTGTGAGGAGATCAGAAACTACATGGCCCACAAAGCTGAAAGTACTTACTCTCTGACCCAAAAGAGTTTGCAGACCTTTGGTCAAAACAGTTGTGCAAATGCAGATTGTTCCCATGCGCTCGGTCTTGGTGCTCAGGAAGCTCCTGCAGCCCAAAGGGCAGAACCACTACTGGCATCCTACAAAAGAGGCAGAATCAAACTCCAGAGAAGCTATTTGGGGTTCCGGCAGAAGATCTGAAGGAGTGGGGCCCACGGGGCATCTCCCTGGTCACCAAGATGAAAGGAGGCGTCCTCTGTGGAGGGTCTAGGATGTCTTCAAGGGAGCAAGAGCCAGGCCCTTGGAGGCTTAGCAGGGAAAAGGCCAGGGAAGGACTCTCTGGCATGTCCCTCGAAAAGAGCACAGGCCAGAGGCAATGCCCCATTTCAACTGCCTTCAAACCCTTTAACAATGAGAAAAGTGAACTGGGGGTGTTTTTGGCCATTCCTGTTCCTTTTTCTCTCTGCCCTGGTTGGAGAGGAGGGCATCTCCTTTTGCTTTACCTGCTCCTATTTGCTACCTGCTCGGGGGTTCTGAGCCCTCACACATACCATTCAGCCGAGGGGAGCAAACATCTTGTGTTGAGGGCAGTGAGCTTCAGCCAGCGGCCCACCAGAGCTTCGGGTGCGTGTGTCTATGTGACGTTTTTCTTTTTTCTTTCCCTCTCCCTTTGCTTCAGGTGGAGAATTCAGGGGACCCATGGGAAAATTTCCAAAACAACCAGGCTCTTACATACTGGGAATGTGTCTACTTGCTCATGGTCACAATGTCCACCGTCGGTTACGGGGATGTTTATGCAAAAACCACACTTGGGCGCCTCTTCATGGTCTTCTTCATCCTCGGGGGACTGGTAAAAACTTTTTATTATGATGTTGATTTTTATGGTCATTAATATTTTCTATTATCTACTTCCTTAAGGCTTTGTATTTTTAGACTGTGTTTCTGAACTAGAGGCAAGTGACTGCCTTAGTGTTACAATCAGACTGGATTTGGGATTTAATCCAAACAGGAGGGTGACTTCTCTGTGGATTTCTTTGGTATCTTTTGCTTGGTTCACAGACCCAGGCATAGCTCCTTGCCAGGGACAGCCGTTTGGCCCAGAGCCAACCTAAATCTAACAGTCTTAAGAAAGGGATGCTGTTAATAAGTGAGTGTGCTCGCCCTTAGGAATAGAACTCACAGCTGATATTCTGCAAGGACAGTTGCTGTCACCTGACCCTGATAGATGCTGTGGACACTCTGTAGAGAGTTTGCGGTTTCAGGAGCTCCCCCTCCCCCTTTTCATTCCTTCCCAAACTCCAACAAACACTGTGGCTGGTGCCTGCCCTAAAGAGAAGGGAACTTGCATCAGAGGAGGGAGAATGCTTGGTCTTGTCACACGCACGTTATCAGTGGGTGCACAGTATAATCTGCTGTGTCCTGCAGCAACACCTGGGATGGTTTTCCTCCTGTTCATACATCAGGAAATTTTTACCATGTGCTCTCCTGTGAAGCACCTCCTTCCTTATGGTAGCACTTGGGGACACGTTGGTGATTGCTGCAGTGTGTCTTCCAAAGTAGGTCATTTTAAGTGTTTGTGCTGTGCAGGAGGTGAGTGATCACAATCCCAATTCACACTCGGCTTTCACGTATGTACGCCGCACACACACGTCTATGAGTGATGCATACACGCGTCTCTGCCTGTATGCATAGAGCATACACATTTCCAAAAAAAGTATGCTAATTGTGTGTGTGTGTGTGTGTGTGTGTGTACGTCAGCACAGCGTTTCCGCAGCCTCTCTGAGGTTCTGTAGAGAAGGGCACAGGTTTATCCAGCCACAGGGGTATGTTTGTTGGACAAAACATGGCAGATTTGTGTTTCTTCTTGCTATCCTTTCCTCTCATGTGATCCCCTACATTTACCTTTTGTGCCTTTTTAGTGATTTTTTTTTTTTTTTTTTATGGCAAAGTTTATTCTTTTGAAGTCTTTTGGTGTTTCTCGTCTTTAACCACTCTTCAGGGCACAGCTTCTTCTGTGAATTTTAATTAGACGGAAGGGTTTTGCGACAATGCGCACGGGTCTGTGTGCGCATGTGCGTGCAGTTCCACCGGCAAGTCCCCCTTTCCAACTTTTCTTGGGGAGGAAGAGCTCTCTGTCAGCTTGTTTATTCCCGTCTCCTTTGTATTTTTCTCCACTAAGATTTTTTTTTTTTTCTTTTTTAACCACCCCCCGCCCCACCCCCAGTTGTGCAGGTTGGCTTGTGTTTGTTTACTCCTGTGTGTTTTTCAGGAACTTGGCCTCTTTGTCCTCTGAATTTTTTTATAACCCACCACCACCGTTGTTAGTAGGCCTGATCCTTTTGTGTTTTCAGATCTTAGTACCCCCCTTCTGAAGAGGTCACCCCCTTTCTTGGGCCTGTCTTTTTAGTCTCTCTTCTGTCTCCCCTCTTCTCCTCAGGCCATGTTTGCCAGCTACGTCCCTGAAATCATAGAGTTAATAGGAAACCGCAAGAAATACGGGGGCTCCTATAGCGCGGTTAGTGGAAGAAAGTAAGTACGCCAAGAGGTTTTGCTGCTCCGCTGCGGTAGAATCCTCTCTGCATGCCATTTTTTTTTTTGGCTCTTGTTTCTTTGTTTCATGCATGTAGGCAATGTTTGCCCGCTACGTGCCCGAAATTGCTGCTCTCATCCTGAATCGGAATAAATTCGGCGGGACTTTTAACAAACATGGAGGCAGAAAGTAAGTCAGTTACATCAGAGAAGATGTGGTTGAGTGACTCTCAAGAGTCCCTGGGGCGGTGACCTTGAATCCTGCCCCTCCCCAACCGACCTGGTGCTTCTATGAGGGAAAGCCCATATGGTGCAGGAGTGTGGCCTCACAGTTTACCCCAGGCAGGTGTCATGCTCCGACTGACTCCCAAGGCCTTATTTCCGTTCAGAGATTCCTACAGGCATCGTGGATTTATCATGAAAAGGGACCATATGTAGTGGGGCCTTATATTCTGTTCTGAGACCTAATCCAGTGGATCAAGATCATGTATTTGTCACATCAGTTGCCTATGTAATTAAATTCCGGTCCCTTCCCCTTAAGCAATGCCACCCTATGGTGGCAATAATGTGGGATGAAACTCTAGCAGGGAGGCAAGGTTATCTTGCCTACTGCAAAGACCCTGTGGCCACCAGGAAACAGGTTCTCTTCTGCAGGCAGGAAGACCCCCATCTCATCCTCAAAGATCTCATTACTCAATTGAGACTCCTGGTTATGACATATTTATGGTGTCAGGGCACTAGAGGATACTCCTGATGACTGTTGGGAACTATTTCAGTTTGAGCTTGGGTGACTTATCCATATGCATGTCAATGTACAGGTTCAACATCAACCAGAAGTTTTACTCTATGTAAGTGACAGGACTTTATTTTCTAGGTTTTCTGCCAGAGCATCATCTCAAGAGAAGAAAGCTGAGGGGAGATGAGACTGGCAGAAACCATTCTTCCTTTATTTATTTATTATTTTTAGGATTTTGGGGGGCACTTAGCTTTGTTTTATTTATTTACGAGCATAACCTACATAGACTAAGAAGTGCATATCTTTAATGCACAGCTTGAGGAATTTAGGACTCTGTACCCACAGTCACTCCCGCTCCGACATCTAGATCAAGATACTGAAAATTATCATGGCTCCTGGCCTTTGCCATTCCTAGAGGTTCTTAACATAGATCTGTTTTGTGTGCCTGTGGTTTTATTTCCCTTTTTTATTTTTAAATTTTTAGCTTATTTTATGTTTTTAAAGAAAAATAAAATCCAGTGAGTAACATCATTTTCCCCTCTGCGGCTGCCTCCTCCCTTCCCGACAGTCTGCTCTGCAGGATGGAGCAAACCCCTCTCTCTGGTCAGTGATTCCAGCACATCCTGAGCTCAGGTGTCCAGTACTCTGTTCAGAAAATGAGGAGGTGGGGAAAAAAAAGGGCTCATTTTCTTGAAGTACCCACAGGACACCAGTTTCCTTTCAAAGGCACAAAGGAGAGTGGGCGAGAGGAGGCCAGTTGGCCACCACTCCACGGAGGCAGCCATCCCGCCATCTTCTCTCTAATGGGCCCCTCCTCCCCCTATTATCTTAACAGCCCTGGACGAGGTTAGAACCAAGCTGTTCTGATTTCTGGGCCATCGATTGAATCCAAAAGCTCAAATAAGTCCAGAGATTCCCCTTGGCCATTTATCCCTTGCCAAGAGGAAAGCAGCTTCTCGATTCTGTTTGACTTTAAGACGTGGACCAGTGGCCATAAAGCGGAAGGCACTGTGGGGACCCTGGGCCCTTTTACGGCCTCCCCACCCCACTGTCTCCACCAGCATTTCCTTATCACTGCCCCCTGAAGATGCCAATAAAACCAATCGCTCTGAAGCTTAGGGAGAAACTATTTCTTGACCCTGAATCCAGGTGGAAAAAAATTTTTCTGTTTTTCTAAAAACAGTGTACCTGGTCCAAGGCGGGTGGGCTGGTGGCAGCTTTTGTTGCTGGGTGGCCCAGATGAGGCCCTGAGACCCATGCTCACTCACCACCCTGTGGTCTGATCTGGTCAGCTTTTTGCCTTGACATTTTCCCCCAGACCCCCACCTGCTGATGACCTTAGGTCACAGACTTCCTGCAGTCTTGTTCTGGCTCTGTAATCTTTTATCACCACTTTTAGCTTGGTTTCTCTCTCTCTCTCTCTCTCTCTTTTCTTTCTCCCTTTATGAAAATGCACTCTGCTTTAATGTTCTCTTTGGATCTCCAGTGTCCCCCAGCTCTGTGGACAGAGAGTCTGCCTTGTCATCAACACCGGGACTGTTCACTTTACTTTCCGCATTGTTTCCTGGTTCAAAAGCTAATTACTAAGTAGTTTAAAGAAGCCCTTTGGTCACTTAGATCTTTCATCAGAAAGTATAAGCTTGGGAAAGGAACGGTAATAAAGGGCCATTAGCACCCTTTGTTTGATGTTGTTTTTCCAGTCAGTAGAACAAGATTGATGAAATGTTATGTTTGGCCAAAATTTGAGTTTTCATTTGGAATTCAGTGTTGAGAGAATGGGCTGTCAGAATCAATAAGTTTTCTTTCGCTTGGGATATGGGCATGTGGTAGTAATTAGCAATGTAAGGTCTTTAGTTGAGCAACCAAGCATGGATTCTGGCAGCAAACATAATGAGAAACTACAGTTGTTCTATTTCTAACGTCAAAAAGTTTCCAGATAAAATTAAATGCATTTGCAAAAGGAAAGCAGCTAAACTTTGTTGAAAGATAGAGTTCAGGCTCTTAAAATAGCATGCAGCGCTCTGAGGTTTTGTGTATGCAAAAATATACGTGCTATATCCACGAACACACTTACATATGCTCTACTCACCAGGACTGAATCAAATGAATACCCAGAGAGTCATTAAAACATATATGTAGTTAAGGGATGTGTTTATGTGTGCATATTTCATTCAGAAGTAACCTCTCTTAACAATACATTAACATGTCAGAGAACTCTAGGTAATGCATGATCCAAAACTACAGAGATGCAAAACTTTGAAATTCAAAGATTATTGAAAGTAAGACCCCCCCAACAAACAAACAAACAAACAGAGAAGTGTGGGGCTTTGTTTATACAATACCCACTTTCAGGATATTGGAGAGTAAGAAAATTGCATTGGTACTTCGTTTCCAGCTTAATCAGTGTGTTTGATGTAGCGTAACTACTTCATGCAGCAACCCTAAAGCGTCCTTGTCATCTGTGTGGGATCAAGGGCCTCCAACATTTTCATCACCTCCCACAGGACCTCTATGCCCAGCTGTAGGTGTGTCTACACATGCATGTGTGTGCATGTGCATGCATGTGTGTGTGTATATTGAGTGTCATTTAATCTATCTTATGATGATAGGTTAGGGCTCCTAAGAAAGAGGACTTGGGTGACAATCACAAATGATTCAGGGAGTGTCTAAAACAGGTCATTTCTCCAAATTGGGGTTACTGGGGACAATGAGCCTCTTGGACTGAGACTCTAAGTCTTATTCAGAAGAGTAGCCCTCCTGCAGCCCAGCCTCCTCCCAAGACCACTGCCTTCTCCTCGTTCCCTTCCTGAGGTCAAGGCTGCTCGGGTGGGGGAGGGGCAGCAAGGCTCCTGTGGCCCTTGGATGGATCCCCGCTTACTTTCCTTGCTCCTGCAGCCCCTTGCTGATTCCCCCAGAGGTTTCCTCCCTGAGTGTGGTTCATTCAGCTCTTGGTTTGCTCATGAGAACTGACAAGGTCATGCTCCAAGGTCACATGGCCAAAAGCCTTGGAAAATAATTGGCCACAGAGAGGAATCCATCTGCTGTGTCCTGCTAGATGGAGACAACCCAGCTGGGGAGCCATCCAGGCCTGTATCTCAGGATGGGGCTTCAGTGCCCTGACACTGGGGCAGTTCTAGGCTGGGTGTTTGGGATAGAGAAAAGACAATAGTTTGGATGATTCTACTGATTTTTGGTATTCAAATGCTGAGGGGACACGCAGAGAGGAATGAGTAATAAAGGGAGGCAGGAAAGGGAGTAATGAATGTGGGGGAGCAGTCTCCAGGATGTTTGTCATGCCCCCATCCTGATTTGAAGAATAGTTATCACAGGCGAACCCCCCTTTTGCTCTGATTCAAGAAAACCCTCCGCGATGCTCAGGCTGTGGGTAGGATATATTTAAATCCGACACCATCTTATGTAAGGTCTTGAGGGTTGGTCGATTTCGGATGCAGAGGGATGACCACACTTCCTCTGGGGCTCTCCTCTACCTGAGCTGTGCTCTCTGGCCTATCAGGTGAGGGCCTCCTGCATATCCTCCTGGGTCTCCTTGCTGGGTCATTACTGAACTGTAGTTTTGCTTTTATAAGAAACGAGCTGTTCATCTCACTCAGATCCTTTCTTCCTTTCTAAGACCACATTCCGTCTCCTGCCTGGTTGTCCTGGGTCATTGTGAAATCCCACTCAGTTTTCTCCACCACATTCAGGTTTTGCGGTTCTAGATCAATTTTTAAAGGACTTGGAACTGTAAAGGCTCCACTGAGCCAGGACGTGGATTATCTCTTTACAAAGACTCCTTTACTCTCCCCCACATGGTGGCCCTGCCTTAGAGTCAGCGTGAGTCATGCCTCACGTTGATCCATGCCACATGTGTTTATTGTGTGTTGGCTCCATGCTGGGCACCAGGGACGGATGGATTTCTGTAGACCCATAAAAATGCCACAGCTCTCTCTGTCTCTTGAGCTGTTTGGCCACCTAAGTGGTTGGGAAGTTGGACCTCAGAGCTTATCTTGATTAAACCTCTCCTGCTTCCCAGAGGCGACAGTCCCTCTACAGCACCATTTCTATCTCTGCTTCCTGAGGAGGCACGGCCTCCAGTGCCTGGGAATAGGATCCCATTGATTCACGTGGCGCTGACCCGGGCTGCTACCCAGGCCCCTTCCTTTCCTGTTTACGTGTGTCTCCGGCAGCCATCACTCTCACTTCTCCCAGGCCACAAAGGGCGGGCCACTCTTGTGAGGGATGTTTCCTATAAGATGTCGTTTACGATTCCTCTATCACAGACATCGCTCTGGTTGAAATGTGACCGAAGCTTTGCATTTTACACAATCTTTGATCCCTTGTCAAGTAAAGCCATTCAGCTCTCTCGTCTCTTGGCCCACGTGACTCTCCGGCAATGTCTTCGGATTCCTAGATTTTAAAAGCCATAAATTAGCAAATCATCAACATATCACCAGGAAGGATCATCTGGTAGCGATTCTCGTCAGAAGGAAACACAGGCCCCAATAACTGATCTTCACAGAGATATGAAGAACTGTAGACAGACAGATACAGTAAATAGGAAGACAAATAGATAATTCGAGTTGACAGGCCATCTTGGACTGATTAGGCATTCTGCTTTGATTAGCATTAAACTTTGGGGGAATGAAGAAAAAAAATGTGATTGCCCTAATACTTTGGGAAAATGACTCCTTGCCTACTTCTGAAATCCAGGACTGCGAGGCAAACAGAGGAGACACTTGTCATTGGACACTGTATCATAATGGGATGTGCCAGGTATACCTTTCCAGCAGACAGGGTCTTGGTGGGTGTGGATGTGGCACTTCTTTCTTGGCATCTGCTTTGGATTCTTCAGCCCCTTTCGAACTTGAAACTCTATCAAAAGAGACTGGGATGCATATTACATCAATTTCCTGATAATACTGATGGAATGAAGTCCCCCCCCACCATGTTCCTGCTGTCTCTCTTGCCTTCCACATACTTATCAAAATGTTCCAGCTATTGTTCTGAAAACAAGAATAGAAGTGTAGGTGGGAGATGAACTGTGTACCTTTAAAAAAAAAGTCATATTCAAGCCTAGACTTTTGCTCTCAAATATTCTTTCTTCCATTAAAAAAAAAAAAAAAGAACTCCGATTGTGACTTTTCTAATTATAATCCATGAAGATCCTTTCTGTTCACATTTGATTGAGTGAGTCCTTGCTTAGACGTAGCCTCTCAGAAACAAATGTGCCCATCTGAGACTAAGTTCTGCTCTGTCATTCATTCTGTTGGAAGTCTTTCCAGTGCTGTGCAAAGCAATGCTTCATAGACCTGGGGTCCATCCCACTACTCCTGTCATCAGACTCTGAAAATAAATCAGGAAGCCTTCTCACTGGCCAAGTCTGGTGTCTGTTTTTATTAAAATAGTATAGCAGCCAATGCAGCATGAGAGTCGTGGCAATCTGATTCTGTTGCTGTCAGGTTTGAGTCTCCAAGTCTAGTGTTGGTGTTGCGTGACAAACCCTACTCTCACCCCTGGAACTGTAGGGACTGCTCTGCATATGGGTACTGATTGTTAGTGAAAAGAATCTTCATGACCCCCTATACCTTTTCAACAGGGAGATGTGCAGGCAGTTCAGAGTTCAATGCATGCCCATCTGAGAGGTTTTACAACCTTACTCGATGACCCCATAGGCACTTGCCAGCTGGCATCTAGAATAGATTTAGAAAAATCCCATTTGAACTCCTACCATGTGCCAGGTACCGTGCTGGTCTCTGTGGTTAAAAGGATGAGCAAGAGAATGTGATTCTTTCTCCCTCAGAGCTTATCCAACACCTTGACCAATCAGAACTACCCAAGGAGCCAATGACAGCTAAACAGAAGCTCGATTATGTCGGAGCACCATCACAGTGAAATGTTCTTTTGGCAGGAATTTTGTTCAATAAAATCACGAAGGTGTGAAATAATCATGAAAGCAGGAAGCCCATTATGGGGAATACTCCTAAAAGCCTGTGATATTCACATTGCTGAATGCACCCATCGGAGCAGTTTAGGGAAGAGGTAACAGCAGAGTGCCTGTGTGCACTGAAAACCTCTGGATCTAACGCTGGACCCAGGAGAGGAGGGGCACAGAGAGATTCCGGAGAATTGAAGAGCTGCTGGGGCTACCCTGACGTCTGCTCCTTTCCCTACTCCACACTTGGCTCGCTGTGGGGTGCCATACCTCAGCAAGTCTCCAAGACTGTGGCTCTTCCCAGTTCCTCTGTAACAGATATTGGAATTCTGCTCAGGCTGAGGAAAGTACAGATTTCCTCAACTTTTGATGGGGTTCCATCCTGATAAACCCATTATAAAATGAAAATATTGCAGGTCAAAATACATTTAATACACTTAACCTACTGAACATCATAGCTTAGCCCAACCCACCTTAAATGTGCTCAAGACACTCACATAAGGCCGAAGTTGGCCGAAGTCATCTAACACGAAGCCTTTTTAAGAATGAAATGTTCAATGGGTCATGTAATTTATTTAATGCTGTAGTGGAAGTAGACTGGGGAATGTTTCTGTGGGTATACTTTTGGTTACTGTCAAGTGGAAAAATTGCAAGTGGACCCATTTTTAACTTGGGGACCATCTGTATGTATGTTGGGTCCACTCAGAGTGAACCGCAGTTTTTTGCCAGCTGAGCCAATCCCTTGGCAGTTGGCTGGAGAACAAGGGAAGGATGCCACAGCTTGATTGTCACTATAGGAGGGTTAAGTTCAACAGCATGTGTTCTAGGGCCATGATGAATGACTTTTCAGGGGTATAGGCAAAGAGATGGGACTTACTTTGCAAATTAAAACCCTCTGCACAGAATAAGTAGCAACTATTTCTTCGCTTGGACTCATTCCCCTCTATTCCACCTCATCCCCAAAGGCTAAGACTGACCTTTGTTGGCCTTGGTCTCCTCATCTCTCAGTCCTGGCTCGTTCAGTTACAGCATCAGCAAGAGGCTAATCTGCTTTGATCTGAAGGAAGGAGTGTGCCATTCACTATCCCAGTTTCTCTGAAATAGCAGAGAACCAAGACAATTTCAATAGGATTGAAAGAGTCAGGTCAGGAGCAACCTGGCTCATTAAAAAATGTCCAAGGACCAAACCCAACGTAATGGCATTAGTAAAATGCAGAGGGTTGAGGGTGTGGGGAGTGACCCAAGAAAGAACGAGTGCAATTTGTGAGACTTCAGCAGATTGTCTTGTTCCTCTTCCTGGGAGGAAGGAAGGAAAGGAGGAGAAACCAAAATGGCAGTAAAAATACTTGCACACAGGTCATGGTGTGAATTACATCAGAAACCAAAGCAGAGGTAAACAAATCTACTTAAAACTTAGGGTTTTTTTGATTGTAGGCAACAGAAACTTATTTTTGCTGATTTAAGCAGAGAACGGAAAAATATATATAGTTTTTCAAGGGTAGAGTACCTTATAAAATCCAAAATGAAACCAAAGGGCAAGATCCCAGAAGGGTCAGAAAAGATCCAGAGATGCATCTCTAAGATCCAGGAAGCCAGAACTCATTACGGGATTTTGCCATTAGGATGATTGGATTCCCACAGCCTCACTCCTTGTAGGATTTAAAAGTACCAACTGACCTTGCATGGGCATGGAAGCCTGCATGGAATCTTGATTAATCATCCCAGCTCAGTATGTAATTGAACATGAGGGGCCAATGACAGAGGGAGGGTATATGCCTGATGGGTAAAAACAACCAATGTCCCCTACACGGAGGGTCTCAGAACTTACTAAGACTTGCACCAAAGCTCCAGGTAGTTTATAAGCTACAAAAGATGTGTGATCTTTCCTCACTGATGGGCTGACCCTAATTATGTCTCTGGTCTATTTGTGGGGGTCGGATTATGATTTGGGATGGTGGATGTACAGACATGGATCCTCTAGGGTGGCCTAGATCCCAACTGTCTGTGTATGATAAAATGGGTCACCTTCGTGCAGAATGTTCCAGTGTTCTCTGCCGGGTCTGCCAGTAGTCTGCTCCCTGACCTTGGGCTCTATTTACAGAGGTGCCTTTGTTTCACTGTTGGGGTCTATTTGCTCTGCTTTCTGTCCCCATCTCGGGAAACAGCAAAACAGTCTGCTTCCTCCAGAATAGCTCTGCTGACAGCTGGATAAGATGATTACTTTATTCTCTTCCTCACTAGGAGGGAGAACACATTTCCTTCCTTTGTGATTAGCAAAGTACAAGATGTGGCCAAGGGTAGGAAATTATCTTATCACTGAACCTTGTTTTTTTGTTTTGTTTTTTGTTTTTGTTTTTAACAGGAGATGGTTATAGTCAGGGTTTGGATTTAGACATGATACACTCAATTGTTTTCTTTTTCACTCCCATGTACAGCTCCCTCACAAACTGGAAGTAGAGGAGTGTATTTCTGGAAAATAAATTTTCCCTGTTTGCCATCCGTCCTTGTGCTCCTTCAGGGCTTCTGATGCTTCTTGGAGGTGGTGGAATCAGCCAGTGATTCTAGCAATTACTAATGGCTCAGTTTCTAACATTTGTGATGGAATAGGGTGTCCAAGCAAGCACACTTTACCAACTAGTCCATAAGAAAACCAAGAGGACTTGAAAACCCAGCAAGTCTGAGGGACCCTGACAAGGACCCAAGGTGGCTTGGCAGGATGAGAGGGACTTAGCCTGCTGGTGACAATCTTCCCCCATGTGGAAGTTAGTCTCTTGGGGACAGACTCTCAGTAAAGGAGGAAGTGGGAAGGTAGGATTTGGATTAGCTTCTTCCTTCTCTACAGCGGGATAATGATCCTTAAAAAAAAAACAAAAACAAAACTGAGGAAACAGTGACTGTGGAGGGGGTGACCCAAATCATATGACATACATCCAAGAAAACACTACCAGGTGAGATGCAAAGTGAAGCCCAGCTCTGATGAGGCTTCCGAAGTTGCAGACACTGCGCGGTTCAAAGTTCAACCTAAGAGGGAGAATAGGCAGCTTTGGTGCTGACCATGTGTGGCGTGGGTTGTTGGGTCTCTAACCATCCGGCTTCTTTTTTGATAAAATGCTCATTCTCTTTGGCAAGCACTGCTTAAAATCCATTCCCCCGGTGCCAGGGGCTACCACGGGTGGGAGGCGCTGGGGAGAGGTGGGATGGAAAAAGCCTGATTACAAGGCTCAGCAGAAAGACAGAAGAGAGCCTAGCATATGTATTTGATATAAATATTATAGTTTTACAGAGACATCTAGATCAATATATGCCACATTTCATCTACCTCTTTGACAAAGTGAGCACAATGTATTCAGAGAAAGCTGTATAGGATTTTCAATTTACTCTGTATGATTTATTGTGACAGGATAGCTATGGGTTTTTTAAGTTCTTTATACTTGTTCCAGTAAAAATGGATATAGTATCTTTAAAAATAAACAGCCCAGAGCTGTGCGTTTTACATTGTCTTCCTAGAGCTGGGCTCTGCTAAGGAGAGATCTAAGACCTCTCCACCCTTGCAGAACCTGACTGTTGTTGGATATGCTTCAGTCCTTGCTCTTCAGCGTTTTGGGGACCTGGGGTGTGGGGAAGTAAACAGGGAAATCAATTAGAAAGCTATGGCAGATATCTAGACAAGATAAAATGATGGCGTGAGCTAGGGTGGGGACAGAGAACTGGAGACCTGTGGGGGATTCACCAGGGCTTCTGGGTGCACCCCTCGGCCTCTTTGTTGTATAGAGACAGGTTCACGGTCACAAAGCCTGGCTGCCTGGTTTCCTGATCCCCATCCCAGGGTCATTTCTGCAGCACTGGCTGCTTCCTCTCTTTAGAAGGCATCAAAAGAGGGGGTCATTCTGCCCTTTGTTCAACACCTAAAATCGCTGGACCTCTGTTTCCCCATTGAACCAGCAAGACACCTTTTTCAAGGGCATTCTGACATTAAGGCACACCTGATAATGTGAGAGGGGACCTATGGCTATCACACCATCTTTGTTCCCTTTTTCAAAGGCTGGTGGCTCTAAGAACTGACACCTGATGCTTCTTTAAAGTATGTAGATTTCCATTCAAATTGAGCTAAACTCATGCTGTTTGGATCTCTGGGTGCCTTATTCATAGGCATGATTCCGTCCAGTGGCTGCCCCCTCCTATCCTATATGTGTCCTAGGAGGCCTGTATAGAACTGAGCTCTAACTCAAAATGGACATTCAGGCTTTCCTGGCTCATCACCAAGAAGGGAGCAGAGTGGCTGAGGAGGATGTGAGCAGCTGCCTTCTGGGTACTTAATAAAGGGAGAAGCATTCCAATATATATTTAGATGTCCCCAGAAAATAGGCAGGTGGCAATTTTCTGGTGATTCATGACAGAGTTCCTAACAGTCAAATATCCTTATTCTTATGACGTCACATTCAACCGCATGATACCATGGCTGTTCCATGATCCACCAACGTTACCAACTCCTGACTAACCCAGACCAAGCACTTCTTAACTGGATCATTAATGCCTTTCCAGAAAATGCCATCTGCCTCAGTTTTGGCATTTCAGATGCTTCCTTTTGTATCTGAGATGGATCTTTTTAGCCTAAACCATTAATAGTTTATGCTTCCTTTGTCCAAGAAATATTTGCTCACAGAACTAAACAAAGCTTTAAAAAAGATCATCAGATCAAACATGGTTATTAATTTAAGTCTGTTGTCCATCTTCACAAACCGAGTGTTCAGGCGAAATAGAAATCAGTCTTGGAGAGTGTGAGAGGGCCGAAAAAGTTCACATCCAGGGCCACAGATGGGAGCAACTTTGGATAACTTCAGAACTTGAAATTTTTCTAAATATTCCCCATTGTAAGTGACTCATGTAGATTCTTCTCTGGATTCCTGGAATGGCGAGAAAATCCTGAGCTAGACACGACGCACAATGTCTTAAATAGATATTTACATTACTTTGCAGACCCTTTGGTTTACCAAAATGTATTATTGAATTTAAAATTTGGTGCAGAGTTCGTGAGCAATAGGATCTATGATTTCTGTATCATTCAACCTTTGCTGTCTGGTACTCTCTGTCCTGGCTGACCACATGAAGTCAGAACCAATGATATAGTTTAAGTGAGGTTCATCTCTGTATCCCCTCATCTCATCAAGCATCTCCCCTGAACCATCGAGGGCCCCTGGAACATGCTGTCCACCATGAATTCAAAAGGACCTTTGCCCAGCCCTGCTGTGTTGCAGAAGCCCAAGTAGCTACAGCCTTCGCCCACCTCCTCCCTCTTAGAATTAGAGTCATAGACCTGGACTGCAACCTGGGAAAGTCACTCTTACATCCTATGGGGTGTCAGGTATGTAACTTAAGGAGATTGAGATTTTTGAAAAGCCGCAGATAGTAAGAACACATTGAGGATTAGGTGAGACAGTAAAAGGCCTAGAACACTTTATTTCTGTCACATACCAAGGCAGAGATGTCACATGACTCTTGCCATTTTATAATGCCTACACTGGGCCAGCCCCTTTCTAGGCCCTTACCTGCATCACCTCTTTAAATCAATTCTCGGGATAATCTCATGAATTATGTTAGCTCCAGCTCCTCAAAGACTCTGACTTGTTAGTTGTAAACTGCAAAACTGGTTAGTGTCTGATATCAGAGTATTAATCTCATTTGGTCAATTGGCAGGTGTCATAGAACCCAGTAGAGATCAATTTGGTTAAGGATCTTTTTGACTTTCTTCAAATCATGCCATAAGAATAATCGCCACTGCTTCTAAGGAGGGCACACCCTGTTCTTAGTCTTAAAATATTTTCAATCATATTTTGAATGACTGAGGATACAATAAATTTTGCTTCTCTTCTCCCTACAATAATATCCTTCCCCAAGCTCCTGCCCCTGAAATTTTCAAGTCCTGAATATATTTCTGGAAAATAAATTTTCCCTGTTTGCCATCCATCCTTGTGCTCCTTCAGGGCCTCTGGTGCTTCTGCAGACACAGGCTGGCGGGGGCAGATCTTCCAGTGCTGATGCTGGGTCACCGAGTCGGTGTCTTCCCATCCATCAATTCTAACTGCATTCAAACATTTTCAGTATGTGGGCTCCTTGGTAACTTCCACCGTATGGAAAACAAAATGGAGGAAATGATTATTGGCACAAAAGGGGGAGGCCGTAAATCTTCAAATCAGATACAGGACAGATTGGAACAATATGGGTTCTTCAAGGTTGCCATGATAATGTACCTAATAACTCTCCCTGGGCAAAAAAAGGCAATCTGCTTTCAATCAATCTCGCTTTTTTTTTTCTCCCTCTGAGCAAAAATACCAATTATGTTGAAGGAAGATTTTTTTCTTCCTTTTTGATAAGGACTCTTCTCCAACCCAGAAATCATGCTGTAGCTAAAAGATATATATTTTCAGTCGTCTCGAATGGTATTGGACAGCTAGCACCAAATGAAAAAAAAGTCAATCTTTTTTTTTCTCCTCTCTCTTGCCAGCATTTGTCTACTTCTTAAGAGAAGTGAAAGCTAATTAAAGGCTTAAGGGATAATATTGATTGCATTGGAATATATTTTATAAGTACCCGGCACATTTTCAAGTGAGAGAACCCTGACTTTTTCTAAGATTTAATAAATCAGCCAGCTGAGCTTTTGATTCGAAGGTGAGGGGGGCAGCTCATCTGCTCCCCTGCCACTTCACACATGTCTCTCCTAGGCATGGATCATTTCTGAAGAGGAAGAAGCATTCCTGGCAGATGTTCGTTCACTTCTTTGTGTACAGGATAGGGAGGATGAATGTCCGGGCATTTCCTCAGACCTATCATTGATTTGAGTCTGGCTTTGAATAATAACCAGGCATCTGCTGGTATGGAACTTTCAGTTCACAGTGCCTGGCGCAGGAGGCTGACTGGGTGGTGTTAACCTCTCATCTTCCTCACACATTAAACAGGAATAAGGAATGTACCCTGGATGCCACACATCCTTGGGAGCAGGGCTGGGATATGATATCTGGCTTGCTCTCTCATCCAAGTGGCAGCGTGAGCTGTGGAGGTGGATACCTGCGTACGTGGGATTCATGGTGGCCTTGTTCTTGATCTTGAATGTCTGCAGGCAGAGAACATTAGCATGGCGCCAAGCAAACTGTTACCATTCTTGGGGAGGCAGATGGAGAGGGGAATCCTGTTTCTCAGTCACTCTCTCAGCATACCTGGTAACTTCAGAATTAGAAATCTTATTTAGAACGTGCCCATTCATGGGCAGCCTGGATTGTCACAACCATGCCACAAGAAGCACTTGTAAGATATGACATAATGAAAATGTATATAATCTAAGTCTTTATATCACGTCTTCTGATATATGGTATATTTCACAACCTTCCAGTAGGGAGGGGATCCAGGCTATGGGCTTCAGGCAGGAAATTTGTTTGAGTTGCCAAGGGACCCCCCACCCCCAGCCAGTCTAGCAGGTCCTGGCTAGAGGGCAAAGTGATCTTGTTAAGTCATTTCTTCTGAAGGAGCTCAATGACACTCCTCCCTCCCCTTGATGGCCACTGCTCACCTGATTGCTAAGTGCACCACCGTAACAATAACAGTCCATAATGGTAATATTATTAACTGTGTCGTGCATATTATTGATTTACTCTTTGTTCTGCATCATTATCCATTCACCAATGAGTTTACTGCATTATTCTCACATACTTAGTCAAGCACCAAATTACCACGAAAGGGCAGGCTCTTGTAATGGCAGCTAATGGAACATCACATAAGCCATCATCGCTGCCTCCCATTATGAGCTGCCTCCAGCCAATGAGCATTCTGCCTTATTGCAATGTGCACAGAGCAATTATGAAGTGCAAGGGACCTGACCATTCTAAATCTTACCCAGGAAATTGCCTCCCTACATGTTTACCACCTGCCCTCTTCTGAAAGTACAGCTAGAGAACCAGCCCCTGTCACTGTCGGCCTGAGGGGCACAGGGACGTGATGAGTGGACCCCCTTGCTGTGCAGCATCTTTGCTATAAGCCAATGGTGGCAACTGCACAGTCAGGCCCCTGCATTTATTTGGCCGTAGGGCTAACTCCAGTATCAAAGTACTTATTCCAACTTGGGCAGCACATGGCAAAAATAAGTGGGTCCAGGAGCCCAGAGATGTTGCAGGGACTGTTGTCTCTACAGCTCTGGAAAAGGTGCTCATCTCTTCAAAAAGCACCACTCTTTCTGGAAACTGAAGTCCACACCACCCTAGGACAAGGCACGCATTCCAGCCTCATGCCTGCCTGGCTTCCCCGCTGCCTTGAGGTCAAATTCCTTTGACTCTCCTGGAAGTGCCAAGCACCCCAAGACAATAGTCCTCTGGGACATGCAGCCAGTGGGTAATCTGTGATTCCTTAAGCATCCCATCCCCATTTAGGCCTGAGTAATGCTCACTTACTGTAAAGTGTTACATGCCCCCATTGTCAGAGAAGTTATGGTGGAAAAATGCAAAATTTCCTTTTTACTGCTTATGGCCAGCCGAGCCTATAACGTGTCAAGCCGCACATTAGCCACCCTGATAAAAGTCCGCTTTCTTACACACAAAATCATCGTTTCAGCAAGATTTGTTATCTCATTACCTGATAAGCTCTATGTCATAAACCAAGACTCATACGGTAAATCTCCCGGGAGGACGCTTTGTGGGCAGAAAGGGAGAGATATGAATCTGCAAGGGACTTGATAATGCAGCATTTAAGCGCAAGCATAATGTCACTTATTGTTAAATGCATAAAACCACTTGGCCAAACGGTTGGGCTTTTAATAGGATTTTGTGCAGCCTCAGGTGAGAAGCCATATGCCTTTTCTGTCTCGAAGTCTCTGAGCACCTGCTAGTACCGCTGCTTTGCCTCACAGCCCTTGGGGGACTGCGCTGGGTTTTACGAGGTGGAGGGAGGAGGTGAACCTTCCCCTAAGCTGCCGCGCTTGCTCTGCCTTGCCAGGGCCTGGGGCGGGGGCATGGGGGTGTCATCGTCCTGGGGCCTGGCCTGATCTAACTGGCCTCTCCTGTTCAGGCACATTGTGGTCTGTGGACACATCACTCTGGAGAGTGTTTCCAACTTCCTGAAGGACTTTCTGCACAAGGATCGGGACGATGTCAACGTGGAGATTGTCTTTCTTCACAAGTAAGAGCCTGCTGCTATCCCCAGACCCTCCAACCACTATATGCTCCTCCCTGAGTGTGTGAGGTGAGGTTGGGGATGGTTGGGTATCAGGCAGAGTTTACTAAGTCACGATGACCCTGCTGACCTCTGTGGAGAGTGCATTACAGTTAATGGAGAAGAAGCATTGGCTTGGCCAATGAGAGCAGAGCCTGCCTCCCCAGAGAGGGTTCAACAGTGGATCCACTAGAGGTCCAGCTCATCCTTAGTGGCCACTGGGCAGTCCAGATCTGTGTAGTCTGGGCGTGTCTGTAGAGTCTGCAGTGGGATCATTAGCCTGATGGTGAGGACACTTTGGGAATGCAGGAGTAGATTGTGACCAAGCAAGACAGTGATAATAAGAGGAAGAGGATAGAAGGTAATAATGAACAACTACTATCCTGAAGTACCCAGTGTGAGACCCTAGACCGACACTATGCATGTAGTCTCTCATTTAATCCACAACCAGAGTGCAAGTATGTGCTTTCTTCTGAATCTTCACTCTATTGATTACTGACTGAGCCAGTCACATAACTCCCTGGTGCTTCAGTTTCCACATCCATCAATTGAAGAGATAATAGTAGTACCTCATTGGAAAGATGTGAGAAGGACATGATGCAATGTGTATGAAGTGCATAATTGAGGTAGACATGTAGTAATTGCTCAATAAAAGTTAGCCATTGGCAGAAAAGACAGATTAGTCTACTTAATCAACTTACAAGCTAGGTCTTGTACTTGTTTGATGAGAAAGAAAGCAAGATCTGTCCCCTCCACACAGTGTGGAGGAGGTGTTAAGTTTTGCCTGACCCTTTTTGTTAGGTGAAGGGTAGTCTGCCATGAGAATGGAGAGAATCTGGGGGCTCCATTGTAAGTGGTAACACCATTGCCCTCCTTTGTGGAGACGAGGCTAACACGAGGTCTCTCTTGACTCCGTGTTGCAAAGGGCCAGAACGAAGCCCACATATGGGTGTTGGCTCAACTCGATGTTGATCACTCCAGGGCTCAGTCCTGCTCTGAGGGCCCACTGAGCTTCTCTTTCCCACAAGCTTCCCTGTTCTTTGTCATTCAAGTACCTTCTTTTAGAATTTGTTCACAGAAGTTCAAACTTTGGCCTTTCACTGCTCGGGAATAGTAAAATTTTTCTTCTCAGCTCTGACTCCTCTGAATTCAGAAAAGATAGTCCAGGTCATAGCAGTACAGGAGCAGCCCAGTGCTTAACCACTGATTACCAGCTGTGGGGCCAGTCCTCTGCTGAGGGAAGGTTCCAGAGAGGGAGGTAGAGTGTAGGTTCTGCCCTCGTGTTGGTTGAATAGTTCAAGATGTGAAGACCTGCAAAAATTTGAGGACCATCTCAGTCCTTGATTAGCCAATAGATGCTGGTGTCAGTTTAATTGAGTGGCAGAACCACTTGGGCCTCTCTATCAGGGGGAGAGGGTGCTGCCTGCCAGGGAAGGATCTGCAAGATTCATGACTTGTGCATTCGACCTGGTTGGATTCACACAGGCAGCCATTCTTTTCTACCCCCACTGCTTCGGTTGAAATCAACAAGCAGGCTGCTAATGCTTTAATTGCTAGGATTCACCTTTGTGTCCTAGCTTCTATCAGACTCATAGTAGATGGCCCAGTTAATTAACCTCTGGGAACTTTGGGTTAATAACATACCTTCCTATAGTGTTGTTTTCAGGTTTAAATGAGTTAATAGTTGTCAAGCAGTCAGAACATTCTCTGCCACACAGGAAACACTCAAAACCAGTAATAATAATAATAATAATAATTATTATTATTATTATTATTATTATTTGGTACTAGATTGAACCCAGGGGTGCTTAACCTCTGAGCCACATCCCCAGCCCCCTTTTTATGTTTAATTTGAGACAGGGTCTCACTGAGTTGCCTAGGGCCTCACTAAGTTGCTGAGGCTGGCTTTGAACTCCCAATCCTCCTGCCTCCCAAGCCATTGGATTACAGGCATGCACAACATTTGCCTTAGTACAGTTGCCGGCTCATAATAGCTTCTAACTAAACAGTGTCTCCTAGGCCCTAGCTGTGTACTCCTAGAGGACATTGGAGGGAGTAGGTATTTTCAGCCTGCAGAATTAAATGAATAAATAGGCCAATCACATTTTAAATGATTGTCCTTCAATGGGAAAGGCACCCGTGTAGCTCAACACTTAGAAGTGTGATATATAGGTTTGTATGTGTGAATCAAGAATAGTCCTGGGGATAAATCAAGTCTGTCTGTGGCTGCTCAGAGGTGACATTTTTTGATCTGGGTTTTGGGGTATTAGAAGTTCAAGAGGCAGAGAAACAGAGGAAGGGTGACTTGGCTAAGGGAAATGTTGGCTAATCTCTCATTGTATTAATTAAGGTTCTCCAGAGAATCAGTAGATAGAGATAGAGATCTCTATATAGATTTATCTACCTTTAGTTGCATGTATACATCTGTCCATAGAGAGATTCATGAGGAGATATTAGCTCGCTTGATTGTGGATGCTGAGAAGTCCCACCTTTGCCATCTGCAAATGGGAGACCCATCTGGGGGTGTGATTCTGCCTGAATATGAGGGCCTGAGAACCAGGAAAGCCAATGATGTCAATCCCAGCCCAAGGGCAGGAGAAGATGAGATGAGATAACCCAGCTCTGGCTGCCAGGCAGGAAGCGTAAGGGACAGGCTCCTCTTCCTCCCCCTTTTTGTTGTATTCAGACCCTCAGTGAACTGGATGATGCCTGCTTACCCAGGAGATCAATCTGCTTTCCTGAGTTCACTGATTCAAATGCTAACCACATTGAGAAACACACAGTTGCATTGGGCAACTTGCTGTGGTGGCCTAGTCAGGTTGACATAAAATTAGCCATCACATTGAGTTCACAGCCCCCTTCTCCATTCATAAAAAGGGACCCCATTCATGCCGAACTAGAAGGCCTCAGTCTTTGTAAAGGCCATAAGCCTTGCTGTTTTACCTGGGTACTGGATTTGGTTTTCCCTGAGGCTGGCTTTTACTTCTCTTAAAAATGATTCTTTTATTTATGACAAGAAAGGAGGGCCCCTTGGAAGGTCAGGGCCTCTCCCCAGGTTTCCCTGTGGACACTTAGAGATGGTAGGCATGGAGGCTAAGAGCCTGGTCCATGGTAACCAATGGCTGTTTCTTCTCTCCCTGTGTAGCATTTCCCCTAACCTGGAGCTCGAAGCTCTCTTCAAACGACATTTTACTCAGGTGGAATTTTATCAGGGTTCAGTCCTCAATCCGCATGATCTTGCAAGAGTCAAGGTAAGGAAGAAGAGGTGACTTCTACTTTGCACCATCTTAGAGTGCAGGCGAGTCTGACTTCAGTCTTGGGACATGCCTCCAGGATGGCCAAGGGTCATCTCCTAAACACCAACTGAGATAAGTTAGACACTACCAACAGTGACAGCACCCTTCCACTGGCCCCAGGACCTCATGTTGCTCGCACATGGAAGGCCACGGATAGGTTCCACACTTGGCCTACTCTTAACATGTAACTTATTTTGCTGGTCCCCTCAATATTGAAGGAAGTAGACCAGTTGTCCAGACTCAAGAGTCTTACAGACAACAAAATAATCAAAATTTCCTATCTTGAATACTTAAGTTGGATCTAATATAGCTCCAGCATCTATTAATTACATCTAAAAGAAACATTAGGGTGAAGTATAAAGCAAAATTTTGTGAAGTCATAAAACACCTTGAGCTTTCCTTTTCCCCACTAAAGCAAGATATAAAACTAAACTTGCAGGTGTCTGACATCACTTGGTAATGGGCAAATCATTTTTTTTGCAGAACCTCTAAGTTAGACTCTTCTCATAAAGTATACCTGAGGCTAGGATCGGAAGGGCACACAGCACAATGGCATCTGCTACTTTATTCACTTAATATTGATTTTGTAAACACGGTCAATATTTGCATGCCAGTGGGTGTATATTAATAATGGGAATCCACTGAAGTCTAAAGGCTAACTATGGGCGCCACATACTTGTGTAAATTATGTAATTGACAGTCATGAATAATCCAAAAGGATTTGTGTAAATTCTTTGCATTATTAAAGAAATGTAGAGAAAATTTGTGACATACCATGGAGGAAACCAAGCCCTTTCCACCAAATGCAGGGATGCTAGTAAGTATATAGCATACCAAGTGTGACAGATTGCAGGCCCGAGCCAGCATGAGAATGAGTATGCTAACCCAGGCCAGTTAATTTTAATATTAACCAGACATGACCCGAGTTATGGCTCATGTGAAGTCTTATGAGAACAGAGAAAATAGTTATTGTTCACGGACATAATTTAAATGCAAGCAATTATTAGCACATCAAACTCGTGGTCCCCTCTAAGGAATAAACCCCTCTTGGCTTGTGTTTACATAAGTCAGTAGGTTGTATTTTGAGTTCATCTGTAATGAATCATTTCATATACATAAGTTTGTTGTCTTTTGACTATCCGAATACTAATGAGTACCAAACAATACAGAGTCCTTGTCTAATTTAGGGCTCTGATCTCTTCTTACACGTAGATAGTGATGATGTAGGATGGGTTAGATGAAGGACTTTGGAGTCTACATTTCTGAATCCCAAACTACTCAGTTAACTTGCTCACCCAGAAGAAGGGGTTTAGCCCATCACCCTTCATTTCCAGGCTGGAAAAATTAGGAGGATGGCCCACAGGATTGAGAAAGGAGATGGAGAGGGGATTGAAAGGCTTAATTAATTGTATTTAAAGAAATCTGGAAGTCCTATATGTAAGTGGCTTTGTCAAATGAAAAGTGTAATTACCAAGGTACATTCTGTACTCTCCAACCTCATCAAGATGAAATGTTTATAACAAGATCTTGCAACCTACACTTTTGACAAAAACTATAATCTCTCAGGATTTTTTTTTCCTGCCCTTGCAAAACACCAGGTTCCTTAAGAACTGTCAACAGAGAGAAGGACTGCAGTTGAGCATGGCTATTTATACATTTGTGTTCTGTGGTTTTTCCTTTTGGTGTCTCAGATAGAGTCAGCAGATGCGTGCCTCATCCTTGCCAACAAGTACTGTGCTGACCCGGATGCAGAAGATGCCTCCAACATTATGAGGTAATTTGGGGTGGGTGGGGGAGGCTGGGGAAGGCCCTGGGTTAGCCCTTTGAGGCCCACTTATAGCCCTTTTGGGTCTTCAGAGGACAGTTTCTGTGGGACCCTTTTTTCCCCTTAAGTCACCCAACAGAGGCCTGGTGGAGAGCTGAGACTGTGGTGGGGAGGAGAGTAATGGAAGCCAGGGCACCACCAGGAAGCTCAGCCTTAGCAGATGGCATCTCTGGGGCTCATAGCTGGTCTTGGGTTTGAGATTTCTTGAGATAAAACTAAAAAGAAAAGATAAGTTTAAAAGGGTACAAGTCTGAATTAAAGTACCATGTTCCCCGAGAGGAAGTAGAACCCAGATGTCTTTGCTGGGGACAGATTTGCCTCCTAGGGGATGATTTGCAGTGTTTGTAGGTGTTTGTAGTTGGGAATGATCTTGCTGGTATCTGGTGGTTAGATACCAGGAACTCTGCTAATCATCCTCCAATGCTCAGGCAGCTCCTATATAGAGAATTATGGGGTCCAAGATGTCAGGAGTGCTGAGGTTGAGAAGCCTATTGATGGAATTTTGCAGGTGCATCTATAGTGGGTTGATTAGTGTCACCCCAAAGAGGACATTATTGACCAGTTAGCTCGTTTGGAAGCAGTTGCCCAAAATTAGTGTTCATCACTAAGTATTTCTCAAAACTACTTGTCCAGGAACCCCTGCCTGCCCTTCCTTCCCTTTCTTTTCTTTTCTTTTCTTTTCTTTTCTTTTCTTTCCTTTCCTTTCCCTTTCTTTCTTTCTTTCTTTCTTTCTTTCTTTCTTTCTTTCTTTCTTTCTTTCTTTCTTTCTTTTTCTTTCTCTTTCTTTCCTTCCTTCCTTCTTTCCTTCCTTCCTTCCTTCCTTCCTTCCTTCCTTCTTTCTTTCTTTCTTTCTTTTTTTTTAACACAGCATCTTTTTGGGAAGATCTCTCTGGAAAACTCCCAGTGCCTTTCGAAACCTGGGTTAGGCTCCTCTAGTGCTATTTCCTACTCCAGCTCCACCTTGTTCTTCTCTCATTTCAGGAGAGAATTCGTTCTGTTTTTCTTCTTTCCCTCCATCCACAGTTACATTCCATGACTATGAAATGACTAAACAGTCCAGACATTTTGTTCCAGGTAGTTAAAGCCCTTTGGAATTTGTCTCCTCGCTAGCATAAATTGCAGACAAGTGGGAGGGAATAATCAAGAGAATCTTCTGGAGAGAGGATGAACTCAGAGAAAACACTTCACCACCCTGTCTCCCAGGAACCCTTGCTTAATTATGAACAGCCATCCTCTGGTCCAGATAAAGGCTCCCCTCTCCCTGCAACTTGTGTTACTGTCCTGGGAACTTACCTGAAGGTGAAGGTTGGGAGATTGCCTTTGTGACATTCCAGTGCTCACATCTCCTTTGTCTTTGCTTTTAGTCAGTGGCCCCAAGTGACCTGAGCATTCCCATCAGTGACATGGAGGACTTCCTCTGGTGCTTGTGGGATGAGCAGGTCCTCTCCACGGCATCAGGTCCTGTGTCTGGCAGGCAGCACCTGGCATGATCTTCTCTTCCCACTCACTTTCCTTGGCAGTGCTGTGGTGCAGTGGGTTTGAGGAAGTTCATGCATGAACTCTAAGCACTGGCTCGCCAAACCAGGCTGCAGAGAGGGTAGAGTAGGGAGAGGTTTCACACCTGGGCCCTTCTCCTACCTGGTCATAGCTGGAAAGTGACTATACCAGGCAACCTCAGTCCAGAGTGTGCCACTGCCCCTTTAAAGTAAGTAGCATTTTCATCATTTGACCCTCTCTTTTTTTTGGGTCAATTTTTAGTGATAAAAACATAGCCGTAGAAGAACTGGGATTTATTATCTTTCAAAATTTCCAACAACAACATTTAAAAAAAAAAAAAAAAACAGAAGATGAAGCTTAAGATTTCAATCCCACAGAAAAGTTTGGGA
Source organism: Sciurus carolinensis (assembly GCF_902686445.1). Lineage (NCBI taxonomy): Eukaryota > Metazoa > Chordata > Mammalia > Rodentia > Sciuridae > Sciurus > Sciurus carolinensis. The sequence continues at coordinate 127,689,669 of NC_062217.1, read as the reverse complement.
CTGTCATACTTTTCCCCCCAAAAGGCAAATAATAGAAATGAAAGGAAGTTTCAAAATGGGCATTTCTCATCATGGCAACATTCTACTTAAACCCTGACTGGGATAGGGTAAAATAACACAGATAAGTCCCAGGGTGATTGGCAGGATGTCGAGGTGGTCCACATGCATGGACAAAGGTAGCATCAGAATTGCGACTAAGTCATCCAGGAACCAGAACCAGCACCAAGGTCTAGGCAGCAAAAGGAAACAGGAAGCTCAGGGTTAAAAACGGGCTCTGTTTTTCTCTTATTTGTATAATCCTCCTCCCTCGTTGGTTTAATGAGACCAATCTGCCCCTTTTGAAATTAAAATGTCAAAGAGCCATTTGAAATGAGCTAATGAAGAAAACCGGCTGATGCTGTGAACTGCCCAAAAGGGCTGACAGAGGCTCAAAGTCCTTGAGTTATAAGCAGGGGCCAACACAACACTTTTTCAAAACTAAAATGAAATCCTTCAAGTGCAAAAGCCCAGGGCAGATTTGTGCAGGGAGAGGCTTTCACATGATCTGTTCCCTAAATTCACATGTTAGATAAAGCTACTCCCAGGCTCCGTCCTCTCCAACTTTACACAAAAAGGGGCGAAGTGAGGAGCTCTGCTTGGTGGGAAATTTATGGGGGTGGGCATGATAGGTGCACTTGCATTTCTGATTAGGCTTAGGAGGTGGGCCTTTCTGTGGAATTCCATTCTTCAGCCTTCCTTGTCACAGAAGGAAATGTACAATGTCACCTCTGACAGGGTCGGTAATGACAAAAACCATAACTTACACGTGGAGAGAGTTTTTAATGATTTCAAAGCATTTTCACATCTGGTCTCCCATTTGCTTCTCATACCAAGCCTGTGAAGTAAATAAAGCAGGTACTGTTGCCCTCAATGTCCAGATGAGGAAACAGGAACAGAGAGCCCAGGGATTTCCTGAAGGTCACCCAGTTCATTAGTACAATAGCTGTGACTGGGGGCCAGGTGTTTCCATTCATCTGCTCCCTGCTCCTCCCCATTTAGCACTGTGATTGACAGGAGGAAGAATGCCGGTGATGGTTGGGCAGTGGTTAATGCCCAATGTGGACTGAAGGAAATGGGAGGGAATTTTCAGCCAGATTGTGACCTCCACCAGGTGTTGGCACTTATCTTTGACCAGTGTTCAAGTCATCACTGAGAGTCTATTAGCTTTGGAAGGCTGAGTTCTTGCTCTTATCTTAAGAGCCTTGTTTAGAAATGATGTGCTTGAGTGTGGCCAAGTGTGTGTGACAATTAGAATCATTTGTCAGGCAGCTCGTGTGATTTGTCATTGTTGCTTCAAGTTGTTAACTGGAGCAGATTGTTCCTAGCTGGTCCCGGGGGTGGGAGATTGCAGACCTCCGGAGGCACCATGTTTTGAA